>NC_053450.1:64892466-65529345 GCF_015227805.2 Hirundo rustica | reverse complement strand
CTGTGGAGCTGCTCCTGGGAACTCCATTTCAAACATGCAGGCACACACGTTCTGCCCCTGGAAGTCACTTAGCAGCTCCAAAACCACCAAGCTGGGGAATCTCAACTACTTTTTAGTGGCATGAAATTCCACAGTTCCTAAGTTTGGACAACACCTTCCATTATTACATAAGTAAATAAGGATTACAAATGTCTTCCTCCCTAACTCTGATACTTCAGTTTTCTGCAAGTCCTGGAGAGCAGAGAATTAAAATAGTTTTCCTAATTCCAATTAAAATTTCATTTTTAATACTGGCTATTGACAGAGATAGGTATTAGGATTACTTTCATCTTTATTGTTAAAAAATAGAATTCCAGGAAGTTAAGAAGTGAGAAAGAAATTAAGGAAGTACATATTTTTAAAAACAATCATTTCTTCTGGTTAATAACCTAGCTGAATAGTTCATCAGAAGTACATAAAATTGTTTTCTAAAACTTAAGACATACTGAAGATTGCAAACTAATTAGGCCTATGCTTTTCTGAGATACAGATAATTTCCCTTAATAAATTAACTTGCCTACTAAATGAGGTTAGGATACTTCCCTCTTCTCCCTTACAGCCGTGCTTCTTCCATTGCTAAAAAGCAGGATGATTTCTTGCCCTCTTGACACAGCAGCACATGCACATCAGTGGTCACAAGGGACAAGCTCACAAAGCTCTCTAAAAGCCTTGTTGCAAATGCTGAAGAAGGGTACAGGTGTACACAGTAAGCTGTAAAAAACCTGGATACAAGACTATTCAGAGATCTGAGACATTCCTCCAAGGAAAAGAGCACCAACTCCTATACAAGACACAACCAAGAGGGATGGATGCTGTCACTTCCCAAGCAATGCACACACGCCCTGGCTGGTCCATCTTCACTCTTCCAGCAAGTTATGCAAGGAGAACAAGTAGAATGATGAGTGATCTGGTGCTTATTCCTGCCATCTATCCCTAATAACAATGGGCTGCACTGGTTTGGATCTGAGTGTTCAAGATCCCAGGACTGTAACAAAACTCACTGCCTTTAGCTTCTTACCACAAGATACCTCTAAAGATGAGGGCAACTGGACTAAAACAGCTGAACAACATGTTTTAATGCTCAGTTAATTTCCTACTCATCCACAGCTGAAACCATGATTTGCAGATTTATGTGCAAGATGAAAGTAAAATTACAGAAAAATGTACAAAAAGGACGTGTAATTTATAGATTCAGAGATTAGCATTTTTATACTGTCAAAACATGTATGTCCATGATGCTCAGTGTAACCTGACATTCATTTCATCTATTTCTCTGATATTAAGCCAAGTGCAGAGTGGTTCTGAAGTTCAGTGTTAACAAGCTCATGTGCTTTGGTGAGTGGGGCCAGTGAAGAGCAAACAGAAGCAGAAACAATCAGAAACTTAATTTTTCTCAGAGGGAAATTGGGGGAGCGTGTTTCAGTTTGTTTTAAAAACAACACTCCTGTTAATACTGCACCATCCTCTCAGCTGGACGTTCTCTTTACAGGGGTAAATGGATCTAGAGATCTTTCACTGCAGCATGACAGGCACCTTAGACATTGATATTCAAATGTTTCATGCTATACAGAGACATTTTATTTCAGTTTTGGTCCAGCTAAGTTTTCTCCAACTTGTCCAAACATTCATTATTTATTTCAATATTCTCTGAACACTTACTCTGTATTTCAATACTTTCTGAATGATCCTATCTCACTGACAGTCCTAGTTTATATAAGACTTTAGTGTCACATCAAACATTTTAGCAGAAACAGCTGCTTACTCTTACTAATGGCTGTAAGCCAGCAAGTGTGAGCAGGAATGTGTGGATGCAACAAACCACTAAGGACCACTGCCCGAATTTTGACAGCTTTATAAATAGGAAGAGCTGAACCCAAGGATCATGGAAATTGGGAGTGATAAAAATGCATCTCACTGTAAGGAAAGGGCTTCTGCCATATCAAATACTTTCCCCAAAACATGCAAATCAACCATCTAAGTGTAGTTCTGATTTTTGTTGCTTGGTTGATAACCATCTCTGAGGCAAGTAACTGGAATGCTTTCATAAGAGCAAAGCTTGTTTTCTCCCTTTAAAATTTCACTAGTTTTAGATCTAGAATGTTATAAAAAAAGGTTAACCTGTTCTTAACAACTTTATTTTTTGCTATCAATCAGGCCACACATCCCTCTTATTCTTAAAAAGTCCTCAGCAAATTTGAAGTATTTGAAGATATGCAAAAGTAAAAAAAAAAAAAAAGAAAATACAAATAGACACTTACCGAAGGTAGTTTTGCTTTCCACGTTCCAGTCTTGTCAAGTTTGTTGGTTCCTGTTTTACTTAATCTGTGTTTATCATCAGAACAGAATCAATTTTAAATGCTTTCTGTGCCTAAGAAAGTATTTTAAGAAAATTTCCAGTATTTGCAGCTATTATTTTACCTCCTCAGTTTCCAGTGCAGTACCTTCCTCTCAGGCATTTTGTCACCCTTTCATTAAGTGATGCAGACATGTAACCACTGTGTTCTCATCCCTCTGGTTCAAGAAATGTGAGGTATGCTACATGGTGGCTGCGCTAAGCAAAACAGGAGACTGTAATGAAAAACATTCAGCAGTGCTATGGCACATCACAGGATATACACTGTGGAGAAGCTGTAGCTCAGCATTTCTGAGCTTAGTCCTTATATACACAGAAAAGCTGCAACAGACCCTGAAAAAAAATATACATATTTTATTGGGAGCTGGGGCAATGGACAGAAGGGCACCTACAAATTTTAAGAAAACATAAATGCATAATATTTTCCTTTCTCTAAACCCCCAATCTGAGAAAACTCTGTAGACTATGCACTTCTATAGACAATAACTCAAGTCTCAAGATTACCAAACTGAGCTAATGCTTCCACAAAAGCCTAGAGATTCTTTACAGATTTATTAATCCCATTAAAATAACTTCTGGCAGAAAGCCAGTCATTTTAATAGGAAAGGTGTATTCAGTATGGTAAAACATTTGCAATATACAGTTTTTACAACAAGTAATACACCACTGTAGATATACAAATTTTTTTTAATAAGCTTGGCTCTTTACCTCACGATCCTCTTTAAATAAATATTTAACAAAAGAATCTCCCTTCTAACAGTGGAAGTAACACCACAGATAAAAGGAGTATCAACCATGTTGCAGAAATGCTACAACAAAGCCCCTTTCACCCGCCAGTCTTGTGACAGCAAATCCTGCAGTTCTTCTTCATCTTCACTACCAGCATCCTCCTCCTCTTTTTCTTGTGCTGCTCTTAATCTCATGGCTTCCTTTAGCTTCTCCTTCATCTCGTCCTGGCGGTTCCGCAAAAGCTCGACACGGCGGTAGCATTCACTGTTGGAAAGTGAAACACCTGTAACATTTGACCCTTCCCACATCAATTTGATCATCTCCAGTGCTGGATTTTGCTTCTACAACTTTGGATAGAGAAGCTTTGCAGCTTCCCATCAGTGAAAAAGAAATAAGCTTTCAAGATGCCAGTGCACCTTCTCAGTGTTCATCAAGTGAAAACAGACTGAGGAGAGGAGAGGTGTGGTCAGTTCTCTAGCAATGAGATGTAATCCAAATACTTAACAAATGCAATACAGTCACAAGCCATTTTTCAAAAAGCACAGAACCAATATCTACTTCCACACAAGAAGGAACACGATTCTTTGCTCCCTTCTTGGTTTTCATGAGAGAAAGGTGTGACATCAGTTATCAATTTTGATAATTTAGTGGTGGCATCTCTGAAAATAAAGAAAAAGCAGCACAAAGTGTTCAGATTCTTTATCTGCTTCCTCTGTGCTATAACACAGAGGAAGAACATTTTAAGTAAACACAATCCAAAAGTTTCAGGTTTCCATTTACTTAAAAAGTTCTGTCCTCAAATTGTGTTCTATAACTCTTCTAGCCATTTTAAACAGGGGTGGGTTTTTTTTGAAAATGCCAAGTAGTACCAGCCTGATTTAAATTCACCTTTGCCCCTTTCATTCTTATTTGCTCAGAAGGGTCAACATGGAGGGGTTACTATCTGGATCCTGTTTGCCCTGGCATATCACCAATATGAATTCTTACAGGCAGTCGTAGCTGAAGATTTGAAGGCCAAGGAATTTATTTAATTTTCACCTTAATTTGAAATAGCCTGCATTTGAATACACTCAGAAGTCAAAAGTTACAAAAAGTCATTTAAAATCTATTTGGAACTTTTATTTGGGGGAAAAATAATTACAGTAACAAACATGAAATACTCTACAAATTTCTGAATTTTGGTTCTAGGTACTTACAGCAGCCTTAGCTAGTGAGAAAAATAAAACCTCAAAGAGAAGTAGGTTTAGCTCAAGCCCTCTCCAGAATTACACGGACATTGTTAAAAGACATTCCTGTAATAGCAGAGGTCAGTTTGAACCCAATGCTGTTGTTACCACACACTGATTATGTGCAGCATGTAAATCTGCCCAGACGGTTGAAGTGTTGCTTTAATTTCTAGTGTCTTCTTTTTGTGGCATCTCTTTCTTTTCAGTCACTACCATTGCCATTATTACTGTTAATATCAGAGTGTTGAGCTACAGGAAGACAGTAACAAACTGTTCCACTGAGCTGTATTTCAGGTTACTTGAGTTTAAACCAATGACCATACAACCACCACACCTGCCATTTCAGCAAAACAAAACAAACCTAACCACTTCATGTAATGAAGTGTGCATCACTCCACAAAACCTTAAAGTAAACTTCTACTAGAATTAAAGAGGGTTTGCCACAGCACAGGACATTTTCAGCAAAGGAAATGTTTCTTAAAAATGTTCACATAAATTATCAATCAAAATTCTCAGGGAAATATAAATTAAGACATTTGAAGAGGAAAAGGGACAGTTTGTTCCAAGAATTTGCCTTGTGTACTTTCAGTGATTCCAGTGCATTCTCTCTGTGGAGAAAGTTATATAACTTTGTACTAAAATCCATGTTTTTATTAGGTATCGTTCTGCAATTTGAGGGAGTCTGTCCTTCAAATACTCAGATAATTAATGAAAGGAAGTATTGCAGATTAAAAGTGTTTTTATCACTCTAGTCAAAGAGCAATCCATTACTGCTGGAGAACAGAGAATTTGAGGAAAAATTGATCTACTTACATCTGCTCATCAATTTCTCCAATCTGGCGATCTAGTCGTCCCTCCTCATCATCTTCTGCCACTATTGCTTCTGAAATCTAAACCAGAAAAGCACTGAGAAAATTCACCTTCATCCTGAATTCCACTTCTGCTCCTTTACAATGTCTGTGTCCTCCCCTGCTCCCCTCTACCTCAAGTTAGTGTCAATCTCCTCTATGTATAGTCCCATCTTCACAAGGGCAAATACAGAAGGAAAAAAAAAAAAAAGTCTGGTTTAATTTGAAATGGAAATGCTTTTTCATAAAATCAAAAGTAGTTTGGCTGCTTTGGGGTTAATCTTTGGAAATTTTTAATACACTGCTATTTGAAACTGAGCATAAACATGGTACACAGACACCCACAGTCTGAGGCTGAAATGGGAGCTCTAGCCCAGTGCTTGGGACTTAAATACACGCCACTTATTGAACATTCTGTTTAAATATTCCCACTAGATCCCGAAGTGTTTCTAACCTGTTATTTTTTTCAGCATATACTTTCTCAAATCTGAATGTCTGGGAGATGCTATGCAATCAATGGTCCACGCATAACTGAGAAGATTCCTCCTAAGCTGAAGAATTATCTGAATGGCTTATGCTAGCAAAATGTATCCACCACCGCTTTTGTATGAACATTCGCTCTGTTTATAGTGCTGACTGCTTTAAAATGAGCAATGATACATTTTTCTGCACCACCTTTCTCAGCAGTTGACATATGAGTAACTATTTAGAATTAAAATAATTAAAAGGATAGCAAATACTCTAGGGGAAGACTGAGAACACCATGTAGTCTGTAGCACAGTTTTATATTGTACACGAGGGGAGAGCAACACCTGCTGCAGGAAGACTTTCCATGCAGTGGTAAACAGTGAAAAATGGAAGTACAGAAAAACTGTGGCAAATTTACGTGTCTCAAACTCTTTTTGTCACTTTCCCAGATTTTGGAGTTCCTTTCCAGTACATTTAAATTAAACATGAAATCCAGGTTACCTACACTTTATAGCTACTTTTTTAAAAAGACAGACAAATGGGTAGTGTTTTTAAAAGTTAAAATATGAATATAGATCTAAATAAGAGCCCACAATTGTATCCTGTTTGGATACAGGACACTGATCTGAGGTGTACGCTAGCTAAATAGTATTTAAATAAAATACAGTGTAACAAATATAACTAAATATATATGACTGGATCTTCATTAAAAGTTTTCAACCTCATTTCCTTTAAGTGGAAAATACAAGGAACCCTTTGCTCATTTATAAAGTGCATTTAACCACACACTGCATTGAAACCAACAGCTGACAAATGCAGATGTCAGCCATTCTGCAGAGCTGCATGAAACTGTTGTTTTCTTTATTGTGTATAGTATTTAGAATCAATAAATATAGATTCCATAACTTACTGTGTTGACCTGTCGCATTGCCTTTTGAAATTCATCCCATTCTTTGTCCATCTGATCCTTTGGAGCATCAACTTTTCTCACCTAAGGAACATGAAAATTTATAAATTAACAATTTAAGTCTAATGACTCTTTGGGGCACTGGAAAAAAAAAAAAAAAAACAGGAGAAACAGGAAAAATTATGCTGTGTTATCAGAAAAGTCTGGTTGATGTAATTCAGTTTAAGTAATGAATAAGAGTTAGAGAGTGCAGCTGCACAATGGTTTCAGAAGAAAAAGCTGACTCTACTCCTGGATTAAAACAACATCCGTGACTGCAGCACTACAAAATAATTATTGACTAAAAGTGGCTGGTGTGGAATGTCTGGAGTAACAAAATTGAGTTTGATGGTCTGTCATTTCACTGTGTCAGGTGATAACTATTAAATTCTTCTGTAAGCTGCCTGTACAATTGCATACAGTAGCCATTTCACAAGCCAAAAAGCAGTGAATTGTTTGCCTTTGGCATAACGTAAAGTATCAAACTTTTCAGTCACTAGTCTGCTGGTGTTAGGTAGCCTGACTGTATTTCAAATCTAATCTAATTTTCTTGGCTAACAGAAGAAACTGTACAGCTACAAACCAATTTTAATGATATGCAAAGCTTTTTACTCTGTGGTAGATGGCATTTAGTACTAAGACATGAAGTCTGAAAAAGTAGTAGTGGTAAGAATGTGTTTAAGATCTACAGCCAAGGTAATCAAAGCCAGATTGTGCTTTTAATGCAAATAAATCAACAAGGTAGTCTACCTGTGTAATTGAAACTTCCACAATTCAAGACTGGAAGATGTGGCATATAATATATTTTAGAGGACAGATTAAGCCTGACTCAGGACTGGGTAGAAATTATACAGCTAGGAGAACTAAGCAGTTTGAACATAGTAAGTCATGACACCATCTTTTTGCATTAGTTTTATTTTCCTTTATTCATTCTGCTCTTTTGGTGACATGTCAGTCACCACCTTAGTAAAGACAACAGTTTGGTGCATTTTGTTCCTGAGTGATTATACAAAATCAAGTAGTATGAATTAAGTTTATAGAATAAATTAGAAGCTTCCAAGCAAACTCATACTGGGAAGTAATAGTTACCATTTCATTTTTCTGTTCTGTTATTATTTCTATCATACGTGTATGTACTGTGTTATTATGCATTGTGATTGTGTTTTGTAATTCATAATTATTTGTATTTCTTACAATAAATTTAAACACTAAAGTTATTATTTTTTCTTGAAATACTTATCTAATCCAGAATTTATATGCTTTACAAATATCTGATGCAAATAACAAGCATTTTTCACACCCACAATCTCCCTTTCAAATGCCCAGTTAATTCTTAAAATAATTATTTTGTGTATGATTCCAACACAGAACCACTGCAGCCACTTCTGTGTAAGTGATGCCACAAACAATTTTCCTTCCTCTGAGTATCAGTTACACTCCAAAAGGGCTGATTAAAAGGAAAAGCCTCTGCAAGCAATTCAAGGAAGAGCTGACTGGAACAAGTAACCACTTGTAAATTTCTCAGTGGAGGCAATAACCAGAACAAAGGTCACTAACCAGTGTCCTCACAGATGTAAGCAGATTCTCCTTTGCCTGCTAGGCAATCCTGCATTCCCAACTTGTGATGAAACTAAGTATTTGAAAAATTTAATACTTCAATTAGACACAAAACAAAAGCCAAAAAGCCATGGCTTTTGCAGCTACATATTTCAATATTTGAAATATCATTATTTAAAACTATTCACATATGACAACACGTGGGCATGAGTAGTGCCAAAAGAGTCTTGCCAAAGCAAATAAAACACCTAGGCTTGTTAGCTGGGCCAGTGGGACCAACTGAACATGAAGAAGCATTATTTGGAAGGTCTCCAAAATTAGATGTCATGGGTTGGCCTCAAAATGCCATCTAAATACACCAGCAGCCTTACACTGTGTGAACAAGCAAATATACTCAAAGAAAATAAGAAAGACTTAAGCCTACCACACTACATTTCAATAAGGAAAGCCATCACGTGTGGCAAATTTTATAAAACAAAACAAAAAAAGGTTTGTATTTCAAATACCAGTGTTTATTTTGGTCATCATTTGGCACTGTGCAAGCTGAAGGAAGTATATTTTTGATCAGGATTTCAAGATTTTTAGTTGGGGGGGGGGGACAGTTTGAGAAACAAGGTGAATACCCACATTTCTTTTCTTTTCTGAGCATCATAAAACCCCAAAGTGGTAAAAGACAAGAGGGCTGAAGACCAAGTTGACTCTTGTGGTGTAACCAGTGCTACAGATGACAGCGTGTGCCATAACGGAGCTATTTTCATTCCAACAGGATGCACCCTGTGAGTCACACAGTAACTCAACACTTCTCAGCAGGATCTCACAAAGGGCATCATAGAACTGTTATATCCCCAATTCCAAAGCAAAATTGAACATACAAATTAAGCGAATTGGTTTTCCTGGGATGACTCACAGAAATAAAGGTAGATTGTCCAAATCTCAGTTCACTGTTCCAACCAACAAACATTTCTTTAAAAGCCACAGAGGAACCATAATCAAAAATACTTCCCAAGAGATGATTTTAACAAGCGCTTGTTGCCCACCTCCACCCCTTTTCATGTTTTCTAATTTACACAGAATGAATGTTGAAAGCTGCACCAGGGAAGGTTCAGACTGAGCAGCAGGAAGCATTTCTTTACCAACAGGATGGGCAAACACTGGAAGAGGCTTCCTGGAGAGGTGGCCGATGCCCCAAGCCTGTCAGTGCTCAAAAGGCATTTGGAAAATGCCCTTAGTAACAAGTTTTAACTGCTGTTCAGCACTGAAGTTTTCAGGCAGTTGGACCAGATGATTATTATAGGTCACTTCCAACTGAAATAATCTGTTCTAGTCCAAATAGTTCAGTCATTTTCTTATATTCCAGTATGAATGATTACCTGGAAAAGCATCCTTACTACTCAGAAAACCATTACAACTGGAAGAAATAAATCCAGTAGCATATAAGGAGTAGATCACTTACTTTTGCATCCACTTCAGGATCATCAAAGAAACCTTCTGGCAAAGCTTCAGCAGTGTTTTCTTTCCTGAAATATTTGATTACTATTAGCCCAAGTTAACACTTTACAGTCTGCTTTACTGAAGAGTTAAAAATAGCCTTACATCCTTTGTGTAAGTACGTAGAAACACAGGAAGTTTTTTAAGCCCTTAGTTATATCTACAGTCATCAAAACCTGCTACTTCAGCTTTGAAGGAACTGCACAGAAAGGTTTAAATCTCACTGTTAAGAGCTGTAGCTTATGCTTTTAAGCTATTCTTTCCAGTGTGCTCAACACCCAAACATTGTAACAGCACAGCTGGTACTTCTGAAAGCACTGTCTAAAGGAGTGCGCAAGGGAGCTGAACTGTTACTACAGGACGAGCAGTTTCCTTTAAACAGTGGCAAGCAGTGGTTGACATCAAGCTCCCACAGTACCCCATGTTAAAATTCGCAGAGATGTCAAACAGACTCTGTATGACATTGCTCTGTCTCTTCTCCTGTCTCCAAGATTCCTGTCTGAAATAATTCCTGAGGCTGATATATATACAAACTATTCTGAATGCAGCCTAACAGTAAGTTAAGATTTCTAAGTGATCACAGGCTCTACTTCCTGGAAGATAAATGTTTATTTACAATTCCTAAGACTATCAAATATTTGATTTGACTGCTTACCTTTCGACTACCTTCTCTTGTATCTCTGCTTTCTGTATGGATCCTGAATGGGAAACTATAGGAGCGGCTGGAGTTTTGGTGTCAAAAAAGTCTATAGGAAAGGACAGAAGTCTATGACAAAAAGGACAGCTGTTCAGGCATTTTCTAAAATTCCTACTAGACAGGAATTTCAATTAGTACCTTACTGAATCAAGGGAAGAACAGCCAGAGGTTACTTCCCTTGGCAGCCTCAAACAATTAGAACATAAAACCATTAAGCAACCAGCACACAGTAACAGGAGATTCTTTGCTAGTTTATGTCTACTTCCAGCATTACACACCCTCACCATCACCTAATTACCCATCACCTAATGGCAATAATTAGAAAAATAAAATTAAAACCTTTCATTATCAGTTAAATCACAGGTTCTCCTTACGGAATCACTTACTATTTCAGTCAGCATTACCTGCAGGCAGAGAATTAGCTATTATTTCTTGAGTTGGAGGTGGAATTTCAGTTTTATGCACAGCAGAAGATTTGCTTGATTGTTCTTGTTCCTCCTCTTCATCATCATCGTCATCATCGTAATTCCCTGACAATAAACTGGGACCTGGGCCCTTGGAAAGCTGTACAGTGGTGCTGTCTTGCTCTGCTTCATCAAAAAAATCTGCTGGCAGCCTGGTAAAGAGCCCACAACACAACTGTTTGAAACTTCACACCAATGACTCCAGTCCAGCACCAGCAGCCCAGTCCCTCTGTGAGCAGTACAAGCTGTGTGTGTATATATATATATATGTGTGTGTGTATATATATATATGTATGTATGTATGTATATGTATATACATAGATACTGAGCAACGCCCTGAACTGCACAGCTGCCAACACAGCCACAGTCTGAAGGCAGCACAACACTTGGGGCTCTCATTTCAAGTTTGCCCAGAAATGCCCAGGTTAATTCTAAAACCACACTTTAGATGTGTTTTTCTATTTGCATATTCACACACATTTTTCTATTTGCATATTCACTATCAGAAACATTAATAAAAGTAACCTGTAACAAGTTGGAATGGTGGTTAAAATAATTCTTTTTCCACCTACTGAGTAATTTGCTACTTATTTTAGGTACCTCCTGCTGTCCAGGACATTTGAGTACATGCTACAATCCAGTTATGTTCAAGCTGTGCAATAGCACCACATGTCAATCCTTTAAAGTCTGTCAGTGACAGTAAAAGAATTCCTGTTTTCTCAGAGAGCCTTAAGAGTTGATACAATTATCTCCACCCAGGAAGATGCTGCCATGTTCAGGAATATACAACTCTGTTAGAAAAAGGGCAGAAGCAGGGATCTGCTGACTCTCTGAACCTTTGCCCTTGTCTAGGAAGCAGAGACAAGAGCTGGGTGAGAATGCCACTGGTAGTTAGAAAAAATTCCTATGTAATAACAGGAACTACTTACCCTGATGAAGATGCGTGTGGCTTTTCGTCTGCACCTGTACAACAGCCAAGAGTCACTTCTTAAAATCCATGCTTTTAAAAGAAACATCCCTAAGACTTCTATGACAGCACCAAGTCCCCAAATGCATATGTATTTAACATATATCTCATATATTTACATGTCTGGTAGCACCAAGGGAAAAAATTAACTGTCTTTCCTTTGGCAAGAACTTTGGTGCAAGGCTTGAGGAAAACCAGTGACTTGATCCCACTGAAAAGGAGTAACACCACTTCTAGACAAGTGCTCCTACTGCTTAATTTACACTGCTTCTCTATATATTTGGGCCAGGCTCACAGTTCCACGACCTCATTTCACCCAATGACCCAGAAGAAAAGCAGGTAAACCTCCAAAAGCACAGTTTTCTCCTGACACAGAACTCACAGAGAGAGAAAGAACAAGCAAACTTTCTCCCTTTTCAGCAGCAACGGGCTGACATTGACTCAACAGTCTGGAGTATTCACACTCACTTCCACAGGAACAAAACAAACCAAAAGTATTCAAGGTGTAAAATGGATGGATTCTGGCAAGCCTTTCCCTCTCATTACCTTTTACTCTCTTTAGGTCTGTATTTTCTGTCTCAACTGTTTTTCTCTTGACAGGATGAGATGATGTGCCAGCAGCTGAGCCAGTGGCCGTCTGCTTTGTGCCTTTTAATTCTGCAACTCTCTGTAAAGAAATAAAAATTCAGGACACGTTACTAGCAGTAACTTCTGGATTGCAGCTTAAAATACAGGGCTTTTAAAACAGCTCATCAAAGTGAGCTGATACCTTTCTAGAACAAGATCACTGAAACAGAAACCACAGGTACCAAAACAAAGACCAGTGCTTCTGTCAGCCTCTGGAATGATGTGACATGGAGGAACTGACACTCACGCAAAGGAGGCTGTAGCAGTAAGAAAGAAAAGACTAAGAGCAGTGACACTGACAGCAGTAAGGCACTGGAGAAAAGAGCAAGAAGGCTGGATTTATTCTAAGGGCCTGGAATATGAAGTGGTTTAAAGATACAACACGGCACTTGAACAGCATGAAAGATGTCACCATGCCTTGCCACAGTCATCCAGTCTGAATGCAGGCAATGAACTGGAACACCTCGGTTCCTCTGGTCTTTTCCAGAGTACTTGTAAAATTAAACACATTCTTTCAGTTTTTGCTAAGAAGTAGCAACAGAATTTAAAAGGATTAAAAAAAAAACCAAAAAAAAAACACCTGGGTGGCTTCCAAGTTACAAATTCCCTGACTTGCTTTACAAGTTCTTCATCTTTACCACTAAATTACAAAGGAAAAAAAGCGTATTTTCTTAACCCCGCATAAGCTGTCACTTGACAGCTCACAGGTCCCCGAATAAGCCCGAGGGGGAGAGTCTCCAAATCCGAGCTGCAGACAAGTGACAGCCAAAAGCTGTCGCTAAGGTGGGAGATGCTTCACCTGAGAAGCAGACCCCTGAAAGACACGGGACCCCCTCTACAAGGGCTGGTTTTTCAATCCCCGCTCAGGCTCTAAGAGAGAGGAACCCAGACGGAACAGCCAGGCCGGTTGCCACCCTCACCCCGGCGGGCGCTCCGCTCTCCCACTGCCGCCCCGAGCCGCGAGCAGCGAACCCCAGGGCCCCGTTCCGGCGGTGCGGCCTCTCCCCAGTCCCTCCCCTTCCCAAGAGCTGTCCCGGTGCTCCCGAACGACAAAGCCCGGCCGAGACCCGCACCCTCCGCCCCGCCGCTCACCTCCCGGTGCTGCTTGCCCAGGACGTGGGTCTGCCACAGCAGCTCGCTCTTCACGGGCGCGTTGCACAGGGAGCAGCTCAGGTGCCCCAGGCTGTTGTACGTGTCGGCCGCGTTAAGGGAAGCACCGAGCGGGGCGCGGACCCCCCCTCTCCCTCCCAGCCTCCCTCCCTCCCCGCAGAGCTCTAGGGAGCCCGGTGCCGAGGATATTTGGCGAAGGGCGAGTCGATGCGCTTCTTGCCCGCGTTCTGGCGCTGCTTCTCCCTCATGAGGCGCCGCAGCTCCTCCTGCCGCACCTGCTTCCGCCCCGCGCCCGCCCCGGCCGCCGCCATCTTCCCCCGGCGCGCGGGGCGCAGGGCGGGGCCGGCGCGCGCCGTGACGCCGCCGGGAGCGCCGGGAAGGGAGCGGGGAGGGCGGGCAGGAGGAGGAGGAGGAGGAGGAGGAGGGATGGGTCTGTTTTGGTCGTCGCTTTCCTCGGGATGTTCCTCAGTTAAGCCTTCGGAGCACCAAGAGAGCTCGATGGACACAGCAGTCCAGCTGTGGGACACGCCGGTGAATAGTGTCTGAAACGTACCCCACCCCTCACGCCAAACCAGCCAAATAAGTAAAAAACAGTAAACATTACATCCTATACATCCAGATCCAGAGAACACAGAATCACAGGATGGGGCGGGTTGGAAGGCATCACAATGCGTCATCTGGTCCAACCTGCCTGGCACAGGATTGTGTCAGATATTTCTTCAATATCTTCAATGAGGAAGACTCCACAACCTTTCTGGACAACCTGTTCCAGTGCACAGTGTGCAACACAACTATGTAAAGTACTTTTTGGGTTTGGCTTCTTTTTTTTTTTTTTTTTTTTTTAAGACCAACCCAGCTTTTTTTAAAGCTCTGTCTCGTCGCCAGTCCTGGGAATAGTGGAGGCCCCAAATCACGGCACCCTCCAGGAGGCCCGGCTCGCTGCCCTTCACAGCGCACACGGCAGCACCAGCCAGAGCAGTGTGCCTTCCCCGCTAAAATACAGCCCAAACTCAGAATTTAGTGACTACAATGTGACCAAAGGCAGCAGAGAACTTTCCATGTTTTATTTTTTATCTTTTCATTTATCACAGTACAATAACGTAAGTTAACCAAAAAAAAAAAAAAAAAAAAACAACTCTAGTGCCAACTTCCACCGTGTCAAGTGCTCCACTCCAAACCATGAGTGTCCATTGATTGGAAGTCAAAAAGTGTTGCTCCAGGCTTACAGCGACATTACCTTCCAGAGGACTTGGTCATGGAGGATGCCACTAGAATTTGCGCTGTTTCCAGAGAGCAACCCATCCCATGGCTCCAGACTCCACATTTCCCTGAGTCGGGTTTGGTTCATCTCACACCAGCCCATGGGATCTGGGAGAGAAAACGGGCCAAGGGCGTGTGCAATTCAATGTCCATTTTAATAAAAGACAAATCCTGTGGTACATTTTGCCAGGATGGCAAGTCCAAGGTGTGTAAACACAGCCAGAGCAACACGGCAACTGGAGGAAGACGATGGGATAAGTGCAACTAAGGCAAAAGGGAGTAACTTCTGTTTTGACATGATCATGGCAGATTGTTGGGCTGAGGAAATGATTCCATAGCGAAACAGGTATCACAGTACACCTGGACTACAGAATCAGTGAGACTATAGCTTAAGCTTGATTATTTATATTTACAAATTCTGAAGAATATTTAAAATTGCCTCTTCCTTCCCCTTCCTCCCACAATTGCAGTCTGCTGCACTTCTGAAAAGCACAGATGCTTGCTTTTACTGAATTTAAGGCTATTATGACAAAAATATGTTTACAACTCCCCTCTCCAAAACGAAGTATAAAAGTCAATTCACCCTAGAATGTCTTGGATAACTTGAAATATAACCATTTGTTCCAAAACAAATAATTCATTTTTATATTTGGAAGACAAACCAATTTATACTGCAGAAGCTGGTCTTCATACACATACTTTTGTCCTAGAAACCAAACCACTTAGCACTGCAAGGTAAGTCTGGCTCAGGACACCCAACCTCTGCTGAATGCAGATGTGCTGGTGGGAGAGGTTCATCGTCACTCTCTTTGCCTCCAAGTACCAGACCATCAAAAGATCTGCTACAGAACATCCTGAAGTTAATCCACTATGCTCTGAGACAGGCTGAGGATGTACTCACACAAGCACATCTAAGGAAGCAGCAATTTCTGGGAAAGACAGCTGGGATGTCTGCCTGCAAATGTTCTCCCCCAAGAGAGAAAACTACACAGGAACAGCAGAAATGGACACAGTCCTAGCCACGACCGCAGCTCCCAGCTCTCTCCATGGGCACAGAAGGAGACTTGCTTATTGTACGTGCACTTGTGAAAACTCAACGCATTATCAGAGAACCCACATTTGGGAGGGCGAGAGCCCTTTCCATCACAGGAAAGTGTTTGATTTTGCATTCCCTGAATTAGGCAAGTGTTGCTGGTGGTTTAAGAGTCAACTGAATCTGGTCCAGAAGCAGCCACAGGCTAAGCAGGGCTTCACAAAAATGACTACAACCAACGCTTCCTCCTCTTAACCTTAAAGTGCTGGGAAAATGCAGCATGACTAGTTAACCTAGGAAAAAACTTCCACAGTCCTACCATACCAAATCCTAACATGACAGATTAGGTTCCTAGGAGTTCAGACTATGAAATCCTCCACAGATGCTGATAAGAGAATTTCACAAGTAAAAAATATACACTTAGAATAACTGGTTAACAGCAAAAAACATGGCAACTCAAATCTTGGTATGGTCAACCAGCATTTTTAGAATACAAGTGACCCTTTGTAATGCAAAGCCATCACTTCATTTGTTCAATGACATTTTTCACACACAAAAATATGTTCCTCCAATTACGAACATCAAAGACAATACGGTAATAATAACACTTTAGGGATTATTTAAGCTTTATAACTTATCAGAAGTTAAGATCTTTTTACACACATTTCCTATTTTTATCTTGAAAGGAGAGCTAATCTTAAAACATATGGATAATGGCTCACTACCTAAGGGCCAATTCTAAACATTCTCACTCATTCGGGATGAAGTTTATTTCTTGCCCAGAAAGAGGCTCCTCACCAGTCCCTGCTGTGCCAGCTGCTGTGCATTTGGGTGACCTCCCTATGAGGAGCATCAGTGGAAAAGCAGCTCCTGTATATTTATGTTACCTACAGGCTAACACACTCCACAGTGTGCTCAGAACCTCTGAGCAACCACTGCAAAGTTGCCTGCACCCACTCAAAGTTTCTGTCTCCTGCAAAAGCTGACTTCTCACCTAACAGAGAAGGTTAAGCATGGCACGTATCTGACTGCAAGACTCAGCCATAACCCTCACACAGATGGCACTGCTAAAATAAACCTGTGGCTCTTTGCAACATGTTATAAAAATTCACTGATTGCCTCAACATACTGGAATAATCACTGCATTTTCCCATTAAATATAGCATCATGAATTCAGTAAATTCAGAAAAAAAAATTAAAAAACCCTTTCAAAATAGCTCCTTGGTTATACCTTACTTGAACTGAACCCTTGGTATTTGAGCAGCATGAGTAATCTCATTTCATTTCTCAACAAAACGCAAGACAGAACACAAATAACAAAAATACAAATAATCTATAAAAACCACAGTACATCAGAAATCTGTGTAAAAAACATACGTCTGTATCAAGGAGCTCAGTAACAACTTAAAGCACCACTCAAAATTAAGTACCATACATGTTACAGTACATTCCATTTATTATGACAATTTAAGGCTAAAATAGGTACGACTCCCTTAAAGTCAAGCTTTCTTATATTTATAAATGCATACGAGCATTAAGTAGATACAAATGTGTAGGGGTTTTTTATTGCTCTGAACTGTCTACTAGAATGTTCGACTTCCCCAGATGTTGTCTCAGTTTGCCTTTTTCAATCAAGCTGAAGTCCCGCAACTGCAACTTACGGCACTTGTACGATTATAGACCTTCTTTGATTTGAGCTGTAAATAAATTCAAAGATATATCAGACAAAATTGCCCACCACTGAAAACTCCGTAACTTAGTTAACTAAACTATCTTATCATCCATAAGATACACAGTTTATCACAAAGATTAGTTCAGCCATTCTTCAGGAAGGATTTTCTTTTCAAAATAATAGTTCTAACCAAGCGGCAAACAAGACAACCAGCAAGAAATGATTGACTGGTACCAGTCTAACAGACTGGGCTTTGGGGAAAACAAAAACAAAAAAAAGGAAGCTGGATATGTGCTCCAAAACAAAGAGCAAACTTTTCTTCTTGCTCATAGAGCAATTATGTTTCCTATTTATTTAAGGCGATGCCTCATTCTGCCAGTGCCAAATTCTTTGATTGTAGCTTGTCCATTTCTTGACCAATATTCCCTTCAATGGTATCACACTGGGCAAGAAAAACCTGAGAATAAAAAACAAACAAATGTTATTGGATACACAGTTTGGCACTGGGAGGTGTCTCTGAAGAACTGAAAGTGCAGTTTCTATCATGAATTTGAAGATGTCAACAACCACTCTGCAGTTGGTTTGGTAACAGCTTATGCACACCTGCATTTACCCAGAATCCAACAGAAACATGACATTGGATAAGGCTAGTAAGGCTAATAGCATGGCTGCCCACCATCACCAGTCCTGAAACATACTTTCAGTTGATCCAAAGTTCATCAACAATATGAAACATAAAGATTCAGACCAGTTAGTGCTTCATTCAGTTTGGAACATGACTTCTGAGCTCCTTTCTAAAATATGTACTTCAGAGGCCAAGGTTGGGAGGGACAAACCTGCTCAGACAAATTTAAAATGAGCTTTCATTAAACGAAGACCTTTTCTACTTCTTAAGACTACCAGGCACCATTGAATCTTCATGTTCCTCAAAAGACAGAAGGCTCCATTCCAAAAAGGACAGTCCACAGCACCGTATGCTTGCTTAGAACCTGCCCACAAATTCTCACAGTAGAATAGTAGAGTAACACACAGAGAGCAACTGGGAGCCAGCAGCCACCGGTCACTTTGCTTGGCCTGTACACAGCACAACCCATCAGCACTTTAAGCCAATAAACTGTTTTAGGCCAACCCCAAGCTATGCAGGTACTCTGCGCTTTCTGAGAAAGATTTTCCCATTAGCTATTCATGTCTTGCCTTTGTTTTTGCTATGTCTGCACAGACTCTGACAGTCAAACTAAACATTTCATGTTATTTACATTAAAATTACACTAAGAAAGCACTTTCCTTCTAGAGCAGCCAAGTGTTGTGCCATGTGAATATTCCTCAATCATCACGCTGCTTTGAATCATCTGTTTCCAACAAAACCCTTGAGCTGTCATCAAGTCAAGTCTGTAAGAACTTGAGTAATGAAAAAGTAAAGGTGGTAACAACTGCAGTTGCTGGCTGCTACTGTTTCATATTTATCTCCTGACCCTGGAAGATGAATTCTGGCAGCAGCAGAAGGCAGTTAATAGCTCCCCCTTGCTTCCATCAGTACTTAAGAATAGTAAGCATAACTTGCCACTGTTTAGTTGTTTTTGCTCTAGAAAAATGACAGCTCTGGTCTGAAACCCTTTAGGATTCTTCTGCAGTCCTCAAAAGGTTCATAACTCACAGCTGCATAATGCTGTGCTTACAAAAGCACATAAATAATTCTGATCTCTGCTCAATGGAATCCATTTTGTGCTTTAACAGTTCTTATACAAAACCCCACTTGCTTCTGCTGTAACTTCACCCAAGAGCGGAGATCCAGTAGCTTCCACAAAGTTGATAGTCACCAGTCTATTACAAGTTTTACTGCCTTGGTTAGGCACATGGAATCAAGAGTGTGTTCAGAACCCCCACATAACACAGCCATACCAGCAATCACCTTCATTTCCATTTGCATTATCTGAACTTATCTCAGTAACTGAGTACAAAGTGCTTTGTCCCTAAAGCTGTAACAAAAACCATTTCTCCTATGAAGTATTTCTTGGTGGGCCTTCCTCTAAAATAGATGGCTCTTCTAAAAAACTTGTGAAACATCAGTGGGAAGTATTTAATAAAGTTACAGTAAAAGACAAAAATCATTCAACTCTATATATGAATGTGAGGTACTTCCATGAACAACTTTTTAGGAGCCCAATCTGGCACAAAAGGTAGCACAATACAAATAAGGACAGTAATACAAGTAGCATTGCTATTCACTTATGTAAGTTTGAGCAGAGGGAACTGAATTCCAGTATTGATTAACAAGCCTTCAGTTCAAGGTCTCTAAGAAAACAATGCCTAGGAATTTACAAGCATCATGCCATAGCAAAGCAATTAAACCCTTCATCCCCAGCACAGCTACTCTGCTGCACAGATCTTAAAGACCTACTCTCCAAAGTTGGTGCATTGCAATAGAAGCTAAATTTTCCAAAGAACACCTCTGGAAAGTCAAGTAGGTCAGCAGGAGTTACAAGTTGACTGCATCCTTGTGCCCAGACTTCAGTCATTATTCCAGTCCACCAAGATTCAAAAAAGGAGGAATGATCAATCCTGTTGTCCTTACAAGTTATCAGGATTACTTCACAGCATCAGGCAGCCATAAGACAAACTATTAATGTATATGACAAACATTATCTGAAAACAGCATGAACTATGAAAATCTCTATTCTGTGTGCTGTTTCACAGAGCTATAAAATACCTCTCAAAGGAGGGTCATACAAAACACCAATATAAGAACAAACACTGAAAAAATTTAAACAGATCTACAAACTCTTGGTATACAAGTGCTCAGCATTTATGGAGGAAAAAAAAGGAAAAAAAAACCACCAAAAACAAACCAAGAATACTCACCTGGACCCTCTTCACCAGCCCCTTCTTTTTCAGTTTGCAGTCACTGAAATTCTCTGGCAGATTCTGCAGTAAAATAAGCAAACAAGGTGATGCAGGTTAACGCTGAAATGAACATATCAGACTTACAGCAAAAACTGGAATTATCAAAGAATCCTCTAAATAGGCATCCTGAAAATGCCATGCCCGCTCAGTAAGGGTGATTACACAGGAAAGAATATATAAGAAAAAATTATTAAAAAGTCAGGGATGCAACATGCTGACTGTAAAGAACCGAGTTAGCAAACCTACCACGTTCCTCTACGGAATATACAACAGCAGGGAATATACACACACTACACACACTGCTTTTTCTGCTGTGGTGTGCGTTAACTGTTTGGCCAAGCTTCATATTTAGGGTTTTTTTCAGAGATTATAAAAGGAATAAATTTCTTACAAATACATTAACTCAACCACTTGCCATCATTAGAATGTACCATTAGTAATGCAGCCATTGCCAGTCTAAGCTGTACATCTGGTCGTCTCTGCAATGTACTCATGGAAGGCCACAGATGTGAAGTGTTACACGATGTCAGCCTTTAATTTAATTCAAACTGCATCATTTTCTGTACTCCTACCATCCATTATGTTCATGTATGTCATCCTGGCAAGTGTTACATGCTTTGTTCTCTTCGAGCTATGTGAAATTGGGGTGTTGCTGAGGAATGGTGCTCAAGTTTGTGATTTTTTTTTTTTTTTCAAACATGTAAAACAGATGATTATCATTATATAAAGTTTATGTGAACATTCTTAAAAACACTATGTTCTCACTGGTGAAGATGCATAAAAATCTTGGGAGTTTCTCACTAGTCTACCTTTTATTTTCCACCCTAACTCCAGACTAGGAACACAGGTTTCCCTAACTTAATCTGTTTCATTTCAGCCAAAATGTGAGCACAGCTTGGAGATACATAAACCTTTGTAAAAATAATAATAATAATAAAAAAATTTTAAAAGTGCACTTTTTTTAAAATTGTTCATACAAATGGATTCTACTCCTCCTATTCGTTGCCCATGCTGTTGTGCACTGGTGGGAGGCCCTTCATTAGTCTCACTTCATGCCTTCATGAGCCATGGACTGTGTCACCTCCCTGTGGGAACACTCCTTATCTCCTCAGAGGTATTTCACTGATGTTTCCCTCTTGAGCCCTAACAGCATGATGGCTGGAGGAGAAAGCTACAACCTAGTTTCCATTACTGAAACTTGGTAGGAAAGTTACAAACACTGTAGTCAGCAGACAGGCTAAGGGAAGATGAAATGGAGGATGGGGCAGGGTGGAAAGTTACCAACCCAGATATAACAGTATGGAAAATTATAGGGAGAAAACAGGGTTGTGGCTCCCTGGATGGAATGTGGTCAGCATGCCAGACTTCCCACACACAGTACACACCAAGGGGGCCTAAAGAGAGGGTGGACTGGAGATACCACGGCCAGGGTGTGTCCAAATCCTGCAAGAGGGGAACATGGTGGTACCTTGCAGCTGATAAGCCATGTAACAGCTGTCAGCTAAAGAAGGAAAAAGATTTCCTGCTGTTGAACCGTGGCAAGATCACAGATGTCCACCTCCATTCCAGAGTTTACTTCGGATGCAATACTAATGTGTATAGTTCTAGCCCCAAAGGTCACCTCAGATGTAATACTGACACTATCCACCTCCAAAGTACAACAGTCCCCCACTGAACATGATGCATGACTAGAGTTGCTCTAGCTCCACCTAAACATAGAAACAGTATAAAAGTAAGTTAAAAATGGCATAAAAATAGGGAAGATTGCGTTATTGGGGATTAGAGCTGGTTAGTATATCACTTTAAGTAACGTTTTTGCAGACAGATACTACCACCAGCAATCCTGTCAGAGGTTTTTATTGGGGGGGGTCCCTCTTATGCTGTTGTGTCCTGAATTTGTCCCTGAATCTTGCCTAGGGCACCAACAGGCCAGTGAAAGGTGTGGAGGTACAGGAGGGGCCTCTCTGCTTGCAGGTGACCCCAAGCAAGTCAGCTGAACCACCCTCGCATCCCTGGGCTGCTCAGGGAAGGGTCCCCATAACAGGACCTTGACAGACCGGTGGGGCACAAAGGTCTCAGCTAACCTGGGGCACTGATATGCAAATCAAACAGAAAGGGTTGGAGAAAACCTCCTCTTTCACGTGACAATGCTCCTGGAGCTTTAGAAACACCTTTCTCTGAAGATCTGATTTCATGTTTACGACTCATGCTAAGAGATTAAAGTATTATAGTAAGAAATGCTTATCACATTTTTATTGATCCAGATAAATTCATAAGGTTTAATAATAGGATCTCATCTTATTTTAAGTGGAAAACCTTCCCAGACATCTGGAGAATGTTTGTTACAGGAACAGTGATGGGTTTCTTTCAGAATATTTCTTTCTTTTAATCCTTGAAATGTTAATTTTGTATGGATTTATCCAATTAAAAGTATAGCAGAGACAAGGAGACGGTTAAATTTCATCAGAACAGCATGGTAATTTAAGAAAGTTCTACAGAGCAACTACAATTTTAAAAAATCCTCAGGAAAGGAGGCTGGGCCACCAGAGCATAACTATGAGTCAGTAGTGCTATCAGTGTCCTCAATACTGATAGATACAATTTGACAGATTTGCTGTGAACTTTTGTTAACATAATCAGTGACTATTATTTCAGAAGAGAAAGCTTTCTTCAATTCTTAGAACGATCTGTTCTCTGCAATATTGTCTTTCTAGATTAAAAAATCTGCCATTTAACAGGAGATCATCTTGACGACAAAGTGAGCGCTCACACCGCAATATTGGTGAAAACATTCATTAAATCAGAGCTGGTCCCCAAGTACATACTGTCATGACTGTGGATTCAAATCTTCCTACTGATCTCAGAAAAAACTTGCTTTTTTCTGAAAATGCCTTTCAGATATTTAAAAACCTGAGCCAGATGACCAAGTAAAGCACTTCCTGAGTTCTTCTCACTGAGATTTGTAACAAATAGTGTATTTTGACTTCTATTCCTGGATCAAATGTTTTAACTGATGAAATAAACAGCACATCTGTGAATGCACATGCACAAATCTTCAACTATTGAACAAGACTCAACTGCATTCTTCCTGAAGAAATCTTTTAAGAACTGTGGTTTATGGCAATATCTGACTGTGTCATACAAAATTTTGTAAGATGCAATAAAAGCAGTAGCTGTTTAAACACATTTATGTAACAGATGCTCTACCGAAAAGTATCCCTTCATGACTTTCACACCTCTAGCAGTGACAACACTGTATTTTTTCTCTCACACCCCAGTACTTACTTCTCCACATTCCAAATCCTGTCTTTTAAATTCACAGTCATTGGACGCACGGTTTCTAGTAAAAGTATTTAGTTGCACACTCAGCTACTATAATTAATGAGCTTGTCTGCTACCAGTAAGAGAATGATACTCCTAGAATAGAAAGAAAACAATATGCAGGCTTCCTCACCCTTCTCTCTTTGTAACCAACCAGATCTCATTTTGCATCAAGCTGTATAGTTTTGAGTGATCCAAATAACACACAGCAGCTGAGACACCTTAATGAGCTGTGACAATTCTGCCAAAGAAAAAGACTGGAACACTTACAGCGTGAGCTCGCTGCTATGTGTGACTTCTACAATGCATCATTTATTTTTCTCAGTCAGTCATATTTTCCCCTCTGATTTTTTTAACATGCTGTTGACTGAATCAACAGCACCTCTACACGTTCAACAGCATTTAACAGATGTGTCAGAACTTGCTTTTTACTTGGCTGCTGAAAAGAATGCTAATTACTTGTATAAACCAATTCTACGGTAAGATAAAATACTTTACTGCTTTGCATTTCTATCTGCCATTTTTTATTCCAGTGGAACTCATTTACTGTTCATACAAACCCCTCATTACCAGTTTGTACTGCTGCCTCCACATACTGCACAACCACAGCACAGCTGAGTGCTGCCTCACCAAGTTGGTGGCCTGTTCCTCTGACCTGCTGGAATACCAGCACTCTGAATTCCCACATTTTATGTAAAGATTCCACCCACCTACAAGTACTTCATCTGCAAGACTGCACATTAGCCCAGGTTTCAGGACAAATCTCATAGCCAGCTTCGTATATTAAAAGAAACAAATATATGCAATGTAACTGGTGTGCAGTCGCCGGTAATCCAAATCCTCACTTATTTAAAAAAAAAAAAAAAAAAAGAAAAGAAAAAAGACTTTTCAATGTCATAGGCTATTATACAATAAAGTATCAAACAATTATTTCAGCTTTTGGAAGAAATTAATTACAATTAGCCTTGTCCAGCACTATTTAGAGTATTTTGGATAAGGAGATACAGCACAGCATGCTTTCTGTTTAAACCATGCAAAAAGTAACTGAATTAAAAGTAAACTTGGGAAATTGAGTTTGGATTAGTCAGGAAGCAGTGAAACAGTTTTACAAGGCTGCCTGCTGGGTTCCAGGACTGCACACCAGAATATAAGTACTGAGTTTTTTTCTGAATAGGATTTGGTGTCAAAAATTGAAGGGGTCAGAAATAAGCTTTAACCCCATCCAATCGAGTCAGTTGTCATCTTATTCGTATTTTCATGACACCACTTAGTAAATCTGCCACTGCAAATGGGAAATCAGTTACATGAAGTCTTTATGTCTAACTGCACTCAGCAACTGTCAGCACAAGATTCTCCTTTATATGAGGCACAAAAGGAAACAGAAATTTGAAGACTTCAAAATACTTAGAATACAGCAATTAAAAAAAAAAAAGTATTTAGAACTGTTAGCTATAACATGCTGCAAAGACTATGTTATCATCACAGACTCACAATAGAAAAGCAGGAAATTAGTTACTAAGCTTCCCACCATTCCTAGGAACACATCCATATTACACAGCATTTGATGAAGGCCAGTTCAAATTATTACTCTAATTTAGTTCACTGTTGAACTTTTTCAAAGAGTCCATCAAATTAAACTACATTTGGTTTAGCAGTTATAGGTACTTCCATTGACATATTTCTGAAAAAAATCCAATAAAAGGTCACTGTACCAAGAAGGAGACCCAAAGACACCACTACCACAGAAAAGCAGCATTTTTCCTTCAGACCAGGCTATTATGATCTTGATATGCAACATAATTATATAATGAGGCTTACAGAGAACAATCAGCAAACAGAGAAACAGAGTAAGGAAATACCCTGGTTGGGGTAGTTTTCTATTTATCTCTGTACAAGACCCTTATTCTCATCTAGCTCTCAGCTACTACATGATACAGGAAGACATATATTATACTCTGGAAATGTAATGCAAGGTTATGATCCACTAATGAATGCAAAGCCAAAAATAAATTTCTTAGTACATTAAAATATCAGAGTTTGTTGGGACTTTACCCTCTTCTGTGGTTAGTTACTTACAATGGCATCAATCTGTTCAAGGGTCTTCATGAACTGCTCTGCAGTTCCTTTTATCCTCTTGTCCAGCTGTTTTAGTGCTTCTGCTTGGAGATCCTTCGCTAAAAATCCCTGAGGAAGAAAAAAAAAAGAAATTATCCCACACCCTACACAATACCCACCTTCAAAAATCTGTCAATCCACAACAGCAAACATCTTTTACTATTTCTGTATTTTCAAGCATGATAGGGACTCCAGTCTTAATCTGTATTCTTCTGTATTTTATCAATTCTTGACATGGTAAATGTAAGATGTTAGGTTGACTAAAATGATAAACATGTAATAGACCTTTCTCTTTGGACTTTGAGAGAACTCTAGTTTTTCCAGATATAAAGAATGTAACTTATCCCATATGAAAGAATATTTACCTTTTTCCAAACAGTGCCATGTCTCTATTTTGCAAACTCATAAATAGCATTTGGAATTCACTAAGAATTATTATTGACTCTTGGACATTTAGGAGGGGCAGCCTATCACTGACTACTCAAAACATTTAAACTGTTTCATTTGGGTTTTTTAAAATATATACACCTACAAAACTGCTTCGCAAAGATGTAAAGTGATACAAAACTGGCATACCTTCTGGATACTTGTGAACTCTTTATTAACTTCCTCTAACTTATTAGCTATTTGCTCCACTGATTTCTCCAAATCTTTTAACTTCTTTAATTCAGCCTCCTCTTCTGGACTATTCTGTGTATTCAAAAGTACAACATTCACAACTAAGAAACAAATAAAGATACAATGCAGCTAAAAAGCAGCAGTGCTGATACAAACATAAAGGCTTCTGAGGGTTTAGAATACACTGTAGCTATTCTTTCCATTTCAATACCTACCAAAAATGCTACTTCCAAAGATTAATTACAAATATACTTAAATAAGCAATGTATATAAACACATTTAATAAGATTAATTTGAAGGCAAAAGGAAAAGTGCAATTATCTTTCTGTTGTCAACTTACCATTTCTAAAGTATAGGCAACAGTTACATCACAAGATTATTACTTCATCCTCAACTTGCAAAGCCAGCCACAAATCATTTCACCACAAATAACCCAGATCATCAAGACTCAGTAGCGACAGTTGGGAAAGGTTTTTTTTTTTAAACCAGAAACATAAGATGAGCTGATAAGGTCATCAGTGCACAGAAGGTTCATGAGCACTGACCACAGGAGGCAGAGTCTTGTCAATAATGTAAAGCAGAGCCAGTCAATAAAGTAATTTCAGAAAAGTACAAACTGAAGTTATTTGCAACATAACATGAGACTGAACTCAACTTTGTGGATAAGTATACAAGATTAGGTTAATGCTGGAGCTTGTTTCTGTGTTCAGCCACTGACTTAGTGACAAAAATTATGACAGTTTGAGGGGAAAAAAGGTCCAAAAGCAATGCTTACCCTTTTCCCAATCAACATGACTTTGCAACCATTTTTAACACCAAGTGCTGATAATGGTTGTTCCAATTCTTTCAGAGACTTTCCTAAACATAGAACAAGAGAGGAAAAAAACAGTTAAAGCACAGTTAGTGGCATAAGAATGTCTTTTTGAAGACATTCAAAACATGGACACCTGATGACAGCTCATCATCTATAAGAAAACTGGCAGATTTATAAGTTACCTTTGTATATCAGTTTCTGAAAAGGAACTGGAACTCCAGTGACTTGTTCAATAAGTACAGCCATGTCTTGTAGTGTAGGTTCACCATCTTCTTGTTGAGAAGCAACTTGAATACTGTGCTTTTCATTACCTAGTAGAAAAACAGAGTAACAGTAATATTTACTGTAACCTAGAAAATACTATGGAGATAAATCCATCTCTAATATTTACTACCATTAATGCAGAGAGTTCTCAAATGACAGGTTCTCATGTAGAACCATAATTTTCAATCAAATTATTTGACTGCACTTTCTTCCTCTTGAAGTGACTGACCTCAGCTGAAAATTTTGATTTAAGTGGGAATAACCTGAAGAGTTTGACTGGGTCTATTTTACTGGTGTAATTTAGCTCCTGCTAAATATTATTCCCTATCTCTTTTTAAGAGTACAGATGAGGTCCAGACATCCCACAAGCTAAAGCATGAAAGCCCACACCTTCCTGATGTATCCCATTTCCTAATTGTAGGAACTTCTGATGTCATGAGTCTTTGGTATCTGAGACAATTATCACTTCCTTTGCTCCTTAAACATGAGAAACAAGCAATCATTGTCTACCCTGTTTCATCTCCACCACCAACCAGAGAGAAATCTCAGAGTACAAAATCTATTTCTCCCCATACTCTACTGATAAGCAGACATAACCACTTGGAGAAGCCCCAGCTTATCTGTCACCTACTTATGAAGCATCCTATTCACACTCCCAAGATAACTTGCATACAAACAGGAGGTAGTTAGGGGGAAAAAAGGGGCATGCCTATTAATCTCTGCTTTGCAACAGACCCTTTCTATAACCCTCTGCTCCCACACACTTTAAGTCTGCCAATCTGAAAGCACCCACAGGAATCAACCAGCTCTGGTTGCAAGGGAAATCAAAACAGGCATTTTTTACACTGCAGGAAGAGAGAACTTAACACATACCAGAAGAAAAGCTATTCTCATGCCACTAATTTAAAATGCACATATCTTTTACAAAGGAGAGTGGTAGAAAAATTGATTTTAAAATGGTCCAGCCTCTCACAGTCACAGGACAAGTGATACTGTAGCCTCAAAAATTTTAAAGCTCTAACAAAATTCATTATTCCAAGACAATTTTAAGCTTAAAATCACATTACGCTCCTCTCACCCAAGCACCTTCCACAAACAGCCCTTCATACCAGTTTGGTTTGGGGAAAAACAAAACAAAACTAAACAAAACAAATCAAAACAAAAAAAACACCCACAAAACACAACCTCAGCATATTTCAAAAGGTCATTTTGATATATACAATTGCCTTGTATAAGGGCTCTGCCCCTGAGCAATTGAGAGGAAAAAACAAGCAAACATTAACTGAGGAAACAAACAGATGAAGTTTGTCTAACAATAGAACCAGTTTAATTACAAATTATGACTACCACTTTGGACAGACTGTAAAAAAATTTTACTGTAAATTCACAGCAGAGTGAAATCACCATAAAAAACAACTCATGAGTTGCTCCAGGTGCCAGAGCTGAGATTCCCCTGCAGTCCACAGTGAAGACCATGGTGAAGCAGCTGTGCCCCTGCCACCCATGGAGGATCCCACACCAGAGCAGGTGGATGCCTGAGAGGAGGCTGTGACCCTGTGGGAAGCCTATGTGGAGCAGGCTCCTGGCAGGGACTTGCAGACCCATGGAGAAAGGAGCCCATGCTGGAGCAGGTTTGATGGCAGGGCTTGTCACCCTGTGGGGAATGCACACCAGAGCAGTCTGTTCCTGAAGAACTGAATCCATGAGAGGAACTTACGCTGGAGCAGGGGAAGAGTGTGAGGAGTCCTCCCCCGGAGAAGGAAGGAGCAGCACAACAAAGTGTGATGAACTGACTGGACCCCCAGTCCCCTGCACTGCTCAGGCAGAAGGAATTAGAGAACTCAGGAGGAAAGTTAAGCCCGGGAGAAAAGTAGTTTGTTTTTTTTTTTTGAGTTTTCCTTGTTCTACTCTGATTTGAATGTTAGATTTGGATGTTAAAAAACTACCCGTCCCCAAGTTAAGTCTGTTTCACTTATGGCCTGGTGAGTGTTCCCTCCTTGCCCTTCTCTCAACCCATGAACCTTTTATTGTATTTTCTGTCCCCTGCCCAGCTGAGGAGGGGAGTGGCAGAGTGGCTTTGGTGGGTATCTGATGTCCAACCAGGGTCCACCCTCCACACTTGCAGAGTGTCAAGTCACACATGTGGGTCTACTGTCATTCTGTTTCTCAGCCCGAATTTCCATCCTTTCCCACTTTCACTCATGCACACAAAACTTTACTAAAAATGTTTTGTGCAAAGTGGTCAAGCCGCATCTGACAGCTGCAGGTGTAAATCAGACGGATGAAGCCCAAACTGAGCAAAGGCTTCTATTTGCTATCTGTAAATGACAAAGTCATTATCAGGTAGGAAAACAATTGGAAAAAAAAAAAAAAAAACATTCTCAGACAAGCAGGCTGTTGGCAAACAGCAATACGTTGGAATTATAAACATGTCAAATCATTAAATTACTGACATCTTTGCAAAATGAAAACCCCTCAGATCAAATGGAGCTCTCTGAAAGCACCAGTGAGCACGTGAATCATGATGATTCAGACAGATTATTCTACAAAATTCCTCATCAAAGACTCTCAAACAAAACTACGAGGTGATAAAAGGAAAAAATATAAAACAATCTGAAACACAACTTGAAAACACGAATGAGAAAGCAGAAAGAAACAATAAGTTCTAGAGATGGAAAGGACATTACCAACATAGTGCAAAATAAACAAAGGCAGAATTTATTATTCAATGTTTTTAAAAAAAATACAATAAACATCACTAAGTTTTGCTAACAAACATCAGCCAAATATCTTGCTGATTTAATACTCCTCCTGTCTCACTGAGATCCACTTCAAAATTTAACCATGATGTTTCTTATTTTTAAGAATAAGCTATTCTCACCCTTCTACACTAGTGTTTTATATTTATTGATTGACACAAGCCTAACTTCCTCTCCACCTTCTTCTCCCCCCTCCAGTTTTTCTTTCTGAGGTGGAAAAAAGCCCAGCTGTGTCAGCTGGCCTTTGAGTGACCCACTCCATCGGGTCAGCACCCACCTGTCCTACTGAAGAAACCGCTCCCTGTTGAAGCCTTGCAGCTCACTAGCTGCAAACATCCAAGCCTCTTCAACAAACCAGAAGAAAGCCTACTAGGCAGTACCTGCTTTTAACATGCAGTGCTGACTTCAGCAATATATTTCATCTAAATGAAGATTACTCAAACAACAGAATCACAGAATGGGTCAGCTTGAAAGGACCACAGTGGGTCATATGGTCCAATTCCCCTACTCAAGCAGGGTCATCCTAGAGCAAATACACACAGAATTGTGTCCAGACAGTTCTTGAATATCTCCAGTGAGTGAGGCTCCACAACCTCTCCGGGCAACGTGTACCAAGGCACAGTCACTCCCACAATAAAGATGTTCCTCCTCATATTCAGGTGGAACTTCCTGTGCATCAGTTTCTGCCCACTGCCTCTTGTGTTATTGCTGAGAACCACTGAGAAGAGCCTGACTCCATCTTCTTGGCATTCCCCGTTCAGATATACATTCACATCAATGAGATCCCCTCTGTCATCACTCCCCGAGGCTGAACAGGCCCACCTCCCTCACCTCTTCCTTTTAAGAGAGCCGCTCCAGCCCCCCCGATCCTCGTCGCCCCCAGACGACCTGTGCTCAGCGCTCCCCGGCCAAGGCCGCCGCGTCACCTCTCCCACCCGAGGTCCACCGCCCCTGCAGCACACCTCCGCCTGCGATCCAGCCGCAGGAGACGCTGGCAAGCCACGGCCAGTAAGGAGCGAAGCCTCAGGGCGGCAGCCGGGATGGGCCCCAGGCTGAGCGGGGCCGGGCCGTGCCCCGCCGAGGCCGCCTCGCCTCGTCCCCGCCGCGGGTGCAGCCGCGGCCCGCCCGCCCCGCAGCGCCCGGTGCCGCTCCGCGCCGGGACGGCGGGCAGCGGGGCGGGGAAGGGCCGGGAGCGGCCCCGCGGCCCGAGACGCGGCCCCCCGCCCGCTGCCCCTGGCGCTTACTGTAAGTGACGGTGACGGTCACCGGGGCTCCGGGCGCCGCCATCTCGCCCCGCCACAGGAACCGTCGGCGGCGCTGGCGGGGCGCGCCCGGAGCGCGTCACTTCCGCAGCGGGAGAACGGGAACGCCGTCCCGGGATGCGCGCGCGGCCGCACCCGAGCGGCTCCCGGCGGCAGCGCGGACGCGGCCGAGGCGGGCCCGGCGTGAGCGGGACCTCTTCTAACCCATCCCAAAGCCGGCTCCGCCTCTGGCGAACCCGGTGCGTGTGACGGCGATAACCTGCCCCCCGCCCCGCTCTGCGGACCGAGTTCATCGCCACAAACGCCACACAAAGGGATCTGCTAATCTACGTGATTTTATGTCTCCATGGAATACATAAAGTTAGTGATAACCCGAGCGGTTTTCAAGAGGGTTACAAGTACAATCGCATAAAAGTCTCACGACTGCAGTAGTTTAAAAATTGCTTTCGGTTCTTTTATCAAACAAGCATAGTAATAAGGGAGCTATTTTACAGAGAGTAAGCAGCAACGTACGGTCTTAGTCTCAAGAAAGAGAAACGTAACGTACAAAGTCAAAACAAGCCTCAACTATCGACAGCCACCACTAGTCTTCACGTTTAACTCTGTCCATAAGATACAGAAATCAAAACCTATCCGACTGACTGCTTCCATGGAAGGGAACTGGGATGAATTTTCCATTAACAGAAGTCAGTAGTAGAACAACTTTCTCCAAAGAGAGAGCACCACCAGCCACTCATATTGCATTCTAGGATGTAGTGATATTAAGGTTACACTGGAAGGACAAGTTCTCCGGAATTTTAAAATAAAAAAGATTCTTAATACAATTCAAAAAGTATAGTTCATTGTATCCATTGTGCTTTTGAAACATTTATGTTGCAGGGATCTTTGGCAACCCAAATTCATCCACCAATACACCATCCTGTAGGAAAGAAAAAGAAGCGATGGGTTAACAACTCTCCAGCAACCAGAACATTTCACAGAATCTTCCTTACTACTTCTATAAAGTGTCTGTATCTGCAACTTTGTGACAGCTGGAATCAAAACAAAAGCATCAGTGTTCTTCCTCACCACGAAGCTCTGTTAAAGCCCCAAAAGCAAACATACAGAAGCTTTTCTTATGGTTTTAAAACTAGAGCTGTAATGGTACACTTAAATTCTACTGGCAGGCTGACAGTGTTTGATAGGAGTGACAAAATGTCATTTTAGTGATTTTAAACATAGTTAAGAGCATTCAGTACACTGTACTCTCAAATACTCTGTATTTATCATCCATACATACATAACATTAAGCACACTTCTTTGTCCAAAATATTAACGATCCCAAATACTAAGCACCAACACAAATGTGATTAACCCAAACCAAACAGAAATGTATTTTGCTGTTAAAGGGCAAAGGACTCACTTTGTTTTTAGTGTCCGTAGGAGTGACCTCTGGGATTGCTGGAGCGGATGCGGCTTCATCTAAGTAGGAATTGTCTTCATCAGCTAAAAGCTCATCACCTAATGCATCCAGTTCTGAAATTGAATTATGCTGGTTGAAACATTATGCAAGAAGTTCCTTTTGCAAGAAAAAAGCTACTCTTACACAGACTGAGGATTCATATTGAATGCTTACATTCAGACTCACTTAGCATCAGTCATCAGTCAGAAATACACACACACACTGGAAAGAACCTTCTTCCCTGCCTGGTAGCATTCCATAGGTATTCCATGCTTGCCTATGCTCTTGTTACTTCACTTAAAGGAAATGCAGCTTTAATGTTTAAAAAAAGCTATCAAAGCTTTTTAAAATACGTTTAAAGCATTTGACCAAAGAAATTAAAATTCACTGTATGACAGTATGGTTTTTATATTCAGTAATATTAAAAAAAAAAAAATCATCTTCCCCCTTCCTAACCTGCTTCCAAATCATCTTCATCAATCTCTGGTGTTCCATAGCTACGACTCAGTGCCTCCTGGACTTCATTGGCTTCTTCCATCATATCTTCCAATTGGTCTTGTATGTCCTGAAGCATGAATCATTTTCAATTGGTCCATATTTACTCAAAATCAGTTTAGTAATTCCAACATACAAAACAATCAGTTCTTTTAATGCATAAACCATTTTTTTAAAGCAGTATTAATACAAGTCAAGATACACACATTCAGGACAGGAGTACCTGAAAAGCAGAAAAGGTATGAAATTTAGACAAATCTACCATCTGGAAAATAAGCACAACCTGCATTGTGCCACAGCAGAATTTAGAAGATACATCAGGATATTTACTGGCACTGTACTTGAGTACAGATAAGGAAACAATACTAAAGGTTTACAATGCAGGCCATTTATAAAAGACGGAATAGGAAAGAACTTAAAGGAATTCAGCACTGGCATTGGGTAAGAGCTTAAGAGCAGCATACTTGAAATTATATTTAGAAATCTTATAGCAGATTTTTTATGCACTTTCTGAAGTCAGGACCAGCCCTTGCTGATGTTTGGTTAGTAGTTTGCTGCGGGGTTTTTTTTTGTTTCTGTGAAGGGGGGTGGTTTTGTTGGTTGGTTTTTTGTGGGTTTGGGTTTTTTTGGGTTTGGGTTTTTGGTTTTGGGTTTTTTTGTGTTTTTTTTTTGTTTTGTTTGTTTGTTTTGTTTTAGATTTTGTTCTTTTTTATCAGGCACTACCTTGAACTGGGGTGGGGGGAGGGGTAAAGAACTAATCTGCACATTACTAGTGTGGGGAAACAAAAAAGGACAAAGAAAGTAGGAAATATCTGCTAACATTTATGAAGTGCAAGGAAAGGAGAGATTAAAGATTAGTTCAGCATGGAAACAATAATCACTACAATAAGGCAAACCACTGATTGTGCAGTACCAGAAAAATCAGGAAGGAACTATGATGCTGGTCCCATAAAAAAGGCAGAAAAACTCATGTGAATAAAATCATCTTGCCTTCAAGTTCATAGCCCACTCACCATTATTTCAGTACATTATTTTTATTCTTTAATTATTAAAACTGCAAAAACTCACCTCAATCTGATCAATCTTGACTTGCTTGTAAGCTTTCTTCATTTCTTTCACCCCCAGTTTCATTGCATCCACCTAGAAGAGTCAAACATCAACCTTGTATCTGACGTATCACAGATTAAACAAATTAAACCAGTGTGAAATAAACAAACTGGTACCGTTGTCTTTGTGTCCTTCAGTGCCTGAATAGTGTAATTAGCTTGTTCCATATTAAAAGACTGCTGTGACAGATTATCCCTCTGTTGTTCATACCTGTTAAAAAAAAGGCAAATAATGGCTTTAAAACACTACACTATTTATTACCACAAACACTCCTAATTTAAGAGTTGAAAAACCAGCAGCAGGAGTCTAAAGATAGGAACAGATTTGTTGGGGTCTTTTTTCACTTACTATGCACAACTGCAGAATAAACAGCTTCATAAAAATCTGGCCATTATGCATTTCTGTGTACCTGAAGCCAACAAAGCTATTCCTGAACTAAGCTTTGTTCTAACTGACAGCAACACCATATTTGCCTAGACTGACAAAGTAGGTGAGGATACAGGAAAAGTTTAATCACTATAAGGTAGACATATATGCCAAGCTCAGTAATGCTTGGCACAGTAAGAGAATGGAGGAGTCAGCAGATTATCCAAACCACAGTGGCTCCACGCTGGAGCCTTTCAGGGCAGGGAGGAGGAGGAGGATATGGTACCAAAAGGAAACCTTGAAGACTAACCATAGAGAAAAGAGACTTTACAAATTAAAAAATCAACTTTCTCAAAGCTAAACTTGTATCAAATCAAGAATGTAAATTATGTCAAGTTAAGCAAAAGAATGAAAGCACAAAAATGCACCTTAAGTCCTTCTAACATGCAAAGCAGGAGGTCTGAAAGACAAGGAGGATCGACACGCAAAACCCTCTGGACAATTAATGACCGCATCTATTACTGTCCCACAAGATCAGAAAGAAATGACTGAGGGATATGAAAATAGCCTGTTATGAGGGGCCCAGTAATTCCACTCAGGAAGATTAGCATGCAGCATAGTCAAAAACCAGGAAAAAAAACCCTAAAGCCAGAATCAAGCAGTCCTCCTCACAACATCTAACTGAAGTACCACATTCCTTGCCACATATTTTGGATTGTAAGAGTTTACTAATACTTAACAAGTAATTGAGAGAGTCCATAAAGGTACAATTCATCAGAGGGACGTGAGATACAAGATGATGGGAGCTTTGGCTCAGGCAGCTTCTAAGATTTGCAGCTCATGGACTATGAGATATTCCAATGAAACATTCCTGAACACTTGCCATGTTCTGATAGTCTTTCCTTTAGCTCTGTTGCTGGACACTTCCAAGACAGTACACTAGACAAGACCAGACCAGAGGATCATCTATCCTGTCCATTTGGAGGTTTCTGCATAGACATAATTACATGTACTACATCTCCTCAAGTCCTCAAAGGTGTCCACAGAGAACACGTAAATTTCCAGTAAACCAGAGCAAGGTCATCAAATACACAATTTACAGTAATCAATTAATATAACATGAGGCAATCTCTAAGAAAGTTTAGGAGCCAAACATATTTGTAGCAACGAGCACATTCAGGTCATCTTGTACCAATCCAAATTTATATACTGGCAGATAAATCATAAATATGCTCATGCAAAATATGTAAGGAGATACTTCTGAAAGGCTTCCTCAATATTTTTCCTTAAAGAATGCTCAGGAGAGTACAGGAAAGAGAAATGAATGTGTGCCACCGCCCCCTAAACAAAACAACCTTTTTATTAACCACATACTGAGAAAGGTTTCTACTTACATTCGCTTCTGCTTTAACACTCTCAATGCTTTCTGCTTTACTGTATTCTGAAAGACACAATAGCGTTACATTAGATAAAATATCTGACTTTACACTTGATTACACTGTCTAAACCTAATGCACTCGATTCAAGTTTTCCAAAAGATTCCTCAGTTAGTAGTGCCAAGAGTTTAACAATAGTTACATTCAGCATTTGGTCTGCATTAATGATTAACAAAACACTGAGAGTACACAAAGCTTCTCACAGAAAATACTTTCAGTTTCTAGCTTCTGATTTATGTTTTCAGTAAGGAGAATAAAATGTCAATCTTAGTCCATGAGAACTGTTTTTCATTAACACATTTTAATGGTCAGCATAAAATAATACTTCAACAGGTACTTGAACAATACTGTTTATATAATATATGTTTATTTTCAGGTACATTTTATATTGTAAGTTCATCCCCTTAAAAAATGGTTTGCCCCGCTCCCTTTAGATATAGTGTAGAACTTTTTATTTTGGATTACAAACAAAACAGCCTCTCTGCCAGACTTAATTCTGTGAACGAGGAAGAAGGAAAATAAATCACTTATCATGGAAGAATTACATTACACTCTGGGACAAATAAAAACCAATGAAAACACTGTTCAAAGATGTATGTCTAATAAAAATAATCCTGCAGGATCTTATCTCTCATCCACAGGGCAAGATGCAGTTTTAAGGACTTGATGAACTGGCTAAACCACATGACAACAAGCGTGAGTCACATCCTCTCATGCCTAAATTCCACAGAAGATTCTTACCTTTGCAGGTCCCTCTCTCATTTTCTTCATTTGATCCTTATACTTCACTAGTTCTGCATCAAGCTTAGCAATTTTCTTGTCAATTGACTCAGCTCTGCTATCCACCTTTAATACGTGAGGGGGAACACAAAGAAAACAACATTCATTAAGGTTTTATTCAGGTATGGGACAACAAAAAGAACAGCCTCCATTTTGTTGTGTTTCTAACTGAACTGTTTCTTCACTCAGTGGTTTTATAAACAACTTAGATTTTGTGAGAATCCGGAACCAGAATCAAGTGAAACAATTTCTGCAAAGAGCACAAGAAACAACACTCTGAGGCTGCAGGAAGCTCTGTCATTGTAATATGGTCCCATCATTTTGGGTTGCTGCTTTGCAAACCCACTCAAGGCAGTTCTCCATTCCAGAACTTCTGGTAACACGCAGTGTCAGGGACTAAAGTGGAATGGAAAACTTGTAGGTGTACCCTGCTGGCATTCCACAGAGCTCTCATTTGGGATACATTTTAACCCTTCACCACAAGCGGGTTAAAAATGACAATTATATAACCAAGCGTGGGTACAGGTAGTTCTAACACCATACACAAATTCATAAAAGGCCTTTTTAAAATGAACTGACTACCCTAGCACTTCTCTGGAAACAACAAAATAAAGCTTATTAACTTCTCACTCCAAAGAGCCTCTCTAGGGATTAGACTATAATGGCATTCCAATTATAGGGTAAGACAGATCAGTGCAAATTTACAATTCTGCCTTGCTACTGGTGTGGCTAAGCATGTACTGTTATGTGGATTTTGACTGCAGTGTTTCAACGACCCTTTAAAAACCTTGCTCTAAGCTAGCAACGTGCATTTGCCAGAGGCATCCTGAGTACAACATCTGATATGAACATTCCACACAAGACATTAAAGTGCCTGGGCACAGCTGGCATTGAAAAAATTTCTATTAAGTTTTCTATTATCCAAATATCTTCCTAATACCAAGAAAGAGGGAAAAAAAATGGCATTTTAAAACTCCTGTACATTTAAAGCATGGCAACTCTTCAAGATCTTCATCAGCTAACTGCATCTTTGAGGTCAGCCTCCGCCAGGGAAAAAAATTACTTGGTTTATTTATATAATGACTCTTTCAAACAGTACTCGCAGGAAACAGAGACAGAACCTCCCACATTGACTAACTATGTAAAAATGTCACACACACATGACAGGGGACCTCAGCTTTTGAAAATGAGACTGGACAAAAGATGGGAGAATGGATCTAATTTATCAAAAAAACTAGGCTGTGTATTAGGACTTGAAGAGCTTCTGTCTATTACTCATAAATAAGGTGCACGGAGGAACATTTCACTGCTACAAAAGGACCCCAATTTACACAAAAGAAAAGGAATCCGAGTTTTAACACTGTTGTCACAACTATTTGTTTCTATGTTGTCACAAGCCATTTGTTCCTATGTTTCCTATTTACTACTCCAAAAAACCATGATTTTAGAGTGTTATTTTAAAAGAAGAAAAAGTAAAAACACTATTAATGCTTCACTTCCTGGTGCATCCTTCCTCCTACCGGCCTCGTGACAGCTTTGAGTCATCTGACACTACTCCGCCAGCAAGCATAATAACCCCTGCCTTAAAATGCAATGAATTTTAGATAACTAAACTTGTCTGCACAGGAAAGAACATCCAAAACACAAGCATGATTATTGCCTTAGAGTTGTCTATGTTTTTAACAAACGTTGCATTGATCACTGCTCAGCAAATACATTTCCTAACTGCCATTTAATGGCTACTTTCTACTGAACTGACATGGTAAGAGATCTTACAATGCAATTTGACTCTTGAAAAAGGTAGAGCCAAAGTGTCTAAGACAGAAAACACCCCAGAAGCAATAGCAGATAAACTTCCAAACTTACAGTGTTGGATTTAACATTGTAAAGAAATAGTACAAGTTTTTTAAAATCTCACACAACTCTCTTCAAAAATAATTCACGTGTAATTTAAAATAATCTTATCACGTCTGTAGTTTTAGCAGGACCTATCCTAGCAACTCCACTATTGTGAGAAGTCTTTCACAAATCAAATTACTGCATATAACTCAGCACAAAAAGTTAATTCATAAACCTCAAACTACCAAAAGAAAGCGTTTCTCCCCATGCTCACTAGTAGCCACTAGTAACCACCCTACAACTCATCACTGGTTGCCGAAGTCATCACATGCATAAAATAAACCTGAAATTCTTCTTTTCAGTTAATCTTCTGTCTTGCATAGTCAAACTTTCAGAGAGTGCAATTGCAAACAATTAGAAGAGGATCAAAACTGCGTTCAGCAGGATTTTTTAAGAAAAAAAGCCTAAATTCCAAGTGTTGCCAACCAAAATGTTTAAATTACGCTTTTATGTAACCTCAAAACTCCTCTAGAACTGAACAAGATGTTAGCAGACTGCTGACCTATCTAAATTCTCTTTTGATTTACCTCAACATTAGAAAATGGACATTAACTTGGACGTGGCAAAAGCAGCATGAAAAATCTAACAAGGAGTTAGTTGTTGTGAGAGAAGCAAGGCTTCCTTCTCTTCCACTTATATTGCCAAAATAGCAAATTTAAGCACTTAGATGGATTTTGGAGTTCAAGTCATCCACCAGAGTGTTTACTGGCAACAATGGGAAAAAGAATCCTGATTTTCAATCAGATGCTCTATTCACTGTTCTAACGAAATATATTTAGAGTTATGTTTGGGCTTAATCCTGCTAAAAAGCAATACAGATTTTTGTCAGTAAGATAAAGTACCAGAACAAACATAATGAGCACTTCTCTCTCCCCATACCAGCCAACGGCATACACAAGAGACTAATGCATAGGCAGCACCGACAAATATTAGGTATTTCATTTAGAGAGTCTCTTCACTGGGTAGCAAAATAAATCTTCTGAGAGGAAAACTGATTTTTCCGTGGAAACTGTTTGTTGTCAGGTTCCCATGACAAAGCTTAGTTAACTTACATTTAAACCACAACCATTACTGATCTTTATTTGCTGACAGAAATACTCGAGAAACTCCATTTTCTTTCTTCACTTCTTAAAATTAGGTTGCAGCAAAAGAAGCTGCAAAACCATGCTAGTTTTCTTCATAAAGTTTAAAGTAAAAAAAAAAAAAAAAAAAAGACTATGAAACTACAAGATAAACCTTAACACTTTTTTTTTTACTCTCTTTGCAGGCAGGCCAACACAACAACAGTTGTAAAGTGTTTTGCCACATGTTTCCTGAGCATTTCTTACTTGGTCTGAGCTTGCTTACCCTGTCCATCTGCACACACCTTTGGCATCAGCCCTACAGCAACCCTACTCACCCCTAAGAGACAAACTCACTCTTCTGTATCAGACAGGATCTTCTTGCTCCTTGCCCCTGCCTCGCCACAGCAGGAGTTAGCTAGTGCAATCAGTGGAGTCCTCAGATGGAAATGCTGAGAACATCCATGAGGATCTAAGGAGAGCCATGCCTTCCACATTCACTGTGTGCACCCATTTATGGGATGCACTCTTAGGCACAGGACACAAACGCAGGCAGAGGTGTATGGACATACCAAGGTACATCCCCGTGCAGGTGCGCGGACACACAGACACGCTCACCAAAACACACCGTGTATCCCCGCACACTGCAGTGCCCAGGGACAGGCCGGGTGTGGCTCTGAGTAACCTGCTCTAGGAAGGTGTCCCTGCCCACGGCAGGGACGGCTGGAGCTGGGTGACCTCTAAGATCCAAGCCAAGCCAAGCCACTCCGTGGTTCTGCGATGTACAAATCCACACACGGCCACACACACTGTGCCCACGCACCGCAGCGTCCTCCCCTCTACACACAGACCCCCCCTATGCACGGGTGCCGTCCCTAGAGCGGCCGAGGCGGCGGCCAGGCCGGGCCGGGCGATGCAGCGCTCAGCGGGCCCGGCGCCCCGGGCGGGCACTCACCGTCCCGATGCAGTCGGTGAGGCTGGGCGGCGGCGCCTTCGGCTTCGCCTTGCCGAAGAAGCGGTTCATGGCGGCGGCGCCTCCGAGTCGCTCCCGGGCCCGGCGGCGGCGGCGGCGGCAGCGCTCCCGGCCGACCCGGAACCCCACGGCCGGCCCCGCCCCGCGGAGGGAGGGCCGCGGGAAGCAGGAGGCGCCGTCCCGGCAGCGCAGCCCCGAGCTCCCGGCCCCGCTCCCCGCTCCCCGGCGGCGGGATCAGCCGCCCCTCGGGCCCACGGAGGCTCAGCAGCCCCGCACACGGGGACGCTTTCGTCCCTCACCGCACCCCTGGGTGGGCCTGCCCCGCCTGCACGCAGTGTAGGGTCACCCCCATACCGCCAGCTGAGCCGATCTGTCGAAAACGGCAGGAAAAACATGTAAAGTGTACCAAAACCGCGCTATGAATCAGGAATAGTGTGGCCAGCAGGGTAAGGGCAGGGATTGTCCCCCGTGCTCGGCGCTGCTGAGGCCACACCTCGAATGCTGTGTCCAGTTCTGGGCCGCTCAGTTCAGGAAGGACATGGAGGTGTTGGAGCAAGCCCTCAGACAGGGCAACAAAGCTGATGAAGGGTCTGGAGCTCAAGTCCCATGAGCTACTGAAGGGTTGTTTAGCCTGGCAAAAAGGAGACTCGGGAGAGACCTTTATCGCTCTCTACAATTCTCTGAAAGGAGGGTGTAGCCAGGTCAGGGTTGGTCTCTTCTCCCAGGCAAGAAGTGACAGGACAAGAGGACACAGTCTTGAGATGCACCAGGGGAGGTTTAGGCTGGACAGTAAAATAATTTCTTCGCAGAAAATGTGCTTAGACATGGGAATGGACTGCGCAGGGAGGTGGTAGAGTCACTGTCAGGTGCTTAAGGAAAGTAAGGATGTGGCACTCAGTGCCATGGTCTAATTGACACAGTGGTGTTCAGTCACAGCTTGGTGATGTCAGAGGCCTTTTCCAACTAATGGATTATATTATATCATATTTGTTTTATTTATTTTTTTTATATTAAGAACACTTCTCTTTTTTTTTACAGAAATTACTGAGGACCTAGCATATCTTTAGGCTTCACCCACTGATCAAACTGGTCTGATGTAAGGAATCCCAGCTTTATAGCTGCTTCTTTTAACGTTGTCCCCTCTTTGTGCGCTGTTTTGGCAATCTTGGCTGCTTTATCATATCCTGTTACAAAAAAAACCCAACAAGTTATCCATTTGCAATTTTAGATGATTCGTTAGAGGTGAGAGAAAAGTGGGACACGGTCTTTGGAAAATTATTTGCTAGGTTTTACTATTACTGCTTAACTCAATTTGCAGGAAATGCACACCAAACATTTACTCCTTACTTGAAGTGAAAGTAGTTTTTGTTATTCTGGTCTTAATTAATTTAGATCAAAGATTTATGGGACCTTCTCCTTTAAAAAAATCTTCTACTGTAATCTTTCACTTGACCTCTAATAATGATAATTTAGGAAAAGAGGTACATAAATTCTCTCAATCTCCTTTTGACTCTAATCAGTTATTTTTCTAATACCCTGGCATGGCCACTGCAAGGAGAACACAGCTTTTACAACACCAATTGGTGATGTTGAAGTAAATTAACTTTTGACCTGATGTGGCCTCACAAGCATTGCAACAATACAAATTAAGTGTACAAAATAATGTTACCACAAAATATTTTGGTATGTTCTGAGAAGTTTTTGAGACTTAAACCTACCTATATGTGGGTTCAGTGCTGTTACCAACATCAGAGATTCATTCATCAGTTTGTTGATCCTATCCGTATTGGCTTGGATTCCAACTACGCAGTTGTCAGTGAAAGAAACACATACATCTCCTAGAAGTCTTGCAGAGTTTAAAACATTTTTAATCTAGCAAGAAAAAGAAAGAAATGCCAATTTTTAAATTCAGATATCACTAGTTGCACATTCTGACACTTTTGTTCATAGCCCTGCAATTTCAACCTATTTAACAGGCTATTCTCCTTCCACTATCTGAAGGGGCCGTACAGGGAAGGCAGAGAGGGACAGTTTGTCAGGACTTGTAGTGACAGGACAAGAAGCAATTGGTACAGACAGAAAAAGGGGAATTTAAGCTTGATATCAGGAAGAAATTCTTTACTGTGAGGGTGGTGAGGTACTGGAATAGTATCCCAGGGATGCTGTGGATGCCCCAATCTTGTCAGTGTTCAAGTGTTCACTGAGGGTTCTTTCTGTCCCTACGTTATCTAACTGTACAAACAATTACTTAAAAAGTCCTAGATATGCAAAACTTTATGAACTTACCATCATGGGCTTGAAGACATTCAGTTCAAAGTGTCCATTGCTTCCTCCTACAGTAACGGCAACATGATTTCCCATAACTTGGGCTGCCACCATGGTCACAGCTTCACACTGGGTAGGGTTCACTTTTCCTGGTTGTGAAAGGGAGAGAAAAAGGTCACCAAAGGAGAGGGAAGGGGAAAAACCAACCAACCAACCACCAGCAGCCTTTTACCAAATCACATTCAATAGAAAATATTTTGTAAGAGGTAACTTGTCTTACTCATCTGTATTGGCTCACCACAGAAAATATTTCCACAAATGATAGTAAATGAACTGTACTGTACCAATATCTTCTGCAAGGATTTGTAAAACAGCTATGGCTGTGTCCTAGGGTAACTTTATGATGCTTGTATCCCCAGCCATCTGTTCTGTTTGTGCTGTATATTGAGTCCTGTGCCTTTAAGACTGGTTCTAAGAGCAAGGAGAAGCGCAGAGTTTGTTTTGAGAAAACTGCCTGACTCCTCCACATTCTTCTGCGGACAGGGTGTTCGGCGGAGGCTTGGAGAGACTGCAGGACAGAGATTTATTTTTTTGCTTTTAGTTAGTTTCAGCTAGCTAGGGCAGAGAAATTCCCTGGACTGTTTTTTTCCCTTTTTTACTTGGAACTGTTTAAACCTGCTCTGGACTGAAAACCCAGGGGAGCACTGGGGGCTGCACCTGCGGCCCACCGGGGCCTGGAGCTCGGCATTTTCCAGCAGCGCCGGAGAGACTGGGACTGAGGAGAGACTGAGAGAGAGCCGAGCTACACCCACGGCAAGGACTTTCTCAATTTGCCATCTCACTTCAGAAGGAGAGGTTTTATTGTTTCATATTATTCATTCTTTATACTTGCATGTACTTCATTTGTTTAGTAAAATAGTTTTTTCCACTTTTCTCCAAAGAGGTTTTTTTACCGGACTGGTTGGAGGGAGGGGCCACTTGGGTTTGCTTCCCAGAGGGATCCTATACAGGGGTTTTCTCCCAAATTTGTCCCCAAACCAAGACACGCTGCTTCAGCAGTCTCCCATGACTCTGAGCATGAGCTCAACAGCTCAACAAGTGCATGAACTAAACAGCTGTTCATTACCAGAGCTCTTAATAGTCAAGAGGTTATAACCTGTCTTTACATGTGAAAGTTGGCATTTCTGGGAGATCACAAACAAATCTCACTCAGCTCAAGGAAAGAATTGATTTGATAGAATTACTTTGTGATAAAGTTAGTACACCCTGTCAGAAAAAAAAGCAAAACAGAAAAACCCAGGAAAACAATCCCCCACCAAAGCCAACAAACACAGCAAGTTAGAGTGGCCTCCAAGCAAGTTTGTTTTATCATTTAATTTTTAGACAATCCTGTTCAGAACATTCACTGTTTGCTTTTTTAGAGCCAGATGTGTTCATGACCTGTTTCTTTTACAGTTTATTATACAGGAGGAACAATCTTAGAATAGTTTTGGACGTACAATATTCATATGTACATACTTTTTTTAGGAGAGAAAAGGAATGATTACTAGCATTATTCCTTTCTTTCTTATCCTCCCATATAATGAGATCATTGCAGAAGGGAAAACGTGAGTGAGTAACACAAGTCACGCTAGGAAGTAGAGACTAAAGTCAAGTTACATGACAGTATTGCACAATTCACAGATTAAAGATTATTTCAGAAAAGCCTTTACCAAAATACTGTAGAGATTGTCCAATTCTAAAAGAAAGCTTTGAGAAGTATGCTTGTATTAATAAAGCCATATTCCTACAGATACTACTCTCCTCCATACACTAGCCAACACACCACTGTGCAAACATTTTTATGAACAGAGGTTTTGGTAAACAGAGCAGTAGATAAAACCTGAGAGAATCATGGACTTACTGACATTTGTGATGGTGTCTGGTAAACATTTGTTAAGCGACAGTGGTCAAAACAAAAAAAATAAAGAAACAGGTCATTTTTTTTCTCCATATGTGTTCTCTGTACCTGGCATGATGCTGCTCCCTGGTTCATTTTCAGGCAGGATGAGTTCTCCCAGTCCAGAGCGTGGTCCAGAGCCCAGGAAGCGAATGTCATTAGCTATTTTCATCAGACTGCACGCCACTGTGTTCATAGCTCCACTGAGCTCCACTAAAGCATCGTGAGCTGCAAGAGCTTCAAACTTATTTGGAGCAGTGACAAAAGGCAAACCTACAGGGAGAGGGTGTAAACATTAAACCAGTGAAGCACTTCCTTGCAGACATAAACCAGACAATCAAACACATAACTAGCTTAGTAAAAAATTAAAAATTATCATCTCTTTCCTCTAGAGCTTTCTTCAAAAACATACTTCCTGAAGTAAATTAAATACAAAAAGACACAAGGAAAGTCAATAAAATCTAGAAGAGTGTAAAATTTGAGCATCCACCTACAAAGGTACAAATTTCAAGCCTTCATAGTGTGTTGCATTCTAAGCATTGTTTCTGCACCACAGTGTTTTGTGAATGTCAATAATCTTTCAAAAGTTAGCCCAACTTAGGCCTTTCTTGCATTAAATCAAGTTAGATACTTTAGATTGTTAATTGCTGTGATGCTTTCAGTTATAAAAATAGATGTTTCTGCAGCACAGTGCAGGCATTAGGGTAAGTAAGAAGTAAACACAATGGAAAGGAGCAGTAAGCCAGCCAGAACATGGGAAAGCTGGATCAGACTTGGGAGGATGCCTGCCAACAGCAAGAGCACAGATGCAATGGAAGGAACAGCTCTGTTTATGTTAATTAAATGACTGAGATGTAAGCCTAGGTTCCATCATGAAAAACATTTCTTCAGGACTTTGCCCTGGAAGTACTTCAGGACCTTTGCCCCAGCAGAACGGGACTGTAAAAAACGACAGACATCACTAAGGACAGACTGTGGGCTGGACTTCTGCACACCCCCCCAGAACCCAGAACCACTCATCTGAGCTTTCAGCACCAGCTCAAAGGAGAGCAGCATAATTCCCGTAACTTCCAGTGTTTTGCACTTCCTGACAAACACCAAATCCCACCCAATTTGCAATGGGCTTGTGAACTGCACAGCTGCCTTCTCAGTTACAGAGATCCATCCAAACTTCTCCTTTTGTTCTTGCCAATAAAACACCCTCTCTAAGAGCATGAGGAACTTCAGGAGTCTGCCCTACTCATACAACCTGCCCATACAGGACACAAAACATCCACTGACATGGGAGAGCTTCCTAATGCCACCGAAACATGCCCTATATTGCTCCTGGCAGCTGTTGTTTACAGCAAGTTACTTCTCTTTCAGGGTACAAGACAGTCTCGACCCCCTGAAAGACAATGATTAATAGATCCATTGAAACAAAAATACTGTCACTAAGCAATTACAGATTTTACAGCAAATATAAATGACAGATGTACACATTTGTTTGGGGGGCATTTTGAAAACTGATACTGTGACACAAAAGATCTGGTTTACAGATCAAAAAACTCAATTGCACTGTAAATTAAGTTTTAAGATCTATAAAGACAGAATCAAAAAAACAAGACAGTTAACTTTTATTTTTTCATATGGAAAAACCAGAGTGGCATTGGAAGCATTTTCTTCCTTCTTTTGCACCAAGTCACTGTAAATTAAGAGAGCCAGAGGAGCAAAGAGCATGACAGAAGCATTATAGTTGGGCTAATAATAGAAGTTTGAAACTGTATCCATATCCAAAGAGGCTTCCTTGGATAGACAACATAATTTCAGTCACTTTTAACACACTGAGTAAAATTATAAAAATGCATTGTACGAAAAATCCGAAGTGGAAGGCATGTAACACATGCCATTAACAAAAGTTTCATGTTAAAATAAAAATACAGCTTAAGCTTAGGAGAAGTATGGAAACTGGACAGACTTCGTTTGAATTTGACTGCATGTTACAAACACTGCTTTACTGATAACTCACTCCCGAATATCGTTCCTCACCCGTCAGTTCAGCCACTTTAGCAGCAACTTTCTCAGCAAAGCCAATTCTTGTGTTCAATCCCGTGCCAACTGCAGTCCCGCCCGCTGCCAGCTGATACACCCTAGGCATGGTGGATTCAATCCTGGCCACACCATACTTAATTTGCTGCACATAGCCACTAAACTCCTTTGAAAGAAAGGAGAACAAAGTTAAGGAACAAAGACAACAATCAAGAATAACCATCTAGATTACTGTAAATTTTTAACATGATTTGACTAATTCCTTCAAAAATCTGAAGGCACTAAACTTCACCCAAATGCTAAATCTGAGCATGTTTTCATTAAGAGGGAAAGTATACATCTATTGCAGGACTGCTCCCATGCTACAAAAAATTATACATTAAGCAAATCTTAATATACAAAAGCATATACATAATGCATCTTTCTCTCATACTTTATCTTAGTTGCATACTTAGAGGATCTGATTCCATAGTAAATCAGCTCCAAGATTACATTAATGTTCTCAAAGTACAGAGAGAAATGGATCTTGGACTTTGTTCACTTAATTTTACTTAGTAAAAACCCCACCTGTGCATTCTTGGAAAAAATTCATAAATTCTCCCTGCTTTTCTATCAATTCAGTTTAATTCCTTAATAAATTACTGTAATATAAGCCATTCCTGACAATATGATTACATTTTCCATCTTTTATATATATGTACACATTTATACACACAAGATTATGTATTGCAAACTTTCATTCACAATACTCAGTAGTTTTGTGTGTTGGCAAAACATAGTTTACATAAATTTACAGATTATAACAACAACTGCCTCTTCCCTATAATGTCAGTGTAAACAGAAAAACTGTGCTGTGGTATCTGGTAATGAAACATAATTTAAAAATAATTAATATTTTACTACTGTTAGAAATAAAACACATATGGAAAAAATTAATAAAAAATACGATGCATGTATTAGAGTACAGCATATCCAGTGAACTCCAGAACAGACTGAAAATACTCAGGCTGAGATTCAGCCATTTTCCTATATTTTATCCTAAACTATCAACTTAATTTAGGTGCCCTTAAGTTTGAATTTTTCAAAGAAATGCATAATTTTTAATTTTTTTTTTTTTTTTACCTGCCCAAGTGTAAGTGGAACAGCATCTTGTGTATGAGTGCGCCCTATTTTTATGATTTGGGAAAATTCTTTGGATTTCCCTTCGAGTGCATTCTGTAGCTTCTTTAGTCCAGGTAACAAGACCTCATTAACCTCCTGGGCAGCAGCAATATGCATGGCTGTTGGGAAAGTGTCATTTGAACTCTGTGGAGAAAATTCAAGAGATTAATTTACAAGCTTTTTTCATCACTGTTGCTGTAAGATGTACATGTATGGCTTTATTCTCTTTATCTCATAAACTATTAGAAACTAAACTAAGAGTAAGCAACTTAGGGGTGTTCCACAAGGTCAGTTTCTCATTAATAAATCAACTTTTTATGACTACACCCACACAAAGTTAAATTTAATAGACTGTTCATAACAACCTTGGGACAAAAAAAAAAAAAAAAAGAAAAAGAATCACTATAGTAGTTATGAGAGATGGCTAACAAACGGACAGATAATTTTAGAGGAACTGTAGGTGACTTCAAAACACACATGTTGCTTTAGTAATATTAAATCCATAGTTCACAGAATACTGAGTAAGCACAAAGGATCAGGAAGGGAAACAACCAAATCAGTGGCTTAATCTTTCCTTCAAGGTAGGTGAAGTTTAAGAGAGAAGTATAATAAAAATGTCTACCAAACTTTTAGAAACTGGACCTATATTTAACATCTTTAAGAATGTAGCAGTGGTTGTCACAAGGCTACCACTGCCTAATACATTATGTGTGAATTTATCTATCATGAATGACTTCAAAATTTCTAATCTGAAAAGCTCATACTGTCACTGAAAATCATCTTAAAGTTCATTTAAACTGAAAAAAAAAACCCCAGAAAATTGCTGCCAAAGTGGTCCACAAAACTTTTTTTTTTTTTTTAACCTAAACAGTAAATACAATAAAACTCAAAATTCACAATTCAAAGACACAAAACTTTTGAAATTAAAAGCAGTATAAAACAAGTGTAACAACCTGGCTTTTGTTAACATGATCATTGGGATGCACTGGCTTTTTGCTTCCCAGTGTGCCTCCCATTATCTCAATTGCTCTGTTGCTGATGACTTCATTAACATTCATATTGGTTTGAGTTCCAGACCCAGTCTGCCACACCACCAAAGGGAAATGATCATTTAATTTTCCTTCAGCTACCTATAATGGAAAAAAACAGAGAAAAATTGTTCCACTAGGGAAAAAAAAAAAAAAAAGCATAAACCTGAAAATTTTATTGCCACAATTAAAATTATGCTCTCCATTATATTTTTTATCTACATATAGCAATTAGTGGATTTACACTAGAATAATTAAGATGTTTTAATGCAGTATCAGATATTAAAAGGGAAAAAAACATTTGCTATGCTTTTTGAAACCACTGAATTGTGAAATACAGAGATATTTAGAATTTGCTTTCATGTTCTACAGGCATGGACAGAAAATATTTTTAAAAGGTACTTCAGGTTACATCTTCTCTCTGTGTAACTAGACTCTGGTATCTCTCAATAAAGAAATTCCATACAGGGACGTTCCAGACCTCTTACACCTATAGACATTACATGGTGCATCAATGAAGCCAGTAGATGGCTGCACGTATCAAACACCTCCTTCCTGTAAGGTACTCTCCTGCTTGATCAAAATTTTTTGGAGCCTGTTGAATCTTCGACACAGTAAGAGTTTTCTAAACATGTGTTTGTGATAGTATCAAAAGCTGTGCTCAGAAGTATCACCCCCACACAGACTGGCCCCAGAAAAACAAAGGAGCTGTTGTCAAAATTCTGAGGCTACACAATCAGATTATGAGGATACATCAGTCCTCCTGCAATCACGCTTTTCAAGAAAGGATCTTCTGTATTTCCCATCTTACACAGGGGCAACATTCCCACCTCCAAGAGTAACTTGATTCCTCTTTCTGTTTAAGTTGTATTAGAAAATTATTTTGGAGGTGAGAGAAAGGGTATCATAGCAGGGCTGTTTTTAGAACACAATAAAGAAAGCCACAAACAACTTTCAGAATTTATGAATCTAAACTCAGGAGCCTTAATCCACCAAAAGTTCCATTCCACTTTTAACTAGGGGAACCCTAGAAACCAGAAGAAGAGCCTGGAGATATTCTGGAGTTCTCCAAATCTATTGGGTTTTGGGACTTAAGGTGCTACAGTGGCAGCTTCTGCCACCACTGAAATATTTTTAAGCTAGTCAGGACAAGAAAACTCTGTTAAAAATCCTTCTAGATGAACAAATCTGTTGATTTATTCAAACCAAAACACCTGGTATTATCACACCTCAAATAATGGTCACTCACAACTCACTGTACTTGGGTGGCATTCATCAACATGCATTTGAACATTCTATCATTTCTTTACATGCAAGAAATAAAATAGCAAAATGTTATATTATGATCTCTGGAGAACAAGATTTACTAACAGGAAACGCTTTCCTCTAACAATCTGAGAAATGCAATCCCCCAACCTCCTGTGAAAAGCTGAACAGAAGTACAGTGCAAGCTGCAGTATTTTGAACAGCTTGTTCCTACCTCATTTGCCGCCTGTACAATGGCTTTAGCAATCTTCGGGTCGAGACCATAGTCTTGATTTACTTCAGCAGCTGCCCTCTTCAAGATGCCAAAAGCCCTTATGACTTGGACCTGAGACACAAGGGGAAGTTTAAACACACAATTTCTTTCCCCCAAAGGACATGACATCAATTTATAGTGCATGCCTAGTTCTAAATCAAACTCCTTCTGATCTTAAATCCAGCAGGAGAGCAATCCAGTCATCTGACCTAGGCACCCACTGACAGCACCATTCCTCCAAACAGTCCAGAGGGCAGCACACAGCTGGTTTTACAAGCCCAGGTGTGCTCTGTGTTATCTGAAGTTACATGCATTAGAATCGAACTGGCTCCATTCCTAAAACAGCCTTTTGAGGGAAAGCTGACAGATTTCACTATATGGAGAGTCAGTATATGACAAAGCACACGCACATTAATGGCCTATGCACATCTACACGTGACAAATCAGGTTTTTATCAACTCGTGCTATATTAGACTACTTCAATAACAAACTACATAAATGCTACATCAAACTACTGCATTTGCTTCTTCATCTTCGTAAAGATGAAAGACAGATTTCTATTCATCTTGGTTATTAAAAAATAAAGCAACACCATAAAATTATTCAAAAGCACTATTCAATTTATTTAAATACAACAAGAAATATTTCTACCGGAATAATATATTGCCATGAAATATACATTCTACACTTAATTAAAATTCAAAATTGCTCACACTTCCAGCAAAAGCCTAAGAAGGTATTCAGAGGGTATTCACTTTCACATACACAACATACTCTAGAGAAGAGCACAGATTTGAATTACTTACTGGCATCCTTTCTGAAACACCTCCAATCTTGAAGTTCATTGTAGACCTTACGGTTTGAGCACCATAGTATTTGTCACTTGGGACCTTCAGCTCACCAAAGGTATCATACTCTATCCTGAAAGCCTCTTGAGAAGACTACAGAAAAGGAAAAAAAAAAAAAACAACAAAAAAACACTGGCAATCAGTATATTCTTTTTGAAAGCAGGTAGTCAGGAAAAAGAAGATGGAAAAAAATACAAAGCCAAGACACGCAGCTAGTCACAGGTATGTTTCTAATTATATCTTCAAAGTTGAGACATTTTTCTAGTTTGAGCAGTTGTCTCACTAAAAGCCACAAGCACGAACTGTGTACCATAGCTGACCCTGGTGACAGGCAGCAACTACAAAGCTGAAGGCCTTGGTGCCCAGGGCATGAAACCTCATCCTGATTAGACTATTTCTCCTTTTTAAAGAATCTTAGTTCCCAATTTACAGAATGGGTGTTTTGTTAAAACCCAGCTGAAGCAGTAGCATGGTAAGAATTCAGGCAGCATCCACGTAATCAACACACATGTAACATAATTCCTATTTGAAATTCACACTGCACCAGACACTTAATACTGTAAGGGAGAAAAGACTAATCCAGTACCAAGTTACTGACCATTAATTATCCTTTCTAGCCTAATAAACCAGGAACACAGATGCTCCCTAGCTGCGCAACACAAAGGAACTATATCTAGGTATATTTTGTGCAATATTTATGTATGGTAATATTTCTGTGTCATGTATCCACCTAGCAGCACCTGTTATTATCTAACACAGGCACAGCTAAATTAATTTTAGCTGACAGACCTCCAAAAAAGTAATTCTTTACTTTTTGTAAAACAAACAGCCCATTAATTTGTGATGATGTGATCACATTCATATGCAGCTCTACAAAGATTATGGGAACTGGCAAGAAGCAAGAACAGCTTACTCCTCCTCTTTCCACACCTTGGTCAGCAAGGTCACAATCTTCTGTGAGAATGGTATTCATCCTTTCCCAGGAGAGGACATTACCTTCAGGAAGAGGGAGTAGTCTTTTTCATTTCTTTATCATGGTTAGAGTAAAACAACCTCAGCCCTGTAAGCAGGGTATATACATATACAATGCTGGGTTCCTGACATAACCACGACCCTCAGGGGTGAGTCCTTGGGAAGTAAACCTCTTTATCAATAGAGTCAAGTCAGTCTTGCAGTGCAGTGAAAGACAAAAATCAAATGTGGAACTATCAAGAAAAGCAGAGGATACAAACAGGAACACTGCTGTGCCACCATGATACATTGACAGTCTGAGGTCTTTGTGCAGATTTGGTTCTTTCATCCCCAAAACATGTTATTACTGTAAAGAGTTCAAAGGCAATAAATAAAGCTGACAGAAGCTAGGGAGCAGATGTCTCAAGACAAGTGACTTTTTTGTTCAGAAGAAAAGATAACCCAGGGATTGAAGGAAAACTGAGGTATAACCAGTAGCAACTGCTCACTGTCTCTTCCAATACAAGACACAGGAGCCCTAACATGCTTGTAGGAGTCAGGTTCAAAGCAAGGGAAAGGGAGCAGCTCTTCACACAAGTCATAGACTGAAAAAACTCCTTGCCAGCTGATGCTGAGGATGCAAGAAGTTCACAAGACTTCAGGGAAGATAAGCCCACAGAAGAAAGATCTAAACTGGGTTATTACATAGACAAATCATAGACTCGGGAAACTCCCTGATGTGAAAATCATGGAATCATTAAGATGGGAAAAGTCCTCAAAGACCATTAAGTCCAACCTCTGACCAAACATCACCATGTCAACTAAAGCACAGCACTAAGTGCCACAGCCAGCTCTTTTGTAAACAATTCCAGTGATTCCACCACTTTCTGGGCAGCCCGTTCCAATGTCTGATCACCCTCCCAGTGAACAAGTTTTTTCTGATGTTCAACATGAATCTTCCCTGGGTGCAGCCTGAGGTCATTTCCTCTCATCCTGTCACCAGCTGTTTGGGAGAAGAAGCCAACCCTCACCTAGCAACACCCTCCTTTCAGGAGCTGTAGAGAGTGCTAAGGTCCCCCCAAGCCTCCTTTTCTCCAGGCTAAACAACCCCAGCTCCCTCAGCTGTTCCTCACAAGACTTGTGCCCCTCACCCTTTATCAGCTTCATTGCCTTCCTCTGGACACACTCCAGCACCTTCTTATATTGAGGGGCCCAGAACAGGACACAGCACTTGAGGTGTGGCCTCAGCAGTGCTATGTACATAAAGAATTTGGGTCAGAAAATGAGGAAAGCATAATCTATGTCAACGCAGTTGGTACTCTTCCCTAGGAGTCCACTTCTGAAGTTAGACTGTTCCTCTCTCTTCTTTCTTCATTTTATTTGCTCATTCTTCAGTGGGTCTAGGTGTTCTTGGACAGAGGAACAGCTGGGTATTGGCCAGAACACCCTCTCCAGCAGCCCTGACCTTCTGCCTGCCCAGGTTTGCATCACCATGGACGGCAAGCCGCAGCAGAGAGAAGTGTCATAGCCTCTTTACTGTCCTAAGCATCACTCCCAGCCAGATAGAGACACTCTGCCATCAGGGACCATCAGTCACATACCAGAGACACCAGCCCTGCTCACTTTTGGTACTTCAGAGGAGGTGGTGCCTGTGAACTGGAAGAAACTGCAGCCCAGCCCACAACAATGGTTAGCACTCACATGGCTATCCCGCTTCCCACACTGTTGGGATTCAAGAAATCCCTGAGCTAAGGCTGTGGGAAAAATCCCCCTGGTTAGGGTGAGAGAAATCTGACCCTCAAAGCTTCATGGGAGTTCTGTATGTTAATAAGACTAGAAAGTTCTCTGGTCTCTGTCCCATGATTGTTTTATTTTTACTGCAGTGTTATGAATATCTGTTATCGTGTTTACCCCATTGGACCCTATCCCTCAGACTCCACCTAAACCTTACCCTGTATAAAGTTACTCTAACCCCTGGCCCTTTCCATGCACCCCCATACAGAGTTTGGATCACTGTTCCTTGTTTTGCTCATTAAACTCAGTTCTGTTTCGGGCTGCACCAAAGCGTGCCCATCCTTCCTCATATCAGCCATGGCAGATTCTCATCCAACAGCTCTGAGAATCACAGATTTGTCAGGGTCTGCAATAGCACATCTTGTGTTTTGGCTGAGGCTCTCCCCGGCACTGACTCCTCAAAACCAGAAACCTTAACGTGGAACAGTAAGTCATTCCTATGTTCTTTAATCCTTTGTCCTGCTTGAGTCACTTGGCATTCATTTACACACTAACAAGAAACAGAATATAGCAAATGCTTCTTTAGCATATCACTACCAAAAATGTTTAATTGGGATGCTTGTGGGTCTTACCATACATGTGTGTACATTAATATTCCAAAGGATGGGATCACTGACTCACTGTCTTTCAAATCCCTGCTTCTGACATTTGGGCACCTTGTAAAAGCCTTCGCAGAGCTGGATAAGCAGAACTCACTCAGCTCCAAGCCCAGCTCCAAGCCCAGTGGTTTAATAACTGAAAGTATTCACCCTCAAACAATATAAAAAGTTAAACTACGTGCAACCTTTTAGACCAAAAAGCTAGCAGTTGCACAACTGTTTCCTCAAACTTACATAATTCCAATGTCAACAATGGTGAAACAAAGATAAATAGGATCAGAACATCCTCATACAAGTACCTTTCAATAATGAAATCATTATTAAAAAAAACACCCTTTCCTAGCCAATTCCCCGCTCATAAATTCCAATGAAGTTAACAGGGTAAGGTGCTTTAAGAAGAATGTCATTTGCTGATTCCTAGTGTAACAGATGCCATCATGTAAAAAAAGCCAAGTGATGTTTTCCATGCAGACTGAAGGAACTGACCTGTGTCATTACTCTCAGGCTGGTGCAGCAGCATGCAGCAGCCACTGTCTGAGTGTGAATGTAACAAACAATAATATTCAACTTCTTGAGCAGCTTTATGTGCTGAAGGTCCCAGTTCCTCTATGCAAAGTGGTTTCTGCAGTCACCCCCTGACTCAGAGGACTAGCTGTAAAATGGTGCATCAGTGGCACCATCAACAACCTACTCCATCAGCCCTCTACTCTCCCATTCCTGGACCTCAGGAGAAGCCAAAAGGAGACTTCGAAACTCGGCCAGTAGCCAACATGAGCTCCTGTGCTCACCTAATTTCTATCCTAGCTACAAGCAAAGCTCTGCTCACAACTATTGTTCCACACATTTGCAAAACTTTTTCTTTTTTTTTTTTTTTTTTTTTTTCCTTAGGAGGCCTGACAAGGTGTGCTCAGCTCTCCGAAATCCCTGGAACCCAAACACAGTCCAAAGCTTACAGCTAGGCAAATAGAAATGTACTTCTGCCTTGTTGCAGGGACCTGATCAGAACTGATTGCACCATAAAACACCAGAGATACTCAAACGGCAGAACTGCCTCAATAATGCTTCCTGTGGAAAATTACATTCGCATTTATGGATGCAGTGACTTTTGGATATAAGTATTTCAATTCAAAGAACCATCATTTTTAGCATGTCAAAAGCAGTCTTTTGAAGCTATAAGAATGTGCACTTTATGTTTTACTGCTCTCCTTTAGCAGATGAAGAATGCTTCCATTTTTAAGCATAGTTCCTCTTAATAACATAACTCGAGTCACAAAAATCTGTAATTTACCCTTTAGAACCCAAACCCAAGTATTTTACAATGTTCAGCTACAAGAGGACTGTTATGACAATTCCATGTAAAACATCTTGTGCAATTTAGCTCTAAGTAAAAGCAACACAATAAACATACCAGGACAGCATGAATATTTAGTTGTATCTACATACATAATGGATTCTAAAACAACTCCTGCTACTGAGAAAATCTCTACAAACATCAGAAAGTGATGGCTTGGGTTTGTTGGGTGGCTATTTTTTTTTAATTTAAATACTGGTTAGTACATCTTTTGGTGGCTCCTCTTTTACATAAAAACATACAGAATTTTTCCTGTAGTAATTCTACAGCTGCTTGACTTCCAAGTCCACTGAGGGATGTTTTAGGTAGTGCTGTTATTTAAACTCAAGGAACTCTTAACACACACAGGACTGCAAAGAGCAAAACACATCTCTTTCTTGTAAGACTACAGATCAGACTCATAAATACCAAGTTTTCAGCAAATGAATGAAGGCCTTGATTTGTAATGTTTTTCTCAGAAAATACTAAACGGCAAAATAGAAAAGGGAACCATCCAACAGGCCAGTGGTTTGGCACCAGTTTTCTTACGAAGTTTCACCCACCGTGAAGTTTTTTCATTTGCTGGGAAGCTTATATTATCAAATGCTATTTTTTACACCTTCATCAATATTACAGACTGTAAAGTGGTGTTGTAGATAAATTTATTAACTAATTTAGTAAGCTAAGGAATCAGTAAAATCCCAAACACAGAATCTCCTGCTGAGATTCTTCTAAGTCTACATTACCTCGTTTTAAGGATTGAACTCACAAAGATACCCCTGAGACTAAGACTTCCATGCAACATCCAACGTGTTAGTACTGAGACTTGAAGTTCCTTATCCAAATAGTGTTTCTGCTTCTGTGCTGAACCGCATGCAACAATCAAGTCCCGCTCGCATCTGAGCCCGACAATCAACTGATTAGACAGGAATATCTACTAATGATGCCAACTAGAAGTACCGGGCAGCTCTCTGTAGTTCTATAGTTTTCAGGCAGGCCCAAAGCTTTTCCAGTGACGAATATTCCCATTCCCGTAAGAATACAGCTTTTTATTATTTGCACCTCAACAGCTCCAAGAAAGCGCCTGAAATTCCTGTGGAAGGAGCTGCCGCAGAGCGCAGCTCTGTGAAGGAGGTCCTGCAGCACCACCTCTCCTGCCCGGCCGCACCGCGCCTGGGCCGTGAATCTCAGGCCGGGCAGCGCCACGGGAGAGCTCCGCGCTGCACACCCCGGCCTGCCCGGCAGCGGCTGCCGAGCGGGGCCGAGCCGGGACGCGGGAAAAGGTCGCACAAGCCCGGCAGAGGACGGCGGACTCGTCTTCCCGGTGCCGGCGCGCTGCCGACGGAGCAACACACGGCGCTGAAGCCCCGATGCCGCCGGCGGCCGCCGCTCCCCTCGTCACCGCCCGCTCCCCGATCCCTGCGGGGCGGGGGCGGAGCGAGGGCGGCGGCGGCCGGCGGTGGCACTTAGAGGTCACGGCTCCCCGCTCCCCGCCCGGGGCTTACCATGGCGGCGCGGGGCGGCGCCGGGATCCAGCGGCCGAGGGTGGCGGGAGGCAGCGGGGGCGGCGGGCGGGACAGGAGGAGACCTGCGGAGCGGCCGAGGCGGCGGCAGGCTCGGAGTGAGCGGTGCATGGTGGCGGGGGCTGGGAGCATCGCGGGGGCGGGAGGCGCGGCGGGACCGCCCCGGACGAGCGTCACGGTGCCGCCGGCTCCCGGCCCCGGAGGCTGCGCTGCGCCAATCGGCGGCTGCTGGAGCCGCGGCGGGCCCTGAGCGCGGCCCCGGGGCGGCTCTGCCCGGCCTGGGAAAATCTGGGAAAACCCGCCCGCCCCGGGCGAAGGGCAGCGGGAAAAGCTGCAGCAGCGATTTCTCCACCAGAGAAAAAGAAAAAAAAAAAAAAAAAAAAAAAAAAAGTACGAGCTTGTTCTGCCTTACTGTAGCCTTTTCAAAGATGGGTAAAACCTTACTCCCTCCTTCCTAATGACAGTCAAGGCTCCTTTTATCAAAAAAAGCCAAGTCAAGGTGTAGCCCCCCTTACTTCCGGCCTAAGGCAGTGCTCCGACGCGCTACATCTCTCCCTGGTGCAAAGTCCAGAAACCCTTCGAGAGTGAAAGGTGTATTCAATTTTTCCACCCAGCAGCAGCAACATTCCAACATTTCAGGTTTTCCAACATTCTGAGGTTTTTTCCCAAAAGCAGCCAACATTCAGCCGTGAAGAAAACTGTGGGTGTGGGGTTTGTTTGTATTTTTTCTTGTTTGTTTGGGGTTTTTTGTGTCTAATACAGAGAATGCCTCATTCCATTGCAGTCTGCATAGGTACCCTTCAGTCCTCCAAGAACTGGGTCTTTCACAGAAATGCTCCCAGAAACTGCTCTGTTAATGCCTTACAAGTTACATCCTGGCACTAAAAGCACACTGAATTCGAGTCTTGTAAACTTTAATATTTGGGCAAGTCTTTTTGCCCCTTGGCTCCTCTGAGAAGAGTCTGGGAAATACACATGCCACTAAAATGGCTTCAGAAGTTCCAGAGACAATAAAGATTGGGTAATATTATTATCAATATTATTCTATATCAGAGGAAGTAGTGAAAGTCCCTTTTTTCATTCAATAAACCAGTATAACACTACAAAAAATAACTACTTTGTCGCTAGAGGACACAAAAAAAATTATACTCACTCAGTCTGTTGTCAGAGCAAAAAGAGGGGCATTTATTTCTTGACCTCGATTTATATAGATTCTGGACAATGACCAGGGATTGGAGAATAAGGTTGCCACCTCCACAACCCCACTGATCAAACTAGAAGTCCATCAATTATCCCTCCTCCAAAGAGGAATGTAGTAACAATCACTTTGTTTACGTTACTACCCATGAGAAACTCCACTACAAAAATGCAAACAATCAGAAGGCTAAAATCTCAGGGCAACACTACTACTATAACATCATCTTCTTCAAGTATTACAGTCAGCAACTAAGATGCTTAAGTCCCCACATCACAAAGTTCAGCATCTCCATCTTGTCTAAAACTACTGCAATGAATAGCTGGACTTGGAAGGGATCTCTGGAGGTCATCTAGTCTAACCCTCCTCTGCACACCAGCAGGTTCACCGGGAGCAGGCTGCATAGGATCACATCGAGGCAGACTTTTATCTCCAGAGGAGCTTCCACGTTTTTGGGCAGCCAGTTCCAGTGCTCCACCACTCTCAAAAGTATCATCTCCCTCATATTTAGATGGAAGTTCCCGTGCTTCAGTTTGTGCCCACTGCCCCTTGTCCTCTCACCGAGCATATTTCTTTCTCTTAAAATATGTAAATAACTACACATTCACAATAAGAGCATTGTAATCATACACAGACCACCATATTCAAACAAATACAGGACTTGTAATGACTTTATTTAGACACATTTTGTGTTTTTGCTGTCCCTTTTGACAGATGGGTGAAACAACATAAGCTGTTCTGCATTCCACTTTTAATAAATGCACAGTAAGCCATAGCAGAATACAAGCTGGAGAGAAGTTTTGTCAGCATTCAGTGCTAAGTGCCAACACTATTCTGGTTTGCTTGTGCTATGCTTATGTACATTGGCCCCTCTGGGAGAGGGCTTCAAGTGAGATGGAAGCTGCTAGTATGAGCGGATCGCGGGTGGGACGGTCTGGCAATCTTCCTCATTCAAAGTTCTGTCAATCACTGGTCTGTACTTCAAGGTAACCTAAAGTAAAAGGCAACAAAGAACTTCAGGACAACAGAATTCATAGAATGAGATCCAAAAACACCCAACACTTAAGATTTTTATAGGGCCAGAATTCAGTTCTATCTTTGAAATACCATAAAGCTGTCAGAAGAAAAAAGCTTTTGAACTAGCCTAACACAAGGGGAAACACAATTCCAGCTCAAATAGCAAAGTCACTTCCCAAAGATCAACAGTGTGGGATTATCACAATTTCCAAGGCTGTTTAGGAGAACAGCTGTTAACAGCAAAAAAGATCCTTAAGCACCAATCTCAAATTACCTTCCCAGTTGGGATATCCACGTATGACAGGGTGTGCTTTCTCCAGTGCTCCTCAAATGGCTTCCGCTGCTGGCCTTGGAGTGGTTTAGAGTAGTCAAACTCATCTATCCGTAACTAGGGAGAAAATGAGATTAGTACAGACCAGACACTGTATCTGTAAATCACTTTACAACCACAAGAGAGCTGCATTTCAGTATCACCTGTAATCCAGCATGTCTCTGAACAGACTTGCTCTTAACACTGCCCGTGTCCAACTGGAAATGCTCAGGCTTAGCAAGGGCTCTAAGGTAACTTTCCTTGCATAGGATATTTTTTCTTTTTAATGCATCTTTACATCCTGTTTATGCATCCATGATATTATTACGATAGTCCTGGTTTGGAGGTATCTAATCACTCAGATGTGCACATGGAACAACTCTACTCAAGATCATTCCCAGTGTTCCATGTATTGGTCCTTTTATAAATAACAAATATGAAGCGATAGAGCAGAAAAAATAGGACTCCAAACAAATATTACACTAATCTTAACACTGAAGACGTTACAACTTTAAAATAATTCATCTGAGGACACATAACAAGGAGATTCAATCCTACACTCAGGCCACAGAAAATATTTATACCTTATAATCCTCTCTGGCATGGGCACCCCGGGACTCTTTGCGAGCCTCAGCACCATAAATGGTTTGTAGAGCACAAAGCATCAGGTTCTGCAGTTCAAGGGTCTCCACCAAGTCAGTGTTCCACACAATACCTGGCAAAATATTAAAATATTATGGAAGATGGTCTACAAAAAGGAGAATTACATGTGAGTGAACCAAAGGTACATAATCAGTTGCACTTAAATCACCAAGTTCTCTTCAGATATACCACAAGACATGGCAGTCTATGTCTGCATTGTGACCTGCTCAGCTGGAGAACAAAAATTGAGTGTTCAGCCTATGAACAGTCTTGCTACCTCTCTGCAACTCCCTGACAAAGTTCATCATTCATCTTAGTATTTGGATAACTTCATATTATGTTCTGAAGGCAGTTTGTACCTTACATATTTAAATCCAATTTCTGTCTCTGCTTCTTTGAAAGGTTTTTCAACCAGAAAAATAACTGTTAAGATCAAGTATTTTACCTGATTACCATGTTTAGCTAAGTAGGGCTCTAAAAAATATTTTGAAAGATTCAAAATGGTCAAAATCTTCAGCCAAAGATTCAAGAAACACGTTATGTTCACAGAGAAAAGGCAAAGAAAAAAAAAAAAACAAACCCAAAAAACCAAAAATACCAATACTCTTCCCAAAGTACTCCGGGCAAGGTGTGTTCTTTGCTATCAAATTACCTCTGTCGAAAGTCTTTAGATGAGCCAGATCACTGTAAATTTGGCTAAGCTTCTCACAGCCTTCTTGGAGTACAGAACCAGTGCGAAATACAGCAGCATGGTTTTGCATTGCCTGCAACACAGTAAAACAAAATCAATTTGATATGTTGCATCTGAAAGTATGTAACTTCTTAACTTCCTTAGCTCCAGAAGAGCTTGATACAAAGCCGCTCTGAGTTCAAACTTGTCTGCAGCCTGAAAAACCCCACATTCTTCCATCCACCCCAAACAACTGAAACTCTCACACAGCAGGTAAACTACACGTGGGAATGACTGTGAAGGGAAGAAGGAATTTACAAAAGCGATACAACCTTTGCTGCATACACAATCTTCTCACACACTTTTTACTTCTGCATGGCAAATCCTGAAGTGCACTTTGCCAAGTCACCAAACCCCACAGCTGCTTGTAGCTTGTCCCACCCTATCCCTGAGTTTCCCCAGCCTTACCTTCTGCATGTTAAGTCGCAGTTCTGAAGTCCTGATGCTTCCGTTAGCAAACCTTAACTTGTCAAGATTAGCAACTGACTCTTCACCAGCATTTGGTTTAATGGAGGGAATTGACTCTCCTAATAAGAAAATTTCATTAAGTTTGGTAGTCAGGCTTGAGTTTGGATTCTCACCGTTTCAGAGACTATCAATTACTAAAAATCAGATTTGAGTAAAACATCATCTATTTTCTTCCTCTGACGCGCACATTAAGTGTCACTTTGATGAAGTCCTACCAATTGTATCCATATTTTTAAGTTCTCAGTGGAATATGAATCCCATTCTGTCCTATTAAAATTAATACAGATTTTATAGATTTGGCAAAATTCTGCTGCTCTTTCCTTCAAAGCAGCAGTTGATGAAAATTCTCCTAAGCTAACGAATAAGCCTGTGGTCCTTACCAGCTTCTGCTATGCTTTCCTTGTCTCCTCACTCCCAAACCTCCCACCTTTCCTTGGAAGTGTAAAGAATCAGGACGAGTCAATAAGCCTGGCAGTTAGACATGAGCTCTGCATCTTACCTTTAATACTGGAAGCCACATGTTACTGAGCAACAAAGCAAACACAGCATCTTACCAGCACAGCTCATCTCACATGTAGCTTTGCATTCAGATTAATAAACCCCTTTCTACAATTTCTAACTCTTAAGACCCACAGAAGGATTCTAAAAAATGTTGGCACAAAGCCAGATCAAATAGGCACCACAAGATCTGGGCTGATTCCATGAGGAATCATCAGTCTCTGCAGCTGGTGCAGTTTGGACATTAAGCACTAAGAAAACAGGTGACTGCGGACTCCAGCTGCTCTGGCAATGTAGCTGTCACTCCCAGTATTCGGTTGGAGGTTGGAGGGGAGGGCTTGCTTCTTTGTTTTCTCAGGTCAACAACTGTTCCTCAACCAGATTATTTAAAAATATGTAAGATTCAGCGGTGAGAATCCAGGGAATGAGATATTACAATATTTAGTATCTCTCATCACTTGCATGTCAGTACTTCTTATAAATAAATCAGCAAGGTGGCAGTAAATTTCACTGTACAAAAGTGCGAAGTGTAAGACAGATTATATTTTGATGTAGAAGATGGTGCAGTATGTAGAGAATACAGTCTTCACATTGAATACACCCTGTTAATTTGTCAAAAATCCTAACTGCTCTTGCCAACAGCATCAGCCCAATGTTAGTTTAAAAAGGATGAATTACAAAGCAAATAGTAATGTCAAAACATTTGCCTGGCAAAGCACACGCCTACAAAAAGCATAAACACTGATTTCTTCCTTTTCTAACAAGTATGAGCCTATGAGTGTCATTCTAAATTTGAATCATGTATCAGCAACTCCTCATTGGGCAGAAATTACATCATAAAGGCAAATGTCTCAAGAAAAGTGAGACTTACCGGGCTTGCACGTCTCTGCAATAGTCAGGGCACAAGCACGACCGAACACCACCAGATCCAGAAGGGAATTTGCTCCAAGTCGATTTGCGCCATGGACGGATGCAGAAGCCGCCTCTCCGCAGGCGTACAACCCAGGCACCACCTTATCCTCACCATTCACGTGTGTGATAACCTGACATTGCACACACTCCGTTAACAGTCAGCTTTTCAAAACACTCTGAAACAGTGCACACCTCCTCATTTGCAAAGGCCATTGTGTGTGTAAGGATGGAACACAGCAAACCAAAGTTTCTTCCAACTCTAAACACAGAATTATCTTAGTTCTAAAGGGCAAGTAGAAATGTATGCAAATTCTACATTTACATCTGTATGAAAATACAGACAGGACTAAACCCCAAGACCTCTTATATATGTTTGTAAAGAGTGCATAGTTGTTTCACCACAATCCTGCAGCAAGTCAGAAATGCACAGGAATAAAGTCGGATTTGCACGTGCTTCTAAGGCGAAATTTTACACTGAAATTTAACAAGTACATGAAGAGAAGAATTCTGCTGACACCATCACATTGATTTCCAACTAGTGTCAATTGAAAGATCTGCTTTAGTGTTCAGATTACAAGAACTACAGAACAATAAGACACATTAACTCATGCTACAGAGCACAACAGAGCCCTACTTTGATCTATTTTCAATTATATTAGCGTCAGCTCATTTAATAGAGAATTGTTGTCAGACCTGACAGTAACTTCATTTTAGATGATTCTTGGAACTCCCGTCTCCAGATGGACTGGAACATGGTTATCAAGTTATTTTTAAAAACCAGAAAGATTGTGTGTTAAGTACTCTGATATCATTATTACATTATTATTAAAAACTGTATTAATCATCCTTACATTTATGAAAAACACTCTTAATGCTTTTCTATTTGCAAAGTAATTTCCTAGTATGACAATGAAAATACAGCCCCAAAGTGCCCTGTATTCCTCACCTGTCCTTTGTAGTTAGTAGGAATACCTCCCATATTATAATGCACAGTAGGCAGGACGGGGATGGGCTCTTTAGTGACATCAACTCCAGCGAATATCATGGCTGTTTCGGAAATCCCTGGGAGACGGGTTGCCAGCTGCTGTGGTGGCAAGTGGTGCAACTGCAAGTACACATGGTCTTTTTCAGGACCACAACCCCTAGCAAAAAAAAGCAACACTGGAATATGTAATAGGAATTTACAAACACAAGCCGCATTTGTAATCCAGTTTGTTTCATTTGTGAAAATAAATAGCTTCTTTTTCAAATGTTATCTGACAAAAATTAATATCTAGCATATTTAGTAAGACTGTGGCACTTGGATGAGTTGAGGCCGTTTTCCAACTCCCAGCTTTCTTTTCACAGTAATTCACATTATTTAAGATTTTCAACTGTTACATCTCTGCAGAAATATGTAAAACTTGTTAATTAGTCAAGAGAACAGAGCACCAAATTACTTTGTTCATAGTAAGAGCATATACATTAAACTTGTTTGAGCAACTGTCTCTAGACACACTGAATTCAAACAGGAAACTCTTAACATCATCTGTTCTCTGTCAGTATCAGTAGGAATTAAAAAGAAAGATTTCGGCCTTAAACATGGACAATCGGCCTTAACAATCATTAGGGCACGCTCTCATGAATTACCATGCGCTTATCAAATAAAGTATTACTTTTCACAGTCTGGTATGATTAAGCGTTCATTCTGCAGCTTTGTTAAGAGCATTTAACTAACCTTCCTTCACGGATTTCTATGGTCATAGAACGAGACACTACATCCCTGGAAGCCAGATCCTTGGCAACAGGTGCGTATCTCTCCATAAATCTTTCACCTTGACTGTTGATCAGAATACCTCCTTCTCCACGACATCCTTCTGTGATAAGGCAGCCAGCCCCATAGATACCTGTTCAAGAACAAAAACGCCATCAAAGGAGATTTCTCCACACAGCTTCACAATCAGGATGAACAGTGAATAAACAAGGTCTTCTCAAAACAATCAGAGGTGCAGATTTTATTCCACCCTAATCTTACCTCTAGGAACTGTCCCTCAAGTGTTATTCCTTTCAAACACTCTTTCTATAAGGTAAGCAAGTTGATTTGGAACAAAAACAGTATTTCAAATATTAAAACTGGAAGTGATCTGCACCTATCAATACATCAGGAGAAATTTATGAAGACCTTGTAGACCCTCAGCAATTATTTTAAGATTTTTAATAAACCAGAAGTTGATTATCTCAAGATCCAGTTGCTCATTTTTGTTCCCTCTTCTGTGCTGAAGCAGTATAGGATGGCTTCAAATCTTCTGGAACATAAAAGCTTACTTGGTATCCTTTTCCTTTAGAGAAGGAAGGCCTACCTGTTATTCTACAGCACTGGCCATCACAGAAAACAAAAATGCAAACTAACTCATGCAAGCTACAGAATTATCATACAGTGAAGCTTCTTTAACTAGAAAAACCTTAACTAAGTCAAAGGAACATTGGATCTCTACGACATAACAATACCATTGTAAAATTATGCAAAACATTTACAAAAAAATCATGTCATGAGCTAAAATTAATTAGCTTAATTAGCTACAAATCTAGTTTGTGATCATTGTTATTCAGTTTAGATACTGATCACATGCTAGAAAACCACAGCTCTAAATATATACCTTAACTTCAATTACCCCACTTCACTGAGGATGCTACTCTATAATTCCCTAACATTTGCACCTATCCCATTGCTCTTGTATCTAACATTAAACCCCTTAAAATATTAAGGGCCATGGAAATTTATGTTTAAGAGGTAGTTTCAGCTTATAATTCATAAACCTCTTAGTATTGTAAGGACAGCACCTCAAAATATTAAACACTGCGCTTTAAATTGTAACAGCTGAGACCCTTCTCACATTATATGTCTTACTCTCAAATTTATATTCAACAACAGCTGCAGACAAGTCTAAACACATGTCACAAGAAACTACTCAAATGCTGCGGCAGAGTGCAAACTGACTTGAGCACATCATGTTTGAAGTGATATCATGCTGGTGACCTGACACTAGTGGGGTTCTGCAGGGCTTTGTCATAGGCCCTGTGCTCTTGAACATCTTCATAAATGACTTGGACACAGGATTGTAAGGGATACCGAGCAAGTTTGCAGACAATACAAAGCTAGGAGGAGCTCTTCATTCCCTCAGAGGCAGGAAGGCCCTGCAGAGAGATCTCAACAAATTAACAGGGCTGGGCAATCACCAACTGTATGAAGTACAACATGGGAACATGTTGGATTCTGCACCAGGGATGGAGCAACCCGGGATGTACAGACAGACTGGGGAAGGAGATGCTGGGAAGCAGTGCCATGGAAAAGGACCTGGGGGTCCTGGTCAGTGGCAAGTTGAACACGAGCCAGCAGTGCCCTGGCAGCCAGGAGGGCCAGGTATGTCCTGGGGGGCATCAGGCACAGCATCACAGCCAGGCAAGGGAGGGAATTGTCCTGCTCTGCTCTCAGGTGGGACAGCATCACCTCCAGGACTGGGGGCAGTTTGGGTGCCACAATATGACAAAGACATGAAACAATTAGAGAGCATCCAAAGAAGTGCAACAAAGATGGTGAAGGGCATTGAGGGGAAGCTGTATGGAGAGCAGCTGAGGTCACTTGGTTTGTTCAGCCTGGACGAGACTGAAGGGAGACCTCAGTGCATTCTGCAACTTCCTTGTGAGGGGAAGAGGAGGGGCAGGCACTGATCTCTGTGGTGACTCGAGGGAAAGGCCTGAAGTTGTGTCAAGGGAGGTTTAGGTTGGATATTAGAAAAAGGTTCTTCACCCAGAGGGTGTTTGGGCACTGGAACAGTCCCCGCAGGAGAGTGGTTACAATATCAAGCCAGATAAAGTTCAAGAAGTGTTTGGACACTGCTCTCAGGCACATGGTGTGACACTTGGAGTGTCCTGTGCTGAGCCAGGAGATGGATTCAATGATCCTGATGGGTTCCTTCAAACTCAGCATATTGTGTGATTTTGTGACATTTTAAAACATAAAAATCCGTTCAACTCATTAAAAATAATGTTGTAAGCACTATTTCATGTTCTGTACCTGTAGGGTGAAACTGCACAAATTCTAAGTCCTGGCAAGGGAGCCCAGCTCGTGTGACCATGGCAGTGCCATCACCAGTACTGGTATGAGCAGATGTGCAGCTGAAGTAAGTGCGGCCGTACCCACTGTAGAACACAAAGTTACAGAATTAACAGGAAGAAAAATCAAAACATCACTACAACATACCACTAAACTATGCTGTTTGCACAACAGAGAAAAGGGTTGATAAGAAAAGTGTTTAAGTTTTACCATCTCGTGTACTAGTTCAACCAAAAGAAACCAAACTGTTTTAGCCCTGTTTTACTCAACCATATTTGAAAAATGGCTGGTGACAGAAGGTCAAAGAAAAAGAAAACCAATTCCAAAGCAGGATCATTAGGTTAATATCAGAAGCCTTTCTGTCTGAAAAAAAAGGGTATTTCAGGAAGTTCTCTCGATCTATACCATTCAGTTTCACTGGTACTATCACTAGCAGTTTTATAGAAAATAGCATATAATAATGGTTTAGATTGCCCATATGGTCCTGGTTTTATATTCTTAGATTTAAAAACTTAGTTGTCCAGGTATTAAACATGAATTATTATGCTGCAAACATCTAGGTTAGCCTCCAACATTATTGAGAGCAGCCAATCAGCCCAATTTCAGAACAAACTCTCAGAAGAAATAGCAACGTATGTACTCCACGTACCTCAAAGTACACAAGCATGAAAAACACATCAAAAAGATAAATTATGAAAGCAACCTTTTATAAATTTATTTATATCTTCTACAGATACATTTATAAATATTTTTCATACTGAAATAGATAGGAGAGAGTCATAAGCAGCAAAAGACTAATGCAAATAGCATTCTAATAAACATCAACAAATTTTGCAACCAAGTAATGTTAAGTTACACTCACATTATGATAATTTTATCCCAGAAGAGTTAGAATTACAGTGGCAGTATCTTAATGGAATAGAGTCTCTGGAATTTTGACAAAAGCTGTTTCCTACCAGAAATTCATAACTCTACAGACAGACACGTTGGCAGCACTGCAACAACGTCTGTTTAAAACAGCACATTTTAAAAATTGAAGACCATCTGAATCATATACATTACTCTTACACATTCTTACTTTATCTTATTGTTCTAGAATTCAAAGGTAGACCTCATACCAAATTTATACTTGGTCAAAAAATTAACATGTGCCTTCTTTCAGAGGGAATGACTGAGTTCAGTTATATTCCTTTCAGTTTTGGGGGAATGAACCTATAAATTGTGTTCCGTCAGTCAATGTATCTTCTCCACAACTGTGGATCTGAACACATGTACAAGCACACAAACTTCCAGCTGGTAACACTCCCAAGCTTTGGTCTTTCATCACAAATGTTACATTACCCAGTGGCAATGACAGTGTTCTTGGCTCTAAAACGATGTATGGTTCCATCTTCAATGCAGAGGGCAATAACACCACGGCATTCTCCGTTCTCCATAAGTAAGTCCAAGGCAAAATATTCAACAAAGTAGCTTGTATCATATCGTAGAGACTGGGGGAAATTTAGAAAAGAAACTTTTACTGAAGTAACCTCTCTTCAAAACTGTCAATGCACATGGGCTGTATCAGGATAAAAAACATCCCTACCAATTCTCAGGGAAGACTGTTTCCTCTTAACTACTTATGAAAGAATTTACTAATTAATCTATTCTATCTTTAAAAGATACTAATAGCGGAAAAGCACTTAATTCTGAGCAGTCATGAGCTAGGGCAGCAGGACTTTTCATTTCACTCTACATTTGGCAACACATTAGCCAGCTGCAGTGCTCCACACATGTACAAGCATGCTGCACTTAAGCTCTCCAGAGAAATGAGAAACACCTCCAGGAGCCCAATAAACCAGCAGGAGCAGCAGGCACAGAGTCAAACATTCTTTCATGCCCTCAGGTATCAGAGCAGTGTTTGGCAGCACTGAGAATTTGTATTGCAGCAGCACAAACAGTGTGAATCTGGAGGAGAGCAATTAGCTGGCTACTAAGTAAATAAAAAACAGTAGCCAACAGGCACTTGGATTTCTGGTTTCAAGCAGCTCACTACCATTTTCAAACAGGCAGCACTTCCTTCAATTATGGTTTGTAGAATTAATAGGCAGACATGCTGGAACACTAGTCACTTACTTGCCATACAACAAGCTCAGAATTGCACAGTAGGCCTTAATTCATTTACACCTTGTTTCCCCCTCCTCCCAGTTTGAAGACGAGTGAAAAAAATGCTGGTTTGTACCTCTTTTCAGAGTTCCCCAATGCTGCTGTATCAAAATTTTGGAGCAATGTTTACATAAATTCTTTTTTGGGTCTAGTTAACAGCCACAGAAGTACTGACAGTGCAGAACTAGTCCAGACCACAAAGCTGACAGTGTACACTAATTAACATCCACTGTCTTCATCCTTGCACATTGCCTCAGGAAGGAAGATAACCCAGAAGTACTATAAACAATTCCCCTGGATTCCTCATTCATATGTGAACAGCTACATGTTTGTTTGGTTTTGTTTTTTTTCAAATTCTGGGTAAGGAAAATAAAACCCAAACAGTACATGCAAACACAAAAACCCAAACAGTACATGCAAACACAAAAACCCAAACCAAGTTTACTTCACAACTGCTTACCCTGCCATACAGAGTATGTAAGAGTGAATGTCCAGTCCTGTCTGCAACACAACAGCACCTGTGGGCCTGTCCTCCTTTTCCAAACTGAAGACTCTGTCCACCAAATGCACGCTGATAGATTTTTCCTTCTTCAGTTCTGCTGAATGGCATCCCGTAATTTTCCAGCTGTTGATCCCAAATACAAGCATCAGAAACTCTTGTGCATTGCAATACAACGAGTTATTTTAAGAACTCTTTGGAAGCTAGCCTGTGTTATTTATAACTACAGCTGACATCAAAACCCAGGAGTCTCACCTCTATCACCGCAGCTGGGGCTTGCTCAGTCATGTAGTGTATGGCATCCTGGTCACCCAGCCAGTCCGACCCTTTCACTGTGTCATAGAAGTGCCACCTCCAGTTATCATCCTCCATGTTCCCCAGAGCAGCATTGATCCCTCCCTGAAAATGAAAATCCATTCTCCTGGAATTACATTACTTCAGTACAGCTTTAGTAGGTTGACCTCATTTCTATTAAAAATTGCATACCAGTAATGCATCTGTGTACAAGAAATAAAGTCAAGTCAGATTTAATGTAGCTGTGAAAAACCTGTGCAACTCCTCAGTTTCACAATGGCTTGTCCTGCTTTTTTGTGTAAAACACTGAATCACACTTACACTGTGGGCAGAGAAGCAGCACTGCATTTTGATAATGCTTAGAAACAGGGAAGAAAAAAGAGACAGCATAATGAAATCAAAGTGTAAGGGCAAATAAGAATTTTAAGAATAACTGGAAGTGAGATTTTAAAAAAAGTGTCTTGCAAGGTGATTAAAAAGTGTCTTGCTTGCTTGGAAGCAAAATGAAATGTACCTGTAACTTAATACAAAGTTTGGCAGTGATAGTCCAATGACTGGACTCTTATGATATTAGAGGCCCTTCCCAAGCTTAATGATCATGATTAAGTTTGATTCTATGATATACTACCCTCAAAAAAGTCTCAACTAAAAATGCAGTATTTATTAAAGGAGCATGGCCTTGAAACAAGATCCAAGTGCCCCATTCCTAGAAGTCTTCAAGGCCAGGTTGGATGGGGTCCAGAGCAATCTAATCTAATGGGTGGAATCCCTGGCCACGGCAGGGGTGTTGGAACTGGGTAACCTCTACGGTTCCTTCCAACCCAAACCATTCTATGACTGGTCTACATGCAAATCAGCTTTCTGACAGCAGGCATTTTTTAAACATTTGTTCTGCCTCATTTCTCACCTGCGCAGCAACAGTATGAGAGCGGGTGGGGAACAGCTTGGTAACACAGGCCGTGTTAAACCCAGCTTCTGACAAACCAAAGGCAGCCCGCAGACCGGCTCCTCCTGCACCCACAACAACTGCATCGAACTCATGGTCCACTACTGGGTACTGTGTAGAAATCTGGAAAAATAAATCACTTTGTTATGATCACAAATAGCTCAAGATAAGTCAAACAAGTTTCATAAAAACACAAGCAGGACTGGTATAATGTTCTCAACAGACTTTTGCAGCAATTGCTACACCTGTTACAGTCGCTTGACTGGAAATTGCCATTAAAAAGAGCCACGCACTTCAGCAACTCAGTGTCACAAACCACTTGAACACAAAGCTCCACTAAAAGCCTGAAAGTTCCTGTCAAGCATTAAGTGCATTATTGAATCACAACATAAAAAGTACAGACATACCGAGTCAGACACCTTCGTGGAGGCATTTTTCTTTCCATATACTGTGAAGTGTAAGTTCCGTGCAGGAGCCTGGCATGCCGCTGGCCACTGTGTAAGGAAGCCAAGACAACTATTATGGAACAAATGTTTCCACAGGAAAGACTTACAGCACTCTCAGCTACCCTACATTAACAACAAACCTTCACTTACCACTGGCAGCATGTATACAGGAGAGTTATTATATTTTAGAGCTACCTGCACTGAAGTTCTGGCTTTCCTACAATCATGCCATATAATCAAAAAAAGCTTGACTGATGCGAGAACAGCTTGCAGTTAACAGCGTGTCCCAGACTATCCATCATTGACTTCACCAACAGTGACGAGCCTCACACTCGTCTGCACAACCTGTCTGTGGCTGCACTGACAGAACACATCTGCAATTAATGCTGAAGTATTCATGCAGTTTTTTCATAATTAAGCCAAGATGAAGCTTTTGTGGGAGCCATGGAAAGTAATGGAAAATTACTCTCTCCTATCAAGTAATCCTCAGAATTTGAATTACTTCAGGTGGCCACAGTACTGAAAATTAAAAAAGGTTGTAGAGAATGCTCTTGTAGCTGAGCATTGCTTCAAAAGTCAGAGCTATTTCTCTCATTCTTTATGAAATTAGTGACTAATTAAGAACCATTTATTAATACATAAACTTAGCACAAAGATGCAAGTTTCACCCTTCTGCAACATCACTCCCTAGCCCCTGACTTGTTCAAAACCAAACCAACAAACACCACACCCAAACCTGCTCAGTATGCAGTCTTTGCTTCGACAGATTAAAACAATCAGAATGTTAGTCTCCACCTCTCCAATGCATCGGCACCCAGTATTCCTTCTTTACACAGTTCAAAAGATTAGCCTAACTCAGCACTTATGATTGCTGATAACAGCAACATAAAGCCACATTAGTGACCTGTTCAGTGACATCAGCACTTCCCTGTTTGAAATATAACCTAAAATGCACTGTAGTGATTATCTGCAGCTCTTACATTCATGGTCCCACCACCCTACAATATGCTAACAAGCAGCTCTTCCTCCCCTAAATGTCCACCTCTTCCCCCATCTCCAAAGTGAACTCCAGCATGCTATCCTCAACCTAGTTTTATCATTTCTCATACCAGTTTCCTCAAATTATCTTCTTGCATAACTGCAAATCTACCGTGCCACTACACTTGCCAGCACATTTCTGGTTTCTGCAGTCATCTTGGAATGAAACCAGTTCTTAACACCTATTCCTAAGGAGTTCCACCAGTACTCTCCTCCAGGCAGCTGCTCTCTCCGTTCCACACTGCTGTTACAAGGCTTTGAGCTCGAACAGAAGTGTACAAAGCAGAGAAAGATGTCACAGGAAACCTGACTGCAGTAATCCTGAATTGTTACGCCACCAGGAAGATTGTGGCACTTTTGAAACTAAAGGTCCCAGCAGGGCCAGCTGACTGCCACCTAAAATACAGAGACAATCTTTAAACCTGTCCCTCTCCCTGTAGTTGTCTTTTCTGCACTTGCTTTGTAACACAAGTACAACTACAGCCCACTTTTGAAATCCCAAGCTCATTATGGGCATGCAGGATGAGAACAGCGGGAAGAAACTGAAAACTCCCACTTCACCACAGAGAAGAACAAGCCTTCATGCACAACTTACAGCCCCCTAACACAAACCTGCCAGACTCCTCAGTATCTCCTTTTGGGCACATCACCAGCCAGGTTAAAGCAACTCACATATACACTGTTTTCCCACACAGATCCAGAATCACAGAATGCATTAAGCTGGAAAAGGCCTCAGAGACTATTGAGTCCAAACAATGACCAAACACTCGCGTGTCAACTAGATCACGGCACTGAGTGTCACACTGAGCCTTTCCTTAAGTGCTTTCAGGAACAGCAACTCCACCTTCTCCCTGTTCCAATGTCTAATCACCCTTGCTGTGAAAAAAATCCTTCCTGATGTCCAACCTGAAGATCCCCTGGTGCAGCTTGAGGCCATTTTTGCTCTTCCCGTAACCAGCTGCGTGGGAGAGGAGACTGATCCCCACCTTGCAACTCCTCAGGCAGTTGTAGAGAGTGATAAACCCCCCTAAACCTCCTTTTCTCCAGGCTAAACACCCCCAGCTCCCTCAGCAGCTCCTCACGGGACTCGTGCTCAGACCCTTCACCAGCTTCGTGTCCCTTCTCCGGACTCGCTCCAGCGCCTCAATGTCCGCCGTGAATTGAGAAGCCCGGAACTGGACACAGCACTCGAGGCGCGGCGTCAGCAGGGCCGAGTACAGGAGCACACTCACTTCCCTGGTGTTCCTGTGCGCGTTATTGCTGGTACCGAATGAGCCTGCGGCGAGCTTTCTATCCCGGTGCTCGGGCCGCACCTGCCAGGCTCCTCCAGGGCCTTTTCCCAGCACATCCCATTCCCGCTGCCTCCCTCAAAACCATGCTCAGGGCCTCAGGCTACGTCGCACGCTTCCCGAGCCGGGAGGCGCGGCCCAGCCATGCCCACAGCCACCTACTCCCAGGAACCTGCCCCCGGGACACGAGTTGCGAGGTCGGTGCTGCTCCAAAATAGCACCGGGGGCACTGAGCCTGCCGCGGGTGGAAAGATCACCGGGTGGGTCAAGGTCACGGAGGAGACCGTGGAGCCGGGCCGCCACCGGCGGGGAAGCAGGGCAAAAACAAAGGCAAGGACAGGGACAAGGACAGGGACAAGGATAGGGACTCACCGCCCGGGAAGCCGCGGCCGGGCGCAGCCAACGCTTTGCCAGCCCCCGCGCAGCCGCCGCCGCCATCACGCACCGCAGACTTGAGCGGGGAAGGAGGGGGGGGGAGAGGGGCGAGAGCGGGCGTGAAGGGCGCACGCGCGAGGTTCGGCGGAACAGACCAACACTGCCGCGAGGGGGAGAGCCCCAGAGCGATCCCGCCCCACCCAAGAGATGCGTGATTCCCGATTCCTAAACACCTCCTGTTTTGAGCGTAGGGAGCATTTTTTTAAACCCCTCAAACCTAGAATTGTGTTACTGCCATTATTTTTCCGTGGCGAAATATTGAAATATGTTGTTCTCCAATACCGTAAGATTCAGCCGCTTTGTGTCTCTGGTAGCGCCTGAAAGTTTGCATAATAAACAGGCCAGAATAATTTTTCGAAGTCGTGGGAAAGGCCATAAGATTTGGACAGAAGGGTGAAGGAAAGACCGTATAGTCTCACTGGGACAGGGAGTAGACTCAGCAGCTCCCGACGCTGGGATTCAGAAGCCGCTCACGGCTGCCTTTGGCCGGCCCGTCAGGGGCGGGGCCGGACGCCCGGCAGCACTCCAGGCTCGGGAGAGTCCTTTTGTTGTCCCCCCCCCCCCCCCCTTTTTCTCCCGGCTGATGGGCCGGCCCGGGAGGGGGCGGGGCCGGCAGGTGAGTGGCAGCGCCAGGGATCTGCGCGCTCCTGGGCTCGTGCGTGGGGGTCCCGCCGAGGGGCGAGCGGGACTGGGACGGGAATGGGAATAGGAATGGGGATGGGCCCAGCCCGGCACGCCGTGTCGCGGCCGAGGCTGCCGCTCAGGGCGCGGCCAAGCTGCCCAGTGTCGGGGCCGCCGTTCGAGGGGCTCGGGCAGAATTCCCAGTCCCCCGGCGAGAGGAGAAAGCGGCAGCAGAAGCGGCCCCGGCCCTTCTGCGCGCTGCTGAGGCCGCGTCTCCCCTCTCTGCATCGCAGGTGCCTTCATGAATAACTTAAACGACCCTCCCAACTGGAACATCCTGCCCAATCGGCGCGATCCCGGCGATGACGGCAGCCGGTGGAATTACGCCCTGCTGGTCCCCATGCTGGGCTTGGCCGCCTTCCGTGAGTAGCGCTGGGCCCCCGGCCCGCGGGGGGCTCCTGGAGCAGTGCGGTGATAGAGCCGTGCCCCGTCTGGGAACCTCCCCAGGCCTTCTTGTTTATCGTGCTGTAAACCACCGGCGCCGGTGGTATCGCTAAGGCGAAAACCACTTTTCATACAGGGAGTTGAATCCGTATTTAGTAAGATCCAATATACTAAGCTCTCTCAAGAAAAACGGACACAGGATGTGTTGGAGAGCCCAGAGGTAACAACGCCGGATGTTGCTGATGTATTTATTTACTGGGCCTAGAAAGTTCTCCGTGCAGTATCTGCATCGGAAACCTCCAGTTTGTTTCTCCGTGACTTTATATTCCCTCTCTAATCTAAGTAGTGCTAGTATAGACAATAAAAGAATAGGGGTATTTTATTTCGGAGGAAGCATGATCATTTAAAGTGACTGTGAAATAGGGACCACAGAAATACATTTTGTGGGGATATGTAAACAGAAATGAGTATCACTGGGAAGGGCATGAAAGACAGTTTTTTACCACCAAGTAGCTTCATTTCAGGCGTAGCTAATTAATCATACCCCTCATTGTTACATGTTAAACTTGCATCTGAAATCTCATTTATGTGTGATAGGGTGGATCTGGACCAGAGAATGTCAGAAAGAAATAGAAAAAGAAAAACAAGAGTACTACAGAAAAGAGTCCACTTTACAAAAAGACCTGGAAGGCAAATACCGGGATATAATCACAGAGAATCGTCGTGCTGTTGCTCATCTGGAGGTGGAGCTGGAAAAGGAACGCAACAGGACCCTGAGTTACCGTGAAGCCCTCGTGTCCCAGAGCCGCAAACTAGTAGAAGAGAGGAAGCTCCTAGAACAGGAGCAGGAGAAGCTGGAGCACGAAAAACAAGTCCTTTTGCACGCTGGAGCAGAAGGTACCTTGTACCAGAGTTGCCTGGCAAAGGAAGAGGAGTGGCAACAGAGAGCCAATATTTTACTGAAAGAATTTGAAGAGGGTCTGAAGGAAAGACAGGACATCTACTGCAGTCTTATTGTACCCAGAAGTCAGAGACTAGAAATAGAGAAAAACCTGCTAGTTAAAGCAGCAACTAATCCTGTTGCTATGGATTTACATGTGGAGAGTGGCTTAAAAGATATTTTCAAACATGATAACTACTGTGGCAATGTGCTGAACAGAACCAGGAGTCAAAATGGAAAGCTTATGTGGCTGTATCTGAGATACTGGGAACTAGCTGTTGAGCTGCAGAAATTCAAGAGGGTAGAAAGGGCCATGTTAGGAAAACGCTAAGTAGGGGAAGCAGTGGGATTCTGTGTGATCCACCGTGCATGGTAGGGACAATCACAGTTGTAGTCCGAAGCTGTTAAATTCTTCTGCGGTGTTGCCGTCTCTCCTCCTCCTTGCACTTGTGTTTGCATGGGACATGTGCAGTGCTGGTGCCTTTCCTCTCACTAACAACAGATGCTCTGGTGAGCTGTGCATGCTCCTGAACTCCGTGAGTGTGTTTGTGTTGCAGTGTAGAGATACGCCAACTCCCCAGGTATCGGAAGCAGCAAAGCAGAACTCAGTGTAGAGGGATTTGTCTCGATGGTCACACTCCAGCAACAGAGAGTGGTTGGTTGTTTCCCCTAGGTGCGGTAGCACATGGTGCTCCTTATCCCAGACATTTTAAATGGTCTCTCAACCCTGTCTTTTTTTGTTATTGTTTGTCTTGGTTTGGAAAGACAGGTGTCTGCTAAGGAAGGCAGGAGCCTCCTTTGAAACGGAGAATGTAAACAAACACCCTCCCTCCAAATTATTACAGTTTTGAAATTCTGGGGCTCTCAGGCAAATATATGGGAATAGGTATAACAGTTCTTTACTAGGAAAATTAAAATGGAGTAGTACAAAAAAAGCAAGCAAACAAAAAGAAAATACTGTCAGTCAGATTACAACCAATGCCCTGTTGGTCAGGGTGTTGGTAGCAGTCAAGTTCTGCTAGAGTGACAGATGTGGTTCTGTTGAAAGCAATGATCCTGTAGAAGGTTGTAGTTTTCCTCTGAAGGTCCAGTGATGGTGAGATGGGTCCAGTTTTCCTCTGGGTATCCAGTGGAGACAGGCTCCTCTGCTTTTCTGAATCTCAGATTTTTACCCAGGTAGGAATGCTTGACCCCTCACCTTGGGTGGAGCATCTCCCAATAGGGTGATGTATCAGTCATGCAGTGACACTCAATGACCCATTAGCAGAAGATATCCTCCTGGCGGGAGGATGCATCCTGGAAGAGATAAACAACACTGCCCCACCTGGTTTTAACAGATGGTAATAGAATACGTACCTTGTTACATCTTGCATTGCAACCCAAGACACTATCATTTTTAAAAAATTGTTTAAGCAAGACTGGTTTTGAGGCAGACATTTGGGAGAGATGGTGTTGGAGGCAGCTGCTTGACACATAAATCTTATGTGTCTGTATGTACAGTTATATATATATATATGTGTGTGTGCGAATGTGTGTATGTGTTAGTATTCTGAGGAGGGGAATAGTTTAATCCTGTTTCAGATTAGTCAATCTTGCATTGTCTTCCAGCTCAATATACAAAGAGTGCTTTATGAATGAAACATCAAAAAAATGCTAATTCAGGTAACACATAAAGAGACTGATGTCTCATTGGCACTCGGGATCCATTCTCAGATTCTGGGGAGTGTATAAACTGGAAGGTTAATTTTCACATATTGGAGATACCTTAAGAATATTTGTTTTTTTCTCAGTCGAGGTTTTAGTTGTAACCCAACAATGTGCCACCGTTATGGATGTCCCCATGCTGCTGCTTCTGCTCAAGGTCACTGGCTGCCTCCAGGTTTGCTTGCAGGAACCTTCTTCCCATTGCACCTGGCTCTGCTCCTTACACAGGTCCTGTCTGTTATTTGCACATGGGAACCTAAATGCAGTCTGCACTGGTAGCCACTAGTCCTTCTCCACCTGTTTCCCTTCTCCCAGAACTGAAGTACATACTCTTTTCTGCAGCTCTGAAATTATGTGCTTGTGGTTCACCACTTTATGTACACACGACCATGAAAGCCTACAGATATACAAGCTTTGCAAACTTTTAAAAAGGGGGCTTTTCAATTTAGCTAGTAAAATAAAATAGATTTGGTAAAAGTAAAATAATAAGTACAGTGAAATAGTACAGGAAAATAAACAGATCCAGATTAAAAAATCCAACAACAAATAAAACTAAAAAGCCAGTGCATTTCAATTTCCTAGAACTTTCAGTCCTTTTAGCAGTAGGAACCACCTTTTTTTCAAATATGCCATTTATCTAAAATAAAAACAGCTTTTCCCCCTTTCTAATCCAGCCTTAGACCTCAAAGGGGCGTTGTTTACCCTTTCGTTTATAACATCTAGTCTTCTCTGTTACTTGACTTTGATTCGTGCTGTAGGTTGTCAGTTCATTAGTTAGCAGTTTATTATTTGCTGTGTTGACACACATTTGCTCTAGGCAATCATGTAGAACCATGGCTTGGAAGCAGTCCAAGCTTAGTGAATGCTCATCTTCCTGCAGATGTGGGGTTTTTCTTTTACTATCTTTTGCTGGTTTCCTTTTAGTCTGAGCACAGCAGGTAGATCTTTTGAAACAATGTGTGCAACTTAACCCAGTTACTAAGCAGAAATATCTAATATGGAACAAAATTCCTGAGCAGAATAGATGTTTCCCAACTATTTGGTTTTGCAGTTGAGATTTTGCTCACCTTGGTAGTACCAATTATAGTGTTGTGTTGACTTATTAATCCTTTTTTCATACTGATTTTTTAAAGTAAAGTTTTAGTAGACAAACTTGGAGGAAGAAAGAAACATCACAAACATCAGGAGGGCTACAGTTTGTCTGGGTGCCCAGCGTGTGCGGGTTGGGAGACGAGAACACACTGAGTTGTTGCTCATGTGTGACACCCTGAGCCAAGCTGCTGCAGCTGGACATAGGCACACAGTCTAATTGCCCAGGAGAACAAATTAGTTTGAATAGCAGCCTGTGTGTCATTCCTTTAGGATGTGGAAAGCACATCCAGCTGTGGCACACTTCACGTGTTCCTGCAGGCAGTTAAGCTGCTAAGAGCAGACAGTGCCAGTGTATTTGAGATTCATGCCTTAAATTTATACAAGATAGCATTAAAAGATCAAAGGTTTTATGCTTTTTCATTTTTTCATAGTTTGTCACTCATATCACTCAAAATGTTTAAAGAAAATGTAATCAAGGGTAAAATCTGGTTTTTTGGTACAAACATGAGCATTCAAGCCTTACACACTTGAATGTACCAGGTTGGATGGAATGTAGTAAAGGTTTGGTATTCACTTTCTCTTTTTTTAGAAGTGTCATTTATTTGTACAACTAATTGAACTATTGTTCATGGACACTTTGAAGATCATTGTATCAAGACAGAAGGGTTATTTCAGGAGGCTTTTTAAAAGTGTATAGAAGCACTGGTCCCATTAGTTTCAACCAAAACTCATGTTTGTGGATATGCAATGTATTTTTGAAATGTTCCCCCTTTGTAGGTTGTTATGCTGAAAATTCTAATGTAAGTTTTATCTTTCCCAGCACTTGTTCTGAATTGATTGTTTGGAACTGCCTGCATACATATGTAGAATGCAAGAATAATTTGTTTTCAAAGTACTCAATGAACTTATTTTTATTATAGAAATGTCGCTCGGCTGTTAAACAATAACAATTAATAAAAACCTTTACATATTTCTGCGCTGCTTTGTAACTTGGGTAAGGTGGGTGGGAAAACTGGAATTTGCTAGTTTATTCTGACTTTCCAAACTAATCACACCATTTTAGGTTTTAAAAATTGTGCATCTTTTAATTTGGCATGTAAAGAGTTTTGGTCTTGGTGCTGAGAAAAGAACATGCTATAAAGTTTTTTTCTTCAGAACACTGTTAACAGGTAAGTGCAGAGCTAAAGATGTGGGGTTAAAGGTGACCATCCCTCTGAAAGACTGGGGACATTCCTGTGACACAATGTTGTGTAGGATACTCTGCCTTCCTCCAGAATCCCTCAGATCTCTGATTGTGTGTGTCAGCTGCTTTTCATTTCCCTCATCTTCCTGCTCTCTGTGAAGGACTGCAGTCCAAGTGCTCTAGGACAGTGTTCAGACACTCTGGAAGTCCTTGTTCCTGTAATAAAAGATCCTCAATCTATTTGTATTTGACACAATCCTTCACCATCCTCTGGCTCTTTAAAGCATGGGTTTGAGCACTCCTGTGTGAGGATGACAAAACTGAGTGTTCTCTGTGGAGGATACAAGGCAGAAACTGGTCAATGGTTCAGTTACTGTGGTGAAATCTAAGGAATTTGAGTTATTGCTGTGAAAAAAGGATGAAAAGCAAGTGTATATAGATGCAGTTATGGTGCAGCTGGATATGAAGGCTTTGCTGGTGTGCATGCCAAGGCCCACATTTATTGGTCATTAATTTACTGCCTGCTCCAGAAGCTTTCCCTGGACACTGCATGTCTGAGACAACAGATGGACCCACTAAGAAGTAACTCTGAAATTTAGCACACCTCAGCAATGAGGCAGTGACCACTTCACAGCAAAACAGCTGGGTGATTGCTGCAACAAAAACTGAAAGTAAACTGAAGTAAACTGGAAGTAAATGCTCTTCTGGAAACGACTCTGTGGATGGAAGAGTTTGAAGAGAGCTGGTGGATTGTGAGAATGCTGTCAACTATTCACAGTCGTGCCCCCCAACAGCCCTGTGCTGAGATCACCCGGGCTGTCCAGCTGCTGGAAAAAGTGCCTCTTCACTCTTGCATTCCTAACAGGTTTATATTTCTGAGATACCTCACCTCTGAACTTACCGCAATCAGAACAAAATCCTCAGCGGCAGTGGTCGGTGTTTGTGTCACTGGCTGCTGCTTCCCCCTTGTGGCTGATGGCTTTTCCAGCCGCAGTCGCATGCTCTGTTCCATGAGCTCCGCTGGAGCGCATCTAATGCTGCACAGTCCGCGTTCTCTGGCCCGAGCACCTCCACGGGTAATAACAGGAAAGGTGAGCAAACCCGTGGTGTTCCGTGACCAAACCAGAATGAACTTGTCTTCACTGAGGTGGGTGCTGCGGCAGACCTGTGTGCCGAGGCGGCAGGCAGGGCTTCGGTGTAGTTCAGCAAGCTTATTAGCACCTCATCGCATATTGCAGCTTTGGAAAAGAAAACCGCAATAAACTCGATTAAAGAACGCTGTTCTTTGTTTAATGAAGATTGCAAGAAGCAATCTACGACAGTCAACATGTTCTGCTGCCTGCTGGAGGAGAGATACTTGCGGTGATGCAGATGCCAAGCAATAATGCTTCACTAAGAAATTTAGGGGGGCGCTGACAATTATATAATGGTTTGGGTTGGAAGCAACCTTTAAAATTTATCTAGTCCAACCCACCCACAATGAGCAAGGACATCTCCAAATACACCAGGTTGCTCAGAGCCCCATCCAACATGATCTTCAATGTTTCCAGGGATGAAACACCTACCACCTCTGGGTAACCTATACCAGTGTTTCAAAACCCTTGTAAAAAAAAAAAAAATTCTACCTTATGTCTAGTCTAAAGCAACCCTCTTTTAGTTTAAAACCATTATGCCTTGTCCTATCCCAACAAGCACTGCTAAAAATTTATCCCTATTCATAATAACTCCCCTTGAAGTACTGACAGGCTACAGTAAGGTCTCTCTGAATCTTCTTCTCTGGGCTGAGCAACCTCAATTCTCTCAGCCTGTCTTCACAGAAGAAGCACTCCAGCCCTCTGATCATGAGATCAGATAATGTGGTGCTGTCCACAGAGGCATTTCTACCCTAATGCTCCTTACCTGTATTTTCCCCCAAAGTTATTCCAAAGGGGAGATATCTTCAAAGATGAAAGCAATATTTTAGTGATCTTCTGACTGTATATAGTGAAATATGAAAGACAGCACATCTTCGTCCCTGGTATCAAAAAGAACAACAAAACAACAAAGCATGCTGCTGCTGGAGCTGGTATTACTTCAGTTAAATATTTCTATATAAACTGAAGTAAATATTAGGCAAACTACCAGTACAGACAAGCATAAAGATTGTGCCTCTTTCTGGGAGATAAAAAGGAGAAAGAGGCCATGTGGCCATTGGTGTCAGCTCAGTTCTGGATGAACTGCACCAGACCTGCTGTTGATAGCTTGTTCCCTGTAATTTTTCTGTGGCTAGGGACACTGCTACTTCCACAATATACATAACCTGAAAGTTTCTAGGAATGCTGAAGGAAACTCCTTGACACCATAAAACCACTCCAGACTGGGATGCGTGTGGAAGTCGCTGTGTGTGACATCCTACCTCTGTTGTGTTCCCAGTAGTCTGGGACAGAATTCCAACAACGGCTCAGTGCTGTCTTATTTCTCCCTTGTAATGATACTTGTTGGCACAAGTTGGAACTTCTTTTCAACCTGGAGAAGTTTACAATCTCCTGGGAAGAAATTTAGGATCCAAAGTTTATTGGATGTCTCTGAAGTCTTTAGGTATCCCTGCCTGAACTGTTGTGGGCTGGTGGCAGCAGCTTTCCAGCACTCACATAGGAAATCCAATCATGCCAGCTGAGGAGATGTGAGAACTGTGCCTTTTGGTTACTTATCAGGTAGAGTTTGAGAACAACAGAGCATAAAACTTAGATCAAGTTAAAGATCTACAGATCATTTATTGGCAAGGTAAACTGCATGACCACATGTGATTGTTTAGCACCCTTAAAACTAAGCAATTCTGAAATATTTTCCTGTATGTCTCCCTTTCTAAGATCATTTTTGTCCCCTAGGCTGGAGATTTTGAATCTGCTGTTGAGCCTGGGGCTCCCTTTTTTTGCACATCTGGTCAAGAATATTACCCATTGACAGCTTGTGAAAGGATTTTGTGTTTTCTCCACCTATTTTAAAGGATGGGCTGTCAGAGAGACTATTTCATTTAAGAACTTTCTTCTTCTTCTTCTTCTTCTTCTTCTTCTTCTTCTTCTTCTTCTTCTTCTTCTTCTTCTTCTTCTTCTTCTTCTTCTTCTTCTTCTTCTTCTTCTTCTTCTTCTTCTTCTTCTCCTTCTTCTCCTTCTTCTTCTTCTTCTTCTTCTCCTTCTTCTTCACCATCTTTACATTTCCTTCATTTCCCAGTTTAGGCTCATTACACAAGCAAGAGTAATTGCATTGCTGTATATGATGCTTTAACTTCCAAGTAGAAGCTGACTGGAAAGAAAATGGTATTAATGCTGGTAAGATATTGCTATAGAATTACTAAAGTAAGAGATTTCACTCCGGTATCTGCTGCAGCACTAAAAAAGGTCAGAAAATAATGTAGTTAATCCTAATAGCCTGGTGTATTCCAAGGAACGATGAAAATATCTGGGGGGGTTGCAGATTTGTCCTATGTCATACCAGGCAGGACAGAATCACAATGAAAGGATCATATTGCATTTCACCCCTGAAACTATTGGTTGCAACCCGAAACCTAGTTGTAAACAATGTGTACTGCCAGCGGTCTCTGCTTTTCTCAATGGCTTTATATGGAAGGAATTGGGTTTTTTTTAAAGAATAGTCCTGTCCTTCTTCTTCCCATTGTCCTCCCCTTCACAGAATCCAGATAAAAAAACTTCCCCCGAGGCAGTCTCCTCCAGCCTGTGATGGAGTGCATAGAATCACAGAATCACAGAATATCTTGATTTGGAAGGAACCCAGAAGGATCATCAGTTCCAACTCCCTGCACCTCACAGGAGCATAGCTGCACATAACTTTATGTAGCTCGAAAAGATTTCAGTTTGCTTTTAAATTATCTCAAATGTTTAATTGTGACAACGAATAGGAACAATTAACACACTATTATGAAAATGTGCAGAGCAAGTTGATGTGAAAGCTGTTGCACAAGGTATCTGCTGAATCTTTTAGGACCCAAGGTTTCAAACTTCAGTTTTGAGCACTGGATAGCCAGTCTTTCACTTAATTTACTTTTGCTGCTAAATCTGGTGATCCACCTTTATCAGGATATTTCAAAATCCTGCTAATTTTGTCAGCTGTTCTGATTTTGTCCTTGTCAGCAGATGAACTTACACCTAAAAGAAAACAATCTTGAGTACTTGTTATCTGTTCAAATCCTCCTTTACAGTAACGATGAAACGCTACAAGTTCCAAAGGTGAAAACTGTGCATGGAACAGTCGCCACACCAAGTCTGGCTGCTGCCATGGTTCTGGCCAGCCCTGCTCCGGCTTGGCTCAGCTCTGCTGGCACCTGCAGTGTCCCTGGCACCCTTGGCACAGTGGAGGCGGCTGTGGCTCCTTCCACGGTGGAGAAGGCCAGGGTCAAGCACTCCAGACAAGCTCTTCAGCCAGGTCCTTCAGTCAGTCACCTGCACTCTGTCATGGAAGAGAAGAAATGGTCCCTAGAATCACGGAATCGTAGAATCACTGAGGTTGGAAAAGACCTCTAAGACCATCAAGTCCAATCATTTTCCCAAGCAGTTTCACCACTAAACCGTGTCACCATGTACCACATCCACACACCTTTCGAACACTTCAAAGGCCGGTGATTCCACCACTTCCCAGGGCAGCCTGTTCCAAAACCCGGCCACCCTTTCCAGGAAAATAATTTCCCTAGCATCTAATCCAAAACTCCTCTGGCAGAACACGAGTCCGTTTCCTCTGGGTCCTGTCACTTGTTACCCGGGAGAAGAGACCAACTCCCGCCTCATTACACTGCCTCTCAGTCCCTGTCCGTACGGGACAGCTTCCTGAAGGGCTGTGGATAAGCTGTGCTGGCCCAGGGGGGTCACAGCAGGAGCGTGCTGGCCCAGGGGGTCACAGCAGGACCCTGCTGGCCAGTCTGGCAGAGTGTGTCAGGCTGCAGCCGAGCTGCAGGGAGGACAGCTTGTCTCCCAGCTGGGAACATCCCTGTGGAGCCAGGCTGCCACAACATCCTGAGGGTTGCCCATAGCCAGGAGTCTCTCGGCCCAGGTGGCACCACACCATGACCAGGCCTGGCCCCACAAAAGGAAGTGAGTGGCTCTGTCCTTCCTGTGGCCTTGATTTATATGCCTAATAGCTTTCTGCTGCCATTTCTTTTCTTTATTGCCATCCTCTCTCACACTCTTTCATAACATCATCATCATCCAGTGAGATGAAAGACATGTTCATCTAAGAAGAGGAGTACGTCCAGTTTCTTCCACAAATGCCTATGTGTGCATGTTCCAGCAAAATATAGCCTTTTAATTGCCTTTTTATAAAATTGTGTGTTATTTACAGACAAGCTGGTTAACTTTTTTTTTTTAATATAGCCCTTTTAAACTTTTGAAAAAATAGTGCAATAAAAATATGGGGGTAAGAGACAAAAAAAAAAAATAGTGTCATGAGCAAGGTTTTAACACAAGTAATCCAATCTAAGTGTACAATCCATTGTCTCCTGCATTTATAATTAGCAGTATGCAATACACTTCTTGTGTAGTAGCCTAAATCATGAAAGGATAAATTTCATAGAGGTTTATTAGCCCTAATAAACCTGTGGGACCTGCCAAAGTCCAGCATCCGTTGAAGGAGTAATTTACCTTAGAGCGCAGGAAAGGGCTCTGTTGAATAAATAAGTGACTGTGACGAGGGAAGGACATCCCCAACGTGCCTGTCCCAGTCCACAGGGTGGCAATATAGACTACAGCTCTGAGCACCTGTGGCTCATGTTGGAGCTGGTGTCACTGCCACTCTGAGTCTTTTAGAAAAAGGCAGAGTGCCTTCCAAGATCATTAGCCATGCTATTACACTGATAAAGACATTTGAGCTGGATGCCAGACCAACGTATTTGCTTCTGCAAATATTTAACAGCTGATAGATAACTAACAGCCACTGGCACCTGGCATCACCAGAGCAAGATAAAAGTCTTCAAAAAGAGCATTTACTCAATGTGAGGCAGTCAGGACTGTATTTTAGATTGTGATAGAAGCTGCTTCCTCATGAAACTTAGCAGAGAGAAATTTTCAGTAGACCAGCTGCCATGTGACCACAACTAGATGTATTAATTGAACTGAATAGGAGATATAACATGAACACAGTGTCGCAGTTGACACAACAGAAGGAAGGGATGCCATCCGTGGAGACCTGGACAAGCTTGAGAAGTGGGCACATGAGAACATAATGGGGTTCAACTAGTCAAGTGAAAGGTGCTGCACCTGGATCAGGGCAATCTCAAAGCACAGGCTGGGTGGTGAACAGACAGAGAACACCCCTGCAGAGAAGGACTGTAGGCATGCTGGTGGACAAAAACCTGGATGTGAGCCAACAGTGTGCATTTGCAGCCCAGGAGATGAATCAACCAAGTTCTGCATCAAAAAAGCGTGACCAGCGGACCGAGGGAGGCGATTCTCCCCTGTACTCTGCACTCGTGGATCACCACCTGGAATGCTGCATCCAGCTCTGGGGTACTTGGCACAAGGAAGATGTGGATCTTTTGGAGCAAGTCCAGAGGTGTCCACAAACATGTTCAGAGAGCTGGAGCACCTCTCCTATGAAGACAGTCTGAAAGAGTTGGGGCTGCTCAGCTTGAAGAAGAGCAGCCTCCAGAGAGACCTTAGTGCACCTTCCAGTACCTAAAAGGACTACAAAGAAGCCAGAAAGGGACTTTTGACAGGGCATGCAGTGATAAGACAAGTGGTAATGGCTTCAAAATTAAAGAGAGTAGGCTTAGATTAGATAATAGGAAGAAATTCTTCACTGCAAAAGTGGCAAGGCACTGGGACAAGTTGCACAGAGAAGATGTGGATGACCCATCCACAAGCTGGGTGGGGGCTTTGAGCAGTTTGGTCCAGTGGAAGGTCTCCCTGCCAGTGGCTGGGACATTGGAACTAAATTACCTTTAAGGTCCCTTCCAAAGCATTTTACGATTCTGTGATGACTCTGGGAAAAAAAGAACAAGGTAAAAATCTAATTATGACAGTAAGCTGTGTTTGAAAGCAGAAATGGTGGTCTAAGGGGAGGCTGCTAAGGCAGTTCCTGAAGGATCAGTTTAAGAACAGTGTTTTGTCATTCTTCTGCTAATGACTAAGGACAAAAAATAGTAGCATGGTAATTAAATGTTCCTGACACATTCTCAGAAGGATTTGGAATGCTGTAACAGTATCATCCAGGAAGAGCTGTGCAGCCCAATGCACTGGAGTAGCAGAAACGGGGTGAAATTAAGCATGTGCTTTCAGCAGCTTAGGAAAGGAAGTTCTGCCACAAGCTAGGAAATCCTTAGTTGGAATCAGTAAAGGAGAAGAAAGGTGCTGCTCCAGTGGTTAATCAGGAGACAGCACATCCACAGACCTAACAGGGTCGTGAAAAAGGCAAGAGCTATCACTAGGCAAACTGAGACATTTCAAGTCACGTTAGGGAAATATTAATACCTATCACAAGGCCCAGGGAAAATCCATATGAGCTACTGTATACAGTTGATCACATGAAGGATGAAGATTTTGGTTTTTTCTATCCAAAGATATTGAACAGCCTTTGGAATCAACTTTGAATAAACTGGTAAGGTTGCAAGGGGATGCTACAATGTGTTCACCTCTTTTTCCAGGCTCTGGACTTAACAGATGTCTCCTAGTTCTTTCTTCCTGTATCACTGCATGCAAGGAGCCTGTAGCTGACAGCATTTCTTATGACATATACAGTGTTAGATTTTACATAGTGTCTTCAGTGACTAGTGATTTATCTTTTGAAAACAACAAGGTTCAAGAGGAACAGTTTTGTTACGATTGCGCTGAAATGAGGATAGGAGTAGTATCTGTGGTATTTGCTAACCAGTGTCTATTTTTTTATTTTTGACCACTGTATCTAGGGTCACTGAAAAGGTGAAGGGACCTTTGATTTCAAGCCCATTTATAAGGCATTATGTTCTTCAGACCTTGTTCTGTACTGATTAGAGGCGTTGGGATAAGCAGATTACGCTTATGACTTTAAAGGTCAGATTTTATAATTCCTTTTATTCTCCATCATTTTCTCCATTATTTTTGGTCAGAATGTTTAGTAGAGTACAATCTATTACAGAGAAACATTATTATGTTACAGAGAAACATTACTTAGTATGAAACACACTATTTTGTAAGCATACACAATTGGAAACTGAATGTGATGGTGCATCACAATCAGTTTATCTTCCTGATAAAAAATTATATGAAATCTCTATATTTAGTCTGAGGCCAGTGGAATCCTACTATTCCTCATTTGCTAGGGCTATATTTGTATTTAAGTGAGTTTAAACAGGGGAGTGGCAAGGGGTGTTACGTATCCTTATAGGTGATTAGGGTTTATAGCCAAATTATCTCCTGAATTACATTAGCTGAAATCAATGTATTCTACTGGATGAACAGAGTGTTCCGTAAAACCTTGGCAGATAAAGCATTAATAAGTGTCAGAGCTGACTTGGTCAATCGAATGATTTGCTGACGCTTCTTTTTACCACAAGCCTGCACTTACCAGTCCAGTGCCAAAGGTTCAGTATATATAGCTGAAGGCAGCAAAGAGATGGTCTCTTTTTTGAGCAGGGTTCTGACAAGCTGCCTTTCTCATTATTCCCCACTGGCAGCACTTTCAGGGAGGAAACTTAAAACATGGTAAAGCTGAAGCTGCCCAATCCTGGCCTGGAGGACAGGATACCTTCCCATGCTGAACTTGAGGTCCTTGAGAAAGAAGAGGCAGACTCCAGACCAAAATGGGACAACAAGGCGCAGTATATGCTCACCTGTGTAGGGTTTTGTGTGGGCTTGGGAAATGTCTGGAGGTTCCCGTATCTCTGTCAGAGCCATGGAGGAGGTATGTCTTTAATGCATCTGAACTAACTTTGGGCATAAACCAGGTTTGATCTCTCTTTTGGTGAGCAAACAATGGAATATGTTTAGAACTGTTCAGCTGCTGTGAGAACAGTGATATTCTCTCTAGGAGACTGTATAACAGGGAAAGTAATTTCTCAGGTCATGATCTCCCACTGAAGTCACATTAGCGATGGAAGGAAAGGAAGGGTCTGTTCCTATGTCAGGACACAGGACTGAAGAAGCGAGTCCTCCACTGTCGTGTACATAGTTTGTTTTCTCAGTCTAAACCCAATGTTGCTTTACATACATACATACGTGCATATATATATATAGTGTATATTTAAAATATTAATAAACTACTTGGGACTATGATTCCGATAATGATACCGAATGATCTTTTTATAATAAGTTTTTCATCGGGCTTGGACTGATCCATGTATCACCTGTAGAGTCAGGGTTTGTGTAATTTGTGCTAGGATTAACAGCATGAATGAAGTTAACAATAAGAATATTTGTTTAGCAGTTGGTGTTATTAAGTCATTTAAAATGCAAGCGTATATTATTTACTGTATAATTTACTGGGACTCCTTAAGGTTTAGGTAAGGACCATGTTAAAATTTTTGTTTTCTTTTGCTGTTTGTTTTGAAAAGTAATTTTGAGCTGAAACATTGCTTAAATATTATATAACAACAATTTTTTTCATTTTCTTAAAGACTTTTTTGTCTGCTATCTGGTTATTGTCCATGTTTCACTCTGGGATATGTGTAAACCATATTTGTTCCTTTGTAATATTTGGCCACAAAAGAAAAAATTTGGCTTAAGGAACAGTATTCCAAAGTAATATTCTTTTATAGGTACTTGGTGACATGTTTAAAAATTGTTCTCCTAGTTAGAGTAGGGACAAATGAAGGCTCTGTGGGGAGTTGTTCACACAGACTCAGTGACATGGAACAACAGGTGGCTAAGTTGCAAGAAGAGATGCTTTCATCATTAAGATTTCTCTAACAAGGGCTGATATTCAGAGTTTGCAGTGCAGACTGGAGGTCATTTGCAGCACAGACAGTTCTTGTACCAAAAAAGTTACAACACACACAAACAAAATCAGAAGCCCTTTTCTATATTTGACAATTTTAATTTGAAAAAAATTGATGTACGTCTCGAAAACCGATGGCACTCATTAGCTTCTCAGGTTTTTAAACTTAGTTTTAGAAAGTGGACATGCCTTGTTTTCCAGGGTGGATTTAGAGGCACTTCCCTGCTTTCTGGTCTTTCTTTCCCTTGTGTTCTAGTCATGAGAAATGCAGCTGAAAAGCAAGCACCCAACAAAGGCAAAGAACTTGGCATGGATCATGGTTTTATCACTCATGTCAGTGAAGATTTATTAAGTGCTCATGTGTGTGTCAGTCCTCTGGCAGCAATTATTTTTCTTTCTCATCCTGTAACTTGTCCTTTCTCTGGAAACACTGTCAGGATCTCTGACAGCAGTTAACCATGGCTTCATTTTCCATGTGATTCTCTCACTCAAATTTTAGGCAGAATTTGAAAGAGAGCACATAGCAAAGGAATTATAAGGTAATATACAGGTATGTGTCCTTCTAGCTAGACTTGCTACCTTCTCTAATATTCTTCTGCACAGCACCAAATGCTGTGACTCATATCAATAAACACAAGTAATGCCTTCCTGTGACTTCTTAGAAAGGGTTCCCTAATTTCATCCCACATAAGGATGGAGAGCTATTGTGCAATCCCACCTCCTCCTCCTCTGCTGTACAGTGCACCTCAGCCTCTCACAGTAGGTCTAAATCCAACTCTTATCACCACTGTCCTCCTCCCATCACAGTTTCCGTTCTCAAACTTCTCCCTTAAATCAGCGGGGAAAAAAAAGAAAAGAAAAAAAAGAAAAAAAAAAAGTGACTGCTTTTTCTGCTTTTTGGATTGATGCCTTTGAATTTGCACATGTGATTATTTGTATTGTAAAAACAGGTCTCAGAGTTCTTATTTCTGAAGGTATTTTGGTGCTGAGACAATTTCTGCCTCATGAGATTTTCTGGCTCCCGCATCTCTACTTCCCATTCAGCCGCGCTTGCAGCGTGCCGAGCACCCAACAGCGGCAGCGCTGCAACGTCTAGGATTGCAGCTGTCAGATTTCGGAAGGAAACTCCCTGACACCATAAAACCACTCCAGAACAGGATGCTCGTGGTTGTTATTGTGCATGCCATCTTTCCTCACCTGTGCTCCCTCTATCCAGTTTCACCTACATCCAACTGCAAATGTGTATTTACTAGACATTTGGGGCAAGTCTTTGCTTTACTCTTCACCCCTCCACATGGTGGCCAAGATGATTCATTCATCTTTGCATTTGTGTCATCCACTCAGGGGCACAGATGTGCCTCTATAACAGAGTAGGGTAAAACTGTAACATTTTGCACCTTTTTCCAAATTACCCACCAGAAAGCAAAAAACTCCGTGTGAGTTCACGGAGGAAACTCCGTTCTGCCCCAGTAGTTCAAGTGCCTTTACCCTGGATGGGGTTTGTCCTCATACTTTGTGTCTTCAAGATATGTCTTTACTGAATCCTGGGCAGAAGGATTCTTCACTGAATCCCCGTTCCTGCTCTCCCACTGGAAACAGGGATTATGTTCCTCCTTGGATTGTTCCTGGAGTGATTAATTTAGATTCCTAAAGCTCACATTGGATATGATGGTGGGTTATGGTTATGCATTGAGAGATTAAAAAAAACCCCAAAACAAACAAACAAACAACCCCCCCCCAAAAAAAAACCAAACCAAAACCAACCAACCAACCAACCAAACAAACAAAACCAACCCCAACCAGCTATTTGCTGTGCAGGAAATATCTCCAGTGGACGTGAAAAAGTCCTGTGTGACCACATATCCAATATCAAGTGTGTGCAGAATCAAGGTTACACAGACTGTCTCCTGAAAATTGTTTCTAATTTCTAAGGATTGGCTTTGCTGTCTTAACTCCTTTCTTTTTGAATATGAGTTATATGGACAAGTGTTTGGATCACTTTGGATGGGTGAGGTCTGGTAGCAATGGTGTGGAGAGTTTTTCAGCCAAGAACACTCCTGGATGAGGCTGGATGTCCACTTATTTCGTGAACCAGCACTTGCATTTGCTACATCCCTTATGAAACAAATGGACTACAGTAAAGTATAAAATTTACTCTTGTGTGGTACCTGGGCATCAAAAAAGGTGGACTTTTCCTCTGCAAATTATCTGCAGTGAAGGTGGTTAGGAACAGTTTGTAAGTAATGCTTATTTTCAGAGGTCAGGCTTAAATCTGGAATTATTTAAAAGCTGCTTCTTCATAAGCAGAACACTATGATAGCGTTTTCACACTGAGATACCCAAATACACAAAAATAAATTGGTGGTTACATAATTTACTTACTTTTGTTAACATGGATAATGAGTTTGTATTTTTTAAAATGGAATATTACTCCAGTGAAATTTAGTAGAGCAAAGCACATTTTATCCTTTAATGTCTTAAATATTGTCAAATCCATCATTACCAAAGGCAAAATAGAGTTCAATATGCACACAGTGTAAAAGGTGTGGTGTTTGCCTCAATGATTTCAGCAGCTTAATGAGATTGAAATTTCCCTTCATTTGATAGCTGTCTCTGATATTGCTCATAGCTTTTGTTTAATCTTTATTGAGCAACATGTCATTTAATCAACTGTTAAACATTTTCATTTTATCCCTGAGGACCATTATAAAAAAGAGGATGCCTATTTAATGTTTAAGCCATTGATTTAAAAAAAGGTCTCTAACTCTACAGCTCGCATGTGGAAACCTTGCCGCTGCATGAGGGAGAATTTTTTTATCTCTGTGCATGCCACACTGAAAGAAGGGACAGTAATGACGTCAACAATTCCTCACTTAGCAGTTGATGAAATAACATGTGGCTACAGCTGAGGTCTAAGAATGTGTTAGTACAGTAAAACATCTCCATCTGAAGTCTGCCTGCCTTCCCTTTGCGAGGAACTATGTGCAAGCAATAATGATTTTTTTCAATTTGACATCAGAAGCTCTTTGATTAGAGAGTGAATAACAACTATACATATGTTCAAACCAAATATTATTTGGTTTGAAATACAGCATTGAAACAGGATGAGAATCTAATATCTCTGTTGTAAGGTTTTCAGACTGGCATATCAATCATTTTTTGTCTACATCTATACAGTGTCTATTTTCAGATCATTGGTTCATTTGTTAGGATCATAAAACTGTGTCAGCTTAAAAAGTATTAATTTATATTTTTTTGTATGCCATGTGAACCTGGAAGCGTTCTAAAGGTGTGTGGGTGTAGCACCTGGGGACAGGTGAACACTGTGGTTAGTAATTGGACTCCATGATCTTAGAGGTCTTTTCCAACCATAATGACTCTATGATTCTGTATAGCGGTTTTGCCAAGTCAAAGTATTATTTTTCCATTATAGCTTCTTTCTGAAAGCTTGGGGAGAAATTGAGAGAAAGGGAATTGGATTTAGCACGGATTTCTGAACTGGCTGCTAGAATTGAACCCTAGAAACCAAAGAACCCAAGAAAGAGAAGTGTCATATATATAATTGAGATATATAATTTTTATTTCTCTTGAAAATATAGCAATATTCCTACAGCAAAATATTGGTAGTTTCAAATACATAAAATGCTATTCAAAATGCTGAGTCCTTTGTGCATGTGCCACACATCAGGATAAATGACTAATCACTGAAAAGTGATTAGTGGACCAGAAGAGATATTTTTATTGAAGCCAGTTGCCAAAGGTAGCTGTATTCATTGTATTCTCAGACTTCTGTAGAGCATGTCATTTAGCCACACACAAAAATTCTTCATACTAAAAAATCATCAGTTTTTAAAATCAGCGTGGTTCATCTTGCTTGCATTAAAACCTAGTTACTGCTGTAAAAATGTAGACTGACAAACTGAAAATATTTCTGGGGAAAGCCAGAAGAAAAACTGAGATGTACTTTTTATCAGTCAAAGACTGAAGGACTCATTATGATTTGTTATTTGTAGAATTTGCTAAACTTCCAACTTTACTGGCTATTCCTTTCTTTCTTCTGTGTCAGCCTATCCCTTCAGGAAAAGGATTATCTCCAAGAAGAAGAGTATCACATTTATTTTCTTCCTCACTTCTCACATCTGAGCTACATTCCCTTCTCAGGAGGCCATTCAGTCCTTTCAAGAAGAGCCTTGCATTAGTGGGAAGCAGCTCTGTGATAGATCTAGGAGCCTCAGGCTGGGGCTGTCTCGCTTTAGAGAAAAGTGTCTATTTTGTAATGCCAGGGAAGAGTGAACTATGATGATCCACCCTAGTTTTGAGGAAAGTGAACTCCTGTAGTTGCAAATTCAAATTTAGCATTGCGGTCTTAGTTGAGATATTGTTACAAACCGTGTCAGCGCTAAAGCAGGCAATTTCTGGCTTACGTCTTTCTGACTGTGTATTGTCATGTCACAAACCTATGAAACATATAGGGCTTGTTCCAATTTTCGAGGACCTAGGATCTCTTCTAAAGCAAGGTTCTTTCCTCTGTTTCCCACCACTCCAGGGACTTCTACAAATTTACTGACTGCAGGAGCTACTGCTGTCAGATGCACCAGGGCAGCTGTCTCTCCATGCTTTGTTGACGGGCAGCTGAAAGGCATCTAAGCCAGAAATGGCGATGGACTCCTCATCCATCTGTGCCTGGCATCACTGTTGACAGTGCAAAGGTTTTACCCATGTTTGCAGAGGCTCTGGGACTCACTGAAACTGTGTCAGATTCAGTCACTGCAAGGAACTGTCTGTCCTTTCAGTTTCTAAAGGCTTACCCCATTTTTTTTCTTTATGGACTTAGCTGTGCTGGAACATGCAGTGGTGTGTACCTAAGTGCCCCTGTTCAGCTGATTAGACATGCAGTGCTTGCAAATTTGGCTTCTAATAGTTTGTTCTCTGCGGGTTCTCCACCCTCTTTCTGTGAATAACACTTCTCATAACCGTTCTACTTTTCCTTTCATAGTAAACAAGATTTGTGCAGTGTGTGCAATGCGGGCGCCTGCACTGTTTCATTCCGTCGCCTTACACCCCGATGGCTTCCTTTCCTGATGGGAGGGAACCTATCCTCCCTCTCCTGATGAGAGGATCAGTGGGACAACCTCCACATACAGAGTCTCTGGCCTTTGACAAAGAGAGAGTTACTTACCAGTTCAGGGAAGTGCAAGCAGCTATAAATATGCCCTGTGCTCCAACCCCACAGTTTCCCTCGTGTCACACTCTGACCAGGAGCTGTCATGAGCGTAAGAGCAAAGAAGGACACAATCATTGTGTTTATATCAGCAGTTTTAAATTCGTGAGTATTCTCTCTCTTTCAAGCCCAAAACACATCATAATAGTCTGAAACCTGACCCTGCACAGTTCGTATGGATGCCCCATCTGGATCTTTTCTTCTTAGCTGCTCTTTTGGATGCCATGTAGGTCTCTGCTATACCACAATCTCAGCTCCCTCTGGTAAAGCCCTTCTTGAGCAATGCAAACAGTTAAGTCCAGATCAGCTACCTGATCCAAACACTTCCCATCTGCACCGAGGAGAAGTCCGTGTCACCCTTTGAGACCCAGCTTGCAGTGATTTTAGATCACGCCTTGAAGCTTAAGCAAGGACTGGCAGTTAGCTCAGCTAAGGTGCTCCTAGTGGAGACACATCCCCTTTTTTTGTCAGGTCACAGTAAGATCACTTGAAGGCTTGATTAGAAATTATCTCCCTGGTCAAAGATCTCATTGAATATGGAAATGTACAACCTTTATAGTCTTTTCAAGCTATGACCAATTGTTCCTTATACCTATCAAAGAAAAAAAAAAATTGATAACTACCATCTCAGTTGGCAGAAGGGGGAGAAGATCAGGCTGTTTCCTGTGCGGCTTTAGAAAGCATTCAAAGGTAATCTGAACCCTTTGCTTTCAGCAGACAGCAGGCAGACTGATGTTCTGGTTTAGGCTCCATTTCTTCTCACTAATCTTATGTGCACAGCTCACCCCCGCTCACAGAGTTCTAGCAGTCTGGGCAGACATGGCTTTCCCTCTAAGACCGGGAGGTTCAGCAGCAGCACAGTCCCAGCATCACAGCTCTCCCTGTCAGCAGCACAGTGGGTAAAATTGGCACAGAACTCTCAGAGCTGAACCATCTTCTATGGTGCACATGGCAAGAGTTTTCTATCAGCCTCAGGGGATTTCCTCCAGATGTTTACAGAGGTACCTTTATTAAGATGCTGTAGAAGTCTTTAAGCATAACATATCTGTGAGAGAGCAGTCAGATAAAGGGGTCCCATGACCGTCCTTGCACAGACACAAAAAGAAGAAAGGAAAAATTTAAAAAAGTGTGCTGAGTGCTCACAACTCGCCAGCTTTCTTGATAGCTTGGAATCCCCAGGAATTAAATTGCAGTTCCTGGAATGCTTTTCATTCTTCAGATTTCCTCTTTCACTGGCTATCTGATTTTCACTGCACACATGAGGAAAAAGTCAGTAAATACCCAGACCTGAACCCTTAACATTCTGGTCTGCGTTTTTTCCTTGCAATCAGATGACTTGCCCCTATTTAGATCAGGAAGTTAAAGTCATTTTGTAAAGACAGGTAACCATAATTCTAACGTGCAGCAATATTCAAGCATTTGACTCTGCACTTTCATAGTCCAGTGTCATGTTCTATGTCACCTCCCATATCCAAGGTACACCTTGCTCAGGAAAAAATTAAGAGTACTTGTCCTATACTAACGAACTTAATCGTAATTAACAGGGTTTGAACCCTGTACTTAAAATATCTCCTAATCAAGCGTGAAAGACGTTGAATGCAGATGCCAAGAACTTTTTGTTGGTTTAGGCAGACAGCCTCAGGCTTCTGCCTAATATTTAGAGGTACTTTGCTTAGTTCATTCAACTATTTCATATACTTTTCATGAGTCACGGCTATAAAACCATAATCTTTGCAGGGAGAAAAAAAAAAAAAGAGGGGGGAAAAGTCATTCCAGGAGAGTGTCTACCTTTCCTCCAATTGCAACATAAAGGTGTTTTTTTCAAATTTTGACCTTGAGAGTTTATCATTTCTGTTTATGTGTGTCACTTGGGAAAAATAAGAATTCCTGTCTGAAGCTACATACGTAATTTAGTGCCCTGCCTGGGCAATCAGGAAAAGCATTGCTCAGAAAACAGGGAAGAGTTTCCACAAAGATGCTTACAGGTTGCTTTTCATGTCAATGTCTCACAAACCGAATGGTTTTTGTTTTGTTTTAGTACTTCACTGATTGGAATCGTTCTTTTTCTTATCCATTCCAGGAGCCTTCATGATCCCTTTCCTGATTTTGCTAGTCCTGGAGGGTATCCCCCTGCTTCATCTTGAGTTTGCCATTGGTCAGAGGCTGAGGAAAGGCAGTGTGGGCGTATGGAGCTCTATCCACCCTACCCTGAAAGGGGTTGGTAAGTCAAAAAGCCACCTGAGAAAGCACAAGTCTCTGAACTGACGATCTACAAAAACAAATCTTCCAGTTTTTATTTTGGTGTGCCATAAGAGATTTCAGGATCTATTAGTTTTACCCTCTTCCTAACTCTCCATTGATAGGTCAAACTAATCATGATAAAGCCCAATGACAATTTTGTGTTCACATTCCCAAGTACTGTGGGCCCTGTTAAAACCTTTCTTTAATCCAAGACCAATTTCAGGTCTCAGAGATATTTTCTGTATCATCTATTCTGGCTTTTTTTACCATTAGGATGAATCTTTAGGTGTTCCAAAAATTGTTCTGTAACTGTTCTGCGGATAAATATTAGTTTAACTCACTAATAAAGCTCAGCTCTACTTAATTTTACTGTTTTACATCTGAGAGTTACCATTCCAAAAGCTGTAGAAACAGTATTTTGCAGAAAATGCTTCTTCACCTATGTACCAAACTCCTGAGTAGTCAAACAATCCACTTGAAAATGTAGCAAAAGCAGCATTAAGCACGCAACAGAAAAATCTCCACGGCTGCCTCATTACACAGGAAACACAGGAGGTGCCTCTGAACACCAGGAAACTTGGAGAGGGTGAGCTCAGGCTGCCCAGGGAGGTTGTGGAGTCTCCAGCCTCAGAGATACTCAAAGTCTGCCTGGACGTGGTCCTGGGCAGCCGACTTTGGGTGGCCGGGCTTGAGCAGGGGCTTGGGCCAGGTGACCTCCGGAGATCCTCTCCAACCTCAGCCACACGCGTGAAAGGGAAGGAACGGGACTGTTTTGGCATCCGCTGCATTTGTAAATCAGTTACAAAAGATAGTTGTTCGTTGCGTCTGGAATTTTTCAAGATTCTTTAGAACCTAAGAGCTCACAGGGGCTAATGATTAGCATTTACTGTCTGCCAGAGAAGTCATCAGAGGTTGATTACTTGGGAGCAGGCAGAGGAGGACAGATACCAGCGTGAATTCTGTACCTGGTCACAGACTGTGCCTCCTGGCAGCCAGCCATCCTATACAACACCACCTCTGTTGACCTTTGCAGGGACATTGTGGAAGAAGGAGACATTTCAGTCTCCTTTAATCACAATCCCAAGTCTGTTGAGCTTTACATGTGTCCAGCATCCCAAACTTCATAGATATCAGCTGGCAAGGCTGTGAAATGGATTGTGTGGTGTCTGTAGGGGGTTAGTCCTCTCATAAAGTTGGCTCCTAAGCAGGCATCGCGTTCAGTCTCAGAGAGGTTTTAGGATGTAACTCTATGTAGGACTCACCTGTCCAACCTTTAGGCAACAAATTCACAGGGATAAACCTACATCCAAAATGTAGCAGGGGAGGAGGGAAAGGTTGAGTTTGCTACCATGTACTTTGATATATCTTGAAGATAAGAGTGTTGCAATTTACACAGTGTTCTGACTTTTTTTTTTTTTCCTCCAGGCATAGCATCAATGTTTGTATCTTTTCTGGTGGGCTTATATTATAATACTATTATTGCCTGTGTGATGTGGTATTTCTTCAACTCCTTCCAAGAGCCCCTGCCTTGGAATAACTGCCCTCTCAATGACAACAGAACAGGTATATTTTATAAAATACTGTATTTTGTTGCACAGCACAGATTTCTCTTTCTCACTGTTACCCTAGATGAGCCTTTCTGTGAAATAGCAGTAAGGCATGGAAGTCCTGTCAGGCACACTGCACTATTTGATACTTTTGCTTTTTACAAATTCACATTAAATAAAATGTGCCCAGCACTTAATCTTTGAGACAAATTTTGGTTTTTTTATATGAAATTTCATGGTAGATTTTGACAGATGTGCTCATATACAGAATATTCACTAAGTGCAGATCTATATATAAGAATTAACGTTTTCCAGATTGAGGGAATGTGTTTCATCCATCTGTTCACTGACAGCTCTCCATTAGCACATTGAAAAGGAAAAAAAAAAAGGCATAATTCATTTGAAACACCTGTATCTTTGACAAGTCTACAGCTCTTTGGAAACTGCTTGGTGACAGCAGCTTTGTTTTCCATAGTCAGCCCTGCATCATGCTGCATGAAGCAGGTTTTTCTGCTGGGTCTGTGAAGAGCTGTTCAGAGCGCTCTGCTCCTCTCTTCCCCGAATAAGCATGGAAAACCTCAGTAAGGGCCAGCCAGGGCAGAATATTTCACAGGCCAGCACAGTGCAGGGAGCTGAGGATTCAACTCGAGCTGACAAGACCTTGAACAATGCCTCACAACACAGAAAACAAAATATTGCTGGAGGAGGTGTGGGAGGGCAAAAGCCACCTGATTAAAATACCTGTTAAATAGCTATCTTTTAAATCTCTCATTTTGCCGTGAAACTAGCCCCCCAAAATCTGAAAATTTGCCAACAACAAACCCACTGGCATTAAGCGGAACAATTTAAAACGCTGATGTTTATTACTTAGCTTCCTTTTTTCCAGGTAAATAAAAGACATACAGAATGACAACCATTTTGTGGTTACAGATTATGTAGAAGAGTGTGCCAAGAGCTCTCCTGTAGATTACTTCTGGTACAGAGAGACACTGAACATCTCCACTTCCATTGAGGATTCCGGCACTATCCAGTGGTGGCTTTTGCTGTGTTTAACATGTGCATGGGGTGTGCTGTACGTGTGCACAATCAGAGGCATTGAAACAACAGGAAAGGTACTCTATCTTGGGGAATTTTTATGAGATTATATTAATCATGCTGTTGTGATCCTTTATTTATACAGAATTAATAATGCTGTAGAAGCTGTCTGGTTTTTGAGTGAAAGCATGTCTAAAATTTTATGTCATCACTGGGACTGCTTTTTGAAGAATGAAGGTGAATGAAATGGAATCTGACTTGATTTGATTTATGTGGAGATTTTTATGACCAATTTTTTGTGAGTCTTCCTTCTCCTTACAGCTCCTAGTGCCACATTTTTACGTATTATCTCTTTAACACTAATATTAATCTTTAATGCAAGATCAAGGGACTCTCTTTTTATTATGGCTCAAAACATACCTGTGCAGATTTATTTGGGTTTGTGCAAGTCCTAAATATTATCTCTATGAAAGAGTGATCAACACTCTTCTGCCCAGAAAAGCCTTGAGTGAGCATTCTTGCATCAATCTGGTCTCACGGCGTAGATTATTTTTGATGCTGCTTTGGAATGATCTGAGTTGAATTTCAACAATGACAATTTCTCTTAAATGACTACTATTGCTAAAAAAAGTTTATTATCAAAATGTACCACAAATACTATTTCATTGAACATTTATTACTGTAGTATGCTAATCGTCACAGACTTGAAACTTGCCATTATCGTTAGTCACCACACCTTGATTATTTCCCTATTTTCTTGACCCTTTTTTTTTTTTTTTTTTTTTTTAATTCAAGTGTGGTTTTTTTATTTGAGTGGTCTATTTACATTATTTTTTGGTGCAGGCTGTGTACGTGACATCAACTCTCCCATACGTGGTGCTTACCATTTTCCTGATCCGCGGCTTGACGCTGAAAGGATCAACCAATGGAATTGTGTATCTCTTCACTCCTAATGTGAGTCACTGCTTGGGTCATTGCCCAGTGAAACATGTTGTAGTTCTTTCTGTAATTAACAACTGATTGAAAATTACTCCTCCCCACTGGTGCTTTTCTAGCTATCCCTCAGACACCTTAAAAATCTTGATTCTGTGATGTGAATCCTCTGCACTGGATATAATAAGTGTACATAAACACAAATGTTTTCCCTCTCTCTCCATCCTCCATCCAAATCTGTTCTAATTGAATGATCATCACAGAGCAGTGGGGTTGTCATTTATTTATTGAGTTATTTTCCTGTATTCTACCTAAGAACCAACCTAAATTTAAAGCATAGATCATGTACTCGGGAGTAGGACCCACCTAACTGCCATCTGAACAAAAAGCCTAAGAGAATGGCTTAATGATATAACAGTATTTAAACAAAATTAAAAGATGTATCATTTTCCATAAACAGATCTCTCAATGAGCATTATAAATGCTAAGTAATAAACACTTTTTCTGAAAACAGGCATGGCAGCTGTCAGTTATGCAAAGCATTTTTTATCATTTTTCAAAATACAATAAAATCTTCAGATAGGTTTTCTTTTATTTAAAAAAAAGTAAGTTTGACAAAAATATTGACCTATTTGTTAAAATTCTTCAAGAGCAGTGAGTTTTGCATGGGTAATGTTCCTGTTTTAATTGTTGTTTTAAATCTCTCTTACTCAGTTGAAATAGCAATGTTGGATGTGCTTAAACCTGTGTGTCTGATGCCTCAGGTTACCGAGCTGGCGAACCCAGTGACGTGGCTGGATGCAGGAGCTCAGGTGTTTTACTCCTTCTCCCTGGCCTTTGGAGGCCTCATTTCATTCTCCAGTTACAACTCTGTTCAGTAAGTAGCCAGGCAAAACCCAAATTTTATACGAATATTTAGTTCTTTCAAATGAAACATCTCTATTCTGCGTTGCTATTGTGCTGCTTGGCACTGGGACAGCCTCCCCTCAGACATGTAAGCTGCATCTCCTCTGGCTGCTCCTAGCTCTCCCAAACAAATATTTCAGGTTCCTGCTCTAGCTGACTTCCTAGAGAAAGATGTGGTGATCAGGATAGGAGGATCCTGGCTGCTGGTGAGCAGGAGTTGCCTCTGTGGGAGTGCTCGGTGCATGGTGATGCCCGTGGTCTCAGAGTAGGTGGTAAAGCACATATTTCAAATCAATTCACAGAACACAGTTTAAAACTTTAGCTTTGAGATTAAGAGATATATCTAATCTTGAAATTTAAATTTGATTCCTTTATATGTGTGCTGTAGGGCCAGGGAGTGAGAAATCCCATCACGCAGGGACTGACCCAGCCTGCAAATTATGATGCAGTGCAACATTCAACACTCTCCTTCATAAATATTGGTGAAGCAGTGCCTCTTGATGCCTGCCATGTATTCAGCACTCTCGAACAGAAAACTGTGTGGCATTCACTAAACTTAATATTTTTGATAAACATCTCTGAATTTAGTTTTGGATATGCGTTTTGGTCATGCATTCAGAAATTCGTGTTTCAGTTTTGGCTTGGGTTCAATTACATCACAGCAGCATTTCAGTAACTGAGGAAGTGACTTGCCACCACTCTTGATTTCAGGTGTTTTTGAAAAGATCACCTGGAATTTTTGGTGCCTGCAAGTTCCAGTGTGAGGTGTCAAGCCCTGCTTATGGTCCAAATCAATGTCTCACAGCCATGGGGTCAGAACTGAGCACATCCACCTTTCCACCTTTCTTTCTTTCACAAAGAAAAGGAGCAGTGTCCTCTGAGTTTTCCAACACACAAGGCAGTTGCATTCAGGCCATGTTCATTCAATGCTCAATGATTCATGACTTAAGGAGGAAACTCAACAAATTCATTAAACTCCCAAGGAATATAAATAAAAAAATCCCCATGCAAATTCCAGTGTTACACTGCTGGACCAGGTGTCAATGACTCTGCCCCAGATTGTTGGGAGAACATCAGAAAATACAATAAGGTTTCAATGCCATCAAGGATCCACTAATTCATAATGAGAAGGAGCTTGAGCATCTTACTTTCTCTAAAAGAAAGAAATGTTTTTCAAGCCTGTCATTGAGAGTCTCATGTTACATTGCAAAAACTGATGCAAGACTACAGCAAGGAATTTCCATTCAATGCCCTACATCCAGCAGAAGCCTATTTGCAATGCTATAAACGGGGAAAGGACACAGTGAGATAGGTCTTGTTTGGACAGGCTTGTCTCTCCTCTTGAACAAGTTCAGAAAATTAAATATGACAACATCAAGTTTATCTCAATACCCCTCTCTTGCCCAGGAGAAATAAGGTATCTAACATTTTACAGTCTTCTCTTAAAACCATTGACTAATTTAATACTGATATTTTATCTTGTCCCTCAGATGAAATTCTGGTTTTGGCTCTGCAAATTCTTTATATTAGCACACTGGCAAGAAATGCCCGCAGCAGAGACACTTCTACAAACAGTTTTTCTGTCCCATCTTATCAGTGTACATTCCATTGTTGCTCCAAAACTTGAGAACATTTTGAATTGTCTTTTCTTCAACAGTCAAACAAAACTATTCCCAAGTGCTCTTGGCTACTGCAATTTCACCATACCTATGTGCTAAGAAAAGTGAATTTCTGCTCACTCTTCCTGTCTGAGTACTTGAATTCAAGCCCAAAACTTTCACCTTGCAACACAATACACCAGCAATGAAGGCACAGCCTATGGCAACGTGTTTCTGCACACATCCATGACAAGCTTGAAAAGGAAGAGGGGTCTCTTTTGCCTCTCACACTTTACTTCCCGTGAGACAAACATGAAAATAGCTCAGGCATTTATTCCTTATGAACAGGATTATTCAAAGGGGAAAAAAGCACCAAAAGAAATCAAAACCATAGCTATTAAATTGCTTAAGGTGCCAAGTTTTAATTTACTAAATCTAACAGCACTACTTGTGTGCTTTTAGTGGGTAGACTGATGTACCTATGCATCCTAGACTACTTTATTCTTAGTCTTGGTAGCCAGTTCTACTATTTATATTGGGAATGTGATTCACATCCATTGTTTCTTCTCTTTGAATTGCAGCAACAACTGTGAGAAAGATGCTGTGATCGTTTCAGTGATCAATGGTTTCACATCCATCTACGCCGCAACCGTCATATACTCCATCATTGGATTCAGAGCCACAGCAAGATACGATGACTGTTTTGACAGGTGAGTTATTGGGGAAAAAAACCCCACAGAATATGCAGGTATTTGTTTGGCTGAGGCAGCTCTGTTAGCCTGCTGATAATGGATTTATCATTTCTGAATAATTGAAGCTCTTGACCCACCTGGCATCAGAACAACTCACTACTTATAAAAATATGGAATCATGTGGAACAAATCCCATAGAAAGTGATAATTGTTTAAGTCACTTTATTCCCTACATAAACGTTGCATAAACAACTATATTTTACATTATTCTCCCTGCTGACATGTGGCATGAATGTAGTATTCCCTGGTTCCTGTGTTAGCTCTGTGTTTATGTTTCCTCCTGGAGAGCTCAAAGGCTTAGGTCTCATCAGAGATGCCTCATTTTGCCAGGGCAGTCAGACTGTGGTTTCCAATCTAGTTCCTCCACATTCAACTGTGAAACTGTATGATTCACATCTGCAGACAACTTAGACATTCCCATAAGCTGCCCAGTCTGGAGACCGGTGTTTAGTCTGCAATGCTAAGGACAGGCACCTAACTCCAGCACAGATTCCTAGAGTGTCCATCCATTTAGACTCATATGTGCCATGAAAGGCAGTGTTATATTCATCTTGGAAGGAAGAGAATTGCACGTGCATATCTGCTGGACTTTCCAATGTCAAATCTGATCTTGATATTGTACTCCTAATAACTTGTTTGATGACATAAATGAATCCTGATGATGCTTACAAATTAATAATTTCAAATTACTTACATTTCATTTTTTCAGAAATATTCTTACTCTGATGAATGCATTTGATTTGCCAGAAGGTAATGTAACCCAAGATAACTTTGAACAAATGCAGCGGTTGTGTAACATGACTGATCCAGCAACTTTTGCAAGCCTCAAGTTTGAAACCTGTGATCTGGAAACTTTCCTGAATGATGTAAGTTTAACACCCTAACACATATTGATACCTTAAATATGGTAGGAATGCATAGCAACTATTTAATCACCAAGTCTAGTGACTACCAAAGTAAATTTAAGTGCCGTGGGATGTTAATGATCCTAAATCTTCCCCAGGGAGCTGAAGGAACTGGCCTAGCTTTTATTGTCTTCACTGAAGCTATCACCAAAATGCCTGTCTCACCTTTGTGGTCCATTCTCTTCTTCATCATGCTCTTCTGCTTGGGTTTGTCATCTATGTTTGGAAACATGGAAGGTGTGCTTGTACCTTTACAAGATCTCAAGATTTTACCCCCCAGAGTGCCTAAGGAACTTATTACTGGTAAGTGCTTTTTTAGAGACAAGTGACCTCCCCACCCTCCCCGGAGAGCAGCTTGTGTGCTGAAAAAGCAGCCCACCCTGCTTCTACTTTCTAGTCTTGGATGGGTCTTAAGAGTCCCAGGTAACCTGCTGAAGATTTTCTCATGTTCCCAAATGGGGCAGCTCACGTGAGGTTCCTTCTGAGCCCACAGGCAGCTGTTAACCCTTAGGCTTGCCCATCAGTCAGCCTGCTCATGATGACCGCTGTCCCCTCCACTGGAAAGCTGGAGGACCTGAGTCCTTCACCCAGGCAGGATTTCTGCCAGTGCAACATTATCCCATCAGCTATAATGAGGGTGACCCCTTTTCTCTCCTCAGCTTTCTCCCTTTTTGTTTGCAACATCTGCCGCCTGTGTAATATTAGGAGAGTTTTACCCAAACAGAAGCCAGCCTCCCCAGAGCACCATTAAAAAGCAAAGGGGTGGCCTTCAGGCTGCGGGAGTTACTTTTTAACCTTTATAGCTGCTGGGGAATTACTTTTCTTTCTCACTTTGCTTTTGCTTTCTTTGCCTAAGTGTGCTGTTGTTTTGGGTTTTTTTTCCCCCACAGGTCTCGTTTGTTTGGTGTGTTATTTGATAGCTTTCATTTTTGTGCTGAATTCTGGTAATTACTGGCTGACTCTATTTGATGGTTTTGCTGGCTCCATTCCCCTGCTGATAATTGCATTTTGTGAGATGTTTTCAGTCGTCTACATTTATGGAATAGACAGGTATGAAATAAAGCTTAGCCATTACTTGATGTCAATGCCTAATTATTATTATATAACTACAACCTTGCTGCATTTCTGTGCACAGAATTTCTGCTGTAGGAATCAATGAAATGATGCAGCGGTAATTTAGGGTTGCTTATATGTTTCAGGTTTCTTACAGAGTTCTCAGCAAAAAGAAATAATGTTTGTTAAGAATTTGTATATGAAAGCTTTCCACTTTAGTAATACATTGTAATAAATAATGCTCTTTAACAACCAGTTCAAACAAAGACATCCCTAGGACATTGCAAGAGAATATTAGGCATCAACAAGAGCCCGGGAGTGTGATAGTATGAATTCAAATAATTTACTTTTAAAGTAGGCATCAGAATGTAGATATTTGCAACAGTTACGTAAGAGCCACTATAGCTCATTTGCCTTTTAAATATGGTGATATTTATAATAACCCTTCTTCAGGATAATTGCATTAAACATTTAATTAGCAGAAGCAAAGTACAAGCACATTGTCACTGAGCTGAAGGTTTGACACAGAAGACATGTACCAGGAGTGTTTGCAGGGAATGCTAACTGGTACTGTCCAACACAGGGATCTCCAGGCAGGCTGCAGATAATAGTTTACAGCAGCTTGCAATTCCAAGGCTACTGAGATACCCTCTTAGCTGATAAATCCAGGTCTTTATCAGTTGTAGCAGTGAGCAATTATCCTCTCAACTTTCTAGAGATGTAATAAATCAAGTTTAAACATCTTCATGCTTACAATTAGTACCTAAGAAATGTGAAATAAAGTACAGGGAATTCAGTCACCCACAAGTTTTACTTGAACTTGTGCCAGATTCAGCTGCTGCTCCTGGCAGTGGGGTGAATGCCCTTGTGGCCCATTTTCCCCTACTTTTATACTACTTGAGGAGGCATGAAGTAGGTTAGACAAATAAGATGGTGAACCTTTGAGAGAAAAGGCTTATTTTAATGTGCTGACAGAAAAGTCAATGTTGATCACTTTTCCTTTCTTTTAAGATCTCGGAACTCCTTACAAAGTAAATTAAAATTATTCCCAGGACACAAGCATGGACAGAGTCCTTAAAGTGGGGGCAATGTGTGGGTGGTTGTATTTGATTCAGAAAAGAGCCTCACACCAAACGTTAACGCTCCTTTCCAGTAGACATCACTGTAGGCCTCTCTGAGAATAGAGAGCTGCCCAAAAGGTAGTGTTAACTTCTCCAGATGAGTTTCTGTGACCTTCTCCTGGGAAAGGGTCATTGTTAAAAAGATGGCTCTGTTGCATGGAGGAGAACGTGTGTTACCCATGACGCACATGAACTACGCCTGAACGTTCACTGCAGCCGGGACATGGGGCTCCATATCATTTTAAGACACCTAGATCTCAGAAGTTAGGGGTGAAAAAATAAGATAAATTTACACGGTAATTGAGATTCAAGTGGATTCAGTGTGTTGTTCATAGTTGAAGGATCAACTGAATAGTCCCCTCAGGTTTATCCCCATAAGATATGCAGGAAATCCAGACAAGGGACTAAAACAGAACCCCCAAACTTCCAAACTAACTATTTTTCAAGAAGTGTGTGCACAGGGTGTTGCATTATATGGAGAGGCCATAAATTATTTCAGGACTGATGCAGACAGTATGGCTCTCAATGCAGAGCTTGTTTCTTCTCATAGAAATATTTTTGCCCCACTGACCACTGCATGAATAATCCAAATAACACAATTGTAGGTGTTTTTAATAATGTGTAAAATTAAATATTGTTGCTTTATTCAGCCTGAGAAAACTGTAAATATCCAAAATAGGCAAACATTATATTATAATCTAATTATTAAATTACTTCTGTTTGCTTTTGTGGGTGGTGGGTTTTTTTCTTTGTTTTGTTTTGTTTTGTTTTTGTTTTTTTTTCATATTGTGTCACTCCCTTTAATTTATAAAGTACTGAGATACTTATCAAAAAATTGTGAAGCAATACCTCAATATGTTTTGGGGAAAATCCATCTGCACTGACTCTTCCCTGTTGAAACTATTTCACATATGCCTCCCAAACATCTTCAAGATAGCACATTTTCAAAAATAATTTTTCAGACTTGCAATGATATGTGCCTTAATTTGAGCTGCTGAGGTCTAAGTCCTGATGTTGTCAATTCTTTTCTCAAACTGACATTAGCAAATTCCTGGGAACCACAGTTAGGGATAGTTTGGACTTCCCTGTTTATTAGCAGGCATTCTTTGACCCTGGCCAGCTTTTGAGTCTGAACTTCCTGGGTTTTTTCCTAGGTTTAACAAGGATATTGAGTTCATGATTGGACACAAGCCCAACATTTTCTGGCAGGTTACCTGGAGACTCGTCAGTCCTCTCATCATGTTAGTTATCTTCTTCTTTTATTTTGTGGTGAAAGTCAACCAAGAACTGCTCTACAGTGTTTGGGACCCTAACTATGTAAGTGTGTAAACCAAGATATTTATTTTAAGTAGTCCTCTTTATTGTAAGAGTCATTGTCTGTTATATTCATCTTTCATCTGAAACAGTTTTCTGGCAAACTTGCCACAAGACATGGAAATGGGACTCCTTTCTTTTCTCCTCCTTTGTAACCTCACTTCCCTCTTAACAATGTTTCAGCCCTCCCTCACCCTCTGATTTCAGCGCTCCCACAAAAAGGCTGATTGGCCTGTCAGGCCCCCCATTCCCACATTCCTTTGTGCCAAGGAAGTGTTCCAGGCCCCCAGTCTCTCTTCTTGGCTCTTACTGCTTTCATGACATTTCCTTTGCATCATTTTTAAGTAAAAATAAGTCCAAAGCAGCCGAGGCTGGAAACCCTTGAGCTGAAAGCTACTGTGGAATTGGCAAACCATTGTGCCATTATGGCTGGCCAGTGCCCCGATTACATTTTTGATCTGTTGAATTACTGAATGTGTGCATGTTCCCAGGCATTTGCTCCTCATGTCTTTCTACAACTTGGTTGTTTGCTCTTTCAGGAGGAGTTCCCCAAAACAGAGAAGGTTGAATATCCCCCCTGGGTGTACGCTATCATTGTAATCCTCGCCGGAGTGCCCAGTTTGGCCATCCCTACCTTTGCCATCTACAAAGCCATCAGGACCCACTGTCAGAAAAAAAATGATCGTGCCGGCCTTATTGCTACATCTGAGACTTCCATTAATGGAAACTTAAAGTATTCATCATAAAACCTTTTTTTTTTTTTTTTTCCAAATGTGGAAGGATTGTCTGCCAGTGAGGAAAGTAAAAAAAAAAATATTTTTTTAAAGAACCTGGAGATAATTTTATTTTCATGAAAAGATAACCATGTGTTGTTTCCAGGTAAATGTTTGCTTAACAATGCTATGCACTGTGAAGAGTTGGTGGCCTGGCTCCTGCAAGCAAAACAGGGACATTTGCAAGTGATTGGGGCACCAGGCCAAATCATTTGTCCTCTCTCTGGTTCTGAAGCCAGCTTATTGGAAACTGGCTTCCATCCCCTCCGCTTGGGGATGCACTGTGCATGAAATGCCATAAGTGCCTCTTACACGTGTAATCATTTTGGTTGGGTGGCCAAGATGAAGGATAACTTAATGCTGTCCTTTCTTGCACATTAAATTGTTTTTACTTTACATGCCACTGTGTTGCACAAAGCCACTAATATTATTTGTCTCATGGAGAAGTTTAAAATATTTAATAAAAATGTTTCTAAGTATGAGAATGACAGCTTGATTAATTTAGAATTCTATATATTTTATAAATTGCCCGTAGCTTCCAAGTTCCTAACAGATGGTGCTGCTTTTGCTGATGACAGCAATGGCAGTCTTGCAATGGGGCAGCAGCAGTTCAAGAAACAGCAAAATTTGCCTTCTGTGGCACCCATGAGCAAAGGGTGCACCACTTGCCTGGGGGATCTGTGCTGATGGGAGATCCAAGGCACACAAAGGCGCAAATCTTGCTCTCCTCTGTTGCCATCAAGGTATAGGTGGCTCTGGTTCATGTACACAACACACACACTTACCTTACAGTTATTTGAATTTTTTAACCTTCATGTGACCCAGTGGAGCTCAAGTGAGGAGCCCCATTCCTCATGTGACCACCAGAGAGGGAAAGGGGCACTGTTAGAGCACCCAGGCAGAGTGCCTGGAGCAGTGTCCCTGTCCCCATGTCTTCTCTAAATTGAGACTTCAGTGCCAGACATTGCACGTGTACTTCATGGAATCATAGAATCAATGGTTTGGGTTGGAAAAGACCTTGAAGATTATCCAGTTCCAGCCCCTCTGCCATGGGCAGGGACACCTTCCACTTGGCCAGGCTTCTGCAAGCCCCATCCAACTTGGACATGAAGACTTGCAGGGATGGGGCATCCACAGCTTCTCTGGGCAACCCATTCCAGAGAATCTGAATGATGAAATTAATTTACATTCTATTCTCAATTTTTAAAAATTACATTAATGTAAGTAACTATTTAAACTATTTGAAGATATTGCTCTTTAATGGGAAGAGTTTTTTGTTGTCAGATTTTTCTGCTGATTAAAAGCTCAGCCACGTGTGAAGTGGCTGGCTGCAGGTGCCAGTTGTGGAATTCAGGGTGTTGCTGGAAGGGCCCAAGCCCAGCCCAAGGCTCTTCTGATCAGAAGAGCAGCAGGGGAAGGAGCGGTGGTGGTGTGTGCCCTGGTACCACTGACATTGTGCAAGGGCTGCCAAAGCACCCTGTGTGTCCAGCTCGTGTGTGCGCTGCGAGACAACCACGATAAGACACTGGGAAGTTGAGTTGCTCCGTCTGTGAGTCTGGATATTTGCAGAGGTGTAAGCAGATGAGCTGTGACAGCCCAGGGAGAGTCACGTAGCATTGATCTGAAACTGGCTTCTGGTTGGATGATCTGCAACCTGATCACATTTGTGTGCTTAGCTGCAGAGCAGGGCTTTTACTTTGGGGAAAACCATTCACCTTCACTTAGAAACTCTTCCCATTTAGAGAGGGGAATCCAGGCATAAACTGTTGATTTACTGAAGCAAGAAAGCTGACTGGCTGCTGTGTTTAGTGTGGAGCGAACTGATTTGGTGTGCGCACCAGCAAAACCCTGGTATGACTGAAAGAAAACAGAAAAATATTCTCACATATTGAAGGAAAGCATTCAGGTCTTGCATTCATCAGTTACTATTTAATGAAGAATAAGAATAGTCACTGGGGATTCATTGACAGGTGGGAAGTGATTAACTTCTGGCAACTATTGTGAAAATGGACTAAATTCTAATGTCTGAATATACAAGGTCTAATTTTTCTAGGCTTTTTTTCTAATTGACTTTTTTCATTTGGAAAAGATGCCTTCATTTATTTACTTCTATTAATAAAGTAAGAAAGGAAATGCCAATATTTTATTCACAGATTTTTACAGGTATTTTGCAATTTTAATTAGTCCGCTGCCAAGGTTTCTTTTTAATTATATTCAGTGTCACACTTCTCTGACAGAGTCTGAGAACATAAGCAGAACAGAAAACAAAAATCTGTTTGATCCTGAGTTACCCATTAACAACATATTTGCAATCTGTCTATGGAAGGAGCTGCAAAAAAGACAAGAGTGGTAACTATATAATAATAATTCCTGGTTTTGTCTTTAAACTGCAGCCTTGGCAATGACACAGCCCTTTGCATCAGATAAAAAGAAAGCTTCACCTCTCTTCCAAGATCCTTCTGTCACCCTGCATAAAACCTGTAGGAGAGACAGGTTTTGAAGCATCTTCCCATTTTTAAGGAAAGGGGCTAAGGAGCCGCAGATATTTCATTAAAATGTCAAAAGATTTATCAGCAACACCTGAAATCCCCAAAGAAGATGGCAGACCAAAGTGGGACAATAAGTTCCAGTATATTTTAAGCTGTATCGGATTTGCTGTTGGCCTGGGGAACGTGTGGCGATTTCCATACTTGTGTCAGATACATGGAGGCGGTAAGATTGGAACGGGACTTTGCCAAAATACTGAACTGCAATTCTCCTGTGACTATACTAACTTCTGATGGGCATGGAAATTACATAATTTATATCAGTTATATCCCTTTTTTAAAAACACTAATTGTCATTAATGTTTTGCACCAGTTAATTGGCTCTTTCTATAGAAGTATATTTAATTATAAAATGATGCATTCATTTAGGAAGATCAGACTGATGCTGACCAGACTGATGATAGATCAAATCTGTGTTAAAGTTTTTATACTGCAGCTACAGTCCCAATGGAAGCAGGAAACTGAACCTGCAGCTGGCTACCTTAAGGAGAAATGAGAAGTCTTGGGGAGGCCTGAGGGAACTGGCCCCTAGACAAAAGGCTACTGAACTTCCCTTTGGGATGGTGGATGAGTCGTTCCCCACCTTCCTCTGGTGCTCTTAGGAGCTACTTCATCATCTGGAATTGCCCCTGCACAAAACTAAATTGTGCTTTTGGTTGTCGGTGAGGCTGTTTAAAATGCTCAGCCGATGGAGCAGCAGCGGGAGCCCACCAGGTGTCATGGACAGCTGCCTAAGCCTGTGCCTGGGCACCAGTTCCACAAAGAATTGCTTTAGAAGCAGACGATTCGGTAAATATAAATGGATCTGGAAAAAGTACTTGGTAACTCACCATTCACAGAAGCTTTTGAAATATGCCACGGTAAGCTGTCTAAAGAAGAGTGAGCAAATTGTTTCAGCCCAGTAGTGTTTGTTATCTTTTAATTAATTGGAGAAACCAAGAAGTCACACCTGGAGAAACTGTCAAATGACAGAAAATATTATCACATCCAAGTTTGTTTTACTAAGGTGTCTGTATTGCTTGATGAATTATATATATTTCAATCAACCAAGGAACCAAGAATGGATGTAGCCTGTGTCGGGGGCTTTCCCCGACATTCAGGTGGTTTCAGGGTTTTTTGCTCCCCTGCACAGCTCCGAGCCGAGGGAAGAGACGGAGTTCTCAGGTTTAGATTTTTCAATGTTGCATACTTAGTTTATTGTTTCTTATCTTACAATTTTCTCGGAGTCCGACAAGATGTTCGCAGCTGCATGGATTCCTCACGTCTCCCCCCGAGCTGGGCTGTCCTTATCTTTTATACTAATTACTACGTATTTCTTGTTTACTATTTCTTACCAATGTCTATCACTATTACTAAAAAGGTCATCTTTACTTTGACCCAGTCCTCACTAACTACTTTGTGCCGCGTCAATGCAGCAATGGAGTGAGGGAAGGAGAAGGAGAAGAAGAAGGAGACAACGCCCCAGATTCTCCATCTTGTCCCCATTCACTTCAATGCTAGGAACCTAAAACTACTATTTTCTCACCCTGTGATAAGCTAAACTACTATTTCTCACATTCTTGTGGCCTGTAAACCTTCTCTCAGTGTAGGAAGTTTTTCCCATGGACTGAAATCAAAGCCAGTGTCTCTCTGAGCTCTGGGCTGGGGTCCCAGACCCCTCTGTCCAGGTCCCTGACCCTCCAGGGCAACCAAAGGAATGCCCTGGACTCCAACAGCCTGTGATGGAAGGTGGTTCAGAGAGAAGCAGCCACTTAGGGACTATGGTAGGTAGCTCAATGAATGAGCTATAGCAGGCTGTATCAAGAGAAAGAACCTTGGCAGATGTAAGCAGAACACTAGGAAGTAGGTAGAGATATTGCTGCATATAGTAAGACAACTTCTGAACCTCTGACTTTTTCTGAAAGACCACTTTCAAAGTCAACTTTAAAAATTAGACAGAATACAGAAAAGCCCCAGCAATTATTTCAAGGGTTAGAAAACTCCTGGGACAAGAAACAACTTAAGAATTCAATCTATTTAGGTCATGAAATTTAAGAGTATGTTTTCATAGCCTATAAACAAGAAAATGGCAATTATTTTGGTGGCAAGGAGCTTTTTAAGGCTGAATGTGCAACAGATGAGAGTTACAGTTACACAAATAGAAATAAGAAAAGACTGGAAGCAGTCATTTAGATGCCTTCCGGGACACTTGATGGTTTCCATTATTTATTTTAAAAATATGACACCCACTGAAACTCCCGCAGTAAAGTACCATCATCGGGTGGCTATAAAGCTAGGAGTGCACACTGTTTCTCTGCATTTGTCCATGGGAATTACTGGAAAAAAACCTGTAAATTCAGTTAATGAAACTGGCATTAATGAGCTATGATGACATCTTTAGAGGGACATCCCCATAGCAGATATGGCATGAGACCTGCAAGGAAAATATTCTTAAGGTGCAGAAGTTGTAGGTCAAACACTCTACAGCAACTCAGGTGGTATTTCTACCTTGGAAAGCAAGGGAAAAACCATTCAGGATTAACAAATAACATAATAAAGCAAACATAATGTGATGTTTTTATAATGTAGTAAATGATTAACACAAAGAGCCCAGCGGAAAGTTTGAAAATCCCAGGCAGGGCCATAGCAAGATGCAGCTCCTCCACACATTTCATCGCACAGAGCAGCTCCTGGAGCTACCAGCTGCAAGAGGTTGCACAAAATTTGTGCAAAATCAGGATTAAGATGAAATATTGTTCTACTGGCCATAAAAAGGTGCTCACACTTTCCTATGAAGCACCAATTGTTGCTTCTCTGTGGCCAGTGGTCCTTCAACATCTTCAGATCCCAGCCTCACTTCAGAAAATAGCAACGCTCATCTGCTCCTGAGGTTTGATCTCTCCCCTTCATCCTCCCGCCTGGGGACCCCTGCATCCCCACCCTACAGACCTCCCTGCCCCAAGAGAGTCAGGAGACTGACTGCAAGGAGATCACCTGTCTTATGGACTTAACAGTGCTCAGAAAGTCTGCTTGCTTGTGTATCCAGCTCCAGAACTCCATTATTTCCCACAGGAACTTCTAGGGACAAAAAGCACAGGGGGTAAAACAGGTTTTAAGAGCAAAAACAGGAAAATGCTGCAGGGGCAAGGTTTGAGTTGCTCCTTTGCCCCCTGAGTAGTAATGCTGCCAGTGAAAAACCAGCTTTAAATAGCCAACAGGCTCAGTAATGGCAAACAGCTACTTTGCATCACCACCAGCTGTGGCACAGGACAGTAGTGAATTAAGGTCAATGAATGTATGGACCAAGCAGCCAGTGTTTGGTCACTGGCCTTCAATAAAGAGCTCGAAGAGCTCAATAGCAGGATGGACTCTGTAACAGAGTGTGGTGCATGTTTGTGACTAATTTATCCTAGAAAGCTGACACTGGAAATGTTGAGTGAGTTATGAAGATCACTGAGAAAACAGAGCTCTTGCATTTACATCTGTGTGTAAGGTAGCTGCATTTTTCTTCTGTTAATTTAAAGCAGTGATGTGGTTTGGGCTTCCATTTTTGAAAGGAAACAACTCAGGTGCAAAAGCCCAATAGATTTTCAGGGGTGCTGGAGCATAAATCCTGTGAGTGTGCACGTGAAGATGTGCACAAGACCAGCAACGCTGTGTTTAACTGGGAGCCCTTAGAGGTACCATGACTTTCTGCCTGCGGCCACAAGCACAGGCGTGGAGAAACCAAGCACAGACATGCTTGAAGGCTGAATGGCTTCTGGGGTAGTTTTACAGCTGGTTCAGGTGATCTCCTTGTTTCTGCATCTTTTCAAAAACAAGAGATGAAAACAAGTGCTTGTACATTTGTCTCATGTCAGCTGTTCCTATCAGACCTCTGGCTCTGATTCATCGCACATTAGCGTTACTCAGTAACTTGGATCTAATATAATATCAGCTCTGCTGACATTTATCACCTGCTGCCGTTACTGATTATTTGGATTTATTGCCTGAGTTAAGTAAGTTATTTACTTTTCATGACTAATGGGTATGAAGGTTGTTTGTCACACTTGGTGGAGACAAACAAAAATGTTCCCAGGCAACTGGGATTGGAAAGAAGTCCCTAAATACCCAGCATAGAGTTTGTCACTTAAAATGGAGACACTAACAAGTCATACATCTATATGTGTACACACGGAGTCACCTGAGCAGACTTAAAGAAACCAACCCAGTTCTAGATAGAAATTACTGCATTGGTTTACTTTTGATTATAGCTAGTGTGTATATATATGTGTGTGTGTGTGTGTATGTCATTTATATATTTATATATATATATATGTCATATATATACATGCTTGTTTACCCCATGGGTATTAAAAATGTGTAGAGTGTTTGAGCCTATAAAATAACTGAAAAAATATCTTTATAAAATACAGTTTCTTTCTAGGAAAATAGATACACATAAACGCTACAGTCATGCTGCAAAGGGAGAACGGTTTACTTCTGGGACAACCATTTACAGACTTTCATAACCCATGGCCTACTTGATCTTTTGCTCGAATTTGAACTACAATGTTCTGCGAAATGCCTGGTTCACTGTGTCCTCAAAAGAAAACAAAACCCAAGAGGAACAAATTGTACACCTGGAAGATACTGGAAAAACAAACAAACAAACAAACAAACAAACAAACAAACAACCCCCCTCCCCCAAACAAAACAAAAAAACACCCACAAACAAACAACAAACCTAAAACCAACACAAACAAACAAAATATGTTAGGAAGAGGAGAGCTGTTAACTCTCTGAGAGAAAAATTGTGTTACAAGCATCAAACTTCATTTCCTATTTTGTTGCCATTTCCTGCTAAAACTCTTTGTGAAAAGCTGTGACGTGGACTCAGTCCTTTCATAACTTGTTATATTTGGTTGCCCCTTACAGCTCAGGTGGGCGCATGCTTGTATTTGAAAACTGCCTGCTTGCGTCCTTCACATTTCACAGAGAAGTTCACCAAGCTTATTTTATGAGTTATCTGTGGGTGTTACCCATCTTCGTTTGGAATGGCCATTGCTCCTTTGGTTTTCTGGACATGGCCTTAGCTCCCTCACTGTTGCCCAAGGAGATATCCTCATTTATGTGGGAAACTCAATCCTGCCAAGTTCCAGTTGGTAAGACGTGTAAAGTGGCCTGCAAGGCAATATCAGTGCCATCGTAAGTGTGCTGCACAAATACAATACTTAGAGTAGCTCATACGTTTGATCTGGACTGAGGCATGTGCAGAAGACATAAAGGAGGTCATGCTGTTTTCTAGAGAGAGGGCTGAATGTAATTCAGTTGCTTTTTTTCCAATCTGTTGTCTTGATGTAATTTCTTGCTGTGTTGACTATACCACAATGCTTAGATGAACTTCCATGTAGAGAGTGGAACAGGTCTGAAAAATCTCTTTTAGACAGCTAATATATTTTTCTCTATATCTGAACAAGTAGTTCCCACCTATTACATAAAATGGAATAAATTATCACGGGTATCTTGCCATTAAGCTCCTAGTCTTTTAGAAAAGTGCACTCATCGCCATTCCTCCTAGGTACCAACAGAACTGAGGTGCATCTCTGAATGCTTGCTGCATTTTATCACATTGAAATGTGCTTTCTGAGTTTTTCAGACTCTGCAGATGCATTTCCTTCACAACTACTATTTTGCCACTTTCCAAGTAATTTCAGTCTTAATTATAATTATTTTTTCTACTCCTAAATCTCTATCTGAAGGAAAAGTATTATTCATGTTCTGGCCTTTCAAATGCTGTTGTGTCTTTAAATCTTCGTTTCACAGGCACTGGTAAAATGCAAGATTGAGCACATAGATCAGTCCTTCCAAGTTTTTCTCCACTATTTAGGAAGTGTTCGTATCCCATTATTAAGCAAACCTCCTGGGTCATCCTCTCTGCTTCTCACTGAGGCGCATCGATTTCTGCTGGTCTCGGTACACGTAGATTAGGAGGTTGCCTGGCTGATACTTCAAACTGCTTTACATTTCCACTAGTCCAGTCTGTTGGTCTCTCTTTCCAAGTGACAAACCCAATTTGTTAGTTTCACTCTGCTTTGTTGGTCGCTGAGAACCAGCTTTAGACTGCGTTCCTTCCGGAGCCTCCTGGTCTCCCCGCTCTGTGGAGCACTGGCAGCTCTCCTCAGGCTGCCTAGTGGTTCATGCACTTCCCTCCCAGAGAGTCACGTGCAGGTGATATAATAAAGGTTCAAGTGCCCTTCAAGTGTCACTTTGCTGGATATGGCTGGGCAGTTGCTATTCTGACCTGACTTGCCCGTGCATTGCAATCGAGGGGTCAGGTTTTAAAAACGCTCTGTGCATCTCGAGTGCACCTGCTCCTTTCTTTCCTACTGCTGTGGCTGTGGGGCTGTCTCCACTCCAATGGTTCTTCAGCAGTCTTCTTACACACTGGTGCTCCTTGTCACTCGGGACTCTTGTTGATGACACCAGCTTACCAGTATTGCCGTAGTTGCAGTTGTTGATAGCCTGATTTGGAAAGGCTTTTGTAGGCCTTTTGTGCCTTCTCATGTGCATGGGGATTGTTCCACAGCTTTGTGATATCCTTGTGCAGGACTCCTTCCAAAACAACTTCTAACTCATGTAAGTTTTGAAGAGTTTGGGGTTTTTTTTTTCCCCTTGACTTTCTTTCAGTACCACATGTATCTACTTGCAGGATGGATGCTTACAAATCTTCAGTGTCTTTCTGACAGAAGGAATGTTGTAGACTGAAATTTTCCTAAGTCACACCCCAAGGATGCAACTAAATCATGCTTTGGCAATACTATTGATTTTTATGGGCATTTCTCCAGGCTTTTAAAGTACCTAAAAATGCTTCACCACTATCATTTTGCTTTTTCAATTTTTGAGAGGAAAAGAACCCCTAAACTCTTTTTTTCTTTTTTTTTGAACGTACAGATACAAGATAATTTGTTACTTGTGCTTTATGATTCTTTCTGCTGAAGTGTCCTTTTCCTATGCCCCATTGAAGCCAAATCTACAGAGTTCTGCTGTGCCTGTGCTTAACATCAAGTGGGTTCTGCTGAGGTTTTGCTGTGCTTGTGTTTGAATGCTCTAGTTTGTGATACCTGCTGTGTCTGAGGTTCCCTGCTTCTTGGATTTTCTGCTTGCTTTCTCCATGGTTAGATTTTTCATGGCATTTTTAAAAAAGGTACTTATTTTTTGCCTTCTGGCACATCCTCCTCTATCTATTAGGGGTTGAGGGTTCTGGAGGGTTCCTACTCACTATTCCGTATCAAATAACTTACTGTTAATGTTTCTCCATGCTTTTCTATAGGTGGGAAATTTTATTGTGGAAGAGTAAGCTTTACAAGCCATTTACTTGAATTAAGTTTGAGAAAGATTAGCTTCATAAACTGTTTCTTGTTAACCCATTCTTTTGTCACATTTTCATATTTGCAGATAGCAGATTATTTTATATCATTCCCATGGAAAACAAGTATTCTTTTTCCAAGTGTGACATTATGTTTTGCCACGCTGTAAATACGCCTGAAGATACACACAGGCCAGCACAAAGTAAACATGCTTTTATCAGCAGAACGTCTAAACACACTCTGCTGCCAGTGGTTCAACTAGCAAACAGAAAAGGGGAGAGAGCTAACAGTTTGCACTAATTATTAAGCAGTTATTTCCCAGGAGATATGATATGGGAGATAGCAGGCTGGTCTCTTATGGAGTGCTCTGCTAGCGAGGGCTCAGCGTGGATCACAGCGAGACAGCGGCTGCCCACAGCTGGTGGAAGGCCAGGCAGACGGGTGAAGAAGTAGAGCACTCCACACTGCAGTGCTCTGGTCATTTTCCTCAGTATTTTGCTCTTCCCCGGAGACAGTCCAAGGCATCAGATGTCAGAAGGGCTGGGCTGGCACCCCCAGATGTGCTGTGGAGAGGGATATTGCAGCAGGTTTGAAACAGACTAGAGGACTGTGCATGACAAGAGGTTACAGGTTACTCGGTTCTTCTGGAAGGGACCTCAAACTGAGGATTTAACACACCGGGAATTAACTCTGGGGTTCCTTTTTCAAATCTGCTTCTCAGTTAAAAACATTTTAAGAACAAAGGTCTTAAGGTGAGACATTTATTTCCAAGTCTGGCGGTTTACAAACTGTTCCTGGCTGAGCAAAGCTTTGTGATTTTTGTTCCTATGCATAACTTGATAAAAGGCTAAACCATCCAACAACACACATTCTTTGGGTGTTGTTTGTATTTATTGCAGCACCTAGCAAGAGGTTGCAAAGTTATTGCAATACAGCACTAGCTCAAGAGATTAGATTTTATCTGCCCAGCCCTTCTAAATAGCCAGTGATTGCAGAACCCAGGCGCCATTCCAGGTGGAGACCAGAAAATCTTGGGCATTCCCCCACTTCTCTCTCAGGGCTGAAGAGGGAGCATAAAGAAATTTCTAGAGCTGGAAGAGCAGAGCTGAGCAGACACTGATACGAGGTCTGGAGGCAAAGCAGAAATGGTAGAACAAGGCACAGGTTTATTGACAAAACTATGGGAAGCACAGAATCTGTTCACATTTGTAGGAGGACTGGGAGGCGGCTGAGGCAGTACTGCTGTCTTTGTTTCCCTGGAGAAAAGAGACTTTGTGGTCATGGCAATAAACATAAACCTACTCCAATTTCATTGGACATTTGGGCAGGTGGTACAAACATACTGGTGAAACTTCTCATCTCTCGAAAATCAGCATCAGTGCAAAAGATGGGAGTCCCAAACACGGGGGAAGTGAGGCATTGCACACAGTTTAGCAGGAATCAGCCAGGCTGATTCCTTGGTAGGACTGGTCCTTTCCCACAGACAACCAACAGGACACACTGCTTCTGGCCCAAGGGAGGTGTTGTGAGGAAAGCAGAAAAGACATAAAGGATACAAACTGGGAAGAAATGAAGTTTCATGACTCACAGGTCTCAGAGAAAAACTTCAGCCTTGCTTTCAGGTTTTCATTAGAGGTTTTGTGGTTTGAGCAGGGCTTCATGCAATAAAATAACCTGGTCTCTTGGTTAGCGCATAATTCTGCTTTCCCAGTGGAGGATGGAGGAGCACTGAGAGCTTGGCCTGAGAGCTTTAGGAAAAGAAACAAGGCAATGCACTGAAGGGAAAACAGATAGCAGAGGGGACAGGCAAACGCTTGTGCTTTATGAGAAGGGGGACAAAAGAAGATGCTTAAAAAAAAGGGAAATGGATGAAAGGGTGAGGCTGTAGCAATGCCTGAGGGAAGTGTCCTGTGGTACTAAAGCACCCCAGTCCCTCCTCCTCCATCTTCACTACCAAAATTACCAGCAACAGATGTTACTTGGTAGATGTCCCTAGCAATGATCCTTCTCTCAACACATCCTACAAGGACTTTGTTAAGCTCATAAAGCAGATTAATTATAAACCAGTAATTTCAGTGAGATGCAGATAATAATAATGTGACTCAACCACACTTAAATGTCTTTTCAGGGGCTTTCCTGATCCCATACTTCATCGCTCTCCTCTTCGAAGGAATCCCACTGCTACATCTCGAGCTGGCCCTAGGGCAGTGCCTGAGGAAAGGCAGCATTGGAGCCTGGAACACCATCTCTCCTTACCTTGGAGGCGTTGGTACGTCTCTTCAGTCCCCGCTCAAGGAACTGCAGACAGCTCCCACCCAGCACTCACTTCCTACAGACCTGTGCCTGAGGCTTTTTAGGATATAAAAAGAAATGAGTGTTAGGATTAAAAGAAATATTTTGCAGTGAGGGTGGTGAGATATTGAGGGGTGGTTTCCCTGGAAACATTCGAGGCCATGTTGGCCATGGGGTTCTGAGCAACCTGGTTGAAATGTCCCTGTCTATGGCAGGGGGGCAGCACTTGATGATCTTCTAATGTCCCTTCCAACAAAAACCATTCTATGATTCTGTAATTCTGTATTGCTCTCAGCAAGCCTTACTCCAGGCACATTTTAGGTTCATTTTAGGAGCCTAAAATGCAAACCTAATAACCTTTGCTGTAGGGAGCATAATGAACATGGGCTCTGCTACTCAACAATGTCCTATTCCAACCTTACCCTGGTGCTCAACAAGAGCTGCCTGCTCCCAGTGCTTCTTGCTCCTCCCTCACAGCCCCTCCAGGACCCAATCTTCTCTGTCCCTGAACAGTCAGACTTGAGGAAGGACAGAAAGATAGGAAATCAAGGATCCTGGTACCTCCTAATGACTCCAAAGCACTCATTAGGAGTTAGAAGGCTCTCCTCCACAAGAGGGTGGGGCTGCTGAAGGGACTTTATCAACACAGCTGAGCACGAGGGACAGTCCACATGGCAGTGTGCATCAGACCGGTGTGCAGTCCTGTACTGCCAATCTTTTTCCATTTTTTGAATATATGAAAAAACACATCTGGTGCCCTGTGTCCATTTTTAGGCTGCAAAAAGCGATCCAGAATAGCCACCATGAAGAGGTTAAGGCATTGTTGACTCTAGTAGGTATTTGAGATAACACCCTTGTGCCTGCAGGGCAAGAGGAAATTCCTGGATGCTTCAGCCAGCCCTGCTGGATCACGACCTGCTTTAAGCAGGTGCCTGAAATGGGCTTGGCACTGACAGCCCTGCCTGTGGGCCTGTGTGGGAGGAGAAGGGATGGGTAAGAGGAGTCATCTAAGGGCCAGACTGCAACAAGGAAGAAATACCAAGCAGCAGGTGTGTTTCCAGCTAAACCCATCTCCTACATCAGGCACGTTCACACTCCCTTCGCAAAATGCAAGCAAGCAGAAACTGTGGTGTTGGTATTCTTCCCTCTTCATCACAGGATTAAAAGTTACCAATTTAGGGCATATGTGCATGATTTGGGACAAGAGTGGCCTCTTGCCGCTACAGCACACTATAAAACTTTGGTCTCTTTTGCTCTCTGCTAATTAGGTTGTTCAGTATTGTAGAAAACGATGGATTACATACTAGAGCAAAGATTTCAGCCCTAACCTTCTGTGCAGGTAGACAGTCTCAGCATTCCTGGAGCAGGGCTGGTGATCTGGGGGTCTATGCACAGGTGTTTGGCTACTGAGGACACAAATGCCCATCTTTCGTGGGAAAATCGCAGGATAGGATCAGGGGAATGGAGAAGAAAATCTTGAAAAAATAGGAAATGTGAGCTCCTAAGAGCTAGTGCTGTGACTGGCTAATAACTTTTTCCAAAGCTTTTCTAAAGTGAGGTCTTGTGCTTTCTGCAGGAGTTGGTACATGGATGGTGTCGGTTCTGGTGAGCTTATACTACAACACTGTTTTAACTTGGGTGATGTGGTATTTCATAAATTCCTTCCAAGAACCTCTTCCTTGGAGTGTTTGTCCTCTAAATGAAAACAGAACAGGTAAGTACACCTCCATGCCCACTGCTAGCAAAAGAAGGATCACAAACATCAGACTCTGGGCTAATCAAGAAACCATACTTTATTTGGCCCTGGGTTGTGCACAAGTCCTGCTTTGATTTCCTATTAAAAATGTACAAGAGTCATGCTAGCCTACTTAATATTCATCACCCTCACAGAAACAATAGCCAGAAAATCCATGAGTCCTTTTGCTTGACTTTAAAATGGGAAACAAAATAAAGAACAAGTCCTGTTAGCCATTACAAAACCTTTACTAAGACTAAAGAGAGACAGTGTACATAAGTGGGATAAGGATGAATGCTTTCAGGTTTTTTAAAACTACTTTTCAGCTTCCTTTTTTTTCTCAGAGCATTAGAGAGAACAAACTCCAGTGCACAGCAAGAAATACCACCTGAGTAAAAGGCTAAGAAAAAAAGTTAAAACATAGCGGAATTAAACTCTCTTTTGGAGGCCTTAGGACTGTTCTAGAGTAGAAAGGCGAATAGTCATCCCAGGTTGTGGTGTAAACCACGGTCCCAGTTCCCCTTCCAGTTCCAGGCACAGAGCCTGGCTGGAGAATGCTCACTCCTGAAGTTCCTGTTCACAGAAGTCCTGGAAACTCAAACCAAAGAGGCCAATGCCTGGGTCTTTCCCCACCACAGGGCCATGACACAGCCAGAGGAGCCTGGACTTAGATGCATCCTCAGGTGCCTGAAGTTTGTTATGGCTCCACCAACTTGTAGCTATACAGCTAAACCAATTCATAGTTTTCACTACAATTAGTTTAGATTTTACCTTGCACTGAGTACAACACTGTTTCTAATTAGGAAGTTATCCCCTGCATAAAATGCTGGTGATGTTCTGGTGAAGGTCCCACATAAGTCTCATAGTCTCAGTCTGCTGTGTGAGTTTGTCTTGCTGCACGTTACGGAGATTGCAGAAAGTCCACCTCTGAATTTGATTTTGCAGCCCACCATTTATTCTAATACCTGCCACTCTTTTTTTTTTTTTTTTTTTTTTTTCAGGATTCAATGAAGAATGTTATGAGAGCACTGCAGTAAATTATTTTTGGTACAGGAAAACTTTGAACATAACACCTGATATTGCCGAGAGTGGCACGTTACAGTGGTGGCTCATTTTGTGCTTAGCAGCTTGCTGGGCAATTGTTTATCTCTGCACCATCCGAGGAATTGAAACCACAGGGAAGGTATGGGAAAGATAGAGAAGTGATTATCCCACAGTCTGAAATCTTGCCCTCCCGACACTGAGTTTTTACCACCAGGAAAGCATTCCCCATTTACCACACTGGCACCATTCAGTGTGCTCCTTGTCCAACAAATTGAGAACAGCAGTACAAGTGGCTTAAAATGATACTTCTCTCCTTTTCCATTGCAAACACATCTGCCCGACCGGCCTTCCCTCACACAGTTTTAAGAGCCATTTTTTTACAAATATATTCTGAAAAGTACACCCTGCTTATTTGAAAGATGACCATATTCATCTGTAGCTGTCTGATGTAATATTATTATGATTGTATGCTGCAATAATTTAAATAGGATTTATTGAACTTACTGCCAGTAACTCTCTTCTGACCTCCTTACTTTAGGCAATTTATGTAACAGCAATATTTCCATATCTGGTCCTGACTATATTCCTTATTCAAGGACTCACTCTACCAGGAGCCACTGAAGGTCTGATTTACCTCTTCACCCCTAATGTAAGTATAAGTAACATTTTTCCTTTTACTTCCCCTTAGATTTCATACTGTGTACCCATTTTCCAACAATTCCTGGTTTAGATGTCTATCCAAGAGCTCAGCTAAGCTCTTTTTCTTGGATGAAATGACTTTAGTATTTTAGTATATTTGCACAAGTAAAGAAGCAGCAAAGAATTTAACAGTTCAGTAGTAAGCACATCAGAAAATACAGGAAAATTAAGTACGTTATGGGTGCCTCAGTCTTGAATGTGTAAATGGAAACTGATGTACTTCACAAGTACATGAGAAAGATGGGATTTCCCTGCCACTGCTACAGAATTTACACAGCTTTAATATCTTTTAAGAATTCACAGAGAGAATGACTGAGGAATTACACTGTAAAGTGATTTTTCTGGAAGGTTGAATGTAATTTTCTCCTGCCCCCACTTCTTCATAGCATTTCTTCCCTCTCCCATACCTCTTCCTAAAACTGCTGGAGAACATCCCCTCTCCCATTTTTCTAAGCTTCTCATATGGACAGCTCCCTCCACATGCTGGCCATTTCAGAAGCACTTTTTCTACATGGCAGCATTCCCAAATGCAATGTCAAACTGTCCCACTAAGTGGTTGCTATCCACTGTAGGCTCCTCACAACTCTGCCTTCATGCTAAAAAGCTCCATGAAGTGGTGGGTGTAGAGGAGGAAAAGCAGCACTCACTGACACGTTCTCGAGTATCCACTTCCTCCGCAGCCACAGCAGTGCTTCAAACACAGCACTGCGTCTTCCTTTCCCTTTCCTAAGGACACAGACATTAAGGAAAACATAAGCCAAGAAGCTCAGGGATACTCAGTATGCTAGGCTGGAAAAGGACATATTTGTTTTTGACAGAAGATCAGGACACACACTTGCATTTTTGAAAGGCCCAGACAGGACTTATGAGAGCTTGGTGCAATGTCTTAGGGAAGAAAGCAGCTTAGACAACACAATCAGAACACCTTGGCCTATCATCATTTGGTCTCAGCTGGCCTGTCAGGTTTCTCTGGAAGAGCTCAGGCATTTTTGGGATCTAGTTTGCAATGATCCTGAACTGAATGCAGAGAACTAGATTTGTGTGTACTCACAAAGCCTGGAGGTATTGCAGTGCTGAGGAGGAGCAGATCATCGTAAAAGAGCCGGATGGATTTGTACACTGGCAACAGGAGTCAGAATGAAAATCCACCTGCTGTCAACCCACAGCTGAACGATTAGCTGGTTTGAGGAAGCAGATCCTGGGGACATCCTTGAAAAGTCACCTGATGATGGTTTTAGTGATGTTCTTATCTACAAATGTGGAAAAGCTGATGCAACAGCCTGGTAAGTGATATCTGCTGTCGGTGTTGCCATTGCACAGAAAGTCAGAGTAAGACAGATGGCTTTGTTAAACCGGCATTCCAATTGCTACACTGGGTTGTGGCACTTCAAAAGGACTGTAAGCACAGGTTTTTCTTTAACACTTCTTCACAGGGGATGTCCCAAAGTGAGTTGTACAGGAGGGCTGTTAGGCTTTTTGGCAGAGATTTACTTGGCCCACATCAGTTTACAAAACTGTAAAGCATATTTCTTAAATGTGTGCTCTTCTTCTTTTCCTGTCTTTTTGCAGAAAGTTTTTTTTAGCAAAATAAAGAATTAAATCACCTGCTGTCTATTTCAGCTTGCTTTTAAAATAAATAAAATCAACCTTCTTGACATTCTCCTCTGAGTGGAGGCAATATTTTCCAACTTCTTTCCAACACTGCAGTGCAGCAGAAATTGTAGTTTCTCTGTAACATCTGCTACATCCATCATCTCATAACTGTGACACCTCAGTGCTGTTTTTTAAAGTCTATGAAAGTAATACCTAGCATAAAAAGTCCCATCTTACCCAGTTGCAACATCATAATCACCCAACTGAATTTAGTTGTTTTTCTAAACTACAATTTTTAAAATTGATTCAGTTTCCAAGTTTGTATTTTAGTTCTTGTTAATAAGTACCACAAATAATAAAAGCATGCATATGGGTATTAACTATGCAAAGCTGTGTTTTTATTTTCATGCAAAAATACAGAATCATAATACATTTTGTCATCTGACACACTTTCTACCCTAAATTTCAGGGCAAATAATGACTACTTCTTTTCATTGACTTTCAGACATAGAGAAGTCTGATGATTCACTCACCTTCCTGAAATTCTTGGTTACTTGGAAAATGAAACTGCTAAGAAAACCAAAAAGTATCCTGAAGTGACACCAGAGGGGAAAGCAGAAGTTTTACAGTGATGAAGCCACACAGGAACTGGAACAGACTTTTGGAAAGGTTTTTGGAAAAATAAATAACCAGAGGCAGCAGAAACAAGATTCCATCATACATCATCAACAGTCTGCATGGTTCAGCTTTGGGGGACATCTGTGTCACCTAAGGAATACAAATGTCTCCTTCTCCAATCTCTTTCACATTTGAAAGCACTTCAGAGATTGTAAATATTTGGAGGTTCTCTGGCAATGATCAATTCCAAGAACTTGATTGGGCAACTGTTGCCTGTGCCCAGAACTCAGCAGCTACTCAATGAGCAGTGAGAATAGCCAAAAAAAAAAAAAAAAAAAAAAAAAAAAAAAAAAAAAAAAAGGCAGCACAGGCCCCAAATCCTCTATTCACAAAATCATTAGCTGTTTTTACATCAAAATTACACATTACACATCACAGGGATCCCAGTAATTTTTAATTCTGTTTCTATCTGTGCTTCACATATTCAAGAATCCAAGCATCTTACCACTCACAAGGGAGCAGTTATATTTCCTTTCCTCCTTATACCCCTGTTCATTCATTAACATTGATTGTATATCTTCATCCACGTTTCTGGCATCAGCACATTTTTTCTTCTGAAGACATGCTTATAAAATCTGCATGCCATATAAATATAAAATAACCCTTTCAATAATTTGCTGAAGACCAGATAATGGCATTGCCATGACATGCTTGCCTGCCCATTATCTTTTCAAGTCTGGAAGTTGCTTAGTATATTTTGGAGTCAATAAATGCACTGCACCTAGTACCATTCCAAACTATCTCCAGAGTCATTTGCCAAAGTTCCCAGTCAAAAAGCCAGTCTTTTAGGAGATGCATCTGTCAGCACCAACAACTGACTTGGCAGCACTTTGATTAAATGTGAAGGACACGGAGCCATGTGAGTGCCAAGTTTCTGCACTGCAACAGCACCTGCACAAGGAGCACTCTGACCTTTGAGGGCTTGACTATGATCTTTCAAAATGAACCGCTAGAAGGGTTTGCCTTCGCTGAAGCGTTTCAGCCAGCAGTGGTCCCACGAACCTGCTTGCTGTGTTGTGTTGTACAATAGGTGACACCAGCTCTGCTGTGGTCAAAGCACTGGCCTCCCCTTGGAGAGAGCATCTGCAGTACCGGCATCGCCCGAACCCATCCACACTGAGGTGGACCCATTATTCTCCCTCTCCAAGCTCAGGCCAGCTTCAGAGAAACACAAAATGCTGTGAAGGGTCTTTTGGCATTACTCACCTCTCACTCCTACATATGTTCCTAGTCATGGACCTGGATCACTAGCACAGGCACACAGACATAAAACACAGAAGCTGTCCCGTGTGACTGGGATGCAGATTTGACTCAGACTGCTGTAAAACAAAGTGAAACAGACTACAGCCCCAGCATTACTTTTGAACTACCTGGCTTTCAAAAATTCTTAGTAAAACATCCTTCTATTCCCCCTCTTTGATAATGGATCAGAAAGCTATTGACATGGTAGAGTATAACACACCACTTTGTAGTTTCTGCAGGAAAGTAATATTTATGGATCATATTTACATTTCAGAAATTACTTATGTTTTGTCTCTTTCTTTTAAATTTACTTCAATGTCAAGATTCCTTAGTGCAGCTATTTAAAACTGCTTAACAGTCTCTTTAATCTACCATTCATTGCTTTTTAATTTACCTTCCTGTATCACATTGCCCTTACAACAAAATTCAAATTTCATTGTCAGTTTCTCCTTTTTCCTTGTATTTCCTATGCTGACCTTCTATTTTTTTATTGCTGTTTTCACAGCACTTTGAATTGCAGATGCTGTTCTTAGTAACTGTTCTCTTCTTGTCTGCTTGTCCTTTTAGTCACTTCTATTAAAAACTATTTTTTAAGCAGATTTGGAAAGCTACAGAATCACTTTCCATCTTAAAACAATGAAGGTTTAATATTTGTTTATATAGTTTTAGGAAGATAACATTCTTTAACTGCAGGTTAAGTATGTAAATTTAAAAAAAAAAAAAAGAAAGTAATTGAGGAAAAATGTATTTACCTTATTGTGTTCCCAGCATCTATCACTTAGAACCACATTTCTATCATCAGACATACAAACTGTACAATAAAGAAGAATCTTTAATTGTCACACACATTTAAATAGCTTCAGTAATGCTCTTGAAAACACCTGTTATACTGGCCTATTTAGTATCTATTCTCATTTTCATAGTATTTAGATGGCAACACAATTCAGAATTTCAGAAGTGAAATAACAGATGAGCTATGAGAACTGCAAGAGAAAAAGAAATTTTAATTTAACCATAATACATGCATTTCTTCCAATTATAACAGCTGAACACTTTGAAAAATCCCCGTGTATGGCTTGATGCAGCTACACAGATTTTCTTCTCTCTCTCTCTGGCTTTTGGAGGGCTTATTGCATTCGCGAGCTACAACCCAACAAAGTGAGTAGAACTACAACCTTTATCGGCTGGCTGAATTCTTGCTGCCCTTTGCGCAACGTCTTTAAATTCTCAAATCGCTTTCCTTAATTTTTCCAAAGGATCTTTAGAAAAGTATCTGTCTTTCTAAAAGGCCCAGTAGATTTTCTAACAGAAGGGGGGAAGGGAGGGAGGGAGGGAGAGAAGAAATTAAAAAAAAAAAAAAAAAGTTTGCAGAAATAACTGAATTACAGGTAAAAAACTCCGCCTTTTTTAATCACTTTCCTTGTTTGTATGCTATCTCTAGAAATGACTGTGAAAAGGATGCCGTGACAGTAGCAATTGTGAACAGCATGACATCCCTCTATGCTTCCATCCCAGTCTTTTCTGTTTTGGGGTTTAAAGCAACCACAGCCTACTGGGACTGCTTGGACAGGTGAGAAAGCTGTGTTCCCAAAGTTATACTTTGGTTTCAGTGCCTACACAGATAATGTGATAATGCATTATTTGAAAGACATATATTTAGAGAATATTATTTCCATTAGAAAGGAAAAGCACCTGTATGGAGGAGTTCAATGTAAAAATATAAGGTATATGGGACTGAGTCAGGGATGACCCTGTGTTAGAAGTAAGACAAATTATATAACAACACATTTCAAGCAGTGCATCAAGGTTCGCCCCTTATTCTCAGACTAGAAGTAGTAACAATCCTCACCTTTTTCTAGTTCACCAGAAATTTATTTCACTAACTTCTTAACACAAATAGTGGAAATGGCCTGGAGACCTGATAAAATGGAAAGGTTTTAGAGACTGCATCTGCATAAAGTACTCCGAGATTTTGTCTGAGACAACATTAAATATCTGAATATTTTCTATTATTTTATATATAAGCTGTCAATATTTTCCTCTGTATTATAAAACAACTTTGGAGTCACATCTGAATACACAGCAGAGCATTTCCAGACATATTACCTGCAAACTTTTCAACTAAAGTTTAAATATGTTGGTTTCTCTGGCAGGAACATTATCAATATCATCAATGAATTTGATCTTCCAGAAGAAAGCATAATGCGACAGAACTATACATCCTGGATTAGTTTTTTGAATTCATCATATCCAGAAAAAATTGCTGGACTCAAACTGAAAAGCTGTGACCTTCAAGAATTTCTTGATCAGGTACCCTATCTGCTTTCAACAGCTAATCCTTAAACAAAGTTATGTAGAACGATTGGTATCTTCCTTTCTCTTCTAAGCACACGTATTCTGTTCTACATGCAATGATATATTACACAAAACCATGCAACAAATCAATCTTTCAACATTTGAAGTAACAACACTGCTGTAGGATAGTATGAATGTATAGCTGTGTTATGGCAAACAAAACTGCACCTTATTATCCCAAAACTAACCTTCCAGAGTGTTCCCACCAGAAATCTACCATGGACACTACATTCGGTCCTGGTTTGATTTACATAAATAAGCGTAATGGGGGAGCACATCTAGATGAAAGATTATAGAAAAAGGATGCTGAATGGGAATTTCCTAAATCTCTATTTAGGAAACTATCAAAAAATCCATTACAATGTACACTGTTCAACCACCAAAAGACATCATGATCCTCTTCCTCTCCTTATTTTCCAACCCTCCTAAAATTTTCCCCTACTACTAAACACAGATGTTTCTTCTCTTTTCTTGTCCTACCTCATTCCACTTGTTCCAGGGATCCTGTTTGGCACAGTCAGTGTGTGCTAATGCACGACAGGCCTAACATACAATAATGGTAAAGTAAGCTATTTTACTCGCATGATGGAGAAGTCCAAGGACAACATTCCAGCCCTGGTACAAGTCAATTTTTTTTCTCACTTCTGATGGCACCCATTTCTAATTTACAGTTTGAAATATTTTATTTCCAAATTATAGCAATATTAGCATTTTTCAATGCTTAGATGTAAATATCCTTGTCCTTGGGAGACTAAATCAAAATAAATTTGGTTGAAATTGGATTTTTCCCTATTAGTCTTTCCTGCCTTGGCCATTGTAGGGGGTTTTATGATCAATGATTCACCAGTTGTCTTGGTGTTAAGAGTGGTAATCATATCCTTATTTACCTCGTTCTTTCCAGAAGCTACTAAATCATAGATTTTTTAAAAGCACATTTAAGATGCCATTAGCAAAACAATTGCTATTACAACTCTCCAATCTGCTTTACTGTGAACCCACCTCTTTGTGCAGGCTAAAATCCTGCTCTATGATTGTCTAGATATCTCTAGCAGAACATTTAAAATTAAACTCCCCACTGCCCATTTTCTCAGCCACTGGCTGCCACAGAGGCCACAGGCTGATCAGCAACCTTGACTCCAGAGAAGGACAGCAGTGTGTTATAATTACTTTATGAATTACTTTATGAAATGACATTGTCATGTGTATTTTTATCTATCTGTTTGTGAATTCTTGCAGAGTGTCTCAGGAACTGGCTTGGCTTTCATTGTTTTCACTCAAGCTATCATCCTCATGCCGGGCTCCCAAGCTTGGGCCATCCTGTTCTTCATAATGCTGTTCAGCTTGGGCCTTTCTTCGATGTTTGGAAACATTGAGGGTGTCTTCACTCCTCTTCTAGAGCTTCAAATTATACCTAAATCAGCACCTAAAGAGCTATTATCTGGTAAGGTATTTGTTTTGTTCAAAGAAGGTGGCTTCTTTACAGATGCACCAACTACTAACAGCTTAATTAATATCACTGAGGAATTCATAATTTGTAGCATTAATTTAGCTGAATCTCACAGTGGTAAGGGCAGTGGATTGCGTTTGCAGAAGATAAGCAGAGATGAGGCAGCAGTTACGGCAGAAGCTGTCAGGTGACAATATTATATTGCCTTTGCCAGTTTTTTTCTTAGTTTGCAAGTTTAGTGCTGTTCTAGTTCCGAGAAAGCTTGTTAAATTGCTGTTCCTGGAGTCGTTCACTCTGAGCTGCAGCTGCAGCCTGGTTGCAGTCACCAGGAAAAGCCCTGTCTTCCCTTAAGCCTTTGGCACTGAAACAAATCTCTTTAAGGCACCCGGTGACATCAGCTGGTCTGCCACAACCACCGGCACTTGAACTTACACTGTAAGAGAGGTCACTCACCCCCATTTCACCCAGGTTTATGCTGCTACAGATTGCTTCACACTTACGGTGTACATGTCAGAGTAGAAAATTACCGCTTGGAAAATGAGGAATGAAGGTGTGTGATGCTGCTGTGGCACCAAAACTGGAATCTTTTCAAGCAGGGATGGTTACTGAACGAAACCTGGTCCTCAAGAACCAGACTCGATGAGAGTCTGAAAGATCCTGCTGTGGAACTGGTCCAGAAAAATCTATGGCAGTTGCAAGTAATGGATTAATATTTCTGCAATGTGGCCTTTAAAATTCTTATGGGAAATACTGCTGTCATGCCTTTTGTAGAGTCTTCCTGTGGAACCTAAATTGTATCCCTAATTTGCCAATTTTTCATGTAGAAACACATTTATTCCCCACTTGACAAGTTAACATCATTATTTTTAAATGGATTTTCCAATTGTGAACTTAAAAAACCCCCAAATAATAATAAAAAAAACAACAACAAAAAAACCCCCACCAAAAAAAAAGCCTGGAGCAAACATTTTACAAAATTGAACCAAAGGCCATCTCAGGGTTAGAAGCAATTAGCAACACATTAGAAAGACATACAAACTGATTTGTAACGCATGCTGTGTCCAGCAATACCTTTATTCCCTCCTCTCCTTCCCCCTTTTCCTCTTAATTACCCCAAATCTGTATCTTGGCTAAAGGGGAACTGGCTGTACAGAAGCATGCCGAAAACCCAAACGATACGTGCTGGAACACATGGGACACGGACATTTGTAGCTCTGGGCTCTGAGGAAGTGGGGGCAGAAATCCAAGGAGTCCTTACACTTCCCAGGCGCCACCTGCCTGCGGCTTAAGCCTATGGCTCCACGGAAATGAGGCACTTTAAACTCACCACAGCAGCCAAAAATTACCACTGGGTCACAGCAGAGCCCGGGCTGTCGGATGGAAGGAAGTCTGAACAACTGAAGGATGCTCTAAGTCACACGAATGCACTCCGCCTGCAACAGTGGTGCTCTTGGCCAACACACAGGGGAAAACTGAGTTTGGGAAATGGTATTAGCTCCCTTAAGGAGAGAAGGGCTCCTTGTAACTCCATAGAGGGAGAGAGAATAAAAATTATTAGAACAAGAACAAAACAGTTTAAAACAAAAGTAAACCTTCAAGTTCAGTACTCCAGTAACAAAGATATCTTTTTCTTCTTCAGGTATAATATGTCTAATTAGCTTCCTCATTGCTCTGTGTTTTACACTGGGTTCTGGGAGTTACTGGATTGACATTTTTGACAGATATGCAGGCTCAGTGCCTCTTCTAGTCCTTGCTTTCTTTGAAGTGATTGGAGTTGTGTACATCTATAAAATTAAAAGGTATGTTGGAAAGAGAATTTTTTTCTTGTAAGACATAAATGCAGCTCAGGTTGCAGTAACTTTGGCTCCGACCTGATTTGATTCGGAGCTGGTTAACTGAGACTTCTTCGTAGCACGCTGTTTGTTCCCTTGGCAATTTTGTCTTTTTATTTTAAATATCTGAATAGTTTGCAGAACTGCTCCAATATCTTTATCATTTATTTATGCTTAGAAACCTTACACTAGGTGCTTAGGTAATTAAAATAACAATGTAAATTGGTCATTCATCTCTGGTATGGATAAATAAAGACCTACTTGAATGATACTATTACTCAAGAAGTAAGTTACTAAAGAATGGTGTGGAATAGGAAAGATTTACAGTGTTCTGTGTTTCCAACTTACAGGAAACTATAAAAAAGAGAAACTGTTATTACTCTAAATTTGACATCATCATAAACATGCCTTTCTTTTACAAGGTTCAGTAAAGATGTGGAATGGATGACTGGACGAAAACTCAATCTCTACTGGCAGATCACATGGAGGTTCATTAGCCCTCTGCTCCTGCTAACTGTCTTCATGGCCTTTGTTACTCTGCAGATGCAGAAGCCACCAAGCTACACAGCCTGGAACCCTAAATATGTATGTTCTCCAATATTTTCAGAACTACTAATAAAAGGAAGAATTATCTATTTTCCTCCCTTACTAGATCCTTTAAGATCATTGTTATCTACTGCTTACCCACTGAATATAGCTTGACGTGATGTAGTGCTCAGAATGAGGAGGCTCCAGTGGGCAGAGAGGTTACACATACTAAAATGTGCCTCTTCTTGAAGTGTCCAGCTTACTCTGTGCTCTGTATTTCTTACAGATGTGCATAATGCTCAGAACTGTTGAAGTGAAACATGTCACAGACACTCCATACCTACAGGGGGTTCAGAGGTAGAACAAATGCCTGAGCAGACTTTTAGAGCTGCATAATAGACATCAGGGATGAGGGCATTTCTCAGTGAGACCTACCAATATCACTGGGGCCCTGGTGAATATATGAAAGTGTACTTTTGACAGGCAGACAAGGAGACAGTGGTCTGAGAACACTGTTGGTTAATTCAGCAACAAAGATATGTCCATGCTGAGAACATTTCAGTCTGGATGTCACTGTTCAACATCAACTGCAGTTTCTTTGACTCCTCTCAAACGCACCCTGTGTATTTGCTTGAAGATCGATTCCAGTCTTAAACTATAGCAGCAGTGCCTTCCCCAAATGCCATCAAGTATCTATCATCCCAAATAAAACTCACAGCCACACAGACTTGCAGAAATTGCTTTATCATCATTCCCTCAAAATCTCTGATATACATCCTCCCTATTTGACAAAGAACATGCTCAGTAATTGCTGAAACCAGGTAAGCTTTGAGTACAAAAAGAATGAACATAGTTTAACCAAGAGAGGGGGAAGATTTATAATACTTTGGGCAATCCCCATATCCCTAGGAACATGTCACAATTCCAACTATACATCTTTGAAACTGTAAAACATTTACAGCTGTCTCTAGACCCACAAGAAGGGTTGGCAGAGGACACAGCCACTGAATGCTACTGTACACAGAGTAAAACTTTAGCTATCCTTACTGAAACAGCGTAAGAAAATAAAAATAGAAATCACAGCAAAATCTAAGTGTACCTATGGATTATTTTTTGCTTGCTTTTTGTCTCCACAGGAAGGCTTCCCCATGAAGGAGGAGAAAGTTTATCCACCTTGGGTACAGGCCATTTGCGTGCTGTTGGCTGCCCTTCCTTGCGTGTGTATACCTCTGGTAGCGCTCTTCCACCTGGTCAAACAAAAGCGCAGGAGCAAGGACCCAAGCTTTGTACCACCAGAAGTCTTCTCCTGTCAGGGGGCTAACAGCAACTTTTCTCATCCAAAAGAATAACTATCCATTGTTCCTGTCTGTAAGCAAAAATAAGGCAGCCATTGTTAGACATTATTAGCTGTCATTCGGTATCATCCAACCAACCTGGATGTGTATACAGTTCATAGGCTGACAGCACTCGCTACACTCTGTAAACAATGCTGTTGTGTTTCCTTTAATTTCAACCATCTTCACAGCTTCATGTATCTCTCCAGACAGAATTTAAACTTGGAAAGCCTGTTGAGTACTGCTGCCGGCTTCTATCTCTCTTCACTTTGAAAAAAACTGGTCTGTTCCTAAGGATCAGCAACATAAATTAGAACACAATAATACACTGCCCTGCCCCCCTGCTCCAGGAAATGTAGAATGGGAGTTCTCTAAGAATAAGGACTGCTCTTTTCCACTACACTCTAATTTTTTTAAATTCCTATACACACTTAAACAGCAGTCATTTTTTGATTATTTCATTTTCTCAGGCATTGCAAGAATCAAAGATAAAGCATCAGCAGACAAAAATGTATGTTAAGTAAATTTGAGCAATTAATTCTGCACAAATCTCTTATTTTAGCAGATTCCAGAATTCATTGTAGTGGAAAATACCGAAAAAAAAAGTTCCCAGCTTTTCCCCCTTTTTTTCCTCATACTGAACACAATAGCTGAATAGCAAAACAAAAATGCAGACATATAACAGCCTTTCAGTGAGCTGCAGCCTTCAGGACATGACAATGAAATTGATCTTTACTGAAAAACAGGACTTTCTGTACTTGGCTGCAGATCGTGGCCACTCCTTAGTGCTGGGACATGAGGATTCCTCTTGTCAAGATACTTGAAGAACCAGCAGCCTTTGAAAAAATATGAGGAAAGTATGTGAGGATAAAGCATGACAATGCCTTCAGACTGAGTAATTGAGCCAAGGAAGAGAAAGGATTAGTGTTACAAAGCTGCAAATACATAAATAAGAATTTTTAACTAACTAAAGCATATATTTTATATTCAGGTTTCTAACTGCAGATAGTTAAATGTTCATTAAAACCCTATACGCAACTAAATGCAGCGGGTTGAAGTAGTCAGAGTTCTGTTCTTAAACAAAAACACGTGCAACTAGTACAGACAGAAGCTGAGAAAATAATTAAACTAGAATCCAAAAGACTTTCAAGTCTTTAAATCCATCTTGAGTCACTGTTATGGTATCCAGACTTGACTTTTGAGCTGTCCCTTCCATTCACCAGAAGGGAGACTTCATGGATCACTGGATATGCAGTTCAGCCCAGGACAGGACTTTGGGGGAGGACAATTTTCAGCTCCAGTAACTACAAATGATGGCTGGACAAGACAAGCTGAAGTTACTGTTTAGCTTAGGAAGCCATGCAGAAAAATATGTTGAGCAACTCTTGTGTGAACACTGCTCTTCTGTTGTCAGTGCACTTCTGATGTTACCTCTACCAAAATTCCTGTGCCAAAACTGTAGCCTTACTTCAATAAAGTTAGTGCTACAAGTTCCCCTTCTTATTCATGAAGAACAAGATGATATCCTATAGGTATATTTTTCTCCTGAATAGCTCGACTGTGTCACTTGAAGGGGCACATGTATGCAAACACCTTCCACTCACTCTTTTCCCAATCTTTTATCTCCGTAGCTCATCAAATCTTCTTTGCTGTAATACACTGCTGTGAATTCCTAACACTGACAGACAAGACTTTCCTGGAATTGTCTGGGCTGCAAGAACCATCTGGGTTCTTTGGAGGCAAATCAGCAAAAGACACAAACACAGTCGTGGTGATATTCAGCCTTAACCAGAATCCACAGCCCTAAAATAAGGAGATCAATTGCCTATTAAAGGAAAAAGCCTCCGAAGGAGCATTGGAGCACTATAAATAAGGACACATCCAAATTATCATAATACAATAAACAGAAAACAAATGCAGAAAGAGAAGCACAATCCTAGAACACAGGCAGTTTCCTATATTGTGAAATATGATACCTACCTCAGCCTGAGATTCCCAGTCCATATTTCCTTCCCAAAATGAACGGTGTGAGAAGGACGTGTTGATGGATGCATCCAAGATACTGTGATCTTCCCTAGAGGGGTTTCTGTTAAATTCCTTCCTTACAGCTCTGTAGACACACTAAAAACAACGTTCAGCCCTATTTCCCCCCCTCCCCATTTAAACCAGCAAGCTCAACTTCCTGAGTGGTTTGCAACACTTGCAGCGCAGGTTGCACAGGGAGTTATGTTCAGTGGTTTAGCTCTCAATCTCTCTACTTACCTTCTCTTAAATACTGAGACCTTAACCTCCACCACAACTCTCAAATCTTTTGAAATTTTCCCAGCTGTACAATGATTGTTGAAACTCCACATTACAGATTCAGAATGCTCCTAAGGTAATTCATTTAATATTTCTAGATTCAAGTTATTCACTCTACCCAAATGTTTCCTGTCAGCAGTTGCTGTTTAATGCACTGCCTTGCTACCAATTAAGTAGAATATATTTTACCACCATAATGGATCACACCATTTCTTTTAGAACAGTTCAGTGCTGGAATAGCTTTGTGGAATATTTCTACCTTCTCAACATTATAAACATCTACTTTTGGAGCAAAAACTGTATGCCCCTGCCATGGTTAATCTATTCCTTACACATATATGGTATTTTCTTTCCCATTATCATAAGCTGCAGCAGCAACTTCAAGTTTCCAGTACAGACTGCCGGCTCTTCTTCAAATCTCCAAGTTCTTCACTTTCTAAAACACATACCAGTTGCAGGTTTACTTTCCCTTGCCTTTTTAAGGGAAGCATATTTTAAATGAAATAATCTTGTGATTTCTACACTGTATTTGTAGCTGTTTACAAACAGCTACTCCTTATAAGTGATGACTCAGGAAGTAACTGTTGGGAAAGGCAAACATCAGCTCAGAGAATTGCAAGCATTACACTGTATTCATTTTTATAAAATAACACCTTCAGCTGAGACCACATTTTAAGTTTATATTCTCACAGAGAAAAATAGGCTAATCCAAGCCATTGGTGAAGTTTACACCTCACCATTCTTCATGTTGGAGCATCTTGCTGTCTCTTCTTGCCACATGATTCCAGAAAACAAAGCTTTCTACACTGCCAGGCCTCTCTTATGCAATGTTGTCCCTGACTGTGATCCCTCATCCAGTATCACTGCAAACCACTGAGGGGCATGGGGATGTTTAAATGTTTGAGGTGATGGCTGAAGAGCATTGCTCCTTATCTCTAGTAAGAACAATTGCTCTTGTGGCTTTTTAAAAATGTATTTTAAGAGTGCCACTTCTCAGACAGAAAAAACTCAAACCTGTATGACTGACTGTACATTTTGAAGTGAGTTATGATGTTAACGGACAGACTGCAATACTGCAAATCAACCACCAGTCCCCGTGTGGTAGGGATTTGCCAGGGATGAGGCAACCATAACTTCTCTGGGCAACCTCTTCCAGCATCTGTAACACCCTCACAGTAAAGAATTTCTTCCTTATATTGAATGTAAACCAACCCCCAGTTTAAAGTCATTTTCCCTTTTTCTTTGACTATATGTCCTTGTAAAAAATTTCTTTTTAAAGAACTAAAGATATGCAAATAGAAAAGCAATATACTTGCTATATTATCTAATCAAGAACTTTTGTTTTGTAGGTATAAATGAATCTGGTATCATTCTGTACAACATTGTATTAAAAATATCACAAAGTATTCAAAATAAAACATACAACAAACATAATCAGCTTGGACAGTGATATTTTGGTATATATTAGTTGTGATCTGCAAAGCATAAAATTTCTAGCCTCTGCATCATGCATTTGCCCTCTGCAGATAATCGCTTTTTGTGACATAAACCAGCATATTAAAGATTACTATAAAATAAAGGCCTTGGAAACAAATACACGTTATTGCAATTAACCAGCCAATTTATTGTAAGATAGTCTGCAATGCAGACAAGTAAAAAACAGCTCTTCAAGACAACTCAGTGAAACAAGAAATTAAATAACTTTGTACAGAACGCAGTTTAATGACTCCTTCATCAAGAAGATGGGAATCACGGAACATAACCAAATAAATTACTTGGCCTGTGAAAACAGCCTGTGAATTTACAAAAAACACCCCACAAACAAAAAAACCCACACAAGAAGGTATTAACAAAACTGTCTGCTCTTCTTATGTCCTTGTAAGGTATCTGAGAAACAAACACATAAAACTTCAGTGCGAACTTGCTTTTGGCCCACTCTACCAAAACAAACTACAGAGAAGTCGTCTAAAGACAAAGCAGTTACTTTCAAACCTGGGAACATTATGAAATAAACCTCTATCAGTCCAGGATAGCTTTGAAATCTTGACAAAGAGACGGTTCTGTCACCGCCTGCAGTAGTGCCACAGTATCCTCTGGGATCTTGCTGATTACCCGCCTCTTACCTACCAAAATACCAGAAACAATTCATTACAACTGCAAATAACTAGAAATTCTGGCTTAGGGAAAATGCTAATGAAACAAGGAAATCAATACTAGCTAAAACCAACTAAAAAAGTTAAAACACCTGGAAAATGGGGGCAAGAAAAGCTGTAATAAAATATGCTACTGTTCTTCCACACTTAAATCATGCTAACAAATAAAAAGGTTCAAAACTGTATGCGAAAATATTAACAAAGAAAATCAAGGAGCAAATTCCTCCTACTTTCTATTTTTGTGACTTTTTTTGTTTGGATTTGAGAACTTTATTAGATTTTGAAAAGTACAAGTGTAAGCCCATTTGTTCAACAACTTTACCCACAAAATAAGGCCTTCCATTAAACCATAGTTACTTTCAAAGACAATGTCCCATCAATAGAAATACAGACAGTAAAAAAGACTTTTTACAGATTGGGAAGAACATGCAAAATCCTAGCAACAGTTTAAGTCCGTCACTAAACAGAGTCGGCAAAATTGTCAATGGTGCAGAAAGCCAGAAGTACTCAATAAACATTTGCCCTGTATCTGGAAAAGAGACAGATGATGTATTTATATCTTATCATGATAAGAAAAGACTCTTGCTCCTTTCCCCACTGGTAATAACAAGAGAGATGTTAAACAATAACTGTGTTTTAAATACTTAACTCTGAAGAATGATGACAACTCGTGACAAGTCCCTGATGTTGATATTTAATAGGTTTGAGAATAGTGGGAAGAGCCTCCTCCCCAAAACCTATAAGCTTGATATCGATTCCCACAGAAAGTAATGGAAAGGCATGTACAGGGACACAAGAGAAAGCCACATTTATATCAATCCATGTCAGCAACATCTTACAGAGGTAATAGGTTTTATACAGCCAATACAAACTCCAAAAGGACAACAAAAATTGCAGCTGTTAAGACAACACAGGGGCTGTCACCAGCCTTGTTTATCTCTGTGCTACAGATTACTGCAGCATATAGACACTGAGCTAACTTCACAGGACCCCACCTGAAAGTCAGTAACTTCCCTGTCATGATTACTGACATGCACACAGGCTATCTGATTTCCAGAAGACAAAACATAAAATATCATGTTTAGAATTACCTCTGATATCTCTACATAATGTTTAGCTCTCTAGTAACTGTCTCTATGAGATGATGCTCTGATTACAATAACACTGTCCAAGACTAGGTCTGCTGCAGGGAAAACACAACTAACTCGTAACTGCCTAGAAAACTATCAGTATCTTTGTAAATGGACTTTAGCATATGCCCAAAGGATCAAGCCACTGTACTGAATTGTACTAAATCCAGAAGAAAATAGAAATATAAACACCATGTACAATCAGGGATTGAAAAACAGCCTGCACCTATGACCAGAGACCTTGGGGATACAGAGATAATGATGCCTGTTCACACCAAGGGTATGCACGTGACTTGTCACCACAAGATGTGCTTATACAGCTCCACCAATTATTGTATAAATCCTTGCTGCACCTGCAGAACAGGGCTAGTGGAAGTACAGGTAAGATTTCAGGTGGCTCTAAATAAATGGAGAATTTGAATGACTTGGACCCAAGTGATCTGTCAACCAATCACAGTGAAAATTTCCATCTTAAAAGTTTCACAGTAAAGACACAAGTCACAGCCTGCTAATTATTCAGGCAGCTGTTAAGCAAAGATTTCTGAAGCCTTGATCTCTCAATAGCATACTTAAAGTCTCAGGTATTTCCAAAAAAACTGGACTCTGTAGATAAAAAGAGCGTGTTGTCTTAACACTATGGATGTGAAGAACAGATTCTGCCTCAGAGAAGGTAAGATTTATGAAAGAATAGATGAAAATTACTCTTTTTAAGAGAACATCACCACCAACTTTCTACGGACCTTTGGACTTTTCCAGCTCCACCTCCACAATACTCAGGAAGTACAATATTAATAGGCTTCCCCAGGAATTTAGGAAGAAAGATTATTCCCTTTCTCAAAGGCAATTCTCACTGCCAGAGACGCCAGCTGACAGGTGGTCAGCTTTCCCTTTCTGGGTTAGAAACTGTGCAGAGTTAGGCCTGGACCACATCCAAGTTTCAGGTCAGTATACTGCAGTTAGGCAAGCATCTCTGTGGGTACAGCAGAAGGAACCTAGTGACAACTGCGGTCTGCCAGTCAAAGATCCCAAAAGGAAAACCTTCAGCACTAGAGATCAAATCTCAAATGTGCCCTATATGGATCTTAGAGAAGTGAGGCAGCTCCCAGAAAAGCCATCATCCTACTGGTTTTGTCTACTGCAGTCTCTGCTTAGTTCTTCAGTGCCTGTCCCCTCCAAGTGAAGCAAGCAGCCCTGCCCTGGCTTATCAGCAGCAGTGAGAAGACTTGGGGCCTCTGGTTTTGGTGCCAGTGAGTAACAAAGGAGTTTCTCTAGGAAAGGCTGTTGGAATTCTGCTCCATACAGAAAGTCCATAGCCCTCAATAACGTGGCTGGCAAAACCCCAACCATCAGTTTGCTTCCTGTAAAAGTGTAAGTGTCATCTTGATACATTCCCACTGCACCACCAAAAATCAGACTCTGCACTCAGGTGCTGCTGAAAGCCTTTGGCACGGGAAGGAAATGCTTCCTTCCAAAATAAGAGCTGCTTTTTTTTTGGGGCACTGGACCTCAGTGCAGCTATCAAAGACAGCTTATGACACATTTGAAATCAAATAGGTGTTACTCTGAAACGAGACCCGAGAATTTCTTGGTCTCATGTAACAAAACTGCCCAAGCAATGCCTCATTCAGAGTGCAAATTAGAGAGTCAGCGTCAAAAGTCTGGCCATCACCGCAGCCTAATGCATCAACAGTACTGGTTGTTTCAGGGAAGCATCTTGCTGTCCACTTTTAAATCTTAAAACTGAAAATTCTGTTATTTCTGGGGCCGGCCTGCAGGCAGACTGCCCAACTGTTTAAGGAAAGAACTCCCCAGGGGCCAGGGACACGGATTTTTGTCACCAAATGCAAGTGTCAGAGACACACCAACACTGCAACTCCGCAAGAATGCAGTGGAGCCAGTGCTTCTGTTTCCAAGTGACCCTGGTGATACTTTTTCAGGTAAGAGCTTAAATTGTGGAAGGAGTTGATTTTGTTTCTAGTTAATCTATTTTAAAAAATTTAGAAGCTCATTTAGTTAAACCTGCCAAGAATACTATTTGTATTTGTATTTCATTTAGTTAAACCTGCTGAGAACACTAACATGATTAACACAGTCTTAATTAAGCCTTCTGAGCTGTACAAGCTTACTGAGTGCCAAGTGTCAACTGTCCAGTGAGTACAAGGCTCTAGAAAATGCAGTGCTGAAAAACATTTTAATCTGCCTACTTATACTTAGAAAACTTGAATAAAATCAGATCATCAACGTACATCTAAGAACAACATTTTAGGATCAGAAAACTTTAAAAATCCGTTAGTTATTAAGTTTTATTACAATTAACCATAGACAACACTGTAAAAATAGCTGAATACTTACAGATTTTTAAGGATTTAAGCAGACATTTGTAAACAGCTTCGTGATTTGACAGTTTGACAATGAAGGCATGGTAGCAGAGCCATTCTGCTACCTGAATAGGGAATATGTCAGATACATCTTTGTTACCTTCAGCAATCCCTAGAGACAGAAAAGGAAGATTATGTAACTGAAAGAGATGAGCATTAAGAAGCGTGTCTGTCTTTTATAAAATCACCCCAGGATTTTTAGTAGAAACCTGTGTAGTCAGTGAAGCCTTGCACATCAACAGAAAACTAAAAACTAGCGCCTGAAACACAATCTTCAGAAAACTGAATTTAAGAAGAAAAATGCACTGTGATTCTTATCATGCACCTCATAATATTCATTCCTGATCTTTATCCCAAAATTACAATCAGACTGTGCATTCAAGATGCTCTATTTGTCTAAAAAAAAACCCCAAACAAATCCAAACCCACGACTTCATTGCCATTAGCATCCTATACCTGCATTTATTGTTTTCAGGATAGCATAGCAGTATGATGCAGTCTGAGAGATAATCCTTAGGAAGAAATGAGGATTTTTTCTAACTTGCTGGTTGAATGGAAATTGAAGAACACAGGCATGGAACCTGTTCACAAAAACAGCTTGTTTAATCAAAAGTCATTTGCAATTTCAAGTGAAACAGTGACTACATAGCTTAGGCACTATACAACATTTAAAAGCAGACAACAATCTTTAGCTGTATCAACACTGTTACTGCATGACACATCTCCCATATACACACATTCCTGGAATGTCAGACACATATGACATTTAGTTTGCTTCTAAATTTTATGGTGAAAGAAGGTCTTGATGCCATCTGCCTTGGTAACAGACTCCTCCTCCTCTGAGGACCGCACAACTGTGTTATGTGCAGGGAAAAATCAAACTACCCATCATCACCAATTCCATATCCCAGACCATGCCACCAGAGAACACCTACATGAGAGAGTGTGAGAGGAAGAAAAAACAAAGCAAAACCCCACAATAAAGTCTGTTCAGGTATGCAGGAAAACGGACTTCCAGATGATTCCACAGACCAGGATACTCACCCTTTTGCCTATCTGGAAGCCAACTCTATAGGAGTTATTTGTATTGTATGCTTCCTTACACCTGTTTAAAAATATTTTAAAACTGCTGACTTTTTTTTTACTTTCAGGCTCTGGCATCCCAACCCTGCTTATGCTGAGTATCGCCAATTACAATGTTGATTTTTAATTAATCAACAATGTATATACTTGTTTATTAAATTAACCCAGCATGTTGCAATTGCTTAAAAAAAATGTGACATTTTCGATATTTAAGACCCAAGTATCATGCTGCATTACAGGTCTTTGGCTGAACTAAGCTGACATGCAGTTATCATGGTGGACAGTCTTTTAAATTTAAAAACATATAAAGGCAACTGTTAGAATGTTACCACAAACCCAAACAGAAGCAACTAAGTGATCATATCTGTCAGAGAAAAATCTTAAATCACCCACAACACAAAAGTTTAAGAGCTGGACACTTCAGTGCTGTACCAGACAAACCCAATTACACTTCTTGGACAAAGAATACAGCTTGAATGTGGACCAAGATGAATTCAAGAACAAAACCAAAATGTCCCCTCATAGCAAGTGTGAGCACAGCAAAAGAGGAACATCTGATTTCTGTGAAGAGTGAGGAACTCTTGTACATTTTCTGCATTAAAACAATAAAAACTCCAATTACTTGCTGCTGCCAATCATTCAAAGTTTTCAGTGTACACAGATTAGTATTTTCTTTCCACTTGCTTATCAGTTTTGATTTCTTTCCCATATCTTTGTTTAAAGCATTCACTTCCTCAGCTGATCAAGCCCAGCTCACAAGATATGATGCCAAGATATTACCAGCTAAGGAGCAATTAGAATGTATCAGCAATAAGAAACTACAATTAACTTGGTAGGATGAAACCTCACTTTACCTAAAGTTGTACTGATCAAAGTTCTATATGGTTTTAACAGATACAAAGTTCTAAATATAAACTGGCCAATATTTAACTGATCTAAATATAAAATGGTTAATAAGGCTTCTTTATCATACTCCTGAAGCAAAACAGACTGGTTATCTTGAGGTCAGCTGTCAAAACCAAGACACTGAAAATCCATCTGGTGAAGCATTGCTTAAACACACACATCAAATATAATCCTGTATCCTAAACTTAAAAGTATTACTTAAGAACAGTGTTGAAACAAGAGTAACTTGACCTACTACTGGCATTTACTAATGCACACATCGTACACATATATATATCCTGCAGATTTACATGGCTCACTTTTTTCTAATTCATAGCTCCTCCATGTGTCAAGAAAGAGTAATGAAATATTGACACTTCAGAAGACAGTGACCTACCTGTAAGCCTGAAGAAAAAATATCTTGTAGATATTAATGAGAACTGTTCTAAGGCTGTTGATCTAGAGCAGAACAGAAACAGAGTATATTTTAGTGTCATAATAGGAATTGTTGAAGATCTAGACAAAACACCATTTCATCCTAAACTTAATAGATTTCTCTTATGCAACTAAGATACTGTTGTGAAAGATCACTTCTGGAACTCTACATTTTATTTGATGTCAACATTTTCAGATTATGAGGATTTCCTCTCAAAATAAACTTTTATGTTAGAACTCAAAGCAGTTTTAATATTCCTCATCACTAATCACAATATTGACAAACATCCATTTTCATATTCCCACCTGCAAATCAAGAAATAAACTATGACATTTCAGTTTGAGGACTGCACTCAGTTTGTATTTCATGTTTTTCCCAGCTGCTGCAGTTGAATTGAAGGAAAGACTTGATCTGATAGAAGTACAGGTATAACTAGAAGAAAAAAAAAAAAAAGTTAAAAAAGTAGTTAAACTCCATGGGCTAATAGACTAAATCAAATTCTGTAAAGTAAGTCTCATTTAACTCCCCATTTAGAGATTTCCTGCTAATCAATGAGCCAGTAGGTAAAAGATGACCGTAATTAAATTCAGTGCTCAAAGAGACTAGGCCCTGTGGCATTGAGGGTATTAGCTAAGGGCTGACTTCAATACCTCTGGGCTGAAAAATTCACCCTGCTAAAAAAAGCCAAATCAATAACCTTAAAAATAAGTTAAATGTATTTCCTTAACATACTGTCTAGCCAGAACATTATTAATTACTCCAGTGACAATCATCTTATCTATATCTATGATCCATGCAATGCAGGAGCTTAAGTTTGAAGCCATCTTAGTTACTGGAACAACTCTGATGTTCCAGCTACTGAAGTCAAGCTTATCAAAAGCAAAGCCTTGAAACAAACACTGTGATGGGCTTGGCAGCACTGGGTTAATGGCTGCACTCGATCCTAAAGGTCTTTTCCAACATAAGCAATTCTATGATTTTATGATTCTGATTACTGTCCCCCAGACCAGTAGCATCAATACCCTTTTCAACATAAGCTCTTTCTGTCAAGAACTCAGCTAGTGAATAAATCTCTTTGGCTGTTTATTTTAGTTCTTTGCTATGGGAAACCATATCATATAAATTCCTTTCTTCAAATGACCAAACTTTTCAGTTTAGGAAGATGACTGAGGAATTTTACCACCCTATTGTTGGAAAATCTCCTCTTAATTTTCCACTCAGGTGCTTAAGGGTTGTTTATACTAAACATGGTCAACAATGAAGCTAATAAAGCAATATTATCCTTGAGTTTAAACAGTTCTTTCTTTTCGATCTTTAGCAAATGTCTAATGCCATCTCCAGTAGTCCATATAAAGGGTCTACAGAACTTTTCAGTAGGATACATTATCCTGTCCTGAGTTCTATGCCAATTCAGGCTGTTCTGTGTAAAGGATCAAGGTTGCTAGTTTAAAGAGAGGTTCTCTTCCCCACACATTCTTTCCCATCTCAAGTGTACCAGGGGAACACCTCTGATGTTGAAAGGGTTGCTAGTCCCTCTAAGTCTATACCAAATCAATCCCAATCTGTCTTGCTACACCATTCCCAACACACCCTTGTTATTCTCCCACAGTGCACGAGATACTGTAAAGCTGACACTGGAGAGTACAGCTGTATTTACCTGGAGTAATCGCAGTAAACCTCGAGTGTTTTTATATCTAATAACAAACCACACCACGGGATCAAACGACAACCTGGCAGCTGCTTAAATTTGGAACATCCTGGGATATCATCAACAGGAAAATTCACCACTGTCTTATTTGGGTTTATTAAAAGGCCGTACTCAGGTATACCTGCTGTTAGAGTCCTAAAACAGATATCAAGAGTTAGGCTAAGCCCCCCCCAGCAAAGCAGACAAAATTGGCACCACACCACAAGACACAAGACCTTGAACAAAAGGGCAGAAATCAAAGAATGCAGGGAACCACAGCCAACTCTTCAGATTAAGGAACGCAGCTAGAAATAAAGAAAGTGAAGACTTTAGAGGTAAATAAAATACATTAAATAGATAAACTTGAGGATAATGGAGACAAAATTTTACAGATTAATGCAAATTAAGCACATCAGCCATGCAACACTTGAGGCAAGCTGTATGAACCATACTTACAGAAGCCTCTGAAATAAAAAATCACTGGAAAACGACAGATGATAAGTTACTGTTTTTGGAAGTTAACAAAACCAAGGAGAATCCATATAACAAGAATCTCACTTATCTGATGAAAAGTTTTGAACTTTGAGGGGAACATTCTTCCCTAAGAATGTTTTCACTGCCAGAACGCCCGCTGATTACCTGCTACATGCTGGATCAGCAGTGTCACGGACAAGGAGCAATTTGTCCCACTCGGCAACGTACTTATGTGCAGGCTTTGTCCTTTTAAAGAGAAGAATAGGTACGCTCTTCTTCTTGGGGAGTCATAGCCATAATGCTATCTCCTTGAAACTAATTTACTGAGTCCCTCAGTTCTAATACTACATTAGAAAAAACAGGTACTACTCCTTTTGTGGCAGAGAGCTCATAGGATCTGATCTGTAAACAGTTCTGGAAATCTCTCACAGAAAAGGCTACTTCTCTACAGAAAACCAACACAGCTGGTACAGAAGCTGACATTGAATGAAGATGCAGACAACTTCAAAGGGCAAGAAGGACAATATCTGCACTGCTACTCAAGTGACACTGTGGTGAAACGATGTTGTAAGAGATTAATAGCTTAAGGCCCTCACAGTTAGTTTGATTTATCATTTCCAGAACTGTAAGCCCACAGATCCCTAAAAATTTCTTTCTGTTGCTTTCATAAGGAAATGCAGACAAATGACGTCTTCAAAATACACTATCCACTATTTCATACAATTTATACTCAAACTGTACTTAATTGATTGCTCCATTACCTTTCAGGCTCACAACAGAGCTGCATCATTCTGACTACTGAAAAGCATGATGCAACCGACTACAGTGCAGATGCTAAGCTTTTCTTCAAGACCTTTGGATCCTTTAAATTGACTTTGGCATCAGCAGAGGTCGCCTAGCACAGACTGTACACTTCTCTCCACAGTAACCAGGAGCTTTGGGGATTCAGTTTTTAAAGAAAAGGTACTTCTGAAGCACAGTAAAGAATTACTGTCTTAAAACTTCCATGTGAACTGCATACTACCATGCTATTGATATCTTCAGATACTCAACATGGAATGTTAATGACCAGAAAATTGTTAGCAATATCGGATCAGACTCGAGCTGCATTCTTTCCCAGGGAACAGAAAGCAACAGCATGAGTGCCCAATAAAAACATTTCGAGAATGTAAATAAGACATCTTAAAAATTTGAGGGAAAATGGTTTTAAAAGACAACTCTCAGCTGCTTTGGTTAGGCTGCAATACTAATTTTTGCTTGAAGCTCCACCAAGGTTAGTAGGTAGGTCCCTGATTCAAACTTAAGCGGGAATTGCTCACCATGTGAACTACAACAGAATGTTAACTGGCTACCAAGAAGGCAGTTGTAGGATTCTTCTCAAGGGCAGGCTTGAGAACTCCAAAATAGCCCTTGATTGTTAACTCACAAAACAAATACAATTCTGTGCATAAAGATGAAAAAGAACTACATAAAAGGTTATAATGCTTACTACTTTGAAGACTATGTGTCTAATAGCATACCTTAAAAAAGTTCTTGCCTTCATTAAATGCGGTGTAAGGAGCAAAAAATCATCAATGAGACGTATTAGGACTCTGTAATCAAGAAGAAACCAATGTTAGATTTTTCAATAAGTAATCCTTTCAAAGGTTTTTCATAAATTTCAGAGCAACAATGTGCCTGCCTATTTTAATTCACAAGACGGTAGAGGTCAACATGAACTCCAAATTGAGACCCATGAAGAAATTCTCAGTTTTGCTTCTTTCCTAAACATAAATGAAAAAATTAAATTAAATAAAAAAGGAATAACACTGGCTAGATGAAACGTGAAGGAACTGACAACACAAACTATTCCACAGAGGCTTCCCTGGATACATGGGTTTACACTTTTCCAAGGGAGAATCTGCAATATCTTTCTCTACAAGACAAGGAAAAGTTGCTAGAACAGGTACACAAGTGGATTCTTGATCAGCTCCAACTCTATCTTTGTTCACAACATAAATAATTTGTTGATGAAGCTACAGCTTGAATGTAAAACAGAAAACCAACTACCACTGCAAAGGCTGACATTTTCCAACAGAATTCAGACCCCAAGCTCGCCCATGTTTTTCTGGTAAATCCTGCTTAGCAGATCACAAAGAAGTAGCTCTGGACATGATGATGTACAGTCTCATCTTCAAAGCAAGAGCACTGCCACCCCTATGATCAGACCAGCTGCACAGGCTCAGGCAAGTCAATAACCACCTTATTCTTCTGACTTAAAGGACAAATTAAATTATCAAGATCATTCAACAGACACCTAAGCAACATTCTAAAATCTGCTCTACATAAAGACAGCTGCTATATTAAAAAGTCCATTCTTCTGAATCAGTTCCATAATTTTATAATTTTGTAAGCAGCACCCTTTGAAAGCAACAGACAGCTTTTCAGACTCACATCAGAGCATCCTCAAGCCTGTAAGAACTACTACTTTTATAGGGAAATGTTTAAAATTCTGACACCCAGCAAGCCTCCCAAGAAGACACACCAGACAGATGCACTTATCTGGAGTACTGCCACAGTTCTTCTTCATATTTTGGGGAAGAATTCACAGCAATGAAGAGAGATGTCTGAACAATGAACAAGTTTCAGGGTCCAGCTCATGACTAAATATCCTAACCCAGGATTCAGCTGGGGATCTGTTCATACACAGGTAAAAGGAACCTCAAATTTTTTACAGCCAATTAAGGTGTAAAGCTTTTATCAGGCTAGCTTTCTATCAAGCTCCTAAGAAGCAAGCACATGCAGCCCACAAAGACAGAGAAGATTTACCAAAAATGACACAGGGCTTCAAACAAGAACCAACACACCCCAGAAAAATCTGCTATAAAGCTCTGACCTTGATAAAATGTTAAGATTTACAGACAGTGAATTGCAAAGATCTCAGGCAGAAGCCTGGAGAATCATAAAGTCTGTCATGAACATCTCATCTTGTCTGAGGTGAAAAGACCACAGATGATGTGGGAATGAGTGAAACATAGCCATAAACTTCTCAGAAGAAAAAGCAGCTTTTAAGGCTCCTTACAGCACCCTTAAATATGGTGCTCTTTCTAAATCTCCTACCAAAGGTATAGGAAAGCTTCTCTGCATTTTCCTCTTAATCTTGTAATAAAGAAATTCTCCCAAAAAAACAACCACAACTTCACTGAAGCTGCAGAGATGTTTGTGTGCACCACTCCGAATGAAGTTGGAAATCTTTGAAATGCAAAACTAAACATCAGAGAAAATGACTAACACATATGAATTACTGTAACGGAACAGAACAAAGCATCCCTACCCATCCTGCTGTATTCCAGAGAACAATTTGTTTTCCATATCTCCATAGAATAAGCTGCAAAGTAAGCTTGACAAAATGGAGCCCTGTGGAATTCCACAGCACTGTAAGTAGTACCTACCAAAGAATAAAAGAAAACAACAAAAAAAAAATCAAAACATGCAACAAGATCACAGTAGCTGTTAATTTTTTTTTCCAAGTATAAAATAAGAAATATGCAATATGTTTGCCAGTTGGCCTTATTTAATTTTTTTTTTTTTTTGTTCTTAGAATCTACATAGAGATCTAGAAATTTTAACTTTAACAGTGAAAAAAACCTCCACTAATACACATACTCCTTTTGTATTAACAAACTCCAGGAGACAACTGGCATTAAATGAAAGACATTGTACAACTGATCTCAAACCACAAGGCCTCCTTCTGAGGAGGCAGAAGGAGACACACTCATCACAGACACAGTGACAGACACACTCATCATTGAAGTTTTTAAATTCTTTATGATATATCTTACTGTGATAGCTTCAAGAGAAGTGTTTTTATACACCAAACAAAGTGCACTGGGAGAATTTTCTATGCTGGCATCAACCATATGGGTATGGCTCACAGAACCCAAGGGAATTATTTTCACAACACTTATTTGAAGCAGTGAGATACTATTTCACCACTATCACATGAATGACTTGGTGAAGCTGAAGAGAATAAATTCAGACCACACACTACTTTTGAGCACTGATCCTATCAGTATCTTCAGTCATCTGAAAATACCTGCAGTAATTTTATTTTCTTACAGACTTTTGTTAAATGAATCAAATGGTATTAGAAGATTTCTTAGAGGTCCTCAGCTCAATAATCAGCATTTTTCTCAAAACATCAAGTTAATGTTAACTAACTGCGATTTTTTTTTAATGAGAGTCTATTCACTGAACAAGAAACTTAAAAGGGGTAAGTTCATTTCAAGACAAACAGTATTTTTACAGTCAAGTTGTGACTGAATTTGAAAGCTTGAAGCTGTTTTTTTCAGGGTGTGTTTTCTCTGAAACCATTAAAATTCCATGAAACATACTCACTTGCTTAGTCATTATTAAACTATGTCACAAAGACATTCTTATGATCCTGCCAAAGGGAGCATAAGCATCAATACTAGAAAAAAATGTAAACATGCTTCTATGTGACTCCTTGAGAGCATTTCTCACTCTCCTTCAATCCTGTGAGATTCTAAAATAAGTATTCTAAAACAAAGATTTTTTTCCAGAGCAAGAAGCTATCCATTCTAATATAAATCACTCTGAATTTAGAAGTAATGATCATGTAAGCACTTCCTTTTTTAGACATGGTACACATTTGCCACCTAGAGGCAATATATAAGTACCAAGTCAGTATCTCTACCAATACAATAAATCTGCATCACTATCTTCTCTAACACCTGATTCTTAATTTTGGAGCTGCCAATACTTTAAATTCCTATTGTTACTGACAGCCTTTTATTTCTATTACAACTTGCCAAATAGCAAAACCATTGCACTACAGGGAAATGACCAACAAGGCTTTTGCATGATTGACTGGATGTTACTCTTGCTTTTGCTCACCACTATAGATCCCACCATTTTGAAGTATATTCCTTTTGAATTACACTTCCAGTTTTAAATGGAGGTTATTCCATATTCTGTGGAATAATACATTATGAAGGTTATTCCATATTCTATGGAATAAATGCATTGCAAATAGTTAACATCATCCAGGTAGGGAAGAGAAATTTTATTCAATATAAAGTCATAAATCTTCATGCTTTTTTTGGAGCTTAAATGGACACACAAATTTCTTATTAATATGAAATTTAAAAAAATCTTTTTAAAAGACAGCTATCAAAAGTCCCCAGAGTCAATTAAAAGTATTCTCTTAACAGAAAATAAACAAACCAAGCATGCTATACAAAGAATAACTCATTTCTTTCTTACCTCTTCCTAATCTCCAGGATGCTGTTATGTATCGTTTGAAGGAAAAAATTAAACAGGCTGGAACTTGTCTCATGGAAAGTTAAGCTCTAGAAATGTGACGAAACAAAACAAGATTAGAAATGAAAACTACCCCATAACTTTGAAGATATACAGTAATCTTTAAAAAAGTAGACCATAGCAGCTCAAACCCCAAAATAAGTGAAAAAACAAACCCTAAACTCAAGACTTCAACACACATACTAAAAAGCTGCTCACATCCAACAGGTTAATTTTTGTTGGAAGTTGTTTTTTTGTTGGGGGGGGGTTGGGTGGTTTTTTTTGTTTGTTTGTTTTTGGTTTTTTTTGGGGGGGGGTTGTTTTGTTTTTTGTTAGGAGAAATCAAATATAACATCTAAACCCACTTTTTAAAGTGCTGGCATAATACATTGGATTATTGCAATGTATAAGACCTTGCTCTTTTGGCCACGTTCTACCCTGTAGGAAAATTTCTGTATGTCATGATCTTTACAATTCCTGAAGTCTTGGTACACTCACTTGCCCATTCTGCTGCAAAAAACACACTTCTCCAGGCATTACCAACACTTCCATGCATTGCTGCCCACCCAATATTTATGGAACATTTTGTTAAAAATTATAAAACAAAAAATCCATTTACAACAGTTTGAATACCCTTAATAGTGATTTAATTCAAATTAAAATAAAATTACTTACTACCTGCATAGATTAGACAGCTGACAAATGCACCCAGCTTTTGACAGAGTCATGCAAGACCATGATTACTTGCATTGAAAAGATAATGTGATATACCAGTGGTCCAGACACCCAGCCTGACATGACATTTTTCTCAAAATACTTTGTTCTTTTAAGATAATGATACGCAAATTGTTTCCAAATGTAAAATATTTTTAAACAGAACACTGCTGCTCATGCAATATCTAGCATAGTTATCTAAATCAGTTCAGAAAAGGTAACAAAATGTACTTATACATCAGAGATCCAGCTAGTTTCCTTTTTCATCCAGGTACTCATTAGACTTCCTTATTTTTGTAGGATCCTGGAATTGTACACCAGCCACGCCATAAATTCTACTCCTATGTCCACAGATACACAAGATCATTTCACTTGTATGTTAGAAAGTACCTTCTGCCAACCATGTCATTTTCCACTACCAGGTTTAGAGAAGAAAGATTTAAAGAGGAATTACTAGCCTGAAAGAACATACCTGTCTGCTCCTTTGATGCTCAGGAAATCGTGTAGGTTGTTATTATGGAGCACCATGATTCCAAGCAAGGAAATGCATGAAGAAAATGTCTGAGCCTATCACCTACTTCTATGCCTTTGTCATGTTCCTTGCACAAAGGAAGTCTTTGAGAACAAACACTTGTACCACAAGAATTAAAACAGAAGGATGCTTGCTTCTTGCAACAAAGCATCAGCTGGAGTAAATTCAAAATACATGTAATTTTTAACCATACTTTAATTCACTGAAAGCAAGAAATCTCTTTAAACAAAAACTTTAAAAAGTTGGTGTTTGTGTTGCACTTCACTCCCCTAAAGAAGTGAATTCTCATCAACCTTAAAAAAGGTAATCCTTAGAACCAGCTTTTTTTATTGTGGCATAAAATTTTAATTCGGCATGAAATAAGATATTAGAACAAACAAACAAAAAAAGCTGTGCAGTTTGCTAGTCAAGATGCCACATCCTTAGCTACTTGGCTTATAATACATTTTGCTCATTCTTACTTCTCCGTGTTTTGGACAAAGGAAGTGTTGACGCCTGCTTTTACTAGATAGTTAATTTCTCACTTGAGGATCGTTGCAAGAAACAATGAAATTAGGAAAAGAAAAAGAAAACACTAGTTAAAATAAAAGTTTGATAAAGTAATGAGAAAATCTGGGAACAGTCTAGAAGGACTTTTTGTCAGATTTCCAACCTGGTGCACTCCTCCTGTTGAACACTCAGAGCATGTTTCAAGCATCAAAGAAACGACAAGTCTTTCTACAGAAGGCACTGGTTAACTAGATGAGAAGTAATGTCACCACATAATTTGTATACACAAGTAAAAATCTCAATCTTCCTCTAATTCTGCTGTAGCTTTCTTTTTCAGTTGAAAAGAAGCCTCACAATACTTACCTGTTCAACTACAATTGCATTTTGCAATGAGGCACTCTCATGAAGGTGGGACACAAACTGCTTCATGTCTGGCATAAAGTCCTTGAAAGTAGAAACCTGTATAATTGTTTAAATTGTAAAGAAATAAATGATAAAAGCAATAGAAAATTCAATAACTGACTTTTCTATTCAGTGTAGGTCAAAGGACCAGCCTTAGTGCGTTATTTTACTCCAACAATTCTTCTACCATTAAAATGAAATGTCTCACCCACAAATGTCTATTTCGACAACACATTCATCTTTATTTTTACCGAGAGTGAGTAAAAACTTTAAAAAGTATGGACTAAACCCAAGCTTTTCTACCCCTGGAAAATATCTAACAGTATTAAAAAAGGGTTTATTAAGTACTTAACCAATTCAAATTGCGACTTGAGGAAAAATGTTCCTCGGACCCACATATGTTTACAACGGCAAACAGAAGAAATCAGGAAGTCATACGTGTCTCTTGTAGAGCCTCTTGGCTCTTCCACTTGGGGTAACCATAACCACAGCGTAGCGCCGGATGCAGTACACAGTTCTCTTCTCAGGCTTCAGGACCCGTGAAATCACCTCCACAAGTTTATTGTGAGGAATGGTATCATAAGCCCTGGACACATCAGCCTGAAATAGAAGAAATATCTTCCACTACAGATTCAGCGATATAGCTGTAAATATTGTGGTAGTATAGAAGTAATATTGCTCTAATATGTAAGCAAGGCTGAAGGATAGATCACATGGGAGCAAAATTATTGCAACATTCAGGCCAAATTTGTGACAAAATAAAAACCCACTGCTTATCTGAAAAAGCTTTCCCTGCTCATCAAGTATTCCCTAAGAAGAGAGTATCCAAATCATCAGTTTTAACACAATTCTTATTATTAACAGAAGATTATACAATATACAACCTTCAGTCTAACACTGAACACAAGTTAATAGCTGATATTTTTATGTTTAAATACTTTAAGAAACCTTTCTCACCATATGGCCATGGAGATGACATCTCAGACTTTTGGAAAGCTGCAAACCTACGTATTTCACCCTTCCGTTCCTTTCCTTTTCATACTGGAAACCTACCTCTGCTTTTACTTGCCACAGTAAAAACAGAAAATTTTCTGCAGAAGCAACAATCCTAAGATTATTATAAAACAAGTTACATCAACAACATGACTCTGGCTCAAAAGACAAGACAAAATTATGAAAGTTATTTCAGGGCAGGAGGAGAAGTGACACAAGAGAGATAAGAACAGAGACCTCCCCCATAATATACATAAATCTGTGTAACTAACATATTTCTGTATACATTGCCCCAATTCAAAGCTGTGATCAATCACAAAATGTTGCCTGCTAAACAGAACTGACAAAAGCGTGAAGATGAAGAACAAACTCTTTTAAATAGTGAGCTACCACAAGCACTGATTTTTTCAAAGTGGGAGAAGAAACTTCTTGGAAAGACACCAAGTGGAAGACATATTTTCATTTTCAACCAAAATTAATGATACTGAGATAGAAGAAACAAACTTTTTAAGAGACACTGAACTGCTTCAAATGCACACAGAATGCTTTTTCTGGTTTTCATATGGCTCAAAAGCCTATCTGAGCTTTATCATTCTCCCACTTTTATACCCAGCTAAACATAACTGCAAAAAACTCAGTGCATGTGCAGAAGCAAGAGCTCCTGCACAACAGAAAGATGGACAGAAAAAATCCCAAGTAAAGGAAGCTTTACTGCAGGGACACCCATCCACAAAAAGCAATCAACTACCCCCATCAAAAAACTAACCAGAGTCTGTAAGGTACACACAAAATTTTACTTAGAAAATACATAATTATGCAGTCAGATTGCAACTAATACAGCTATAAGAGTATCTGCACAAGCTGATTTTGAAAAGCTAGTTTGAATATGTAATTAAAAATACATACCTTTACACAGTAGAAATGAGGAATTTCAACACCAGATTCAAGAATCTTTGTAACAAACTGCTTCCATGTCTTGTAGATATCATCTTTCCCAAACACTGAAGAGCCTATAAAGTGGGTGTTTATAGTCCGTTCGTATTTTAACACACTAAACAGATTTTTCAGTTGAGTGTTGTAATGATTCATCTAAAGAAACCAAAGAGAATCACCTTAAGTTATGCTAAAACACATTAAATTCTTTGCAATACAAAGATTACAAATTTACATGAAGTTTGAGATTAAATTTATGTATTTACTATATGATTTTGTTCAACCGAAGCTTTCAAAAAGCCTGAATATCACTGCAGTATCTACATCACAGTGACGAAACAGTCTCAGATTTTTTTTTTGCTACAGTTAAATCCTACGGAAAATAGTTTTGTTCCTATCCTTGACTCTTGGAAATCAAGGTATAATAGTTACAGGGACAAACAGATGAATGCCAGCAAGTAAAACCACCATGGATCTGAAAAAAACTTCTTAAATATCATTGATTCTCTCTGCTGAAGATAATGACTGCAACAAGAATGGTGAAGAGAAGGTGTGCTTGGAGTTTTATGCTAACTCCAGCTGCACCATCAGCTGGGCCTCTCGAAGTATTCTATTCAAGTAATTCAGCAAAGATTTGGCTCAGCTGTGGGGATAGCCAAGCATCTCAGAGCAGCCGTGAACTTGTGTGGGTTGATTAGCTCTGTAAACACCAGAATATGGAATATTATGTGAAATAACACTTGACAGTTCAGAACAGCTTTTAGCTGATGCTCTTTTCATCTGGTCTGGGATCACATGGTCCGAACAGTTAGTGCGAAGAAGCTGTTGACACCTCACCCATTTGGGGAACATTCAAACTTATGAATGAGACAGCCTTAAAGGAAAGGAATTAATGCAGGATAATTGATGCAGGATAGTGTAACTGGGCTGTCACTATGTCTTGTGGTTAGCTGCCCTGTTAAATAGCTTATTGTGTGCACTGAGTGTTCTGTCTCTGTTCCGATACTGCAATTACTCTCAGCTTCCTTCCTATCTCTCTGCTGTGCTTGCTCCAGCTTCCTTGCCCTTCCTTAGAGCCTCTTCTGGAACACACCCAGCACTGAACCAGAACTACACTGTGAACCATGCTGGCTCTACAGGCAAATTCACAGAACATGCTCCATCAGTATTCAGGCAAATCCCAACAAGCCAGACTCACCCACATCAAAAAAATGGGATTACCTTACAAACCATGTTACTCTATTGGGCTAATTTCCTTAAGGTAAGTTTGCAAACTGAAGTTTGTGATTCTGGAACGGAAGGCTTGTGGTAAATCAAGCATTGGAAAGGGAGAAGCTAAGCTGCAACAGACCCATTCGGCCATTCTGATCAGAATGTTACAATACACCATGTTAAAACTAGTTTTATGTAAAAAAAAATCCTTACTCCATTGATTAGTTACCTACATCAAATGCACATAAAACAATGAAGTAAATAAAAACCTTCTTTTCTCTGCTTTCCTTGCTGAGTGCTCGTGATTCGACAACACCGCTCACTTTTACTATGGGCCTCAACCCATTTCTTTTGGGAATAAACCGGAGCTTTGATGCCATAGTAACAATTTTTTTTTGACGGATAGTTTCAATCTCCTCTGAAGACAGAGGCCGTAGCTGTACTTTGACAAAATGGTTTCTAAAACACAAATACACTTAGTGTAAGCAATCTGAAAGGCAGAAAACGAAACAATTTAATGTCTTTAAGATAACTAAAGCTGAATATTTTTCTAAGATAATACAAATACTAACATCTACAGAAGTGACATGAAATTCTGAATTTCAAAGCAATACCACAGTATCTTAATGACAGTGTAATACAGTAAGAGACCACACATTTCTGCTCTTAACCCCCCTCTTAACACAAATAAAAATTTACGCACAATTACTGGAATACATATGAACATTATGAAATACGTTTTATGCAAGAAACAGGAAGTTGGATATTGCTCATGGCTTCAAAACTTTGAAAGGCATTAACGAAGTTGAAAAGATCCTTCTGAAAACTATTCTAGGAGAGCTCCTGGGAAGGACTTACAAACTGTAATGGATGTTCTACTCCTAACAGTTAGGGAATCTACCACTTATTAGGAGTTATAGTTAATTCAGGTACTGGGATACACAGACAACAGAAGTGTTTTAGGTATCCAGGTCTTTGATGAAGAGGTGCCAGTTCAAGCAAACAGCAGAAAGTAATGAAGAAGTTCACCTTAATGGCAAGTTAAGATCCCCTCCTCAAGATTTAGTTTCATGAAACTTCATCAAAATCAATACTTTTCCATCCAATCAACCAGGAGATGGTGGTGGAGCAAAAGCCCTTGCTTTTGCTTAAGATGTAGAGTTAAAGTACTCCACCTGCAGCATAAAAGACCTGGACCAATCTCTTGCACTGCTTGTGGACAAAACACACCCTCTACAGACTCATAGGGAAGGGAGGCAATTCAAGTCCTCACAAAGGACTGGACATCTATCAAAATTTGCAGGAAGACTTTTTACATCCCACACAATCCAACAGTTTGGTTTAGCAAAAGGCTACACTATTACAGAAGGCAGTGGGTGAATGTTGGAAGCCTGTAAAGGTGCTCTAGAAGACACCTGAGAAGGCAGGAGCACAGGTAAGAGAGGCACATAAGTACTTCTTTTGTATGCCCATACAACTCAAATACAATAAATGATTCAGCTGCTTGGCACTCTTGGGTCTGAGGGATACAGTGCATGGCACCTAGAATCCATAGTGGCATGCAGGGCCAGTGAGCTGAGCTACTGAAAAAAAGTTTTGAGGATTTATATTCAAAAATTCAAATAAAATTTCTGGTACAGATGCTGCCCAAAGGAATGCACAAATGATTGCTTGTCCATAGTAAGGGAACCACTATTCTTTATAGAATTACATCCTTTGATGAACACCACATCTGCTATACTATTAGACAGATAACCAGGACAAAACAAGTAACTCAGTTCAAGAGAAAAAACTTAAGCATCAAATTTCCATCCCTTTACAGCTCATATTCAAAACTGGAAGGGAAAAAAAAATAAACCTCTTATCACTATATTAAAAAATATGGCTTCCTTTGAAAGTGAAGACAAAGGCCAGTTATTGGCAGATCCTTACTACTACCTCTGGCCAGCTGGGGAAGTGGATGCCACTTTGCCTGCAGGAACATGTTGCCCTGATTTTCAGCCTTCTGATTGTTTGCATTTTTGTAGTGGAGTTTCTCACAGGTTGTAACATAAACAAAGTGATTGTTATTGCATTCCTCTTTGGAAGAGTGACAATTGATGGACTTCTAGTTTGATCAGTGGGGTTGTGGAGGTGGCAACCTTATTCTCCAATCCCTGGTCATTGTCCAGATTCTATATAAATCGAGGCCGAGAAATAAACGCCCCTCTTTTTGCTCTGACAACAGACTGAGTGAGTATCATTCTTTTCGTGTCCTCTAGCGACAGCAACATTCATTGCTTATTTCATGGCATTTATAGCAGCGATGATTTTAAATCGTGCTGCTTTTACTGGCACTCACAATGCTGTTAAGCACTGAAACTTGAAGGAACCTGGCTGGATAGTCCTGTTGTCTTTTCGTATTTCACCTCAATCTGTGTGGCAAGAGCAGGGAGGGCATGAGCTTTAGGAAAACAGGCGCTCTCATCACAACACTGGGTTCATTATTTTTAAAACATAACATTCTGCAGGCTATGAAACTTGAATCAACTGTATCACAAAATACTGAATTTTTCTTAGTAAATTCTACTTTTAATTTGGCGATAGCTTCAAATAATTTTGGTATAGCTTCAAAAATTAATACAAAGTTGTCAATGTACATTGACAACTCAGAACCTCTCAGAACCATGCTCCATATACTTGAGTGGGATTCCACCCAGGATGATCTACTCAAAAGGACAGTCCTTCAAGATGAGGATTTACTCCTTAATGGCAACATAGTCTCCACAAAGGTAAGCTCACAAGTAAGGTTCAGGTCCACTCAGTCCAGCCTGTTCCATCCATTCTCTTCCTCCAAAGGAGGATGCAGAACTTAACAGGAATCAGTGGCTACCAATGCCTTCCTGCGAACCAGCTCAAAGCAACCACCTTGAGCAGCTCCAGCTGAGAACAAGAACAACCACAGAACATCCATTAGGGCAACAACTGAGATCACCAGACACTCGTGCTCCAGAGAAGATGGAAGCAGCTCAACAGCCTTTGTCACTGCTTCACCAGCAGTGCCTGGCTGGTTAAGAGCAGACAGTGTCTGAACAACCTCATAATGGCCAAGGCTGCCCTCAACACCTGTATCCCAGTCTCCTGAAACCCCAACTGCTCTCCTCCTGTGTGAAGTTGGCAGCTGGACACCTGCATGAACACAGCACGCTGGATTCACCGCAGACCTCACATGTAACACATCACACTTCAAAGAGGAGCGCTGAAAGCCTGTCAGAGAAGCTTAACTGCAGCTGCCAGCATCAGGCTCAAAGTCCTTATAAATTATGACTCCTGGAGCCAAGAGCAAACATCCTGTTCTTAGAACACGCCTTTGGCAAGCACACAACAGGACTTCCTTGGGATGTTTCTCCAGCTTCCAACAACCAACAGTTCAGGGATCTCCCAAGATAAAGGTGAGAAGGGGCTTCCTGCATGGTAAGGAAGTATGTGGGGAGGAAATCAAAATTAACAAGACCCTAGATTAAGGTCTTTTGAGCTCAAAGCACCTTGTCCTTACACACTGTGCTTTTCTGGGAAACTGGCAACACAGACAAAAGAGATAAGTCACAAGTTATCTGCTTTCTTTTAATCACAACCCCCACCAAAAATCTATTATTTACTACTTCTATTATTTTTTATTGTATCTCTACTATGTGAAAGTCGCTACTTCATCATATTTTGTGCAAAAAAATAGTCTTTAAGTATATCAAAACAGCATAAAACAGAAATTGCAACATTACAGCTGTTAGTCTGAAGACAAGACAAACAAAATGTGTGTGTGAAAATTACATTCTGCTACTATTCAAAGTGCATTTTCTGCGCAGCAACTGCAACCCATTACATGGAAACAAAAATTCAGAGTGGCACTGGAGATACCAATGCTGAAATCAGGGAGTGATGGGGCAGGGGGGGAAAAATCACAAAATGTAATATTGTGGACCAAGAGATCACAGCAAAAGCAAAAGGTTTACCATAAAAAACAACCACCAAAACACAAGACATAAAATATGCTAATTTTTCACAAAGCTCTCTTGGACACCAGCAATTTATAATGAAAACCTGAAAGATGTGAACTAAGGAGATGGGTGCACAACATTGTTCATTAAAATTGCCTTTCCTATTTTTTCACTTAACTGTTTAAAATTTTATCTTAAATAATGCTCTAACTTAAATATATGCACGCATTTTTAAGACCAAAAAACCCAGCACAGAATTCCAGCCATACCAAAAAAGTATACTTCAAAATACACTTCAAAAACCCTTAAACTTAAAAAAAACAACAAAAAACCAAACCCTAAGCCCACTAGGCTACTGTCTGATTTTTATGAATAGAATATTACAGCATTTCAGCAGACCCTTGGGTTTGGTTTTGTTGTTTCTAAATCAAAGTAGTTAAAGCAAATTGAGTATTTTTAAAATGAACTTTCACAAGGTTACTCTGGGATTCTATGTTGTACTCATTGTTAAAAGCTATCAAAAATGGATTTATCATAACAAAATCCTCTTCATACCGGATTTTATTATTGCAAAGATTTCTCTCCTAATAAAGAAGTGTAAATTTAAATTCGTTTTCTCACACAAAATATTTCTGAAATTACAAACTGTGCATGCTACAATAACAGACTGAAATTTCCTCGGAAAACGAAACAAACAAAACGAAAACAAATGGGCAATAAATTAAAGCAGAAATATATCTTGACACTACAAAACACAAAATTTCTACATTCATTAATGTTTAATTAGCTTTCTAGTGTTACCTAACTCCAATGTTCTGCAACTTGCCCCAGACAAACTTTCGGTAGTAGAAGAGCATGTTTTTCTGGAACATGGTCTCGGTGATATAGAAAAATGATCTGAGCAACTCAGCAACATAGGTACCCATCAGCCAGTATAGGAATTTGGCCAAAAGTTCTTCACGGAAGCAATGTTCATCAGCAGGAACAAAGTGACCACCTTCAATAAACAATTCAAAGGTAGTTATAGTAACTATCAACTCTTAGCGTGAGTAAAGAAACAGAACACACGAACAAGAAACTTGCACAACATTCTTGCCTTAGCTCAAGGTCATGAGAAAGAAAAAAGGTTAAGTACAAGCAATTACATTTGCCACTCCAAATTTTCAGAGCATTAAATAATGCAAATGACCCAAGCTTAAAGCATAAACACAGGAACTAATCTGCAGTGACAAACTGACACAGAGGATACAAATACATGCCATAGTAGCCCAAAGACTTACTTTCTTTCCCCAACATTGACTGTGTAAGATCTTTAATGCACAAAGGCAAGATTATTGTGAAAGGAGAAGAAAAATAAAAAGAAACAAGTCTACAATATAAAACTTAAAAAAAAAAGGAAGCAAAACACTGAAAATAACTTAGGTATACTGTAAAAATTAACAAAATTAAACTGGGGTGATTGGATAAGAATGATATTCAGATTTTCTAATTATGTGAAAATTAATTAATTACAGGGTTAGGCTTTATTTCAGACATCCGATATAAAACTCATGACTGCAGTCAAAGGAAAACAAAGGAAAGAATCAAATCACCCAGTCAGTACTTCCAATATTTAGATGGGGCAACAATTATGAACCCAGAACATTCCTAAATACTGTCAAATTTATGTTCTCATAGATCTATAATTATGTCTAAATACAGATGAACAGGGAATAAGACCCTGGACATAAATACTGATTTTTTTTTGCCAATTTCCAATGAAAATTTTTCTGATTACATTTAAAGAGTAGAATTTAGCCCAAATGCAACAGGATTCTTAAAGAAACTACACAGAAATATTAGTTTAGCTGCTTAGCACAAATCATGGTTAGGGCACGAATGTGTTAGAAACAGCTTCATTTTGATGCAACAGACCTGACAGTGAAATTCATAAAATGGAAATAAATTTTCATAAAATGGAAAAGCTTTATATTCTGTTTAGTTTTTGCGTGCTCCAGGAAAGAGACATTTTAATGTATTTACAGCACTTAACAAAAGACCAGTACTACTTCAACAGAAGCCAGTTAACATCAGTGAAAGATTCCACTGTTGGGAAACTCTCTAACTGAAGAGTTGCAATATGCAGTTGTAACATGAAAATTGAATCAGGATGCTGATAGATAGCTGCCCTGGAAATAGATAATTTCTTTTTTAAGTTCTTGACAACAGATGCAAACAATTACTACAATTCACAAAATTGTCAAGAAACCACTACCACTTTTGGAGGAAAGAACAATTCCACCCACAGTGCAGCAAAGCAATTCAAAGCACACTAAAACATCAAGCACATGGGAGTACTTCCATGAAAATTAAAATAAGCTGATATAGTGCTCTGCCTGGAATATGGCCAGAGAAGAAGAGGGCATTACATTTTTCAAAGATAACATGTTCCAAATTACTATGAATCAAACACATATTTTCCAATAAGGGCTTTTTAAAATTTTAACTCCTCAGCATTTGGAAAGTGTGGTTTTGAGCCAGTTTCTGAATAGAGAAATACTTTTTCCTAGAATTAAGAGTATTTTTGACATTGGTTCTCAAACATCACACTTTTGATTTTCCTCCTACACTTGAAAGAACCTGTTAACAGTTTCAGAACTGCACCTTTTAACAAAAGAATACCATTTTCAGCTCACATTATTGTAGGATCCGAGTCCAATGCTGGCTAAAAATAAACACTGTAAGCATACCAGTTAAGGAAGTGCAATCCATATTGTATAAACGAAGAACAGAAGCACAGAAAAATGAAAATACGCACTAGATCCTACAGCAATCAACCCCACAACCACAGCTGCAGCCTAGATTTAAATCCTAGGATAGTGTCTGAAGAACAAACTCAAGGAAAGGAAGAGTCACCAGTCATTTGGAAAGAGGACTAAACAGAAATAGATTCATATACAATCTGGAGCAATCAGCTGTTGCCCTCATGAGAGCTTTTTAGCCAGGGACTGCTTGACCTAGGGACTTCTGCACCACCAGTTAGCCAGGCTGAAGCAGTGCCCAGTAAGGCTCTCTTGATCCTAGAGAATGGCTCTAGAAAAGGTGATAGATGATGACAGCCCTTTTTACATGGACATGTAGTGACAGGACAAGGGGAAAAGGTTTTAAACTGAAAGAAAGTAGCTTTAGATTAGATGTTAGGAAGAAATTCTTTACTGTGAGGGCGGTAAGGCACTGGAACAGATTTCCCAGAGTGGCTGTGTATGTCCCAGCCCTGGAAGCATTCAAGTACAGGCTGAATGGGGTTCTGAGCAACCTGGTCTAGTGGAAGGTGTTCCTGCCCATGGCAGGGGCATTTGAATTAGATCTTCAAGGTCAATTCCAATCCAAACCATTCTGTGATTTTACAGTAGGCAATCCGTGTATTGAATGGGTCTCATACTCACATCTTTCTCACAGGGTTGATGTGAGGGAGTAAAAAATCCCGCTTTTTTTCACTCCCATAGCAGAAGAACACATGCAACTGCAAGTGTCTTCACTCACTCTTAGTTCCTTCTGAACTCTTACAGTAACAAAAAGGAAGAGTGTTTATTCCTTACATGCTTAGGTCATACTTCAATTGGATGTTCAGAGTTACTACAATTTGGATAGTACAAGTGGATGGGAAAGTTTTGGGTTTTGTTTAGCCCAGGTTCTGAATTCACATTTATGAAAACATAATTCCATTAAACAAAAACAGCATGAATGCAAACAAGTTTTGGAAGGAAGACAAGCTTAAGCGGCCTTCCACCATCAGTTACAAACACTACTAGGTTTGCTCCCTCAGCCATGGTTATTACCAACGAGCTCAGCAATTCTGAGTCCAGATGCAATATCCTCTCCTTCCCACCTTAAACACCAATCATCTGACAGCCCCACCACTTAGTTCTTTAATATAAGAAGTACCTTTGCCTAGACGAAGCCACATGCAGTCATTCACTCTCATCCTCCACATCAACTGCAGCAACGAAACCTTAGACCTTGTCCCGGAAATCAACACTTTGACATTTTTTAGGAACCGGCACTTGTTGTGGTTTGAACCCCAAAGCTCAGAGGGGATGACCTTATCCAGGCAATCCCTCACAAACATGTACACCTGCCAGTGGCTGCTGTGCTTTTTGAGGAGCTCCCTGAGGGCTGAATCACGTGCCTCTCCCGGGTTTTGCTCCTCACTCGGCGGCGACTCCCCAGACACAGATTCTGCAGTGGGAGCGCTTAAGCTGTCTGGCACATCAGTGTGACCAGATTCACATCTGCTGCTTGTCACACACTTAGCAGGCTCTTTCCCAAACTGTTCTGCTTGCTTCTGAACCTCTGCTTCCCCAGGCAAGGCTCCCTGACAAGACAGCGTGATTTGCCTCATAGTGATTTCAGGTATCTGAATGGGGCAGTTTTTTCTCAGGAGAGCCAAGTAGGCACACTTTCCATGCTTCTTTAGCAGTTCCTGAAATGTATGCCCCATTTGCCTGTAGCGTTCGGGCAACCTCTTCTTTCTCCGCTTGCGTCTTGGCAGACTTTGGTTATGCCTTTGCTGCACCTGATTTTGGCTTAAGAATATAGCTTCAACAAGCCGTCTTCCCCCTTCCTGAGAGCCCTGTAAGTGATTCAATATAAATGATTTAGGAAAAGATTCGTGGAAACTCCTGCAAGAATACAGAAGAGACTTCCTCTCAATGTATACTTCAGAACTCAGCAGTCTACTTGGTAACTTCTTTGATAAATGAGGTTGGGGCCTTTCCTGCCCTCTGCATTCTGAAGCACGCTCCATGGGCCTGGTTTGTCCTGAAGCCAACTGAGATTCGTACCTATGCATCTCTACTCTTCCCCTATGGGATGCTGCTTGCATTTCAGTGTTGGACTCTAAAGGTCTGTTACTCCCAACTCCCTGCAGACGACGGCTTCTACGTGCCACAAACCACCCCCTGCCACGAGATGTGTAAACTAAAGAAGGACCAGACACACCACCGTTACTTCTTTCAGAAATATGGGGGGTTTTAATGACACTTCCAGAACGTGGTGCTACATATGGAGCTGCAGCTACATAGCCAGTTTCAGATCTCTCAGAACTACTTTGGTTTACATCAGGAACAAGACCACAAGCATTTTCCTCTCTCACTTTCTCCCCTACTTTTGCCCTCTTGGCTGGAATTTCAGGTTGTTCTCTATGAATCTTCCTCTTTAGAGATGGAGCTGTAACTGAAACACATGAACTGGAGCTACTCTGCTTTTCCTGATGTTCAGTAACCATTCCGATCTGTTTGCGTGCTTTAGAAACAGCTTTTGCAGAACACTGGTCAGTAGGCACTAAGCTTCGTCTCTTGTTATTTCCTTCATTTCTCATTCTGAAGACATTATCTTCGTATCTTTGCCTGTATTTCCAGCCATGTAACTTTAAAAGACAATTTCTATGAAACTTAAGCCTTTTTCGTGTGTATTTAAGCAAGCTAGTACATTTGTGCTTGGAGAACCTTTGTCTAACAAATACCAGGGACGAGTCTACATTACGTGAAATAAGTTCATAAACCGGCTGCCCACAAACTTGGTAACAATTACTAGGGGGAACCAGCATAAAGACCGCACAGTGTTCCAGTAAATACATCATCACATCATCCCCTATCCGGCTCAACAGTGTCTCCCAGAAGCCACTGATACGAAGAGTTTCAGTGGCAGTATTGGGCAGGTAGCTGTGGATCTTTGAAAATGGCATGACTGGGAATTCAGAACTGTTTTCATCCGGTAAGGAGTATCCATATGCGAGGACATTCTTCTTCTTTTTTTCACACAGTCTCTGAACGACTCTCGAGGTGACCTCACTCTGACTAGATAACTGAAGAAACAAAGAAAAAAGAAAATTAGCTTTCTTGACTTACTCCTCCGTAAACCACAATATACCCTTTAAATAAAAATGCATGCTAAGATACACAGCCCTAGACACCAGCTTTTAAAACAGCATTAATGATTCACAAGCATCATCCTCAAAAATTAAGATTTTCCAAGCGTAATGCAAGATGTTCACGTGTAGCAACACAAGCCAACGGCTTGAAGGAAGTCTTTTTAACATCTGCCCTTTTGATCCTGGCTTTTATGCCCAGGAAACGCCCTTCACTGTTCCCCCTGAGTCCCTCAGCAGCTCAGACTCCGCTGCCTCCAGTGAATCCATGTTCGCAGATCCGCGTTTGCAGGCACGCATACATACACATACGTGCTCGCGCAGGCTCTAACCTCCAGGGAACTAACGATCATTTTATTGAGGCCTCCATTTCCTTTTGTGTAGAGGAAAACTCAACTAAACGATTCGGCACACAATTCCAAAACCCATTCAACAACTTGTCCTGGGTTTGCAACATCTGCTTCCTACCGCAGCAGTCTCACTCATAGGGCGCTAAGAAAAAAGCGGTCTTCCCTCTATGAAAAGCTTTTCCTCTGCTTAAACACTAACCCGCAGCCCGTTCCACCCGCCTCTTCTCCAATCTCTCAAGAGTGGGGCACTCTCCATCCCCAGTCGCTCCCCGGCCACATTCGCCTTGTTCATCCCTACCCACACGGGCGGGCAGCGAGTCAGGGAGCCCCACGCACAGATCCGCAGCGCTGTCCGCCCGCCCGAGGCCGGCACCTGGGCTTTGCTCTCCCAGCGTCCCACGAAGAGGCAGGGGCTGACTCCCAGCGCTCCCCGCTGGCTCTGGGGCCGGGATGGAGCGGCGGATGGCGGTGGGAGCCGGCCGGGCCCGGCCGGCAGCAGGCGCCAGGGGCCGAAGGCCGCCCCGCCACCCCCGCGCACGCACGGAGCGCGGGAAGCGCTGTCCCCGGGAAGCCCGGCGGGGCTCTCGCCGCTCGGCGAGGGCGGCAGCCCCTGGCCCCCGGGCCCCTTCCTACCTGCTGGAAGGTGAAGGGCCGCGGGATGGCGCGGGCGCCGCGGGGGACGCACACGAGGCACTGCCCCACGAAGGTGCGGTAGCCGGGGCCGTCGCCGGTCCGCAGCACTTCGGCGTACCCGGTGCCGCCGTTCCCCAGCCGCCGGACGAAGGTCTCCAGCGGGACGGCCACGGCGTAGCAGCGGCGCAACGCGCACAGCACGGCCGCGAAGGGCTCCAAGCGCGCCATGCCGCGGCCAAAGGGGGCGCGGGGCCACCTGGCGCGGCGGAGGCGCCCCTCCGACCGCGCCGCTCGCCCACCGGGCATCGCGGAGCAGCTGCTCGGCGATGAATTAATTAATAAATAAAAGCGTTAACCGGAGAGGCGGGCGGGAAAGAAACGGGCCAAACCATCCTTTTACGGCCGCGGCGTGGCTGCAGCGCCCCGGTGCCCCCCGCGTGGTCGCGGAGAGGCGGTGGGCGGGCCCGGGCCGAGCCGGGCGGGGCCGGGCCGGGCGGGGCAGGGCCAGGGACCGCTGTCCAGCTCGGCCCGAGGGGACAACTGCCCTCCGAGAAACGCCTTTTTCCCACAGGATCAGCACTCACTTGAGGGTCTATCTGAGGTAAGAGCAACTGTAGGAGAGATTATGGTGGAGATGAACGCACTAAACCCTAAAAATACCGAAGTGGCTCACCCTGGGTTTTTTTGTCATCAAACTCATGAATGAAGGCGCCAAATCGCTTGCGGTAGTGTGTAACCTCCTGCTCCGAATTTGCCTTGGTTTCTGAAGACTTCATGATAGAAAACTTGATGCCAGACTGTGAAAGGGATTGCAGTAGAGTCCTGGGGAAGCGAAGGTCTCTAGGCCCCATGTGTGTTCCTCGTGAATTAGTAGAAATCCTGGAATTATAGCATGCTTAGGGTTGGAAGGGACTTCAAAAGTCATCTACTTCCAACTCCCTTGCCATGTGCAAGGACAATATATGTGAAATATTTGTGCAGTAACAGAATTAGGGGATGCTGATAGAAATACAAATTGCTCAGCCAACATTGCTCCCATAAGGAGTCCTGCCCTTGAGTTCTGTCAGGTGTTGGAAAGACATGAAAATTCTGGTCATCTGCTTGATATATGCTACTTGAATTTCCAAAAATCTTTGCAAGGAAATGTGGCATGACGTATCGCATAAATTCAACAAACCCAGGACTTTTGAGTAAATATTTGGGCAAGATGGAGTTAGCACTCTACCATGGAGGGTGAGGTGGCTGTCTTCTACCCAGGCTTCATAGATAGATTGCTATGACTATCCTGCAGAAATATAACAGAGTTCTCCCCTTCCCACAGATTAGAGAGTACCTCATCTTTGAGAGGAATCATCCAACAGATCCCATCGTGGAGAAGGCTTTTTTTTCAGGTGTGTCACTGGCTGAAGGGAGATGTTAGTTAGTGTCCCCATGGTCATGGACAGTCTTGTCCCGGTAGTGGTGGTGCAATGCAATTCTCACCAGTGGCAGAGACAGACATGTCGAAGTTCTGGGTCTGCTGAGACAGAGCAATGTGTACTTTCCCTTCCTCAAGTGAAGCCTTTACAAACTGGAGAGTGAGGTCAGCATCCCACTGCTCATGGAGGACTGGCCTCCTTTCCTACTAAAACAATGAATTTCTTCCTGGGAGCAAAGCAGCTCATCTCCTAACATCAGCATGGCTGAGGAGTCAACTCCCTGGCACCTTGTGACCTACAAGTTAAGGCATTCCTACATCACTGCCAGTTCAGCACTGCCTGTCTGCCAGATTCTTTTAGCCCTTAACAGAGAAAGGCACCAGCTGGCATTCCCAAGGGAGGGAGAGCAGTAACACCAGGCTTTATGGGACCTCAGCAAGGCTGTAACTGAAATATTGCTCTGCCACTGCATACTGAGGGGCAGGGGGTTTGAATCCATCAGCATCTGCACCCAGGGTAGGGATAAAGCTGATGCCCTTGGCCTGACCTCTGAAGGATCTATTTGACATGTATTTCCTCCCATGGGGTCCCCTCCAAAGGTGAGAGCACCCTTAAGGTAGAATGTTGCCTGTGGCAAACACAAGGTTCACCTTTTCCTGTGAGAAACATGTTCAGGAAGAAAGTAAGAGGAAAAGGAAGGAAAAGGAGTTAATTTATCTCTACTGGCTGCTGGCAGGTCCCAGCCTGTGCCTCTTCCTGATGCTTTCTTGGTGGCAATAACCACAGCAGGGGTGGAGGGGGAGAGGACTGGTGCAGCCAGGATAAGAGGGGCTTTTTCCTCTTTCTTTTCACAGGTACCACATATTTTTCTTTGTGTTTACCATTGGGCTGGGGAGGGAATTCAAGAAGGAGAATGAGGTAACATGGAAAAAGAGTAAGGTTGATATTTTGGCTTTTGGGGTTTTTTTTGGAGGGGTGGCAGGATGAATAAGGAAAAGAATAGAATAGGGACATAGAATAGAGACATAGAATAGCTGAGCTGAAAGAGCTCTATTGAGGTGTCTAATCCACTCTGCTGCTCAAAGAAAGGTCACTTAGAGAAGATTGCCAAGGGCCATTTCAAATCAGGCTTTAATACCCTCAAGGATGGAGACTCCACAACCTCACTGGGCAACCTGCCCCAGTGCTTTATCACACTTTAAAAAAAGAGACATGTTTAAATAGGATTTCTTCTATTTTAACTTGTGCCCCCTGCCCCTTGTCCTTATACTGGGTACTGTTGAGAAGAGTTTGGACCCATCTTGTATTTATTCACTTTGATGTGATCCCCACTGAGCCTTTCCTCCTTGGGCTGAACAATCCTAGCTGCCTCACAATCTCCTCATACGTCAGATTGTCCCACTCCCTAATCACCCTAGTGACCCTTAGTGAAAAGAGTCTCTGTGCTCACTACAGTATATCCATATCACTCTTTTACTGGGAATCCAGATCTGGACAAATAATGGGGTCACAGTTCTCCTCAACGAAATTTATGCCTTAAGGCATACTTAACTTTATCCACACCCTGCTTTACAACCAGTTTCTGTAAAAGGAGTTACCCTGGGAATGGATGATGATAGTGGAATGATAAAAATAAAACACTGTTTTTATGGTCAAGCAACAAAGTGAAAGGAAATGAGGTGTTATGTTTGGGTCCAGCTTCAGTAATGGCCATTTAAAGAGGCAAACTTTCTGCAAATGTGCCTCTATTTTCAAAGCTCCATTTCAAAAGGCTGAAGGAAACTTACAAGAAATGTCACAAGATGAAGAAGTATGGTGTCTTTCAAAAACCTGAAGCTGTATTCAAATATAAAAGTGAAAAACAAATCAAACCATATCAGATTAGTTTGATGAATAACTTCTCAAAGTTGAAAGAAACATGAAACATCAGAAGTGGGACAGCTTGTCAGGAAGTCTACAATGCAAAAAAAGAGAAGGAACACTTAGGACAGTCGCGGCAATACTGAGGAACTTGAGGGAGACGCCTGTGTCAAATCTTTGCACACAGCGTGACCAGTCTCACGCTCGAGTACTGTGACTTATGTTGTTCAAGAAAGAGAGAGAAAAAAAAAATAAATAAAATTGGTGAGTCTCTATAATTAGATGGTAATTACCAGTAAGTTTAAAGGAACTCAGTGATTACCCATGTCAAGCCAGAATTTTTCTGTATCACAAGCTACGAAAATATGTAACCTGACATCAAGGATCCCAAAGGATGTAGTGGGGACTGCCTAGAAATAAATCTGAGGACTCAGCTGTGAAAATTGACTAACTGTGTAGTAGAGAATGGGTTTAGTGGACATGTGGATAACTATGGCACAATGGAGAAGTCAACATTACTTTTGCCGAGGAAGACATTATATGATACAAGGTGTGCAGGTTTTGCATTGATTGACAACCTGTTAAACCAATTGGGGAGTGGGATATGCCTCTGATAACACAGATTAAAAGTAAAACAGATCCTGGGAAAAGCTCTCAGCTTCTGGCCTTCTTTTGTGAAGCTATGGTGAAGATATATTCTGGATCTATCCGACTTCTTTTTTTTTTCCCCCCTGTAAATTTATGTAATCCATTGGGGGGGTGTAGCATTCTTCCTACAGTAGTTAGCAGAGGTACCAGTGTTGCAGTGAACAAATGTTAAAGTAGCTGTAATTCAATAAGAATCTTAAACAGAAAAAGAGTGGGAGATGAGAGAAGTGAGAAACCTTGCCCAGGGAGTGAAAGGGGAGGACCTCTGTTCCCAAAGATGAATGAAAACATCTTGTTTTTATGCTAGGGCAGCTCATCCTTAAAATAGCACCCCAATAAGCTTTGGGAAAGCTGCAGGGCATGGGAGAATCTCTTCACACAGCAAACATTTTTTTTTTTTTCATTTCCTGGGCGGCTAGTTCGCTGTGAAATTAAAGCCATGAGAGAACTACTTTTTCTTGTAAAAAGTCTCCATAGTATGATGAGACTCCTCTCCCCAGAAAGGCTGATGAGAAACTATTTTAGAAGTGATAAACTGACTTAAGTCCCAGGTTTTGTCTCTATACATTGTCCGTAGAAAAGAGGCAAAGGTGTTCTGAAAGTTTTATTCTGATTCTTATTACTTGTTTTTCTTTCCTTCCAGTTCTGTTTAAATAAAGTTTCTTTATACCCTTTAAGTTTTGAGCCTGGCTTTGCTCTTCTCCTAATCTTACCTTGCAGCAGAAAAAGAGTAAATAATTCTAGTGGGCACTCAAACCACTACAAAAGGGGGCATTCCTTTGGTCAGTTCAGGTCAGTTGCCCTAGCTGTGTCCACTCCCAGTTTCTTGCCCACCCCAGTCTGCTCATGGTGGAGGGAGAGTGGGAAAAAAATTCTGATGCCGTCCAAGAACTGCTTAGCAGTATGAAGATGTGGGTGTGTTGTCACAGACCAAAGCAGAACACAAACAGACTGCTTTGAAGAAAGGTAACTCTGTCCTTGCCAGACCCAGCATAATCTGTCAGAGTAAGACCCCTTTTTGGCCCATCACATCCATCAGTCTGAGTCATCACTGACTAGGGGATCTTCAGCCAATGTGGCTGATCTTGGTGCCAGTCTCACCTGAGGCTACTGCTTGAGACAGATCATACAGTCACGTGCCTTTAATCAAGGACATCCCTTCAGCTTAACCAGCTGCTCAGTGTAATCCCTTTTTAGAGTATCTGTCACATGTCATGGCTTTTATCTGCTGTGGAATGAAGCTTGTTGTGATAGTAACTTGCTCTCTGTTGGCTTGCATCTGCAGTCCTTGTTTTCTTTTTTCTCGGTAAATGGAAATGTGATTTGGTTCTCTGGCTCACCCTGTGCAGAGGGTATGTGGTGTGGGGAAACAAGCTCTTCCTAGAACTATTATTAGTTACCAAACTTACATGGGTCTGTCTCTTCCCATGCCTGTCCACCACAATCCTCTGGACTGGGACTTTCCCTCAGAGCTGCAGGTCCCTTCAGCTCTTAAATGCTTTTTCCAGGCCACTGTGCATGTCTCACACTGTGTGATGGTCCCTAAATGGCATCACTCTTCTAATACCAGCCCCAGAATTAGTGCTTGATTCAGCTTCTCCCTACTTGCCTATTGCTCCTTAAAATAGATGTTCAGCCCTTCCTTCCCTCCCACATTTCCCTCCTCAAAGTCAGGTCTTAATTGCATCAGACATACTTTGTGCCCATCAGTGAACTTTTCTATTCTGTTTAATAAATGCTCAGTGCTGCTTTTCACACATCAGCCCCAGTATTTCATTCCCCCAAGCTCTTTGATCCTTGTCTCAGCCTCTTGGCTGGCAGCTAGCCACTTTGCTCTTCCTCAGACACGTTCTTCCTCAGGTTTCACACTGCCTTACAGGATTAGTGAGTTTGAGGGGAAATTAATTTTCCATGTGTTGGTTTTGGCTGGGGCAGAGTTAAATATCTTCATACTAGTTATTACAGGGCTATGTTTTGAATTTGTGGTAGAAAGAGTCTTGATAACACAGAGGTGTTTTTCTTACTGCTGAGCAATGTTTACAAAGCGTCAAAGCTTTTTCTGCTCCCTTCACCACTCCACCAGTGAGGAGGCAGGGGGTTGCACAGGAATTTGGGAGATGACACAGCTGGGAAAACTGACCCCAACTGACCCAAGGGATATTCCACAGCATATGGTGTCACAGTCAGCATTATAAAGCTACAGGAGACTGGGGGGCGGGGGGAGAAGGTGCTCAGGGAGAGGATGGGCATCAGCGGGTTGATGGTGTAATTGCTTAAATTTGAATATTTTTTCTTTTTTAGGTTTTATTTTCCTCTGTTTATTTTGTTTTATATTTTATTTGATTAATTGACCTGCAACCTGTTCTAATTCCCTCTTCTCTAATATCTCATGGGTGGGGAAACTGGCATTTTTCATTCCCAGTTGCTTCCTGGTCACATTAAGCTTGTAATTAGCAGGACCAAAGATGAACCACACCAATGAAATGCCTACCTGTATTTAGGCTGCTTGACACAGACTAACCTGGGGCTGGAGACTGCAACAGGCAACTAATGCCTGGTAAAAATGTTCAGAGTCAACTTTTCAAAGTCCAAAATAAGAGTAAGATACTCCACTTAAGTCTTTGCAGGTGTGCAAGAAATAGAAGGACAAATCATCATAAAGGCAACAATCAGAGCTCTCTTTTAATACAAATTGTGGAGCTGTAGATGAAAAAAGAGACCCTTAGGGGACTGAAACTGGTAGGCACCTATATCCAAATACATACATAGACTCAAAACAGCTTGCAAGATTTTTTTATGGGTGCCATATGGCAAGGACTAAAAGGGCAGAATACTGCTAAACAGAAAGCTGGAGGCCCCAGGGGAGAAGCTATCCTACTATTTTAACCAAACATAGGCAGGCATGAGCCACAATACCCCAGTGTTAAAAGTGCCTTTTGAATTTATTTTGTACTTTCTGATGAAGATGTGTGTGTGTGTGGGTGGTGTTCCTAAAAAGAATAATTAAAAAAAAAAACAACCAAACAATCAAACCAGGATTTTTAGGGACCCACTATTAAAAGGAACAGTAAGAAACAGAATAGCTTAAAGAAAAAGCTGAAGCAAACTGATTAGCTCCAGATATTCTTAAAAAGGAGACATCACAGTTCTCCCTTTATACTAAGAGAAAATTCCTAATTAGAAAAATAGAATATGTTGAGTTGGAAGGGACCCATCAGGATGAGCAAATCCAGCTCCTGGCCCTGCCCAGCACCATTCCACAGACTGACACCATCTGCCTAAGCAGCCTAAATGCTTCTTGAACTCTTGTTAGGCTGGTGCTGTGACCACTTCCCTGGGGAGCCTTTTCCAGTGCCCAGCCACCCTCTGGGTGAAACACTTTTTCCTAATAGCCAACCTAAATCTCCCTTGACTCAGCTTCATGCTGTTTACTAAAGTCCTGTCACTGGTCATGAGTGATGTGATCAGAACCTTCCCCTTTCCTTCCCCTCACAAGGACGTTTTGGGCTGCGATGAGGTCTCCCCCTTCCCCATCCTCATTGCTCTCCTTGGATGCTAACACCTCAGTCTCTTGTTTCTATATCCCTGCAACCACTTGAAAAGTGCATCAATCCTCACAGAGGGCCAAACTCCTCATAGTGGGAGAGGGGGAACAGTCAGAGACTCTCACTGGGCATCTGGGAAGGCTGGGCTCTTTCTGGCTCCATTCCTCAATACCTATAGTTATTCACTCAGAGGGTTTATTCACTCAGAGGTTTACTTTCCTATCAGGAAAGCATAATTAGCCTTGTAAGAGGGATAAGAGGCTGTGCTGGTAGTGGGCAGCCTCCCCAAGTCCCTTCCCACCTATTTTAGATCGTACTGTAAGGAAAAGCTGTAACATAAAAACTGGAAAGCGTGGTGTTTGCAAAGAAACTACAGAATTATGTCTTAATGCTTCTGTTGCTGAGCTGTAGGTGCTGTAGCTGAATTACTGGAGAGTCATGTGAAAAGGGAACACGTACCAGTGCCAAGGCTGCAGCTTGGCAGCATCCACAGCCCCTGCTTCAGAGGGACACAAGCACAGCAGAGCAGACTTCTTGAGCTCTGCTGGTAAGAAAAACCTGCCTGTGCTGCTGCTGGTTTGTAAATCCATTTGTCCTGTGGCTCCTGGGGAGAAAAATCCAAAGGGTCACCACCTGGAAAACAGCAGCAGGAAATGATGAGCAGGAAGCAGCAGGGTATGGAAGTGAAGAGCTTTGCAGGAAGAGCACAGTCTCTGTCACAGCTCAGAGGCATTGAGCCACGGGCCATCTACACCCACAGAGTCCAGCCAGCTGCCTTTTGTCACTTACGTCCTTAGAGAATCAGGACTGCAGTGCTAAGTCCTGGGCAAGAGCAGCTTCCAGAAGGATAAGATGGTTTTCTCAATTAATTCTGAAACAGCCCCAACCCCGAATTACAGTAATCTTTTAATTTCCAAAGCCATTACAAACCTAATGAAGATGAGAATGTGAGATGGTCACCTAGTTGCTTACAACAGTAAATCCCAACAGAATTGAGGAAGTTTTTAAGTTACTCTTGGACACTTGAACAGATTCTAGCTATTGATTATCCAGCAAGAGCCGGTTCACTTACAGAATCACATTTTTAGCTCATGTCATTACCACAACTAGAAAGTCAAAACATGTAATTCAGTATCTCCAGAGTTAATAGTTTTTTTACCACCTTTCTTTTCAGTAACAAAAGGTAACTCTTCATCCCGTATGCAAAGTCTTTTATTTGGAAATGGAATGCATAAAACAATTACTTGAACAGGAAAGTCTTGCTCATTTTAAAGACTTAAAATGTTCTAATTTTATATACTTTATGACTATTGTATAGGATATCATGAGGGCCATGCCAAGAAATGCAAGACAGAAGACCAGTAAACTCACAGTATGTAAAGGTGCAAGAGCAATTTTTCAACAGCTGTGTACAAAAATGAGCAATGAAACATCAGAAATACCCAAATACGGTATTCTGGACTTGGAGAAGCAACTCTAGAAAAACCAATGTTTTGGTTGTTTTGAAGTGACACAAAAAGGGAATGTGCTATATGCGTTCTTTAATTCAGGAAAACTTTTCACACACATTTAACTTAATGTGAAATATTAGTTTGCTTAACAGCAAAGAGCTCATTCCAAACAAATTCAAAACAGGTTCATGACACAGCCAATGCAACCCCAGTTTTGCATAGACTTACTCAGGTGTGTTTAATGCTAATATCAATAATCTGTAGTTAACACCATAAAGATCCTTTGACATTAACATGAGATAAATACTCACTTCAAGACTCCTTTCCATTGCCTGCAGTGTCTAAGGAGGACTTCAGTATAGGAAAGACTGTAGACTGTAGCAAAACACAATAGGCAGGCGAATTTCTTTATCTTTTTGGGACCCAAATATTTATACAGTCAGACTTTTGCAGTATTAGAACTGGATAAAATTCACTTCACAAAGTAGTTACAGATCACAGGAGCTGATCTGTGTTCTTCAAGGTTTTTTTTCAATTCATGACAAATTTGGGTTAAACAGCATGCAATTTAATAAACTTAAGAATCATTATTGTTTATTTGTAAACTTACTTGACCAAAGCAAAACTAGAATTGGAAACTAGAATTCTGTCTTTTGGAGTCTTAAAATTGTATTTTATTTGCTGCTGAAAGGAATGCACTCTATTTCCCTTACTGTTACTAAGAAATTTGCTTCTAAAAATCTTTGAAGATTTTTAAATTTAAAATTTTTCTAACAATTTTTAAAAGTGGTTTCTAGATATAGTTGTGGAGTTTGGATTTTGGTATATAATTCAACCTGATTACTTTTTACAAATTTGAAAGAAACAGATCAAAATACCTCCCTTAATGAATTTCATTCCCGTCGAGTACGGATTTTAAATCGTATGAAAGGTATGAATTTTTCTTTACCAGGCTATTTTTTTTTCTCTGTATCTGTGTAGTTTGTTGAACTTGTACTTGAGCAAAATAATTCCATTTGAATGATGTGTGTTTCATCTGAAAAATAGGATGAGGCAGGAGGGAGAGGGGAAAAAACTGAGGAATTACTCCCTTTGAAACATGACAGAAATGGCCTAGTAGGTCACTGCAGTACCAAATGATGAAGACTTTAAGAAGTGTTAAGAGACTTTCCCAGCACATAACAATGATCTGCATTAAATGAATACCTGCTATGTCAAGAAATCAGGTTAGTCAACAATGCAGAAGGACTTCTATAAACTTGCATACATATTGAAAGAAATCATGTTACAGTTTTTTCACTCCTTCATTCATTTAAAGAAAACTGAAACCTTCTGCCATATTGTGGGCCAAGAATGTGGCGGAATTTGAAGTTTAACACCACCATCTACCTTATCCTTATATATTTCCAACAATATATTTTTTTAGCTACAAATTCACAATTTCTACAATTTCCATTTTCGCCATTATCAAATGAGAATGATTTGTAAGTAGAATATAATCCAATATGATACCTTTTATTTTTGACAGCTCCCAGTTTGGCAACAATCCTTGATTCTGCTGTAGCACAGTGTCTTGTTTCAGTTTTCAAAGCCTAGTGGCACAGGTACCACAGTTTCAGTTCATGAGTTGTCTTAAAAACACAGATTTGAATCTTAATTACAATGGTCAGGATGCTTAGGTTTTCACTGAAGAGAAGCTGAAATGCAGGAAGTTCATATAATGTCATCTGGCAGACTGTAGACCTTGTGAGGACAGAAGACGGTCTTGAAAGAGGAGGGTATCAAAACTAGATTTTGGCAATATAGATGTATTGTCCATGTAGTACTGTCATAAGCTTAAAAAATACTCTTATTGAATAAGTTTTTCCTTCCTTAAAACCAGGTAATACACAAAGCAAGTAAGAGTCCAGGGGTCAGAATCTTCATCAGTTCTTAGTTATTCTCTATGAGCTTTTTTTTTTGACTTTTCTTCGTATGATTCTCCATACTCATTTACTCTGCTCTTATCCACAGGATAAAGCCTGGCAGAAAAAAAAAACCCAAATCTTTAGTTACATTACTGTCTCTTATCTGAAGGAATTAATTAGTTCTGTGATGTTTAATTTTAAAAGTCAATTTCTTTGTCATCATATTCTCTATTCCCATTTGTGGCAAACCCCAACATCTTTAAAGATTTGTACAGATGTATCTTCACAATATGACTCACAATATGACTCAATCACCTGTGTCATAACAGAACCTCTTAAGAGATGTATTAGCTCCCCTAAAGCTTGGCTGGAGTCTCTTCCCAAGCAATCCAGGATACCTCTCAAACTTGAAACCAGTGCCCAGCCCCTATCAGAAGCTGCTGACCGCTTAATTTGTACAAAAATAACAATAAACAAAGATGTTTATTCTTGGGAACAAGAACACACTTTCTGTAACCTCACTATGAACAGTATTTCGTAACTAGTGCATATAGCTTTCTTCCCCATCTGATTTTAGTTACTTAAGAATCTGAAACTCGACAGGGAGTCAACTTATTAGAGAACCTGGTAACTTGTTTTTGCAAATCAGATAAACAGAAAAGCAGAGCAGGGCAGTCCCCCATCAGACAACACCCTTTACCACTGCTCTTCAGAGTACCTTGGAGAGCATATGGAGATATGGCCCCCAGCAGCGGTTAGAAGCCCAGAACTAAGTGGGTTTGTGAATACAAGCTTAAGAATTTCTCTAGGTCCCCTTACTTCAGGTATTTATGTCTCAGCTTTTTTTTTTTTTTTTTTTTTCGGTAGGTTTTACTTGGTTTTTCTTTTTTTTTTGTTGGGTTTCTTTTTTGGGGGGTGGTGGGGTTTCCAACTTCCAAATCTGGTGAAAAGGATGTTGTGGGGAGGAGAAAGGGGCAACTGACAAAAATTCTGAGTCCTGTGAGAAGAGGAATTTTTTGACTACTCTGTATCATGTCCAGGATTACTGTCAGTTATGGGAAAATGCTTTTGTTCCTCTTATATGTATTGAAATCTCCTTTGCAGGGTGCCCTGTTCACCATTCCCTCCACTAGACGTATACATAACTAACATTATCCAGACCATACTATATTATACTGTACATTATTATGGTACAAAACTTCTGGTCCAAGTCTATCCCAATCTACAGTTCTTTATATCAACAACTACAACCAACTATAGCAAACTGTAGCATTGTACAAACTGTAGTGAATATTAAAGGAAGTTTTACCATCTTTGGTAGAGATAGACCAGGAACACAACATCATCTCTAAAGCAGGCCAGCCTATGAGATGTTGGCATAGTGATGATAAAAGCAAATATATCATCAATAAAGGTGTTGAATGCCTACAAATAAAAGAAAAGTACACTTCAGTTGGCTGTGAAGAAAGGAAGTCATCAGTCATACAAAATAAGAAGCTTCCTATGTTTTTCTGTGGGAACACAGACTTCCTCCATATTTATAACAACACTTAAAGATTATGCTGCAAAACTAATTAATGCAAACTTTAAAATGCCTTCTTTTAATGAAGACCATAATGTCTACTACAGAGCACAAGTTACAAGTAAAAAGGAAGTAGGACTGTTTCAGGTAAATGAGAGTATTGTCATGGGAGCAGAAAAACACAGACTCAATTTCAGAGAAAACTTCAAAAGAAACTGGAAAAACCCCCAGACTTCTGTTCATTCATGACTCAAATGACAAGATTTACAAAATGTCACTTCACTTTCATCTTCTGTAGAAATTTGTCTAATTTTTTTTTTAATTTATTGCTCTTAAGAAGATTAACTTGATAGCCTTGGAAAGACTTTAAAATACTTTCAGTGCTTTCCTGGAAGTAAGCATGTCTTGAATAAGGGATAGATAATTTTCTACACCATTTCCAATCAACTAGGCACACTATAGGCTCTATTTCTGCAGCAATAATGAAAGGTAATTTAACCAAAAGGCAACTCCTCTGGATCTGGCTCTTGGCTACAGGGAGGCTGCACACATCAACCCTTACAGTGCACCAGCTCTAGTAGTCATGTTGCAATGAACTGTTTCAACTCACTAAAAACATTAGGAAACAAAACCAGCAAAGAATATTCACTGTTGGGTTAATAAACTGACCCAGTTACGAGGCTCTTTTCAGTTTAGCAAGCTGTACACCGATCCATACCATAAGAAGGGGGCAAGTGATGTAAGCACAAAACTCACTCTACAAAATGAACCAACATTTATATGACAGAAGAAAATACCAGCAGAAAATGAGGCTGTTGGATAGGACAGAGTTCTGATTATTTACAACTAGGACAGCTCTTTCTGTCAGGTCAGAACAAATCCATCAATCTGAAGTGACTGAGTAATATGGCTGGCACTTTCTCAAGCCTGTGCAAAAGTTTGTCATGGAGCAAAAATAAAAACCTTGGCAACCTGGAAAAGACAGCCTTTCCAAGTCAACACCCAAGTGAGTGATCTTACAGTGACAACAGGAAGAAAAAGGTAAATGCACACAGGCACACAGGCAGTCTTTGTAAGCAACTTCAAGTGAATGCACCAAGGCAGCCTACCCAGTAGTGTTTAGACTGGATAATTTTCTTTTGAGATTATCTGACTTGAAGATACTCTTTATTAATGATGGAGGGCACAAACATAAAACCCACAGAAACTGGAAACTCAGAGTTCAAATTAAGGAAAAAAAGGCCCAACGAAGCTGTATAAAACAATGATCACACGTGAGCCCTCAGACTCTTCTTTCCACTTCAAGTGAAGAAGAGAGCAAGCAACTTTAAATATCCGTTAAAAAAAGTAAAATACTCCCTCCAAAGCTCCCTAAATTAAACATAATTGAAAACAAAAATAGACTTCTCCACACACACAAGCTTGTGGGTAGCCTATGGCATCTAAGCAGGAACCATAAATGCTCTGTAAGAAAAGGCTGTTGAGCAAGGTTGTACTGATTTAAAGGTTATTTGCTTGAGTAACCTCCCTCTGTTGTTTATTTAACTGCTGATGTTTCTGCTCAGTTATTTTCTTTGGTGAAGTAAAATTGTGAAATTACCTCACTAATATACCTTTTGCTCCCTCCTCTTAAGAAACATGCTGATTTGCCTTGTATATGCCTGAAATACTCTGTTTACTGTTATTATTGTCTCTATTTCCACATCAAACACTGCTTATTTGTATTCTGCTACCAGCTACATTTCAATCTGTTTTCCTAGATACACCCTGTTTCCTTAAAAACAGTAAGGCAGCAGAACAATTGCTATAGGCTCACAGAAATGGAAAAGCCTTTTAAGTCTCTTTAGATGTATACGTTTTAGTTCTTTTGTCCCAAATCTTCTGTTCAGAATTAGACACCATTTCTTGAACAGTTTTTAACTGTTCCTTTGAAGTACAGATGTTCTGGAGAATGGTAATATATCAGCATAAAGGAAAAATGAAAGCATTTATGAGCGGAAGCACAAGTAAAAAGGGTACAGAGTGATGGCATCATGGTCTTGATCCCAGCACATCCAGCCAGAGTTTCTCAGGACACAAAGACCAGGAAAACAAAGCACAGTACAAAAATCCTGATGACCGGGATTGGTGGGAAATGATAGTCAAAACACTATCAGCTCAAAACTATCAGCAACAAAACTAGCCTCTAGTTGCTAATTGAGGGAGAACATAGGAGACATGGGAACTCAACAGTGGGCGTCCCTTGTTATCCCTATCAGTGCATGGAATCCTGACAAGGATGCTTGGGTCTATCACCTTGGTGTTTGAATACTGTACAAACCACTTGCACACACAAGTGGGTGCCTGTGGATATACAGCTATCAAAGGGTTAGTGACCTGATTTTGTTTTTAAATAAACTAACTTTCCCCTCCAAGGTCTGCTATTGAACTTGGCTGCAGCACTGCATTATTTCCTACCAGGACAGTCCAGGCAGTGGGGACACCACAGTGCAGCTCCTCTTCCTCCTCACTTTTGCCCTTAAGCTCACAATTACTACCCTGGCACAGAACAGTATGTACATTACTTCAGTTTCTGGTAGCTCCTGCAACCTGCCAAAATAAGGTCTTTTAGCATTCCTAACTCTTTCTTGAGAACTATCCCTGGTCAGTGATGCATTGACATCTTCTTAACATAATGCAATTAATTGAGATAAGTTATGATAAATTTATCTGCAAGACCAAAATCTGCACTTGTGCAAGACAGCCGACAGTACAAGAAGCAGTATTATCATAAAAACTAGGGTGCAAGTATTCTCATCATATGGAAGTCATTATGAAAAATGAAAATCAGTGTGGTTTTTTTAAGGACAGTTGCCAACAAGTTTAGTTCTTAAAACAGAAAAAGTACTGCCATCCTTAAGCTATTTATTATTAGGCTGCTTCTTACAGAAATTAATTTTCAAAATGACTGTACCCAACTTAAAATTAGAGTTTTACTTACTTTGTATGTGAAAGCCTTCCACGGTAAGTGTGCAACAGATTTCATCTAGAAATAGAAAAAAAAAATCAAATTGTAATAAAGCCTGGAAGAAGAGACTAGAAAAGTAAGACTTTCATCACTTTTCAATCTTACCTTGTAGTTTACAAATAGTTGGGGCAGCATAAACAGGAATCCAAAAGCATACACTCCTGAAGATGAAATATGGGAAACAAATAAATGCACAGATGTTCATCACACAACTGTAATTTCATAATTAGTAATTTGCACTCATTTTTTCCTAAAGAGTGAAGATGCATCTAATTCTTTTGTTCACTTTGGGTTGATTCTTCTCCCTTTTTCAATCACCGTGATAATTATAAGTTATTACTGTATTACAGTGATGTGTATTACACTGATCCAGTTAATATTCTACTTTTGAGTCCTGGTCTTCATTTGAAAAAACATGAATAGAAATAAGAACAGAAGGGACTCACCGTTGACAAAACTGTTAATCAACCAGGAGTACCAGCTACAAATGAAGATGAAAGTACAGTTATATTTCTCTTCAGCCAAAATTATAACACATCCTATACACCACTGCACAGTGACTACTCCAAGAAATGGCTGTGTTACAAATTACTCCATACAAGAACTAAATGCCTCTCATCTTCCTTGGATTAGGAGGGGCTCCAGAGAAGGTAGTTTAAGCAAGTGATGCTTATCAGTCCATACAAGAAGTTTTGAGAGGTTTATCACCTGTTTTTATACTTGTCCAGACCATTTTAAGACTTCTGTGTTGATAATCAGGTAACTGACATGAGATAAGAATACTGTGCATGTAATACTGTGCTCTGAACCCTGACTGTATTAAGGTAACACTGTATTCTAAATAATTAAGAGTCACTTCATATGGCACAGTAAGGACTTCTCAAATTTCAAACAAGTACCATTCACTGCAAACCACAACAGTAGGTACTTTAAAAAAAAAAAAGTAAATACAAGGAATCTACATTTTTCCTTCCTTACATCTAATAACCTCCTTAGATGTTCAATGAAGCACAATCTTAACAAAGTAACGGTAATGCTGCAGACAATGATCGAATACCATACTTCTGCTCACAATCCTGAGAACAGCTAGTAACTGTCATGCTCTGGTCACATCATTTAAAATTAAACTTGCACTGCCGTATTACTGACACATTAATAGCAATCTTAGAGTAGTAGCAGCATTTCAGTAATCTACAAGCATTTAAAGAATGCATCAAAAAATGCCTCCAAGATTAAAGGATAATCCGCTGCTAAGAATACTTGTTCTGTCACATTTCCTCACCGATTTAACAATGGCAAGAATTCTAGTATGTGAATTGTTTTCACTTCCTTAAGCTGTAGCTCATAAAAAACCTGAAATATAGTATTTTGGAATACTAAACTAATTCAAGAATTTTGTCAGAAAAGCAGAATTTTAAAATGCTGCATATTTGCTAGCTGCTTACTAAGACAAAAAACTTTTGAAAGAACTGCTTTTCTAATAGCCCAGAAATCGTCCCAGTTTCTAGTATGAGTGTTACAGTTCATGTATGCAGCAACAGCTTAAATCAACATTAGGAAAAACTATTACTGCTTGTTTTCTCCTATCCCATCTGGGCCTGAGGACTATAAAAAATGCCTACGTGGCCATCACCAGGCTTGTCTTTGCAGGTTTTTCCTACAGCAAAGTCTCATGACCGCACACTCGCTTGTATCTCACCAACACAAAAGGAGACAGCTATTTTGAGTGAAAGGGGACAAGGATTTCATTTGTTCATGAAATATTGAGTGTCCAGCTCTTGCTGAAGTATTACGATATTGCAGGAAGTCCATGGCTCTAAAGGAATAAAGAGCCCATTCTCAAAAATGCTTTTGCTTGCTCACCATCGTAGCTATCGTATTTGGGAACAGAGAAGCCTCTTGTTCAAAGCAAATAATTTTGTGAAGGTTTTTGCTTCTCTCTGCTATTGGACAGGTTCAACCCTTAATTCCTTTCATCTCTCCTATCACCAACTGGTCCTCTGAATAACACTGGCAGCTTTCTTTTTCCTCTTCTGATTGACATGTATGCAAACTACTGAATTCTATGCTAAAGTCTGATCAGGTTACTTACTCCTGTAAGCCTGCTGCTTACAGGAGGTTAAAAAACCATCTAGATTCTTCCACTTTAGCAGTTTCTGGCTTATGCATCAAACTAACAACCGATTTCCATAACCATATAGAAAAAAGGGGGAATGTTTCAATTCCATATAAGATCATTTATAGAGTTACACTACCTTTTGTATTTGACATTCAGCAAGGAGTAAGCTGCACCTCCAATACACAGTGGATAGAGCAAATATGACAAGTATTTCATAGCCTAATAGACAAGGAAAATGGTTTGTTAGTTCACATTCTGTATCAATGGATTTTTCATGGCATTAAATACAAGACAGCCACATAATTTTTTCCTGAAAAATCTTCTTCTATTCCCAAATGTCTGCCATGATTTCCACTATGCTTCTACTTGTGGTGGTGGTGAAAATTCTAAAACCCAGTTTAGACAAGCAATCACCTTAGAGCATAGGCAGCAAGAGACAGCACAAAGACCAGTGTCTAAAAGTAGCTCCCTACTTAACACCAATGTTGTCACCTATGCTCAGCTCCTTTCAGAAATCAGGAACTATATGAACTTTCCTTCAGTAAAAATAACAAATATCAGCTTTCAAATTTGTGAGTGGTAACCCTTTCAGGTCTCTCTGCATGTAGGTCGCTTGCAATTTTGCTTCTCAGAGCAACACCTCAACCAGATTCAACAACCAAAAGAACTATTTCACTGTTTCCTTCCATAAATTGTCAGAATGAACCTTTACTGACACATACAGACTTTGTAGATCCGAAGTCATAGGATTCCCTCTTACCTGGGCATCATATTCCTCAGTTTTCTTTTCAGAGTCATTGTATGCACCGAACTGCAACACATATGAAAACCATAATCACATCAGAACATAGGGGGAAAGCACTTGCTGTCCAACTCCCTACATTAAGCAGGTAACAAAGCTTTTAAAAGCTTCTATACAGGAGAGTCGTATTTTGTCTCCTGTGCAGCCTACTAAATACAGGGGAGGCAAAAAGATTAACCTGTAACCTCATATTTTACAGCAAACTTCTAGGACTTCTTTGCTTAGAAAAATGTGGTTGAGACAGCAGAATTCAAAAAGCAAAGTCAAGTAGCTAAAAATTTGTTTTAAATTTATTAAAAGCCATAACCGTGAAGAGGTCAGTTACGGATTATCTCCACAAGTCCAGAAATTCTGCCTGCTTAAACACAGTTCCTTGATTACTGACACAGGAAGAAGCAGAGCCACCAGTCACTCCAGACACAAAACCCCAGCACTTCTTGTGAAGAAACACTGAATATTAGACAACTGTTTCTTCTACCACCAAGATAAACTTTCAGTGCAGAGTGCACATTGTCCCTGCGTGTTCTGCAGTCTCAGCACTTCATTTTACCCAGAAGAATCATCTAAGAGTGTACTGTACACAGAACATGCCACATCTGTTAGTTCCACAATGGAGAAAAGTTACACCTACAGGTTCATGAAAAAGACAGTTTCTTATTTCAAAACATGATATCACATAAAACAGTCCCACTTACAAAGATTTAGTAGGACTGAGAGAGAAGTTCTGAAGTTTCATGCACCATAAATACATACAAATAGGTGCTTCTTCTGAAGAACTCAAAGAAAGAAACAGGTTTGAAAATGCTCATCCTGCTATTGGATTAAGCCATTCATAGAGAGATGTACACAGGAAACTTTTATAATTAAAAAAAAAAAAATATATATATATATATATCTTCATTTCACTAGAAGTCAAGTTGCACAGATGGATGACTCAAGAGTGTAATCATTAACAGGGAAATGTCTACTATACCTGAAATTTGGGTCTCAAACCTTGCCACTTGATTGTCATTTTCAAGGCCTTCTTCACCTTCCAGAGCTGTGATTAGCAAAGACAAAACATGCACATAAAAAGACTATTATACAAAGGAACATCTTATGAAGGATTCAGAAAATTAGAATCAATATTCCAGAATACCTATTTTAATCACCCATTGCATAAAGCAGTAGCAGCCTGATTGCAACACACACTGCCTGTGTCTACACAAACCAAATGCTGTGTCATCAAGCAAGTACAACATTGTGAGCCTGCACTATTAAGTCTCTTTATCAGATGGTGTAGTTTAAGTGAAGTAACGCAGTCATTCCAGGATATCGGAATTGCAGTGTCTAAGTGGGGTTAGCACCAATATGCACCCCAGGCCAGGCATTTAGAAAATTCCAGCAGTCACCTGCCAAAAAAGTTTCTATGTGCCTTTGATTAAGGTGCCTCAGAACCCGTAACAACGATAAAGTTGGTGCTTACGTGGTCATTACATTTCAGTAGTAGACTACAAGCAAAAATGAGTGAATCCGCTGAATTATTTGTTTACTTACTATACAGCTGTAACAGCCTGACCCTAACTTAAACCAAAAGTTTCAGTTCACCTGAAAATTTACTCATGTACTCATTTACTCATGTACCCATACTGCTATACAGTGTATCTGTATACACTACCCACATCTCCCCAAGGACGAGCTTTTTGTGAAAGACGTTCATTTGTTTAACTTTTCATTTGTTTACCAATAGATACACCAATATTCTCTTCTCACCCACCATATATTCCAAACAAAAAAAAAAGGGGAATAGGCTAAAGACAATCCTTTACTGCTATCTTTGATACAAGTGAGAAAATATTTCTTACAGAATCAATGTCACTACTTGTACTGCGTGAGAAACAGGAGTTAACTCCAAGGTGTGAAAAAGTTCTTCCTAGCAAACAAATTCCTGAGATGTACTGTCCATATGATTGCTATCACTTTGAGACAGCTGTGTTACCTAAAACCCACCGACTAGATGTGGACTTGTGGAATCACTGCACATAGGCAGCAGTCTCCTCCTTTTTTTCCTTCCCCAGTCACCTCCATACTGGCACTGCCTGTGGGCACACAGCCTGCTCTTTGACAGTGCTTCCATGTAGGCTTGTTGACATGGCTATAATTGCTTGGCCAGGAGTGAGGCCTATCAGGTGATGTGATAGGTGGAACCTCAGCATCATTCTGTGTTTGGTTTCCACAATATCAGCTGGATCATCCCAGAAAAAACTGATACTTCCAGTTTAGTTATTTGATAAAGGGACAAAGTCTTCTCTGTCACAGAAAGGCAAAGACATGCAAGCTACAGCAGAATTTTCCAGTAACTAGTTTAGCATTCTTTTACTACTATGAACTATGGATGTGGCTGCAAATACTGGTATCTGGTGCTACAGCTTTAACAACTCACCTCAATCACTGCACCAATGCCTGCTGGGATCAGTACCAATAAACTTGTTTGTTCATCCAAAAGGAAAAGAAATATTACCACAGTACTAAAGCACCGCCAAAGCACTAGACAGAAAAAATGAAAATGGAAGGCTTATTAATATTTAAATGAATAGCTGAGATGACAGAAGACTGAATAGCTGAGATGACAGAAGACTGATGGCCTATTTAGTGCAATTCTGTCTTACACAATTTAAGCATGAATTTCTTCTGTGTATGTCTTGATATATTTAGTGGTCCTAGAAACAGCCAGTGATCTCTGGACAAATAGGGAATGAGAACATTTTATACAATCTTTATTACAGGGGATGAAAGCAAGTTGGAACATTTAATGAAGACTTCTGTACTGAAGCAACATATGAGTACAATTAGGAGCTACACTCATGACTCTTGTCTCCAGGAAGCTAAAAGGCTGTGAGATAATATAATGTCAGTATTTGAAACTCATTCATTGTTTGTAAATTTCAGGTCTTTTGAATTTGACTTTACTGCGCTTTGAAACTGGCAACTGACTCTTATTTCTGAAATTCCATGGATTGTTTTGAATTTTTATGAACTTTTTGGCATACACATGCCAACAGCAGTACAACTGCTTTAAAAAACAAATGCACTCATAAAAATGATACATGGAATCTCCACATGATAAAAACATGTTGTTCATCATAAATTAGAATGCCTTTTTTTTCCCCTGGTATTGACATTCCTTACATGTTTTAATCCATCCGTAAGTATGATAGAATTAGGGATAGTCTCAGAGGTCAAGTAACTCCAGGTTTACAATTTTGCTTCATAATCAAAATTGGAAAAAACTATTGGAAAAACCTTCACCTGTTTCTAGGAAGGCTTGGCAGGATGTCAGATCACTATGCTTCTCTCATCTTTCCAATACACAAATCAAGCCAACCCTCCCATGCTCTCCCCCACCCCAGGAGCCTCTATTGCTCCTGTTTACATTGAAGCCTAGATCAAGCAAGAGCATTACAATACAGCACTTTCCACCCACAAATATTTTGGAACCTTTAGTTATCTACAAGGAACACAAGAGACTTGCAGAACAGCATTACCCATGAAAGCATATTTTCTCCACCCACAGAACTTATTTTGGTCTTCATTTTTTTTCTCAAAGTACTTCTCTGTTCCTTCAGCAAGGAAAACATGGTAACTAACTCAATATTAATCCAATTCCCAGTTCCAAGACAGTCAAACCTCCATAGCGACACAAGAGCTTAAACTCAAGTGATACCTGAACACAGAACTGACAAAGAACCATCTGTGTAGACTTCAGCCATCTCTTCTTCCTACACAAACCATCTCATTTTGTTGTCTCTGTAAACCTACAGTGTCAACTTAGAGCAAGACTGAAAACACACACCACAAAATACACAGCACACAGACAACACTTTGCATTCTAGTCTGTACCTGCTTTTGTGGACATCCCAATCATGCTCCTCTTTTTCTTCCAAAAACTGATGTCATTTTTAAATGCAAGGAAATCAAAGAGAAGCTGCAAATAGGAAGCAAATACTCATTTGCTTGAAACATGCACTAATTAGAGACTGAAAATGTTAACAGTGCATTCAAAATGGTATTAAAAAAAAAACTTTCTTAGAAGCTCCAGAAATGAAAATTAAGACTCACAAATAAAAGCTAAAAAGAAAAGTTGTTGTAGAAGCCAAGGTTCTAAAAAGCAGTGCAAAATAACAGGATCAATTTCAAATACTACCATTGCACTACTGCACAAATCACTGTCCTGTAAAGACAGGGCAACTCATCAAAGAGAGTGAAGACTGAGGACCCTGAGGAACCACACACCTCCTCGAGAGACCAGGGAAAAGCATAGTAAATTAAACTAAAAATGTTCTGTATTGGATTGATAGTCATTTTACACTTGGATAAGACCAAAACTTTAGAAAAAACCATCCTACAACACAGCAAGCCAGGTTTCCTCTGTATTTTGTCCCTAAGTTGACCTAAACTTCCATGACATTTTAGAATTCAATTTGTTTGTAGGAAGCTTTTTTATTTCCTTCAGCATTTTCATTCAATAGTCTTTGGTATTTCTTTTAAGCCTTCAGTGTCTAAAAAAAAGCAGTATCAAAAAAAAGTCAGGAACTCAAACCCCAATATAGGTGCCCCAGCTATGCCACCGCAGTGATAAGAACTGAGAAGTCAACAAAATTTGAACCAATGTTGATAGGCATACTAATTCTAGGGGCTTTGGTTCAACAACAATGTAAAAAAAAGTGATAATGAAGGTAGTGTTTTATATTGCAGTCAAGACTGCTAGTTTCTGTACCATTATCTCCAATTTCTGCCTTATTTGAGATTTTTATATTAACTCTGTAGTATTAGAAATATAGCTGACTTGTACCAGAAAATGTTTCCATTGCTCTACTGAAATTACTATTTTCAAGAATAATTCTTAATAAATGAAACACCTGAAAGTCAGACACACTCTCCCTCTTCTTTTTTTTTTTTTTCATATTATGTACTTCCTAAAAACTAAAACCACTTACATGGAATGCTGCTACGAAGAATGTCAAAGCCAGAAAGTACAAGTTAGTATCAACAAAAATTCCTTTTACTTCATCTGCATCCTTTTCTGAAAATCCTATGAAAAAGAAGAAGTCACTGTGCAGGAAGTACCAGACAGTTCATTGCTGTTATGCTCAAGCCCAGTATGAAAGAAATCTTATGTCACCTGCACAAGTTTTGTTAAGGAATCATAAATCCAAAACATGATGGAAGCTTTATTGGTAAAATCCTAATCTAGCTGTATTTTGGAAGTTATTTAGTTTGCCATAAACAAAACACACCAGTTACAAGCCTTTAACTTACACAATTACAATGTGTAAGTTAAACCATTTAAAAATGATTAATTCCCCTCTGTGTTCTTGTTCCCTTCCACATGTCAACATATATTTTTATCTCGGACTAAAGGAGAAACAACACAAGCTTTGTAGTATTGAATCTCTTTACTAACTACCCAGAAAAAAAAGTGTCATCTGTGCACATAAAAGAAACAAACTGAGGAGTTAGTTGTGGTTTCTTGGCCTAAAGCCATTAAAGGTAAGCATACCAAATTGCTGGAGGGAGTACACAGCATCCTGCATGTGGATCCAAAATCGGAGTTTTCCAAGAGATATTTTGTCATATGACACTGTAAGAGGTAGCTCTGTTGTTGAACGATTTATAACCTGCATTTCAAAGACAAGTTTTCATTTTTAATAGTAGAAAAATGGCAACAATTCCTTACCTTACATTCATTTTTTTAACTAAAGTGATTGTATCACACCATAATTTAATCACACCATTTTAAGAACCGTTTTTTAAAAGGAATAAGATCTTAGACTTCCATACCATGCTTGAAGTCTTTGTGTTTTTCCCAAGAATGTTAAACTAGCGGTTTGTTCTGTTCAAGTTCCTATAGCAACCTCACTGTTCCTGTATACAAATGCATGAAATGGCAGCATTAAGTGGGAAGCGTGTGCTTAAGACAATTCTTTTGACAGTTCTCTGAATGCATATGCTAAGATTACCTAAACTAGAATATTAAAAAACCCAACCAACAAACAAATTGCTTCCTTAAGGCCACAGTAACAAATGTACTAAATTGAGTGTGATTTTGAGAGAAATTGAAGGGTGGGGTGTTGTAGCGCATTAATTGGGTTTTTATTGTGTTTCACTCGGTTTGTAATGTTTCCCCTGTCCTCCTAGGAACTGTATCCCGTGGTTTGTCCCTGCTCGGCTGCGCCCATTCCCCACACTGGAATGTAACCCAACTCCGTTCCACTCCCACCTTATCCCTGACTGGGCAGTGGCTTGTCCCTGTCTCTGGGCCCTTCCCCCTGGGAAAAAGCCCCGGCACAGGCGAGGGGCTGGCACTCTGGCATCGGCAGGGACGGGGAAAGAACTCCAGCCGGCAGGAGCAGGACTCCAGAATAAAGCTGTGAAATCCTCCCCGTGAGGGAGCAGGCTCTTTCTTTTTGCCATCGGCGGTCATCTGGATCTCGCTAAAGAAATACCACAGTGGGGAAGCAAGATGATGCCACTAGCTCAGACTAGTGAACACACCACAGCTAAAGCTAAGTAAGGTAACTTTGGGATCTGAGGTGTCACAAAATTTTTATTCCTGAACCCCAAAGAATAAATCTCTGCTAATCCTACTGTATCATCTATCTCAGGTCCTTCTGCATGACAGCTGTTCATATCCAACTCTCAAACAGGTTTAAAAAAAAACCAAAAAACCCCCTGTCCTCCCAGATGTTAGAATACTCAGCAGCTACTGCCAGTACAAGTTCAGGCAGCATGTTTTACATTTCCAGGGATAGCTCAAGACTTCACATTGACAGGCACTCTGCAAGCGTTCAAGATCTGCTGGTCCAGGATCCTAATTACTCCCAATCATAATCCCCATCTCAGACCTGCTACTCTACACTGCATCTGTTTCCACAGTAATTAGTTAACTGACACCTAACTGACGCGAATGGGCTGCTTCTGACTCTTGCAAACACAGAACATGGTTTTAGGCTCTCCAACTATCCGTCAGATGTGAACTGAGGGCTATGTTCATTCTCACATTCAGTCTTTCCTCCAGTGAGTACAAACAAATCTCAATTTCACCACCCTCTCAAGACCCTGCAAGCTTTTCAGACAGTGGCAGAACATGCAGGCACATGAGGGACAAAAAGGGAAGCTGAGAAAGTTCTGTGAATACAACAGAGAGAAAAGCTTGAGAAACTAGAACAGTGTCAGGGATCTCTGAACTGAATGAACAAAAAATCAAGTGTGGTTAAAACTGACTGTAGAAAACACACTCAAGATTCTACAGATGTTTACCAAAAACTATATAAACATCTTCCAGACTGCTTCAATTTGTCTCATTTCAATTTCTCAGTCTATCAAAGACAGCATTAACATTTATGGGAGAAAGGGAAAAGAAATTTTATCTGGGGAGGATGAACAAGCAACAAAAATTTTGCAAATGCTCGGGTAAGCAGGACGTGGCAAACGCACTCTTTGCAAAGAATCACTATGGAGAAGTTATGGGTAGTGTAGGGAAAAAATCAGATTGCAATAGAAGGCAGAGATGGGAATTCTCCCACACCAAAAGCAAACTAAAATAAAGGTAAGATTAGAAGAATGACTTCTTTCTCAATAAACAACTAAAAGCCCACAAGTGGTGCCTCACAACCTTTATGTGAGTGTGACAGTTGCAAAGCTTTTGAAAGCTAAAAATGACCAAGTCCCTGCAATACAAGCTACTCTTGCAGTATGGCACCAGAACATCACATTACTTCTAGCACTCTATTTAATCAATACTACAAGACAGTTTGCAAACACTGCAAGTAAGTTCAGTGGTATGAATTTTAAAGTTACCTCTTTATTAAAATCTCTGTAATCCCCAAAACCACAGCACTGGCAATTAAGAATTTGAGGAACACTTAATCTCCAGACTCTAGTACTTACCACAGAAGACCTACACCTTGATCAAAATGAGAGTCATTTGACATTCTATACAGCTCAGTACAAGCAGGAAAAACACATCTTCAGCTCCATGAATTTAGGTCAGGCATAGAAAACAGACACTGTCTGTGCCCCTATTTACAGTCAAATGTTAACCTGGCTCCACAAAAGCTGTTACCTTATTCCCTTATTCTTTTCCTGCTCATCACTTACCCCTTATTCTCTCACAGAATGTTTACTACAAGAGCACTCTTTCTGCAGGGTTTGAGAGCAGTTTGGCCAGTCACTACTGAGACATCACATAAGCCTGTGCTGAAGGGGAAGTTTGCAGGTTTTAGTGGAATAGTGTTGGCAGCACTTCCCAGGATCTTTAATGACTTTCTAAGGCAGTGAGTTACAACAGTATTAACCGAGACATGCATGACAACTGCAGGAATGTCATCAGTAACATGAGAATGCTGAATTTATTTGTAAACAGGGTACATGACCAGTTGGAAGTTCACATGAATGTACTGAACTAGACTGGATGAGCTGTGATAAAACAAAGGACAACAACCACTGATAAAGACATTACAAATGTGTATCTAAAGAAATACTGGACAAAACTATCTGCTATCAAGACTTGTAACAAATGCTCAGGAATTTACTGTGCTGTACAAATTTGGGATGGAAGGGACACAAACTCGTAAAGATTATCCTGAACACTAAGTAACAAAATCCTTTGTCTGAGCTAAAGTAATGAATTGGAGAGACAATTTAGAAGGTTTATGGGAAGTTTACATCTACAAAGGCTACCAGCTACAAGATGCGTAATACAGATGTGCTCATTCAACAGTTTTGAGACATTCCCCAAGACTGTTGTTCTCAGTAACTCCAATTACCAAACTCCAGTCAGTGCAACTGAAAAGAATAGCAAGGCTTAACTAAGAGCTGCTAAGATCAACATGATTTAGGTACATGGGACTGCCATGTGTAACCTCTAGCAAAGGAACTGCATGATTTCCTATAAGACAAGAGTTGGGCAAAAACTGAATACAGAATTTCTTTTTTTTTTTGCTGCTGGAGTGACTGAATACTAAACCAGGTTGCCTATAGAGGCTGTGGCCTCTCCTTCCTTGGATATAACCAAAACTCAACTGGAAAGGTCTTGAGAAACTCACTCCATGTGATCCTACTCTGGGAAGAGGCATTGGACTAGCAATCTCCAGAAATCTCATCCAACTTCATCCTTCTGTAATTCCACTACGTAAGTTTCAAAGTTCTGATTTATTTGAGTGCACAAAAACATTGGACATACTGTAATACCAAACTTTCAGGTGCTCAAGTTACTCTAACATGATAGAGAGCAGCACCGAGAAATTTAACCACAAGTGAATTTTGAGTAGATAAGAGAATAGCTACTGACTTGTCTCAAGTGTAGCTCCACTATCACATGTGGATATTGTCAATATGCCTGGAAGCTATGAGAAGCAACTCTGGGATTCTAACACAACTTCTTCATATTAGGGAGTCAAAAAACTGAGGAGACTGCTCCTGCCACTTCTGGTGCTATAGTGATGTCCTCCATATCCACCCAAAAGGCAGAAGCAATGGAATCCAAACATCTTTGGTGGAATAGAAGACAGTGATTGACAGATACTTCTGCCAGAGAGAAGTCTCAAAACCCAGATCCAGCTTCTGCAGTTACCACAGTAGGTCACATTAAGTTAAATGGTCATTGAATCATTTTGTGGATTTATCCTTTTTCATTACAGCAAACAACATGTGAGGAAATCTTAATTAAAACAACATTGAAGATTACTGTTAAAACTGTTAAATGTAATTAAAGGTATTCTATTACTCACCATCAAATCTTTCACTCTGTTGCTTAGCTGATCAATAAATAATATTGGAAGGTAATGCACTGTCTTCCCCAACTGAACCCTAGGATGTTTAAACATGGATTTTATGACTGTAGTGATCTAAAAAGAAAACTACTTTAATTCAAAATTAGCACTCATTCATCACTTTCAGATCTACCCATGCAGAAATTTCCCACCATCTTTTCAGGCACATTTTCTTTTAACACACAGCAAGAAATAAGCCACTAGCCTAGAATCAATCCTTCACTGAAAGATACTGCTATTGAAAAATTTTGTTTGTTTTCACTCTTCTGTAGAAAGACAGAATAAGCAAATAAAAATACAAATGAAACTGGTTGTGATGATGCTGAAGCTTTTGCATGATCAAGGGAAATTTAAAAGTCTGTGAAAGCGAAACATGCTCCAGTTTACTGCCATACATTTGTATCCTTTGTTTCAAATATCCCCTCCTCCTGTGACCCTGACACCTCTCCACCATCTCCCCCATGGATCAGTGCCTGGCAGGACATCAGTCTCATGTTCTGGCCCACATGGGACCATGAATGTGATGGCTGATGCACAAATGGGAAGGTCAGATACTACTGCACGGACTGTACAAGGAGCAGAAATCTTCTCTGCCATCTACAGAAGCTCTCATTTGGATTGCTCTACCACCTCACCAACCTGCATGGATCCAATAAAAACTTCCTAGCCTTCAAGCCGTCCATCAAATTGGTTACTGTAAAGTTATTTAGCAAATTATGACCTCCATGCAATTGCTCTGTCAGCATCTTAGAAAAGCATTTAGCCCAATGCCCTAATAGAGATAAATTCTTCAATAATAAGTCTTCACCAGAAAAGCAGTTATCTACATGTGATGTTCTTGTTAAAAATCTATGGAAGTAGCATCATGGAGATTTTTAAAGCCTGAAAGTTGAATTTTAGCTGTTGACAAAAGAAAGAAGTCTCTATGCATGGTAAGAGAGACTGCATACTAAACACACGGTGTGCAACAGTAACACAGAAAAGTATTAAACTGAGGCTCAGAAATAATGCTTGGTTATTTAACTGAAGTGATTTAGATATCTATGTAATAACTATGATTAAAGCTATTGTTAGTGAAATTGCAGCAGGTTATTTCATATCCAAACTATTTTCCTGTATAATGCAGTAACAAAACAGCAAAATCAACCAGAAAAAACTTCCTTGTCCATCAACCCCAGTCCAACAACCCCTTCTTGTTTATGGGTCTATCTATTCTGGCTGGAAAGCTATCCCAGAACCCCAGGGTCTGCTGATTAACCAACTACTTCTGGATTTAAGAGGCTGCTTGTAGAGAAAGGCATCAACATACAGCAGCACAAGCCTACACAGCACTACATACATGCTTGAGACTGGAAGTGATTGAAGCAAGCTGCAAGCAAAAGCTACTGCCTGCACCTAGAGGCCTAAAACCCCATCTCCGTCTGTTAGTATTTCCTTGAGGAAAATGACATAACACAGGAACACACATTATCAAAGTAAAATAAAGGGTGAAAAAAAGACATCCTAGGAGATCAGCTGTGCCTCTTCAGCACTTGCAGTTTGTACAGTCTGTAAGATGAAGGATAATTAGAAAGGGTCAAGGGATGGCAATTGCTCTGAAGGCCAGAAGGACAATTGGAGAACAAATGGGTTTGAAGTCTGCTGTAGCATTCTACCTGTGTCTTTTTAGTCTTGCTTTGCCTTATTATGGTAACTGCACACAGAAAAAGTATCCTAAACTCTGAGCTGCCCAGGAACCAGGTATCTCCAATAAGGCTTTCTAGTACATAATATTGTAGCAGCAATTTGTCACTATCAAAATGCAAGCATTAAGAGCATCTGTTCTTGTCTCTAGGTGCCCATTCAAACATAAAATACTAAAGAAGGTCAAGGAAGATTTTTAAAGAAATGTGCCCTAAGTTTATAATAACATATCTGACAAAATTAAGTCGACTTACATTTTCATGTAACGGTGAACATCAGCAGGGAGGGACGATCCATCAAACACAAAATCTTCCACCATGACATTTAAGGTTAGTCTTGACCTCCAGTGAGAGACAGGTTCATCCAGGGCATTGGTCTGTTTTTCTGCTTCAATTTGCTTTAAAAAAGAACAAAAATACATAGTGTTAACCAATGCAAAATTTGGAATAGAATAATAACCTAACTCCAGGGAGTCATTAACTATACTAAAAACCAGAAGCCCAATAAGAGACAACTTACCTTAATTTCAACCAGATCAAATATTTTGCTCAAATATGACAGAATTGATTTTAAAGGCCTACAACCATCTGACATTGAAAAACTTCAGTGTCTATTCACAGCCATATTCCTCAAGAAGGAATATTCATTTAATTAACCTTCATACCTTGGGAATGTGGATACTAATAAGAAAAAATCACTTTGAAATCAGGACTGTATGGTAATCAGATGTTACTTCAAAACAGTCAAAAGCATGTGGATGATCAACCAAATATTATCTGTTTGTCTTCATATCTTATTCTGCTATTTTACAACAGCAAAGCATATTATTTCACATGAATTCAAGTCACTACAGAAAGCAGCACCATGCTGTTACAGAGCAATACAGTATTTCTACCAAAATTTGAAGCCATTATTGTTAACTAGGGAAGTATTTTAATAACTAGCCAGCATTTTAAAGAGCTCTGCCTCTGCTCTGCTAAGTGGTCTGCTAATAGCAGGGTAATCAGGAAGAAGATTTTGATTTTTTTTTCTGTTGTATCATCATTAGTTTAAAGATGAAAGCACAGCAGACACTAACACTAGAAGCGTCTGTAAAAGAATTTACTTGTTTTGCAGATGTTCTTCTATAGATGGAACACACACCTACCTGTGTGGCTGATTCACCCGTGAGCAAATTAATCTCTTCAGGTTTGGGGACCATGTAGGTGGTCAGAGGACTCACTATATGCACCTGCTTACCATCATGCCAAGGCAAAATGCCAGCATGATGAAGAAATACAAATGCATATAATGTGCCATTATTTCGGGTTTTCTTTGGTACAGAGACATTCACTGTCCTAAAATACAAAATAAATATATTATGAAATGACATAGCACATGCTGAAATATTTGGCTATTACTAAACATTTGGATTGCCTGGAACACAACAATTACTTCTGGCTAACATGTTCCATGGCTGGACGGAGTCTTTTCTTATACTCCAGTACATATCACAATATATGCATTTCCAAATATTTACTATCATATTAAGATAGTTACACCTTTGTCCGCTTTCTACTTTATTGCCCTAGATAACAGGACTGCATCATCAATTCTTTTATTGCTTTCCTCTACTGACTGATCATAGGGCCACTATTATGATTGCACTTGCAAAAAAAAAAGCCTTCATGTGCTGAAGATGCATCGCAGATCATATACACGATACAAAGTTTAAAAAGAAAATGACAAAGTTTTGTCATGCACTTTGCATTAATAAAGTATCTTCTCAGCTATGGCATGCCAAGCACAAAACTGTGAACTGGAGCCCCAAACCATGAAGTCACTCCCCTTGTACTAGCCAAGAAATCATCCTACTTGCACCCTTGCATAATGCCTCCTCTATTCCTGTAGACTTGCTCAGCTCAGTCTGCTCTGAATACTTTCAGTGGCTTAGCAGACTTTGTAGGTAAAACAATTCTTGTAAGGTCTGTCAGAGATGAAGTTCAAAATGACCTAAACTGCAACCAACAAGCTCTTTAGTCACAGAAAATGGAGAGAGTAAAATAACCTTGGAGACTATGATAAGAGAATCAAGAATGGGGCAATTATTATAAACAAACAAACAAAACAAAAGTGAGACAGCAAATATGAAGAACAAAACAAGCAGTTCCAGTCATTTTAATCATTCAGAGGCATATGTGGAGTGCCATGTTCTACTAAAAATTTCTCAAAGGGCACAGTCAGCACCAACATCCCTTCAGAAGATCCCCAAACCCTAGACTATCAGAAAAGAAGGTTTTCCCGTGTGATTTTTAGCAGAGAAGTAGTTATGGAAGAGCACGTTGATAAAACACATGAAAGGAGAACATGGTTTGACATCTAAGTCCCATTCCAGGTCTGACGCCACAGCACTTAAGAACAAAACAAAATGCATAGACAGTGATCTAATCACATCTACCTATGTGATCAGAGGCAAGTCTCAAGCATTTCCAGGCACATTTGTCTTTAGATTTTCTCAATGGACAGTAATTTTTACCATTATAAGCAAGGCACACTTCTGCAAAACGCTTGCCTATATTGATCCAAGCTAATCAACAGTGAAATCTACCTCGCCTTCATGTAATTCCTAGTTAGGATGCACACTTCAGAATGCAACAAAGAACTTTGGTACCTTGGATACTACTGATCCAGATCCTTACCTTTCAAATTTGGACTCAATATCAAAATCTTCCACATTCAAAACGAGATCTATACTACTCTCAGCACCAATGCTTGACCGTGTGGTAGTGTACACGCTTAACTGAAATCAAAACACAGCACAGAGAAATTAAGAGTATGGAAATAAATTCATGCATCACTACAATTACAGTATAGGTACTCCACTAATTCTCCCAGCTGCAGGAAGGTTGTATACACAGGGAAAGAAAATAGTGTTCTCAAAAAAAGTATTTCAGCTCCTTTTGGGGGCAGAAACACAGCCACTAAATACATTTTAATGGGATGACATGTTCTGGAAGTTGAAGGAAGTGGAGCCAGAACCAGAGACCCTGTCAGTAAAGGAAAGGGTCTCTGTCAGGGCTGGAAAGGACCTCTGGAGATCACCTTGTCCAACCCCCTGCCAAGGCAGGGTGATCTAGAGCAGGTAACACAGGAACACATTCAGATGTGCTTGGAATGTCTCCAGATGGGAGACTCCACCATCTCCCTGGGCAGCCTGTTCCAGTGCTCTGTAACCCTCAACATAATGAGGTTCTTCCTCACACTGAAGTGGCAGTTCTTGTGTTTTAGTTTATGGCCATTACTCCTCATCCTGTCGCCAGACACCACTTAGTCTGGCACCATCCCCTTGGCACCCATCCTTTGAGACATTTATATGAGTTAATGAGATCCCATCTCAGTCTTCTCTAGACTAAACAGGCCCAGCATTTCCTCTGCAACGCTGCCCTAATCAGTACGTGTGTGACAGCAGATATACGAAATCAATAAAAAAACCACGAACCCAAGTCCAACCCGTGCACCAGCCAAGGGAGCTCTCCACAAGGCCCAGCATTACCGGGAGGGCACGGGAGGGAGCAGGGACAGGGGGCAGAATCGGGGTCAGAGGGCACGGACAGGGACAGAGGGCACGGACAGGGACAGGGGTGGTGCCGAGGAGCCCGTGGCTCGGGCGGTGCGCCGAGGGGCCGTGCCCGCCCCGCTCACCTGAAGCTTGGGCCTCCGAGCCAGGTAGGGCCAGACGCATCCCCCGGTCGCGCCGTCCGCCGCCGCCGGGCAAGGCCGCGTGTAGACGATGCCGTACATGACCCAGCAGGTGTGCGCCACGTACACGGCGAACACGCCCACCACCAGGCTGGTGAAGGAGCTGCGGCTCAGCATGCTGACAGCGCCGATGGCGGCGGCCGCCACCGCCCCCCGCCGCGGCCCCGCTCGGGATCCGCCGCCGCCGCTCGCGCATCCCCCACGCGCCGCCCGCCCCGCCCCGCCCCGCCGGCCCGTCCGTCACTTCCGGCGGGCGCCGAGGCCCCGCCCCCTCCCGCCCACCCTTCCCGCCTGCAGCCGGCGCCGACAGCCGCGAGCGCCCCGCGGGGACAGAACGGCCCCGCCCCCGGCGCGCGCTGCAGAGCGGCGGGCGGACGCTAGGGGGCGATGTGCACGGCGCCCGCCCCTGGGAGCGCGCGGGGCTGGAGCGAAGGGCCGTGAGGCGCCGGGGAAAACTGCGAAGGGCCCTGAAGCTGGTGAAGGGTCGGGGGCACAAGTCCCATGTGGAGCAGCTGAGGGAGCTGGGGATGTTTAGCCCGGAGAAAAGGGGTCCTGGAAGAACCTTATCGCTTTCTACACCTCCTGAACGGAGGGCGTAGCCGGGTGGCAGTCGGCTTCGTCTCCCAGGTAACAGGATGAGAGGACAAAGTCTTAAGCTGCACTTGGGAGTTTAGGTTGTATTTCAGGAGGAATTTCCTCACAGGAAGAGTGATTAGATATTGGAATGGGCTGCACAGGGAGATGGAGGTGGATGATGAATCCCTGTGAGGTGTTTAAGGAAAGACTGGACCTGGCACTTAGTGCCATGGTCTAGCTGATGGCGTAGGTCGGACTCGATCTCAGGTGTCTGTTCCAACTGATGGATTCTGAGGGACTCTGTGATTACCATCACTATTATCCTTATCACCATTATTACCGTCAGTCACACTCAGCTCTGGCAGGCCTGAGCTACCAAACGTTTCCCTCAAGGGAGCTGGGAAGGCTCTTCCCTCTTGGCTTGGATCAAAAAAGGAGCGTTTCTTGTGCTATTGCATGTGTGTGGGTCAGCCACAAGAAAGTGATGATGTGAGTACTTACCTCAAGTGCACCTCAGCTAAGAGGCTTGGACAGAAGGTGCTCGGGGCAGCAGAGGCAGGAGCACGAGTTACAGCTCACTGCCCCAGCAGCTCAGCAAAGTGGCACGACCAGGAGTTTCCTTGCAACACAAATGAGAGAAAACAGACACTTGGGTAGGTGAGGGGCATTCTCCTGGTTTCACGTGTCCTGGTTTCAGCTAAGATTGGAGTTAATTATCTTCCTAGTAGCTGGTACAGAGTTGTGTTTTGGGTTTAGCATGGGAATAATGGTAGCACACTGATTGGTTGTTGCACAGTGGTGTTTACCTCAAATCGAGGATTCAGCATTCTGTGGTCTGCCAGTGAGGAGATGCTGGGAGGTAGCATAGCTGGGACAGCTGCCCCAAACTGTTCAAAGGGATATTCCATACCACAGAATGTGATGCCCAGTATATAAAGTGGGGAGTTTACTGGGAGGGGCTGATCACTGCTCAGGAACAGGGTCTGGCATCAGTCAGCATGTGGTGAGCAAAAGCATCGTGCATCGTTTCTTGGGTTTTATTCCTCTCTCTCTTTTTCTTGTATCAGTTTTCTTAATAATCATCATCATCATCATCATCAACTTTACTTATCCCAATCCACAGGTTTTCCCTTTTTCTTATTCTCCTCCCCATCCCACTGGGGAGAAGAAAGAGCTGAACCTCTTAACTTACTGTACTTAGTTTCTGGCCAGGGTTAATCTACAGCACTTCTGTTTGGCATCTGATATGGGGCCCAGCAATAATGACAAATCTGACTAGATTGCATTCGAACAAATATAAGTATTCATTTTATTAGTTTCATAGTTGCTGGTCACAATATTGATTTATTTGCTCTCAAAGTTGGTGTGCTTTTTCTTAAAGTTGCATTGTGCATTACCTTACTTGCAGTATGTGTTCCCTGTTGTGCTGTTTGTCACCCATGGGGACAGAGCCAAGGTTATAATTTTGTTGTGCTTTACTGGTTTATGATATGATGGAATGGCTGGTCATGGAACTAAGCTGGTGTTTGTACTCAGCATTGCTGTCAGCTCTGGACTTTGGGAGCCGTCTGTGGAAAACTTAAAAATTGTCTTTTACCTTTCCTCCTTGGAGAACCAATCCATGGAGGAGGTACCTTTTGAAAACTTTGAATTGGTTGTTCCAATCAGTTTGTTCCTATTGCTATGTCTCCTGCATGTGTTCCAGGTCTGGTCTAAGGTCAAACAGCTGTTAAGGAATCCTACCCAGAGACCTGCCCAGGGACTGGATACTTCCTCACTGGCAGGATGTGGCGGTGTATTGGATTTGCATGGCCATTTGGTCACAGGAGGGGGGCTGCAGGGGTGGCTTCTGTGAGAACCTGCCAGAAGCTTCTTCCATGTCCAGCAGAGCAAATCCCTGGTAATCCCAAAGCTGGACATGCTGCTGATCAAGGCTGGGCCAATTAAAAATGGTCGCACGTCTATGACAACATATTTAAGAAAAACAACAAGAAAAAGTTTTTGGGCAGTTGTAATTGCAGCCAGAGAAGAGCGGCATGAGAACGTGGGAGAGGAACAACTCTGCAAACACCAAGGTCAGTGGAGAGGAAAGGGGAGGAGGTGCTCCAGGCACCAGAGCTGAGATTCTTTTGCAGCCCACAGTGCAGAACGTGGTGAGCCAGCTGTGCTCCTGCAGCCCACAGAGAAACACAGGGGAGGCTGGGACTCCGGGGGAGCCCATGCTGGAGCAGCCTGTCCTGGAAGGACTGCACTCTGTGGAAGAGTGACCCATGCGGCAACAGTTTTGGGAGCATCGTTGCCCGGGATGGACTCATGCTGGAGAACTTTCTCCCATGGGAGGGACCCCATGGCAGAGCAAAGGAAGGGCTCCTGTCCTTGAGCAGCGGGAGAAATGATGGGTGATGAACTGACCATCACCCACATTCCCTGTTTCCGTGCACCACTGGGGGAGGAGGTAGAGCTTGGAGGGAGGGAGGGGTGGGGGGAACGTGTTTTTAAGATTTTATTTTACCTCTCATTAATTAATATCTATAATTCTAGCCTGTTTTGTCCATGACCGTATTCCATGAGTGATCTCTCCCAGTTCTTAACTCAAAACCCCTTTGTTACTGTCCAGTTGTGGAGGTGAGTGAGAGAAAGGCTTTGGTGGGAGCCTGGAATCCATCCAGGCTAACCCACTACAGTGGGACAGTATGGGCAGGTACCCAGGACAGTGGGCATGTCCAATGTATTGGAACTTCACCTTTGAACAAGTGCAGAGAGTGGAAAAACTAGTAAAACATCTGGAAAAAGTATGCTGGTGCCCTGGCCATTCCAGAGACACAAATGATTGCAACGTCTGGGGTCTGGCCCAAGACTGCTGGGTCCTCTTCAACCTTATTCATTACCCTCAAGGAGAGGAGGAGGTCTCTGGATCTGATGACAAGAGAACAGGCACAGCACCTGGCCCTGAGAACCAGCCCATGCTGAGATCAGCTGGCCCTGTACCTCAGAAGACATGGATGCAAACTCACCTTGTTCAGCAAAGGAGAACAAAGTGAGGTCACCACAAGAACATGAGGAAGAGGCAGAACAAGGTGGGATCTTCCAGCATTGGGATACATATTTAGAAAGGCCACGTGGTTAATCAAGACCAGGGGATTTACCAATTTGGCTGGCCCTACCCAATCAAAACTTTTATGTACTTCCATGTGGAAGGTGATAGTGTTCCAGTAATGCATGTAAAAAATATGCTGGGGAAAGCAGTCTGGGTTACTCCTGCCTCACACAAAGACAAACCCATTTGTGGGATGAATTCCACACTGTGCCTATAAGGAGGTGCACAGTAAGCTGGAAGGCAGCGTGTCCAGGGCAGCTGACCAGAGCTGTCCAGAGAGATATTCTGTGCCATCAAACTGCATGCCCAGTATATAAACTGGGGGGAGTTGCTGGGAGGGGCTGATCACTGCTCAGTGAGGGGCTGGGTGTCAGGCAGAGGGTGGTAAGTTGCTATGTTGTGCATAACTTGTTTTTCCTGGATTTTATTCCTCTCTTTGTTGTCACCTTTTTCATTATTATTTTATTTCAATTATTAAACTCTTCTTATCTCAATGCCCGCTTTTTTTCCAGTTCTCCTCCTCTTTCCACCAGGGGTGGGGGAAGAGTGAGCAAGTAGCTGCGTGGTACTTAGTTGACAGCTGAGGGTAACCACAACTCCATCACTTGAAATTAGAGAATAACATTAAGTAGAACACTAACAAATCTTCCCTTGAAATCTTCATATCATGCTGAATGTCTGTCATTTCTCTAGTGAGCTTTCCCAGTGTTTCACTTTTATTCTCAATACTGTTCACATTAATGGTTCAGCTTACAGCCACTGGACTTCAGAGGATGCCTTTTTTCCACCCTCCATTATCAATTTTTCAGGTATATAGGTGTCTGGAGTGTTGGATCCCTTCTTGTCTGTTTCCTGGATAAAAAAAAAATGCAGCCAGAGCTAATTCAGTCTAATTCAGACAGACTTACTCCAATGGATTTCTGGAGTGCCTTTTCTGAATATTTTTTGATCTTCCAATGTTCTTCTTTAAGCACACAAAATAGAACTGGAGACAATATTGCTGTCACAGAAGGATACTGTTTTTTGGGTTTTTTGCACTCCTCTCTCCCCCTTTAAATTCCTGTATTTCATCCTCCCAGTTGTCAGGTAAACACTGTTTTCCTACACAAACTGACATCAACAACACATGCCTAAAGTATACTGACTCAGTCTTACTCACAGTTATGGTTTGTATCCTTTCCCTTACTGTAAACCTTGTTGTTAAAAAACAACAACAACAACAACAACAACAACAACAACAAAAAAAAAACCCAAAACAACAACAACAACAAAAAATTGAAAGAAAAAAATCCAGAGGAAACCAAGTATTTTTTTGTTTCATTTTTTAATTTGGCTTCACGCTGAAAATTTAATTTACAAGCCATTCATGAGGAAAATATCCAGTTGGGCAGAATGAGCCATGACTGTGTAACTGCACTCAACACTTGTAGTGTATCATTTAGGTCCCTTTCAGTAAATCATCACACACCTTCTATAGCACAGTTTAAGCACCTACATCATATGCTCACTTCATCACACCCTATAGTCCATTTTAACCTATCAGACAAGTAACAAGAGAAGAATGCTCAAATTGAGGTATTTCCTTTAAAAATTTACTGATCACTGGCATTCAGAGGTAATGTTAAATCATATAGTTTTAAACATTGAAAAAATGTACAAAAACCAAGTTCATTTTTAAAAAATATTATCCTTAGTTTTCCATGCATGTTAATAAAAAATATAAAAATCAAATTTATAACACTGAAGCTATACCTTTTGTTCTGCAAAAGTATTTCCACAATTGGAGCCACAAGGTATGGTAATCTTTAGTACAACACTTGTTTTTGCTCTTCATTTTATGAAGTATAGTCGGTTCAGTGCAAAGGTAATAGTCTATGTACACAAATCATTGGAGCCACATGAGGGAAATTTACAGCAGAAAATATGCATTTAGATCATTATTATCCAGTAGCACTATATATTGTTACAGATTTACACTGCACATCCAAGGGCTCTTACAATAAAAACCTTTTTTTTTTTTCTTTAAACGCAGCAGGTCTGTTTGAGCAGCCTAGAAGTCAGCAACAGAAGTTGTACCACTGATGGAACAACCACGTGGTACCTCACAAGTGAGTCCCTACAAAACACCTTCCTGCTCTGTCAACACAGGCTTCCAGCTAAAAGCATCCTTTTCATGGCAGTGCCTAACTTGGATTCAGTAGCAGTACAAGAAAATTACAAAACGTGATCATTTCAGTGTCAACTTTTTCGGTTTTGCATTTAAAGTTTCAAGTGTGTTCAAAACTACAGTAATCTTTTTTTTCCCCCCCAAAATATAAAAATTATATCCTGAATGCACGTTTCAACAACAGAGATCAAATTTTTTTTTTTTCCTAAGTCATTTCTCAGCTTGTTGATTACTCAATTTTATTTTTCCAGAAAAGATGAACTAGTACCTGTGATCAAATTAGAAATGTCTCACACACCTGGAGAGATGCTGGGAATTACAAAAAGGTTTAGAAAGTGGTCCCATTGAACAGATGTCAAATACTTTTAGCACAATGCTGCAACGTTTAGGTAGTATAGTACATAATACAAGGTTAGCTGATGTTTACTCTTGGTCCTCTTCCAGGAAACAAATTCTATCACTTCTAAAGAAATTTACTTCTGACTTCTATTTCTAACATTACTGATTTACCTGGACTCTAAATACCCTTAGAGCAATCTGAAAAAGCAATATAAACAAATCACCAAACACAAACAGCTATAGAGACAAGTAGCTGCAATGGGTTTGCTTTTTGTCTAAGTATATACAGTTGCTAAGGAGACATGTTTAACTTAAAGGAATTCTAATTCACATATTTAAAAATACAATTTCATTTTTAGATGTTTACTTTAAAACTCCTTTTGTTGTCTGGAAAATACAGCACTGGCTAACCTAAATGTCCCTTTTGAAATATAAGAAATATTTTGCTTGAAGTTCATTATAAAAGAAAACGTAGGACAAAAAAATATATACTTAGGCCATAAAAGATCCTTCAAAGTTTATTTCTTTAGCATTTAAAATACAAAATTGTCTTCATGCTGGATAGTGAATAAAAGACATGTATTTGGGTTTTCCCCATATACATTCACAGACTTAGAAACAACCTATTGTCAGATGAATTTCATTTCCAGTACCATGGTAGGATGAAAAGTGTCTGAGCGTCAGCTTTCTTCGGTATCCATGAGGAGACTTTGTTTGCAATCACATTTATAGATCCTGCATTTGGAACATGGAAGTGAACAGGCTCACACTGAAAGTGATATATATATATATATATAGTGAGTCAGGAGTCAATCCAATTTAAGGTTTCACTGTAAACTTCTAATACTTCTACATTTAACTTGTTGCTCACAGGAACAAGGAGAATCTCATAAGCTCTTTCAGACCTGCTGTCACCTGGACACACCTGCAATGGCTGAAGTGTATGAAAAGAAAGAGCAGTTCTGTACCAAATGGCAGGCTCGAGCTAAAATAGTACATGGGCTTTTACTTTTGGGCAGCATTACCAGAACAGGACTCAAATATTCACCTGCCGCTCCCAGCTCAGGGAGAAAAGTCCATGGATGTAACTTCAGCTTAAAAGGCAGCAGAGTCTCCTGGCAGCGACAAACCTAGGAAGAACAGACAGCACAAGCAAGAACTAGGGATAGAGTAAACTGAACTCACCAGCCCAAGAGGCAGAAAAGATCCTTCCTTACTGTGGGAAAAGGCCAGCTGCAGAGTGCAAGCATTGCTGCCATGCTGGGCATGGATGGGATTTTCTACTCGCTGGTTCAGGATCAGAAGCTCAGCCTGATATTTCTTCAGTTGACTTTGGCTCAGAACTGGCACTCTTAAATAACACCCCACTGATAGTATAAAAATAGAGTATTACAGAAGTCATGACTTTTTTCTCTTGCTTCTGACATTTTTGGTCAAAGTGAAAAAACTGAAATGTAACACTCTACCACCAGATTATCACACAGCACCTTTTTTGAGATCACCAAGCTATCTCAAGTAAGCTCGGATGTTCACATGGCTCTGTGCAACTCAGCTCAGAATAAAGCATGGTAGCTGCGTTAATTAAAAAATACCCCAAAGAGCTAAGTTATGTAACTTACTGAGATGCAATCAGTGCTAAGGTGATTCTACTGCTCCTGTTCCCAGAGAAAATTTACATATGAAAACTGCAAATACATCTATACCCCAAGGTTGGCCTGCAAAAGATTACTCTGCTCTGCCACCCTACTAAGGAAAGTGGAATAAATAGCCACTGCCACAACTAGTAAAATGATTTTGCATAATGAACTTGCAAGACAATCTAGGCAGTGTCAACTACTGTGCAGAAATGTCTCAGCATATTTCACAGAAACATAAACCCTCTGTTTCATAAGCCTCTTATTTCTTCTGCTCTCTTGGTATCATCCACTTCAGTTTAATCACGTTACGCATGATAAAGCACATTGCACCATCTGGGGAAAAGAAGCTGCTTTCTACAAAACAAATCACTCTTCCACTTGAAGAAGTCAAAGTAATTATTATCTTGAAAGAAACCTGCAATGTTTCCTAGAGAAAGAAACTGTCTCAACTTAAAAACTGTGAGATGCAGTAAATACAAACCCAAGTCCAAACACATCTAAAGGACACACTATTTGCTGCTGTGTTCTCTCAGCAGTTTTACCTCAGTATTCCCATTTATATGTGGTTTGACCACAAGATGTTTACCAGCATTGTATACCAATTCACCACTATAACTATTCCACAGAATGATCACCTTTGTGCTTCTGAGGTGGTGCTGGAGAGCTTTTACATGTAAGATCTTACAGGGCTCCTGTCACGGTTTGAATACTTTTCTCCGTATTCAAAGAAAAGAGGCAAGGTGAGAAGATGAAATCTGACTTTCTACACTACCAGTGACCAAGACTTTGCGGGGATGTTGCAGTACCTTCAAGATGCTGCACCCTCTGATTTCTTCAAGAAATGCTCTCTGAGTAAAGACCACCTGGCTTAAATTCTACCTAGTCAGGTTAGCAAAATTACCTGAATGACCATGTCAGCCTTCCTGCTCATATGTGAAACAGATCTTGCAGTTTTGCTGGACTGATCAATGAATAATTTAATTAATTAGTAACTAATTATTAATGGCACTGATGATAACTCTTACTTTCCACTTTGTATTCTATTTTTTTTTTTTAATGATTTATTCAGAATAATTTGTTAATTTTTCTTATCATCTGAAGTTCAGATACCTAAAAAGTAGCAAACTATTTGAACTGCCTGGTTCACAGGGAACTTCTGTACCTCAATACAGCTTTAGGGGCCAAATGTGAATTTTGCTAATGTAGAACTTTTTGCCAGAGTATTTGTCATTTCCTGTTTCTAGAGCACTCATGAAAACTCTGCTAGAGAAAAAAAACAAGAGGCTTCATATTAAGTAAAATTCAACATTTCAGAAAGTGTTATGAGCCACACTCTGAACTAAAGAAAAAACTGAACTTAGCTGGTTAGAACTAATAATCAGAATTTTTTTTTCTCCAGCCTACTTTAGTCCTCTAACAGATGCAAAGCTGTGCTAACAGGTTTTATTTTTCTGAGATCAAAGGATCTACAGCACATGCTACTAGAATTATGCAACTAGTATTTTTTAAGTCAGGGCAGGGTGGTGGTTTTTGTTGTTGTTGTTTTTAATTTTTTTTTTAAATTTTGTCCTTTAATGAGAATGCTATTCTTGAAGGAGTAGAGAGCAGAAGGTGACTAAAACAGTCTGAGAAGCTATAGCTACCTCATGGTAATATAAAAATAGGAAGAATAATTTAATGGCAATACCAAAGACAAACTTATCAGGGAACTCATAAATAAATAAAAACACACCTGCTTTAAAAATTCACAAGATACTGAAGTGCAACAATGACTTCTCCAGGAAAATGTTTACTGCATTTTATGAATACAAAAACACTCCAGCCACCCCAATGCCTAAATTAGCTAACAAAGGTATTCAGCTTGCATGAAGATATTAATAAAGAGCTGTGTGACACTTAGCTATTTACTTCTGGCAGCTACGTCTCCAAAGAGGTTGCATCACTTCCCTCCTGCACACGTGTCTGTGACCTAAGGATTTATACCTTGAAATGGGATTAGCTAACACACACGTCTGCTTGCTATTTATCACACCTAGATCATTCTAGTGACAATAAATGCATCAGAACACATAGTGTAATTAATTCATATAAAGTGTACTACCTAGTTTCTCCATAAAGCTTATGGAAGTTCCAAATTTCCTATGAAGCTTTTTAAATTTATCGGCTACAGCAACAGACTCCCCGAAAAATCTGTAATAACACTTGCCATACTGTGCTAGAGACAGTGGTTTAAACATGCTTTGCACCTACTAAGCATTTGTTTGGTTTTAGTGGGGTTTCATTATGTTTGAAAAAATAAAAATGAAACAACAAAAAAAATCAAACCAACCCCCAAAACTTCAGATATTTTGGATTTTGTGGTTTTCTGGTAACTTTAAATACTTGTTCAGGCATATGAGAAGAGACACCCGGCCTTGGCTGGGTATCTCATACAATATGCAAAAATTCAGGTCGATGCAAGAACTCTACTGGCACGGGATGGCAGTGTTACATAAGAGTACAAAAATGCTCATCAGAAATGTCAAATGCCTTCACACCCCTGCATTTTTTGTATAAGGATCAATTAAGTTGAATAGTTGCAAAGAACCAAAGTAATTTCTGCACGTCTCCTTGTAAATTTAAGGAATGTTGATACTACCTGTTAAAAGATAACCATCTGCCTATAAAATCAGTAATATTTTAATGAATGTTTGGTGAAGGGGAAAAGAAATTTTCACTGCTACTCTGACTTTGCATCAAGTCACTGGAAGTTGACTGTCACCACCCAGCTGCTCCACAGTCAGATGCGTCTAAGAAGGCTTCTCATCGGGAGCTTTTGAAACCCTTCTGCAGATGGATGAGTTGGAATGAGTATTGCTGCAGTCGTGCGACGTGTTCCAGGCCTCAGCCCTTAAGAGCCTGAGTTCATCACCCTGTGGTAGGTAATGTGGCTTCTCTCTCACTACAAGACAGTCTAATATTATATACTACAAATGCTAAAATTAATGGAATTATATTAATTAATCTCAATTTCCGTGACACAATGTGTGATCTAACAATATTTCCATGCAGGCTGATCCTTCATCCTATCATTCCTCCTATTATGTCTTTATCTCAGTCAGTAATTTCTCAAAAGAGGGAGAATCACATTTCCTTCCAGAATCTGTCATTTTGTCTTATGCTTTTTTGTTTAAATGATTTAATCCACTGATTTTTAAATGAGTTTTAATCCCCCAAGGGTACTTGTTTGACTTCTCCAGCAGCAGCTCTGGCCTGAGCTCACAGGTGCACAGACTTTCTTTCAGTGCCTCCTCACCACACAATGTGGCGCCTGTTTAAGGGCCCATCTACTACAGGCTGCAGCACCCTTCAATGCACTCTGTACAGCTTAGGTGCACACAAGTACAGCTTTACATTCAGTTACAAAACACCTCAAAATAATAATAATAAAAAAAAAGTCAGTGAACCTATGGGCTTTCATAAAACAGACCCCCAAGTTACTCACACCATATGTGCAAATTAGACACACTCGTATTCAGCCAACTTCGATCAGCCTGCTTTGCTCTTTCATAGATGTGGTCAATGTATCTCTTCCTTTGGAGCTTCTCTCACTTCAGAGCTGTTCACAGGATTCTAAGCTTACCTCTTTCTTCTTTTCAGACATGTGCTGGGGAACTCTTCTTCCCTGCATTCTGAAATTCTCAAATTCCCAAGCTCACATACAAACCAAAAGATAACTTAGCCAGCATGAGCCACGTGCCATAGTCCTGTAGAGATACAGTATGTCCAGACTACACCTGCCTTCTCTTACATACTGTATAATTATAGAAAACAGACCTCAGGGATATCTCCCTGTAACCCTGGGGCATGATCAACAAAATCAAGCATCTCCATTATAGCTGTCTTCTCTGTTTTCAAAAACTCTAGTGAAGGAAGGCAGGCTGTTCACCCCACCTGAAATAACCCTTTCCTTAGGTTAACAAGGTGTATTCTAAGAGACTTTTCCTAATGCTAACAAGGTGCATTCTAAGAGACTTTTCCTAATGCTCAGCTTGCCTTTTCAATTAATAGCCAGCATCTACCATCCTTGTGGAGAAGAGTGTTCCTATATTCTCTATAACAACTTTTTCCATATTTAAAGATAAGTTCACATCTTCCTTCAGTCTCCTCTTCTCTGGATTAAAGGATACTTTTGATCTCTTTTTAGTACTTTCTGTCCTCAGACTTTATTCAGTTACACCCCATCTCTCTCAAGTGCCCCAGTATGAATAGGTACCTCAGGTAAGACCTTATCACATCTTGGTAATGAGAAGTACCAACCTGCTTCTTACAGGCCACATGCTGATGCATCCCTCCCTCAAACGATGCAAAGATGCATCTTTTCTGCAGCAAAGAGTTAACAGTGCTCAGTTTGACATATTCTGTGTCATCCCTGCTTCAAGACAGTAATACTCACTCCCTCTCTGTGCAGCTGACTATTCCTACTTTAGTGTAGTTTCTCACATGCCTTATTTTTTCAATCAATTTCTCCTGTTTTTCATGATCAGTTTTAACTCATATGTTGCCAGCCAGTCTGCTGCTGCCTTGTGAGCTTGGCTTTTGCTACCTCGATAAATCAAAAATTTAATTATTACTCCCACATAAAGCATATTTTCTTACCTTTTTCCTCCTACCCTCTTTATTAAAGGCAGTTCCAATTTGGAGTCCTGCAACATACAGTTTGGGATTTTTAAGGACAGATTCCAATATCCTAATGAGCTTTAAAACACCTCCTGCTATTTAAACAATAGTCATAAAAGCATCTGGTACAAACAGACATCCTTTGCTAAAATTCTTCCCTTTCAAATCTAGTTTTAATTCCTTTATGGAAGACTCAAATCTCAAGGGTTTTCCATGCACAAAACTAGTCAGAAATGACTTAAAAGATTTTTTTGTTTGGAAGCGGATTTGCCATCACAGTTATTTTGTAACAGAGTCCTCCTTCCTACTCCTTGAGGCTTTTGTCCTATTTCCTAATCAATGAAGCTCTGTGGTTTTATAATAATAATCTAGATTTTTCTGAGACCTCCAGTAGCAGTTAAGGCATCTGGCTCTACAAAAGGAAACATAAGTATTACTGATACAACTGTGGTGGTTTTTTTAACAGTTCTAAACTATTCTAAGCCTCATATATGTTCTATGAAGTATATGTAACATTGCTATAGAGATTTAACTAGCACTTCTTCAGGATATTCTGCAATTTGTTGCTGGCTTGGCCTCTGAAGTGACTGCAACCTTTTCCAACTTGTGCTGATACACCAAAGTTTTCATGATGCATTCCATGCTACGTTATCTGTATAGGCTTGCTACAAAAGAAACCTGTGACTCCTGATAAATCTAAAACAAATATAGCTCTGTAAACATCTCCCATAAAATGTTGTGTGGACATGATTTGAATTGGTTATAAGAGAAAAGCACAAACAGTTCAGTTATGTATTTTCAAACAGCATGTGGCATGTCAGTTTGGAAAGAATTAATGTTTAATTGCATCCGTAAGATTACAGTAAAAAAGTGTTGGGGTGAGGGATAAGGAGCCTTTCCTTTTCATTCTACCATGGAAAGAGAAATAATTATATCATTCAGCAATAAAAATAAAAAGTAATCCTTAGCAATTTTTTGTATTACTGTTTCCAAACTGTTCACTGAAACCAAAACAAAGGGCCAAAGTATGCTTGCCTTGCTCAAGAGAATAATCCCACCAAAATCAACAAGACTGACTATTCAGATATGGACAGCAAAGTTTGGCCCCAAATAAACATCCCCGTAACTAGGGAAAACACTAATCACCAAAGTGCACTTTACACCATAGTAGCTACAGTTTCTTTATACATGCACAGTTTGTGCGACACTTTGTACAAGGAACTAGCCAATGGAATATAAATAAGTTGTGCCGCTTCCTTTTAAATATGAACATTAATAATGAAGCACATTCACATTTTTGCCTTTCAAAGACCTTTTCAAAAAAAATAAAAACACCTTTCCCAAAGTAACCTGGAACATGTTGTTAAATACAGCACATATGATTCAAAGGATGGTATTCAGGTAGAACTTTCACACACAAAACTGGTATTTGCTGTATAATTGGAGTGACTTATGAAAATCCCAAGAAAATACAACCCTCTCACCAGGAGAGGAAGGTAACAGTTGTAGTGTTAATTCAGTTTCTTCTGCAAGGGCTTCCTTCTATCTCCACTGCTGTCAGGGCTGAAGTCAGTACAGATACCATTAGGAGCAGAAAGAGATGAAGTCTCCAAGCCGCTCTCAGCTCCCATCTGATCAGCATAGAGATAGTCTTCTGCAAAGTGTGGGTGCAACACAGCAAATGTGTAGAAGTCATCTAAAAAAAAAAAAAATTGTTGTTGCACAGAATCAGCTCTTTGAAACAGAAGGATGCTAAATTTGAATACTTACACATATATATGATCACATGATTTCTTTGGAGAAAAATAGCAGCAGTTAACATAATGCTGTCCCCAGTGCTTGTTTTAGCTTCTCAGCATAAGTTTACCACATCCGCAGAGCTGAGATGCTGCAAAGAGTTATCTAAGCCCTCTGAAAACACTTGAGGCCAGAGCTTAGCTGCATGAAGGGCTAAACAGGCTCAGATTTGCATATAAATGCATGATGAGCACCACATGCCCTGACATTGCATTTCAGTATACACTGGGGAAGTAGAGAAGCCCTCCACCTGAAGATCACTGAACATCAAGAGCAGTCATTTCTTGAATTCTTAAAACTCTTTTGCAAACATGCCCTTTAATGCTTTGCGCTTATAGTTTGCTCCAACCTAACAGCAGCTGGCACTGATGCCTTCTGCTTTCAAGATTCCAGCATTTTGTAAGTCCCAATATTTTACAGAATAATATTGAGGAGATAATTTATAACACAGGAAAAAAAACCCTGATTTTAATGCTGGATAATCACACGATAATAAGAAAAGCCAGATAAATTCTTGGAGGAGTGGGGAATCCTTAACATCAAGAAGTAGCATTTTGTGTTGAAAATCAGACACTGAAACTTTGTCTCAATTTGCCCATATGACATTATTCAGTCAAGATTTGAACACAAGATACCGTACAGGATCCCAGCAACAAGATGCTATTCTTATAATGTAAACTGACACTAGAAAAATCTGGGTGTGAATGTTTTCAGTAATTCAGTCACCTACAGTGTATCACACACCTCCCACTCAAATTCACTGTGCTATCCCAGAAGAGCTCATGATCAGATGATGATGTGAATTCCCCGGAGCGCAGAGCAGATGACACCTGAAGAAGCCTTTCAAAGGAGTGAAGCCCTCCTACAACTGGGCTGGTATGGAAGAAGAGAAACACTGCAGTTTTCCCTCTCTGCCACTCTGAGATGATATGATTTCCCAATACTGCAAAGGGCAAGGGAGCAAGGGAATGCCATATGCCTCACGGGGGCACTGAAGTTGTAGGGCAACCCTGCCTCTGAACTGGTGCAAAGGCATATGCAAGGAGAAGGCAATAAACATAACTCTATCCTTCCACTTACAGAAAAGTGGGTATGCTTTATCCACAGGTTATATGGATTCTAGAGCATTCTGGACCCATAAAATTTCAACAACAGTTGATGAAGTTTAGGTCATGAAAACCAACATTACCATCTATGTTGAAAAACTATGCACAACAGGATGATGGTCTTATAAATGATAAAGTCTTCATGAGGAAAGGGGAATACAAATTGAACACAGTAACATTTTGGATAGATCTCAGTAAGCTGACATTCTGGGTCCAGCTGAAACAAGTCCTGGAAGTATTAAGGAATATTTATTGAAATTGCACTCAGCAGAGTGCAATGAAAAGTGCTTGGAATCCCATTTGCCGTATTCATCAGAAACATGAAACAAGGTGATGTAGAAAGAACCAAATATTCCAGCATTACTTCTAATCACAGATCTCATCTCGGAGCTAGAACTGAAAGAAACTGTGAAGCATTAGACTGAAGAAAAAGATCACCTCAGTTATTAACTTGGGGAGAAAGGTGATTTTGCTTCCCACCTCCACTAAAAACAAAGAGACATAAAGAAACAAAGAACCTAAAGTGGAGCTCAGACTCATGCCTCTATCTTTGCATTAAGTGTGCATATGTACTACAAAAACTTGAAGAAGTTTTTCTCCTACCCTTGAAATACCCTCCTACTACTTGATGTTCCTCCTGGAGACTCTGTGTTCATTAATCTTCTTTTCTTTCCACTAAGCTAAATAACAGGATAACCCTGTGGTTAATATATAATTATTTTAAGCAAATAATTCTTCCTTCCCTGATTCTTCATCCATAGTTACTCCAAATATGGCCAATTCTCCTTTTTTTTTTCTGGCTACAGCAAGCCAGGCAGTCTTCAGAACACTTTCCCAATCTGAATTGTCTATCAAGAGCTGGTGGAGAGTTTCCTAGAATTTGACATGCCCTCCTAGAGAACATATTCAAACTCTCCAGAATCACATCATTTCAGTCTATATTAGACTGAAAGGATAAGCTCTGCAATCAAACTGCATCTGAACAACTAAGCCAACTGCACACTGCTTAAGAGAACTGATAGACAGATCTTTGGCAATCCATGTGCTTTCAACCATGCAACAAAAATCCTGATTTCCAATAATTCACATTCACAATTACCAGTCTAGTTACACAAACTTGATTTTGCTCTTGGTTATTCTGTTCACCTGCAACCTGAGCTTTTCCTTTGGGGTGAGATCTGTGGCTGCAAGGACTGCCATGTGTGCAGCAAGTTAGGTTTGATATTTTATGTATTTTATCTTTTGTTCTTACAAGTAAGACTCAACTTCATATTCCTGCTTTAAATTCCAACACCCTAGAAGGGAGATTGAGAGTAGACCTCTGCTGTGTCTACCCAAAGTAACATTAGTTCCACCAGATACAATGTTTTGATTGCTCAGAACCTGTCTGGACAGAATCTTCAGAACAGTGTGGCCTCTAAGTTTTTAACCTCTCCTTTCTAGTAAGTAAGCACAACAAATTGAGCATGTGTGCAGTTCCATATATTCTCAGGAAAGGCAAGAGGTTGAATATTTATGGCAGGAACTTTCAAGACAGAAATGCAATACCAGAAATTTATTTACAACTTCTAATTCTCTAATCTAATAACTTGGATATTTACTCCCACTATTAAACTTTCAGATATGTTAAAATTACATGTTTCTATTATAAAATGAGCACTTCTCTCAGAAAAAGCACTAAGGAAAGTTTCAAAGAAATTATGTCAACACCATCCCACTACCTACTTTGTGTTGCATCACAGAAGACTATGCTTGGTTACAGCATATAAAATAGTGAAAATGAGAGCCAAGCACTCCAGTGGCCACTGTTGTGCCTTAGTGGTCCAGATTTTCTTGTGATGGGAACATATGATGACCATTTAGGAAAAAAGTGCAGCTTAAATGCAACCATTAAAGATGAATATTAAAATACGAATTCTTTGGTAACTCACATGACCTGGTCTGAGTTCACTTGTACATGACTACAAATTTAGCTATTCTCAAACAATGAAATGTGCCAAAATTAAACTTCTGCTACACTTACCAGCTTAAGATTTGTGCTGGTATTTTTGAAGGTGGTGACTGGGAGGTGGGGGAAGAGCTGAGTCACTGCACATTATGAGTTGGAAGACAAGGAGTAACAGTGAGAGGCAGGAAAAAGGCAATGGGCAGGACAGGTAGGTGCAGAAATGCTGGGAATGTGACAGATGAGAGGCACAGAAAGGAAAGGGGTAGTACATCAGGAGGCAAGGAGAGAAGACAGTAGTCAGGAAAAAAAGGAAAGGACAGTGGCAATGATACTGACTTCAGCAACTTAAATATTTGCGTATTTGAAGCTTTACATATATATTGTATGATAGAAACAGAGAAATTACTAGTGTTGAAACTATGATTTACTAACACTGATGTATTATTTGGTAAGATTTTTACAAGTTAAATACATACAGATTATGCTGAGGGAAAACAATTAACAGGGTACATCATAGGCACCTCTGTTGGAGATACTTAATATGTTGGCCATCAACAACTCAGTTCATACTCAAATGATACAACTAAATTTAGAACGTTACTGCATAAAACATCAAGAATCTGAAGTAACATAGAAGTACTCTACTCCCCGCACAATCTATTCACTCAGGTCTCAGTTTTTCAAATGCAACTTTCTCACCTCCATTCCACCTACATTACAGACTATAGAATAGGAAGCCTGGTTAACCCCCTCATTTCCTGCTCCCAGACACAAGAGATTTCTCATACTGAAACAGAACAGAGCTAAGGCAGCTTTCTTTAAAAAAAAACATTCACATGCATGGAAGTCACAGAATAGAATATGCTGAAGGAGCTAATCCTCCTATTATGTGATTTGATGTGGAAGGGGGAACTGAAAACTTGCAAACATGGCATTTGATACCAAAGGTGAAATTAGTTTTTTCAAATGTAAATTTACTTTGCTTGCAGTGCTGTTATCAGTATTGAAGTAAACAAGCCAAATAAAAAAGGTAGAGTTCAATAAAAATGTAACTGCTTTGTTTGTCAACATGCATGCAGGCAACTTTGACATTTTGTGATAGCTCAGATGCAGTTAGAATACTTACCATATGTAATCTTTCCTTTTTCTTCTTCATCTACAGCTCTAAAAAGGTGTGTAACATCAATTTGTGACACACCCATGGCAGTCTTCAAAATACAAGCTAAATCCTCTTCTGTTACAGTTCCACCTTCTGACTGGTACAGCTATGAATTAAGACAGCAAGATAAATCATTGCAAAGCTGAATGCCAACTCCTATAAAGACCACTACATTGAAGTTAAGCAAAATAAAATTCTGGTATTAGAAATTCTAGTAATTTTCAGACTGATGTGATATATTAAGGATTTCAGATTAGTCTGGGTAAAAAAAATATCATCAGTTCACCTGTATATGCTTAGAAAGTAAAGCTTGCTATAATCAAAGTCCTACATTTACATGCCCAACCACTTGAACTACCGTGATATTCAGCGACAAGACTGTCAAACGTCTTTTGCAAACATATAACTTAGAATAATATCCAGTCCGTTGAGCCACCTACCTAAACTCCAAGACAGTCTATGATATCAGGAGATAAATTTAGGTCAGCCTAAATCAGATACCATTTCCACTTGGTCAGGTGTAAAACTCAAGATTTCTTTGACCAAAATCCAAAAGCCAGCTTGTATAAAATGCCTGTATGTAAATGGTACTAATCAGGAGAATCCTACCCCAATATAGCAGTGATGGGCATATAATTTTCTATAAGTATTTATTCTAAAAAACAATAATTTGCATAATCTTACATCCTAAAGAGTTACATCACAGAAAGAGTTAGCTTTACTACTGACAGAGATAACTAAGAATAATCGCTTATAGTCTCATTCCATCTTTGCATATGTACTGTGTTTTTCCCTGAGAAATGGGCCTGAATACTTCAAAACATCTGTACCAAATACAGTTTCATTAAGCTTCCTTAAAGTAACTCAATTTGCCTGTACAATGTAAAGTGAGAGAAAAGAGTTTTTAAAACATTTATGCCTCTTTTTTAAGCATGGCAACACTGAAAACATCAAATTTTAAAAGTGCTGTTTTGGAAATTTCCTTTTAATTTCTCTACGTCATTGAGAAGGTGGGAATTGATGAGATTGAAAAAAACAGGCACAACTGTATTTTAGATACAAGCAGTTGTTGCCACGAGACCGCACACCTTAGTGGAATACAAATATTAAAGTTCCACTGAAGAAAACATATGCTCAAATCAGGAATCTTGCCTTTTGCCCCCTGGCAACTAACCTGCACTGTTTCACAGGAATAGGGCAAAGAACAAAATATTTTGTTAATAAAACCTGCTACATTTTCACAGAACAAGTTGTCAGGTAATACTGGGTGATCAGTATGAACACCATATTGACAAAATTTACAACAGCCTTTAGTTTTGTTAGCAGTTTGGAAGGGAAGGTGTAGCACTTACACCACAGTGCTGCTCCTAGTCCAAACCCCCTGCCAAAGCGGGGGCACCTAGAGCAGGGTGCACAGGAGTGCATCCAGGTGTGTTTGGAATGTCTCCAGAAAGGGAGACTCCACAGTCTCCCTGGGCAGTCTGTTCCAGTGCTCTGCCATCCTCAACATAAATAAGTTCCTCTTCATCTTGAGGTGGAACTTCTTGTAATTTAATTTATGGCCATGGCTCCTCATTCTGCCACTGGGCACCACTGAAAAGAGTTTGGCACCATCGTCATGACACCCACCTTTGAGGTATGTACATGCATTAATGAGACCCCTTCTCAGTCTTCTCTTGTCCAGACTAAACATCCCCAGCTCCCTCAGTCTCTCCTCCTTAGAGAGATGCTCCAGATCACAAATTATCTTTGTGGCCTCTGCTGGACCCTCTCCATTAGCTCCTAATCCTCCTCGTGCTGAGGGGCCCAGAACTGGACACAGCACTCCAGAGGTGCCCTCACCAGGGCTGAGTAGAGGGGCAGGATCACCTCTCTTGACCTGCTGGCCACACTCCTCCCAATGCACCCCAGGATCCCACTGGCCCTCCTGGCCACCAGGGCCCTGCTGGCTCATTGTCATCTTGTCATGCAGCAAGACTCCCAGGTCCCTCTCTGCAGAGCTGCTCTCCAGTCAGTCACACCCCAGCCTCTGCTGGGACTTGGGGTTTTTCCTCCCAAGGTGCAGAACCCTGTACTGGCCCTTGCTGAACCTCATCGGGTTTCTCCCCATCAAACTCTCCAGCCTTTGAAGGTCTCACTGAATGGCAGCACAGCTTGCACATGTATCTCCCACTCCCCCAGTTCTGTATCAACTCCATATAATGACAGTATTTTTCGAGCTCTTCAGTCATATACTAAACACTTCAACTTTGAAAACTTGTAGCTATGTGAAATGTTGCGCTTTTCCTGAAAGAAGTAGCACGTGGCAGAGGACAGCACCTGTTCAAAGTCACATACACTCATGAACTAGCTAGGTTCTTCAATGGCTCCAGGTAAACTGTGTGAATATCTTACTGTATGTGAAGTCAGGACAGGAGATAGGAAAGGATTAAAAAAGTTGGTGGTGGGTTTGTTTTTTGTTGTTGTGGTTTTTTGTTGTTGTTTTTTGTGCGTGTGTGGTTTTGTTTGCTTGTTTTAAACCCTACAATAAGCAAAATTTCCTCAGCTTGAGACTTCTTAACCCTTTATCACTAAAAGGATAAAATGAACCATACCTGCTTCCCCTCGCTGAGTACTTCCCCTTCTTGAAACGTGTATAAAGCTTCTTTGCAGTTTTACAGCTAACTTTATATTTTCTAATTAACAAAGTGACTAAAATTATGTATTATGAGTTAACTTCAAGTGCTTCCAGAAACAAAATAACCATCCAATCTGGGCTTTTCTTCCTCTCAAATGATAAAATTATATTGTACTTTATGAAACATGACAGCTAAATTGAAAAAAGAAAAATAAAACCAAAACACTTTCCCAAAGCCCCCTTTCCTTCAAATCCGTTCATTTTAGCAAGAAGACACAGAGCTAACCAAACAACACCTGACTATTTTTCTATGCCATTTTATAGCTGAAATGGACTGAGTTAGGACAGAGACCTTTCTTTCTGCTTTTCCCTCAGAAGCAGCAATAAATAACAGCAGCTACTAATGGCAGATTTCCCACAATATTTGTAGGAGCTAAGTATTTTTGCTCCTTCCTCCTTTGCCAAATTTACTGGATTCTGGCCAAAGGGTAAGAATGATACAGGTGCACAGTAAGCATTCACAGGAGCCTCATTTCTTCAGCGAAACGTAGTTAAAGTCACCATGCCGAAGAACCTGAATACAACTACACAGAAAGTAAGGCTGCAATGTAGCACCATGCAACTGAATGCTCTGAGCTCCATGCATACACTAGTGAAGACAGCATCAAGACTTAGCACTTCTCAGTTTCAGTAACACTGAAGAACATGTGAATTCAAGGCAGAGGGAAAAGATAATGCAGGATGCAGCAGAGTTTGCATGTTGAAACAGTGATCTTAAAGAAATTAATTGAAAAGTAATACATCAGGGTGTCAGAAACCCATTGGTTAAGCATTGCTGCTGTCACTTTTCCAAAAAGCTTGCATTAACAATCTATGGTGATGCTACAACAAACCACTGAGGTTAGAGAAAGATCAGGAGCACTTCTGGGAAGCATGAAGTCTGGACAAAGACTGCAGGACCACCACACATACATGGTAAGACTAAGAGGGAAGAAGATTTTCACAAGAAGAAAAAAGGAGAAAAAAATAATCTCTATTAACATGTAGGAAATGTTAAAAATACTTTATTAACTAGAAAAATTAGATTTGATTGAAACATTCTAAGAGTGGTAAGTACAACTCAAGAGACTATTTGTTTAGAGGAATAAATACAAAGGACTTAAGGTTTGAGACTTAATTTGCTAAAAATGATTCTACCAGAGTTCTACAAAGAACAATTTCAAACAGCAAGCTTCCATAATTCTACAAAACTTACATTTGCAATGCATTCCCGGCTAACAGAAACTCTCAATCTAACTTTCCATTAATATTGTTTTAAAATGTAATTAAGTAGTAAAAGGAAATGTGGAAACTTCTATTGAGTCTAATGCCAGCAATAATAATTTCTAAAAATACCGTAAACTACATAGAGCAAGAGAATGAAGCTTACCTGAAATGCCAGCTGGATTGTTTCCAGAGTTTTGGATGGCTTACAGACAACTGACAGAGCAACGACAAATTCCCGAATGTCAATTACACCATCTTCATTCTGTGAAGGAAAACCTTCCCTCAAAATAGTGCAGTTTGTCTGAGAATTTTCATAAAAAACTAACAGTTGCTAAAAATGCAGAATATTCAGAAAGATTGTTACATGTGCCACGACAAAAAAAAACCAGTCTCACTGAAATGAAATCACACAAGGACAAGAACCTGGGTGAAAGCTGTGCAGATTGTTTTCCAAAGTCACAGCTTAAATATGCTTGGAAGACAGCACTGCTACTGTCAGCCTTCACTCGCATATTTAAGATTTTTCCATTAAACCATCTGAATCGCTGGGCTGAAATTAAAACCAGAGAACCAGAGGACGACTCACCCTAATTTAAGCCCTGAACACACGACATCTGCTCTGAGAGGGAACACTGTGGATGTATCCACCTCCTGGTCCAGACAGCACCTCATCCAGACAAAGATAATCGCCATTTCCCCATTCTGACTGATTGCCAGAGGAATGAAAAACTGGCTCATTTGCCAAGATCCTTTGGGTTTCAGGCTTGTAGAAGAACAAGTCATTTATTTATAAGGTAAATGAAATATCAGCTAACAGACACTGCATTCAGCTGCAATGAGCAGTAGCAGAGGTCTAAGCCTGACCTTACATTTCTTCCTTTTCGTATTTTGCGACTAGAAAAAAGGTAGTTTTTGTCCAGCTAATGCTCCTTTTAAGTTCTACCTGAAGGAATCCTTTATTTAGCTGATGATAGGTGCCCTTACCTTGCTGAAAGGGAAGTGCAGTAAGCAAATTTTATGGTGAAGTGCTCAGAAATCAGACCTCAGTGAATTCAATTGAAACAGAAGTAGGCTAAAGTCGAGTTTAACAAAAGTAGTAAAATTTTTAAACTTAGTTTTGTTTCTTACCTCATCAAAAAGTGCAAACATACTTTCTAATGTCTGAGAAACTGGAAATTCCAAGTAGGCTGAAAATTCTTTGAGATCAACCTTTTCTTTCTTCATTTTCATGGCACTTGCAGCGTATTTATCAAGATCATCTTCAAGTGTCTCCAGCTTCAACCTGTAAGGCATATTATTTTTGCACATTTTAAAAATCAACCCAGTTTTAACAATCCATTATCAAAATATCAAATTAAAAAATGGATGATTATGGTGTAAAGTATTACTAAGTCTGGATTAAGAATTATTACTTTACCTTTACTATAAAATAATGTATTTCCATAATTTTAAAGGTCCCATTAGTTCTCAAACTGTATTAGGAATTACTGCAAGGGCTCAAAAACCCTGGACAAACTCATGTCCTTTAGTCTGCCTTGATTACAAGCCATATGTGAAAGCAGTTCAACAGGAAAAAATACAGTCTATAACTAGCTAATAAATTCCAAGCATGGAGAACTAGGTGGAATTTAGGTCACCCAAATATGGCTGTATTGTAGGACAGTAACATAAACCAATTATGTTTCCAAATTCCAATTTGCTAATGTCGCTGAACAGGAAGGACATGGTGCATCTTACCTTTAAAAAAAAAAAAAAATTCAGGGATTATGTAAGAGCGATTATACTGTTAATCCTGTTTATCAGTCCTCATTTTTCACATTAAGTCTTAAGTTGGACACCATTATGAGGTAACCCAAACAAAATTCTTGCAGTTCCTACAGCGACAGGTTTTCTTCAGTCCTTCTCCATTGCAAAATCAGACTTTGACTGTTGAATGAACAGCTTTATACTTATGTACATATCTACTGCATGGCTCTTGGTTAGTTTTTTGCCTAAGTCAAGCTTCCTGTTTCAGCTTTGCTAAAAAAACCAAAACCCAAACAAACAAAAAAACCAACAACAAAAAAAACCCCACCAAAACAAAACCCAAAAAACCAAAGCAAACAAACCAAAAACCCCCCAAAACCACCACCCTCTCAAAAAAAAAAACCCAAAAACAAACAAAAACCCCCCACAAACAGCACAAAAAACCCCAACAAAACCAAACAAACCCAAACAAAAACAACAAAAAAACCCCAAAAAACCAAAACCAAAACAAAAACCAAAACAAAAACAAACAAACAAAACCCAAAAAACAAAATACCACAAAACCCAACAACAAAACAGCAAAAAAACCCCACAAACCCAAACCCACAACCCAAAACCAAACCCAAACAAAAAAGCTTTACCAAGTAATCTTACTATGAATAAAATAAATGGTGCTGCAGGTATGATACAAAGAAAAGCAGCTTTCCCCCCTAATACAACATCAAGCAGATCTGGATCAAGCCTCCTCTGAACTGATTTAGGGTAATTTGGGCATCTTTCCACTCTGAAGACAGAAGATACCAGTCAAATCTCCTACAATGCCCTTCTGCAGTTGCCTGTGTTGCTGCTGCAGACGAGGAAAAGTAGTTATTCACACAACTCAGAAGCTTACAGCAGAACTGTTCCCAGACTGCAGCTGGTCCTCCTCAACAGCTTCCTCTCAGTAACAAGAATGAATAAAATGCTTAGTATCAGCATTCTGAGGAGCTTCTGAAAAAAGATAAGAGCATTTCTGATAAGAAGACGACTCTATACATCAGCTCCAGAACTTGATGGCTTGCTGCAGTGACCCTTCCTAAACACCACAACTTCTAAGTAAAAATACAACTCCCATGATGTCTGTCATGACCTACACTGAGTTATCGATATGTACTAACTAAACCAAGCCAAGACCTGTATTTCTGAATTTTAAGACTTGAACATGCAAGAATTCTTCCAGGAACCCATGGCTTCTATAGAATATGCACAAGTTCTCCATCCTAGCATTAAAGCACCTATCTTAAGATTTAGTCCTAGACAGTATAACAAACATTCTGCAAATATTCATTTTCCATGACCAAGCAGAAAGGTAAAAGGAACAATTAAAAAAAATCCATAGAGGATTTGAGATGCACACAGAACTCATCTTCTCACATGCAGGATTACATGCAAGAAGTGCCCACTGATAATACATCCCAGAGTAGCAGCTGAAATGGACTTTAACTGTAGCACGAGGACAGCTGGCATCTAAATCCTCGCTTGAGATAAGCCCCCACTGACGCAGAATACGTAGTGTAACATTTGTTTCTAAATCAGAGAGATTTTGTTTGCAATGACTTGTCTCAAAATTCACCTTCTGGAACTGAGGGAGCACTCAAGACTTGCAAGATCTCCTCTTCACTAGTAATTAAGCCTAAAAAGCTAGAGAAGCTGGAAGGCAAAATCTTGTTTGGGAAGTAACACAGCTCACCACGAATCTTACAGGCATCTTGTGGTTTTTCTTTTGTAAATACAGGAAGAGATGTGAGGCAATCTCAAAAGCAGTATGTGGACCAGTGAGGCAAACTCCTTCAACCTGAGTATGACTGTGTTGTACTTCTGGTAATCCAAGGTGGGCTCACTTCCCTCTAGCCCTTCAAAACCAGAAAGTAATCAGTATGTTGATGACCATAAGCCGCTAAACAGAAGTCTTCAGAAGCCAAGTGCAAATCTCATAATAGGTTCTGAACCAATATGAAAAGGTTTGATGTCCCAATTCCTTTAGAGTTGTTACTTTTAGCCCAATGGAGGCCAGAAAAGCCAACAGCAAATGTCTCCCCTCATGAAATCATGCTTGTTGGCTTAACAGTTTCCATGCAGGATCTAGGCTTTATGATATTTTATATATTTTGCTATTGTGGTGTTTTGCTTCATTTTTTAGGTCAATGCACACTAAGGAGAACAAGAAGTATTCTTGAGTCCATGAAGATGGAAAGGACATATTTCAAGATTAACAGCTCTGAACATTAAATCCTTCACAGCAGACTTCACAAGGAAAACCAGATCCCTGAAGGTAAAATATTTTACAGCATAATTATCACTATTTTTAGCAAGCAAGCTAGTTTTAGCTATATTTGACTATTTGAAAAAAAGCTCATTTCTTGCATGCTGGGAACCTGCCAAAAACCTTCTAGTGTCTCAGAGAGCTGGAAGAACAGCTGGATCTTGTAGCTAGCTACTGTAAACTGCAAGCAGAGAGAAACACTCCCTAAGCCAGAAAAGCACAACACATTCAGTTTTATGTCTGCTGATGTGCTTCTGTGCAACTTCTTGCCATCAAAGAGCAAGTACACTGAAAAACTGCAAAACTGACCTTGAATACTCTTGGCACACCCTGCCTTGATCCACAAAAGCAGGGGCTACCATGGTGGGTATTTGCTGTCCTGCCTGATCCATGATCACCTCCTGTAGTGGAAAGCATTGCTTTTAGCACAAATGGCGATGGTAAACATCCTCCAGAGGATTTTCCCTTGTTATAGATGACCTCTGAGCACTCTGAAATCACAGCACCTCCTTATCTGTGAGGATTTATTACTCTGGGGACACAAAGTTCTACCTTACAGTCTGGACCACCATTTCAGGCACACATGGAGAGCAGAAGTCTGCACTGTAGTCTGAATGGTAGAGGCTGTTGAGCAAAAATAGCCAGACACCAGGCCTGAGGTCCTTGCAGATCTTGGTAGCCTACAGCTGCAATGACTAAAAGGATCCTCATGGTTAACCTGGTGAGGCAAGATGGGGAATTAGAACAAACAGACGCTTGAAACAATAGGAGCAAATCAATTCAAATCAGAACTCGAAGATCTCCCTGCAGGCAACTCCCCTAAAGCAGCTCATAAGAAGTAACTCATAAAAAGACAGAGACTAGACTTAATTAACTGTATTAACACTTCCTGAAGGAGAAGCTATCCAAAGAGGTCTTTAGTAAGGCACAAAATCCAGACAAGATTCAATGTCAGAACACGGCAATAGAACCAGTTCAAGTAAAAAAATACTCACTCTAAATAGTGGGGTAATTAATTACAGAATAAATCATCAAATGAAACAGAGGATTTACAACGTAGGAAAAAAATAAGAAAGCTATAACGCAGACTGCACATAGTTTAGCAGTTAGCTTGTTGGTCAGACATAAATTATCAGACTGAAGAGAAATATGACTCCTTGAGGAGTAATGAATGCAAAATTTGAGAGGATAAGTCTATGATCAATTGATCTCATTGACAGTCATTTTATCACAGAGTTTGGTACAAGCCAGCTGCACAGCTCTGTTAACAGAGCCCGAGCTCCTCCTCACATGAAGCACGAGAACTCACTGCCGTGCCTGCTTGGATTCTGGACTGGATCCCATCCAACCGAGCACAGGCTAAGCAAATTTTACAGACAATGATAATGAACCCTGTAGACACATAATGTGCACAGAAGTAACTCTTCAGTACAGCCAACCAAGGTGTAAGTAAACTTCAAAAAATCTAAACCAAAAACAATTCTGAATTTTCCTTACTGTAGCAATCTTAAAATTGGATGTTACCTCAAAAGTATATTATTGCTCAAAAACAAGTATTAAGACTGGATGAAAAATCCACTGGATAAAATTTACTGTTCCTGTTATTTAGGGATGCTAATGGATGATCCTAATGCCTCCCTGGCCTCAAAACCTTTGAATAAACAGCAAAATGACTACATTATTATCAAACGCGCATTAGAGATGAAGTCATATTGCAATCTTCATCCAACTGTGCCAGAAAAATACCATCATAATATCCTTCTTATTGGCACATGCCCAAATTCAGAGAGGATTATATTTCATCAGTGATTAAATTGCTTAAACCAGAGAGAGAACTTCTGAGCTGCAGTGAACCTCACTCACAAATGCATGTAACTGTTTCAGAGGCCAAAACAGAACCCTAGAAGAGCATAATTTGAAAGAACAGCTTTAAATTGAGCAGACAGAAGCCAGACAACTTAACAAGAGGATTAAACTGAATCCCGGGATTATCAACTGCATAATGAGAGACGTGGGTGGTTGGTTTGTTTTGTTTTGCTTGTTTTTCTTCCTTAGTACTGTAAATTCAGAGCCTTCTAAACAAAGTGAGAATCTTTTTCCCTGGGAAGTCTCTCCTATCCTAATGGAAGTTTTTCAGATGGAAGTTCTGACAATAGATTAATATATGCTTGTCACGTGAATTCATGATGTATGCTGTCCTACATTCCTTATTCTCCAACAGAGATTTTTCTTCTAAATTTTAATTTATGTACACAAGCTGAAGATGAAGGAAAAATTAGTGAAAGGAAATAAAATACACAATGGAAACATTAAACTACACTCTGTACTTTCAGGTGATGAGACGAGAAAATGAAACAGGGTGTTTGCATATTGAGAGTTAATAGGATGAGGCTATCCATTTAGTTCATGGTTGCTCAATAAAGACCACTGAAGAAGCAGGAGCAAAATTGGGAAACAGCAGCAAGCTCTACTATTTGGTTTATGTAATTTTTTCAGGTTTGCTGAGGCTTTTTTGAAAGGTAAAGCAAGCAGGGAATGGCACTATGGGAAGAAAGAAGAGAGGACCCACACTGCATGCACTGACCCACAGCTGCATTAGAAAGTCCATCTGGCAGTGGCCTGCTCAAAAGATCAACCACCACCTTGTCCTTCTTGGGAAAGGGTGATCCTCTGTCCTCACGATTACAAGGTTAATCCAGTCACAAGACTGCTATTGGCTGAACTTATTTTCCCTCCACAGATGTCACAGGAAATGGCAATTGACTCTTAACTGTATCAAATATTGGGATTCCCACAGTATTCCTGATCCTCTTCAGAAAGTGTCTTCAAGCTCAGGAACAAATGCCTCAGACTTATTCTGCTCACTTGTCAGATGGAAAATAAGAACTTTACAACTTACTCTACTCAGTAGGATTCAGAGTTGCTGCTTTCAAGTACAGTACCGTTTCAATTTTATACTGGTTTTTCCCTGATTGTACGATGACAACATTCCATATATACTCATAAATGCAATATTGTTACATGATGGGAAAACTATATAAACATAGATATATAATAATAAAGATGCACCTTACATATAAACATTGCATATGCTTACCCAAGGCTTCTCACAAGCTTTGCAAATTCTAAAAGACACGTATCTGAAGGCAGACGAAGCTGTCCTTCAGCCAGAGCCAGCTGACAGTCTTCAAATGTGTAGTCGGTCACTGAAACTCCCAACGCCCTTGAATAAACCAAAGAAACACTGTAAACAAGACACTAAGAAAACCGACCACTTTTTGCACAGCAAGAAATCCCGTAACAATTATGCTCTCTATTCTAAAAAACTATAAGGAAGAGCCCATAAAAAGTAAGTTTACGTAGAGAGAATGAAATATGGTACTCGATCTGTTCCAGAGCATCTGCTTTGACTGAGTCCATGAAAATATGCAAGAACACAAGGCAAAAATTAGGCAGCGCATAGACTTTCATAGATATAAATTTCATATATGTAAATAACTAGAGTTTTAAAATTTTTAATCTAGATTACAAATATATATTTATTAAGAACTGTGGTTTTTTAAATTATTGATTTATTAATGCGTTAGCACATTCGCCTGAGAAAAACAGCTACTACCTGCAGCTAATATTAATATTATACAAAAGACATTTCTCTATACAGAACAGCTAGAACACAACACATAAAAACAAGAAGTTAAACTCTAAGCAAACAAGTTATTTTTAAATGTATCACATAAGAAAGGCAGAAAAAAAAAATACTCCCAAGCCTTTATACACCAAACAATTCAGTACTTTTGGTTTTGGCTTCACTTCTAACTTGATGCTCTGCAGTAATTGTAGCAGCAAAAGATAATTGATGGAAATCTTGATATTGAGGTTACCCTGCATTTGCTGTGGCACAGTTGACAGAAAGTGTAGTGTGAAAGAGGCCTTTAAGAATTCAGCGTACAAACATAAGATGCGATATAGAAAGCCAACACAGCTCCATATAAGCTACTCATCTGCCACATTTTTTTATTATACTTGATTCCAGTATCTCCTTTATGCAGCCTTTTCTAGCTTGATGAAATCTTCACAAAAAATTTTTATTTACTTACCTTCATTCTTTTCATCTACAGTTTGTCTACCTTGCTGCTAGCCACCCTTTTCATATAGGAAGTTAATATACACTAATGGCAACATTGATGCAAAACCCTGAGGCCCGCCACACTAATTCTGGCTTTGATGAAAACTCTGCATTCAGTTCGATGCCTTATTATGAATAGTTTGATCTGCAATGGCATTTAACTCCTATGCAAACAATTTCTGTCAGGCTCCTCCTCAGAATCTCATTCCAAGGCCTTTGAATACCAAGGTAAATAAGATAAGCCACCAATTAATTACCAAATTTCAGGAATTCTGATATACAGGACATGCACTAAACATTAAAGGTACTGATCAGGGTTTCTCTCTTCTCTTTAAGGCTAAGAAAGTCAAACATTTAGGAAAAACACCTCGCTAAAAAATGTTCAAGAGCACCAAATATGGTAAAAAAATAGATAGTATTTATAAGCTATTTATGCACAAAACAAGGAATTAGAAGGTAGTGATCTTGACTGAATAGCCTCCCCCTTCCTAAAAAGAAACAATAAAGAGAAAGCAACAGAAGGACAAAGCCAAATGATTTAGGTACACAGAAAAAGCATCTTAAAAGCAGAGTGCTGAAGAATAGATTGCCTCATACTGGTGATCTAAGCAATTAAATCCAGTTCTTTCAAACTTTCCTCTGCTTGATCTGTTGTTAGTTCATCAATCCACTCCTCCTATGAAGTGTCCCACCAGTATCTGTTAATCAGTAAACCACCTTAATAGAAAGGATGAGACTCTTGGGCTACCTTACCTCACCCCACTTATGATTAACATAGCAATATGGTTATTAACCAGAGACTTATGGTTAACATAGCAATAAATGTGTAAAATATAGATGAAGAACTCCTCCATGCTGGGGGGATTTAAATCCATTTCCAAGTTCAACCTGACTTAGAGATCAGGTATTGTGAGTATGTCAAGTTTTATAGTATTCAGTACAGTGTTGCATTATACAAGATGAAATCACTGGCATTTTACAATATAAAATCAATTTCCCTCAAAAGAAGAAAACAGAGTGGATGAAAGAAACAGAGTCTTTCCAGCCAGTTGAGATTACTTCCTATTCCCCTCTTTTGCACTGTCTGTGGACTCGGTCATCTCTACAGACATCCATGTCAACTGTCTCCAGCAAGGACATGCTCCAGGCAGCACTTCCCAGAGCAGTTCCAGAAAAGAATAGGGCAATAAACAGAGATTTAGACCAGCCAAGCACATTCCACCAAAATTCATCAGTTCTTCGGGCCACAGGAGGTACAGCATGTAACAGAAATACAGGAATTCATGCAAAAGAGGAAGCTTGTTAAAAATAAGTTAGGAAACTGAAAGAGTAAAGTGGTCCTCTGTTGGACATATTAGTGAATCAGAAGTGATAATACACTTAACAAATTCTGAAAGGACACAAAAAATTTAATGTCATTGAAACTGATTAAAGGTGGCAATTAAAATAAAGAGACTTTAAAGAAACAAAAGAAACCCAAGCATTCCTCAAGGGAAACAGAGAGGATGGACAAGTTAAAACATAACCATAAGGTAGGATGCCAAAGCAAGAAACAATAGCTTGTTAAAGCCAAAAGCAAGATGCTTTTCCAACATACCAAAAGAAAAATGACTAAGAAAGATCAGGGCACTCAGCCTGGGGGGAGGGTTGAAGCCTGACTGCCAGGCCAGCACCAATGCCAGATTAAAGTAATTGCTACATAATGGTCCCCAAGTATGTTGAAGGCGCCTAGCCAAAGAGGAATTAAAAAACAAACAAACAACAAACAAACAAACACCCCAAAAACAAACAAACAAACAAAACACACACACACACACAAAAAATCAAACTTATGATACAAAATAAATTCCAAACAAAAGCCAGGGTCATTTCAGACTCAGCCAAACCACAAGGGGAAAACACAACCTACATCTCTTTATAGCTTTGTGCACCCCTTATAAAAGGGGTGGTACTTGGGCCAGACTTATATTGATATCAGTAAAGGAAAACCCTCACTACAATTAATACCTACATATATGTTCAGTGTCAACACATGCACAAATTGGGATTCAGAAAGACAAAAGCAGCTTCTCTAGTTCACCTGTTGCAATTTTCAAGCTGCTTGACTTAAAAAACGCCCCAAACAAATGAACTTAAACAGGGTGCAGATACATCCAGACTTTACAAAGATCAGAAGTGAGGAAGGAAAGAAACACTTTTGCTTAAAGCAAAGTTCAATGATAGAGTCAGCTGAGGACAGAGAGAGTTCAAGGCGCTCTTGAGTTCAGAAGACAAATCACAAGCTGTATAGGGCTAGCAGATCAAAGGACCTTGATTGCAGCTCACAATGTTGAAGAAACTGAAGTTGGGGAACATATAAAGTTCATTATTTATGCTAAGAATGGTGAATTTTTTAAGTTCTTAGAATAAAGCCTGGCATACTACAGTTCACTGTAAGGCCTCGGTACAACTGCAGCTCACAGGATTTTCTACAGAACCAAACTATTCTAACTTATCCTCCAGGGCAATCTTTTTCTACTTCAAATGGGGGGAAAAAAAAAAATCTATTTGAGATGCAAGTCACAAGTACAAGCCCATATTTTTTATAAACTAAAAAGAAAACAACTTTTCCCATATTTTCATTTGAAAGCATCTCCCCCTCTCTTTTCTTCAAACTACCTCTGCTTTCACACTCAGTTAATGTCAGCCGACTCTTTTTAAAAGTCCAGCAGATTTTTATGGCCTGACATACCTTGAGACGTTTTCCTTCCCTGCCCTCCCCAAGATGCTGGCTATTTACCCATCATACCATCACACTACATGAAGTTTCAAAGTCAGCAAGTTGCTTGAAATCAATAAACCCAAATGAAACAAAACGCCAAAAGCTTTCCTGCAAATCCGATCTGTTAAACACAACAGTTATACTTGTTATGTCCTGATGTCTTACACCAAGCAGCTCCCTATGTCTAACATTTGTGCAGTCACAATATAAGATGAATTATTACCTTCCTCATTCTCTGCATACCAATCCACTATGCATGCAAAACGCTGAACATAAAACAGAATGTGACTGCTGGAATATTATGTAAAGTGAGAGAAAATAGTACAGGCTATATTGTGACATTATGAATCTACATTTCAACAAAAACATTCTCAAAAGCTTTTACATTGTTCATAAGCAGAACTGTGAACTAATCAAAAGAATATTCCACAGGCTCAAAAAGACTCCTTTAAATCAACTATAATCATTATTGGGTGCTGAAAACATTAGGATTCTATCTAATTTGGTATTTTTCTTCATTATCAGATATTCAGCAAAATGACATACAAAACACAGTGGACAAATAACTGCAATTATTAGTAGTCATCTGCACATGAACTTCCTGAACCAGAGACCTTTTGTACCACTATGTTTCAGAATCACTAATTAACCACATGTTTTTTGCAGTATATCTCAGCTCTGATGAAGTAATTTTATCTATCTGGTAATGAATGCCACAATTTTCAACATTTTAAAGACTTACTCCATTTACTTTCAGCTGATCTACTATTGAGTGCTTTCCATCTCTATCTGCTATAAAAAGTAAGCCTTCCTTTAGTATGCCTTTCCAGAACTCTGATGATTTTCTTGACCTCAAAACAACCCTCCACTCTTTTCTCCCCCATCCCTTCCCAAGCTGAAGAGCTGCCAACTATTTAGTTCTGGAAGGCCAGAGTAGATAGCTCCTTTTCTCTCCTCAGACTACTACTTTGTGATATTCTCCAAGCAAAAGAAGGTCCAGTCATGAGTCTGAAGGTCACATAAGGAATTTATTATCTCATAATTATTTAATTTTTAGACAGAAAAAGAAGCTGCCAACAGCTGTATTTCTGCCTGGCATTGTTTGAAAATGGGTCCTGTAATTGTTGGTCTTGTAGACTTGCACATCACAAATCCTCAAGAGGTAAAAAACAAAGGAGGTTCTCCTTGTGTTGTCAGCATTCAAAAGCCATTTCAAACCAGATTGTTGCAAAGTATTACTTAACTTTAAAAAAATTATTTCTTCCTTGAGAAGATAATTGTAGCAAGAAGCCGCACAGTTATCCCTGTTCCGTGACTATGTTCTCCACCTGCGACACTCACAGTATTCACAGAAATTAACAGAGTGCACAATGTATTTCTCATCTCCATTTTTGTATATGGCCTGAAACCAAACAGTGCACAGAATCTTTTAGGTGGGAAAAGACCTATGAGATCATCAAGTCCAACCTTTGACTGATCACTGTCTTTTTAACTGGACCATGGTGCCATGTCCAGTTGTTTCCTGAACATCTCCCTGGGCAGCCCATTCCGATATTTAACAACACCTTCCATGAAGAAATTCTTCCTGCTGTTCAACCTGAACCTCCCCTGGAGCAGCTTGAAGCCATTTCCTCTCATCCTATCACTGGCTGTGCTGGAACAAGCTTGGAACACCCTTCTTTCAAGCAGTTATAGAGAGCAAAAAGGTCCCCCCGAGCCTCCTTCTCTCCAGGCTAAACAGCCCCAGCTCCCTCAGCCACTTCTCACACGATTGATTCTCTAGACCCTTCACCATCGATGCTTCAAATGGATGATTGTTAACTCCAGCACTACAGTAATTCCACTTATACTGATGCTTATGCTTTTGATAGTATAAAAATGCCAAAAAACCACTTTGGATTTCAAAGTTGAATGCTGAGCACCCAAACAGTACCTGTGCAGAATCACACATGGAACTTCAGACAGCACAGGCACAGAGCACAGCAGTTCTTCCAAAGTTAGATTCAACAGGCCACTGAATACAACAAATAGCCGTGAGTCAGACCAGTAAGCCACTGCAAACTCACATCCTCGAGGCTACTTTTCAGCAACTAGCATTACTCTGTCACATATATTGGCAAAGATCATATTCTGATGCTGTCAGAGCCTGCAAGAAAAAAAAAAAAAACCCAACCCTGATTTTGACTGCGCAGAAGACGACAAAAAGCAAGATGGACGCAGAAGACTACCTTTAATATTTTTTGCCTTCACCAGCATGCTGGATAAAAGTACTCATTTCTCAAAAGCAAAATGTAATGCTCTTATGTCAAGCTGGTAAGTCAGTGCTTTAACCATATGACATGCTCCAACGGGGGAAAATGATCCTGACAGAAAACATCAGGAAAAGGGATGTTTCAAGTTCTATGTCAAATATGCTGCACTTTGATCAATTTCAGCATCTACTGCAAATACAAAAATAGGTCTTTAAATGTTTTTGTAAGTGGGGAAGAAAAAATATCGGAAAAATGCAAACTGGTCTATGACATTTTGCTATTTCTACAGGAAGGCTGCTTTTCTGGGCAGAAAATGAAACTTCAGGACTCCTGGACACTGTCACGTATGTTGTTACAATGCTGAGTTTAACACTCAAAAGATGTAGGAAAACAAAATGCTCAAATCAAGAATACAGAAAGAACTTCAGTTCTGAGGTGCTTACAGTTTTGAAAAACAAAGAGGCAAAGATGTTTGATTTTCATCAAGTTTCAGTCTCAACATCTTCCATGTGCAAAAAAATTAACAAATTTGCAATATTTTGCCTTCCATTTTTTCACAAATTGTACCATCCAATCACATTCTTCCCTTTTTTGAAGGCAGTTTTTAGGAGAAATTAAAACTAAAGGAAAACAAATTGTGCTTGCATGTTAATAAGCGACCTGTGGGTATGTGTATTATCATCTAGTCAGTTTATATCTGTAATTACAGGTGAGGTAACTTTAGACTTACACAAAGAGCCTGCAGTACATATTCTCACAATCACCTCCTGCACAACCACTGGCTTATCTATGTACAAAATGAATTTTTGCAACTAACTAAAAGCTAAGCTACTGCCATACTTCTTTCAAATATATCCAAGTCCTAAAGAACAGCAGGGTAGCAAACTCCTTTTTCCCCCAAAAAAGTGTGAGTAAAAGTTATCTACTTTTTCCTTCAAACAGAATTTCTATGCTCTAAACCGTAGTTTGATTACAATTAAGATGTCCTTCAGAATACAGCTGCTAATGAAAATTAGGCATTTAAGAAGAGTAGCAAATGGATACAACCCTACAATGAAAAGAGGTAACTAATGTATTTCTTTTGGGGAAAATACTCCAAACAAACTACAAATCATTCTTTAACTAGCTCTCAGTAAATTAGGAATTATGATGTAGCAAAACAACATAGAAAGTAAAAATGGATAAAAAGTTGCAACTGATGCAGCTAAGAAGCATAAGACTTTTTAAAGCGTAAGAAAAAAATACAAAAAAAACCCAAAACATAACTACTAGCTAAGGATAACAAAATTGTCATCAGGCAAAAAAGTCCCTCTATTACTCGTATTACTTTACATTGGGAAACAATTAAGGTGACATACCTTATGAATAAAAGTAAGTATTTCCCAATATAGAAATACAGAGATATTTCCTTTACCACTGAGAAATTTTTAGAAATAAGTACTTGTGATGGCAAGGTCAAGTGATTTGTTCCTAAATTCTGGAAAAGCTGGGATTGAAGTCTCAAGTGGCTGACAATTTTACAACACTAACACAGTTCTGGTAAATTATTACTTATTAATTTGAAGATTTTAAAAAAACCTCAAAAAACAACACGGGCCAGAAAGTTTGATACTCAAGCAGAAAATATATAGAAGAAACTGTGTAACTCAGTAAATTAACAGGCCAAAACAACCCACGCTGACTACCATCAACATAAGATGATAATAGCTTATGCACGTGAAGACCAAAATGATGACTTTGCTTAAGTAATACAAAAGTAAGGCAATATAATATTTATCTACATGGCATAACTTACTAGTAGGGTGATTTCAGAATTTTGTTAGAGCAATAAAGAACACATAAAGTGAATTAAAGCTCAGAATAGCACCACACTTTATTTATTGATTTTAAATAGAACTGGCCAGGACTGTTGCCATATTTAAAAGTACTCAACATTTTCAGTGACTTGAAAGTGCCTGTAAACACAGCTCCTGACAGCATGCCATGGGTGACATGGGCATTGACTAAACTGAGTAGGAGTCAGAAAAAGGCCAGAAAGACCAGACAAGACAGACTCACTCAAAAATAGGTTGTATTGGAAAATTAAATGTGAGCATATTGGTAAAGTATAAGTAGGAACCGTATTTTAAATGGTGGATTGATCTATTCTGCACATACCTTTTGTGCAAATTAAGAAAATTACCCAAAGGATGGCAAGCATGTTCAGCAGCAGTAGCTATTTTGTATGAGTAACTCCAGTTCTGATAACACAGCCACACTTCAGATTTCACTTCTTGGGCAAGTAAATTCATCCAACGTGCAAGAAACAAATGTCCTAAAGATGCAAACCTCTGTGAATGACAGCATCTCCTTAATGAAATAGTTCATGTTCACTTATATATATAAATTTAGTATCTATCACTCACTTGTGTGGCCACCCACAGAAAAGCTAGTCAAATATGTGTAAACCAAAAATTCTTCAGAGAGCCAACAAGCAGAAGCAATGTAAGTTACAGATGTCTTGTTAAATACTTTGTTTAATGCTAAATAGAAGCTCTTCACAAATCAAGATTATTGTGAAGGCCAAAAATTTCAAGGGCAGAAACTGTATCTAATGCTGCACTCCTCATCTATCAACTCCCTCTGAAATCAAGAGCAAGACACAAGGTTTCCACAACACTGGTTCTAGACTCACAAATACATTAATACCTGGGATTGCCACCTTTGATGCTGTAAAATATTCAGTAGAATTAGACTCTTATGCCAGAGAAATATGATGGGCAGGAGGGGTAAGCACACATCTAAATAGATCCTAAAAGAACCTCTTGAAAACAAGATGCTACATCTCCACTGACCCAATCCTCAAGAAAAGCAAGACAAATCTAGATGAAGCAGTAATATTGTCCTTTATCCAGCAATGCAGAGTGCAAATGCTAGCACCAAACAGCACCCAAGGTACTCGAGTTGCAATCTCAACAGTTCCAGACCAGTCTTGAGAGCATTTGAGCTAGAATCTCCTGTACCAAAAGCTGCATGAATGAACTGGGAAAGTCTGGAGAACTGACACATGAAGAAGGCATCTGGAAGTGGTCAGAAGTAATTTTTAACTATATTATCCATGGTATCGAGGCGTCAACATTCTGTTTCATTCCCATCTGCACTTGAACTTCAAAACTTTGATATCCAAAAACATTTATTTTCCCATTCACATCAACTCAGCATCTACAGCCCCTGCATCATCCCAAAGCAAGCATTTTCTGACATCTCTCATTCTAACATTCTTCCTGTTAAATTTGCATTCCTCTTCTGTGACCACAAATGTTTAATTCTTCAGGGGTGGGAGGGGGAAGCGATCAAGTCTTTCCTCCTAAGCACACTTAGAAGGGAAGGCTTGTGACATGGCAGTTGTTGTAAACTTTTGTAGGCTTTCAAAGATTTTCCTTATAGCACACAATCCCTGTTGCCTTACTGGAACAGAGCTCAGAATGAAGATTTAGTAACCTGGCCTTCTACACAGAGTCTGAGGACAACACTTGCCAGGTGATGATCTTTCATTAACAACAAAAGTCTTTGAGGCCAGTGCCTCCAAGATTTTTCTACTCCAAGACCGGATGATTCAAACAGGTCCTTTTGTTCTTTTCTCTTGTGAGAAATGCCCTTTTGTACAATGGATCTATTGTTATATTGTTGTCCCAACATCCTTAAAGAAACTCACAGACTTGGGTTCAACGAGTCAAGAATTCTCAGTTACTACCTACAAACTGGCCTTTGGCTTAAATTGGAAACGGAAGAGAAGTTACACAAAGGAAATTATGATTTCACAAGTGCTTTCAAAATCAGGATCAGGAAGATACATAAACCTCTCAAGAGTTATAGTGACCACAGGCCTGAGGGTTCACTGTAAATACTGGAAAAGAGTTATCTACTGACTAATGGAAGATATATTGAAAGGACAAAAAATTAATGAAAAAGTCATTAATAAAAATGCAACAAAAGAGTGAAAGTATTAAAATAAATAGCCTTTATTATACCCTACAGACAAGTGTTTTAACTTACTTACATTAACATTCACTTCAATTCATTTGCATTGTATGAGTTACTTGTTTCCAATGGAAGTAAAGCCACTTAAAATTGTGCTTTACTGTTTGAAATAGCCACAGGCTAACAATGAATACATCAAACTATTCTTAAGCTCATTAAAACATTCACAGTTTAAAATGCAACACCAACAGCACAAAATTTACTTACAGTAACTTTCTTAAAATTCAACCACACGCTTTCTCCAAAAGACTAAATACCCACTGGAGCAAGCAGAACTGGCTTGCTATATGAAGGCATGTTAAAAACCCAAAACGACAAACCCAAAAAACCAATATCCAAACCCATCGACTCCTACAGTTCTTGCTGTATTTGTGGCTCCCCGGCCTCCTCTGAGGGGAAAGTAACTGGTACATAAAAGGTCTTGCAGCCACTCCTGAAGACTACAAGGTTCTTTGTAGGCAGACAACCACACCAACTTGATTTCATGATATTTTCTTCAGTCTAAACTTAAAAATCACACACCTATTTTTACACAGAATTACAACATACTTACTGTGCCATTACACGTCTGACGTTATTGGCATATAACACTGGATTTTTTCTTTCCTCTTCTGAAGGAATATACACGGGTAGAAACTGCATACAGAGAACTGAATTATACCAAAAATATTTAACATCTTAAACAATCTCTTACAGTACTATGGTGAAAATTATATACAGTTTATTGTTACTCACAAAATTATATTAAGACTACAGAAAATATTAAAAATTAAACTTTTAAATGCTTGTATGTCATGCTTCTAGAAATTCATATAACATTGACCGGTCATTTCTCACCTCATGGAATCCAAGCAGAGTTTTATCTTAATTTCCTAAGTGGGACTCAGAATTTTTAAATAATATTGACGTATTAGCATTTTCTTGCATAAATCTCACATCCTTTCCAGATAACAAAAAAAAAAAGCACACGCTCAAGAAATATTGTTCTATAGCTTAAAAATTAGGAACCTAAATATTCATGACATCAGGTATTTACTGATCCTCCTGCACATTTTGAAATCATGCATGACTGCCTAACGTACACACGAGAAGTGTTTTTATTTCCTGCTCTTGGATGTTTTGAAATTTTTTCCCTTCAAATTGGACATCAGCCATTAACACTCCATTGAAAGAAAAAATCTAAATGAATGCAGATGACCAGAGAACCACAGAACAGTTGATGTTGAAAGTGGAAAATTAAACCAGAACTGCTGGAGACTCGCAACAGAAAGGGCAGCTTTCAGAATGGCATGGCTTACATTAAAATGTCTTCCAGTGTTTTAAGCTGTTTTAAAGTGTCCATTGAAAAATGACATAGGGACCAAGATAATGGCCAATCTCACCAATAAAAACCTTCAAAACATTTCGTTCTGCCAAGTAAACAACTTCTCAGATGGGAGGAACAAGAGCAGATCACTCTGATCACCACTCCTACTCAGTACCAGACAGACAACTCTCTTAGCAGTGCAGCACAATGAGATAATTTATGCAGTAAGTGAGCAAAGTGCTCACAAACCTGTGTAAAGCCTCTAAATTAGAATAAAAGCTGCAAGAAGCTTAGTTGTAGTACATATAATTACCTATGGGTAGTGAAAATGAGAATTATGACCCTAAAATTTCACACTGGTGTTTTAAAATAGAAACTAAACAACTGGGTAAAGTTGTTAGACTCTATTTTAAAGTTTATAATTTCAGCAAATAGTTCTCAATAACCATGAAGTTAGCTGTGTTTTTAAAATTATATGACGGTATGATCAACAGTATCCAAACACTGGATATTCATTTGTTTCCTGTAATGGAGAAATATTGAATTTATTTTGAGTTTTGCTGGAGTTTTCCCTATATGCACCACTGCAGCTGAAAGCATATGACTCCTGTCTTCTAGGTTTATATGGCAAGCAGGTACATCAGCCTCATGTAATATACAAAACCACCAAGACTGTGACATTAGCAGAGATGAAAAGACTGTTCCTTCAACTTCCAAACCTCATTCCATTTACTGGAGTTGCAAACGACTATCAAGTAATTTGTCCAAACCCAGAAGAAGTTTGACTATGAGGTGATTTCAGAGGTGTTCTGTATGTCTGTGCCTAACTTGACATAAATAGCATAATCATTTCAACATCACCAACAGAACTAAGAGAGGAACTCCCAGCTGCTGCAGACTGTCATGGATGTATGAACACTGAAGTTGACAGGTCACTAAAACAGACATGAGCCAAAACAAACACCAAGTGCAGATGATCATGTATCATTCCTTCTTCACACCACTGCCAGCATGCCAGTTCTAAGTGCAGGATGGGTGGATGGGCCAATATTTACAGAAACCTATTATAAAACCTACATAGATGCTCGCTTCTCAGTACACATACTGGATGACACACACAACATCCCAGAACATATATTATATGCAGAGAAGCCCAGACTAGCTAACTTTGGATCCTGACTGCTGGCTGTTAAATCTTACTGGCTATCGTTTAATAAAAACAACAACAACAAAACAACCCAACAAAAAACAAACAAACAAAAAAAAGAAGTTGTGTTGTTTTGTAGTATGTCTCCCTGAGTTCTTGGATCATCAGCACTAACTGTGGTATCCACGCTGGGAGGTATTTGCCAGTATCTCCGTGTTGATGGAACAGAGCAGGAATATCAACCAACAAGCTTCAGAGACCAGGGAAAAAATATGACTTTGAACACAAACCAACTAATTTTTACTATATGTTACTAGTTCTCACTGCACTTCCTCACAAAAACAGATTCAACAAGCAGCTCTCAAGTACTCTGCCTCATACTTGAGAGCAACCTTGCAAACAGGTCTGCTCCTCTATCCTCTGCCAACTGCTGCTTTAGTATGGAGTATTTCAGAAGGTCACTGGTTAGTTTGTTTTTATTTTCCCCAAGAACTACCAAAGATCATAGCCTGTTATGCAAGATCTGTTAGGAGCTACAGAAACTCAACATCTGCTAGCAGCTGCTGCCTCCAAAATCAAGAAAGCTCAGCAGTGTTCACTCCTGTGTGAATGAACCCATTTGACTTGCCCAGGGCAGAAACCATGTTCCTGAGAAAGGGTAAAAATCCTGTCAACCAGCTGGTTTGTCTTAGCCCTGCATGAGGCAGTCACTCCCTGGCCCTTCTGCAAAACACAGGCCACTACCCCAGAAATCACATTTGCTTTTTATCCAACTAAATTGATAACAGAAACCCCAAAATTCGACAGCTCGTGCAACTATTGAGTGGCTGGTATTTTGCACATCCATCAATTTTGAGAATAACTGATTGCAAAAAAAAGCAAACACAGAGCAACGACAAGTACAGTGATTAACATGCAATATATGTTACTATTGTAACACAGTGTATGTAAACATGCAATAGTTCTTCCTACTCATTTACCCTGCCATCAGTTCCATCTGTCAGAGCTAAATAGCTGCTTCATTATTCAAAAAGCAAAAGAATTGCAGAACATCTGTCAAATATCCTATATGACACTTTTCAAATACTGTAATTGTCCACAAAAATGTAATTACTCTGTGCAAAATGCATAAGGACACCAAGTTGAAAGGAAAGGCTGTAATTGTTTGCACATTTTCAGTACAATAGTCTTCAGCCTTAAAATTACAGTATTTTTCTCAAAACAAAGAATATAGATACATTTTCATTGTGTTTTCCAATTGCACATTCTGAACAGTGTAGCCTAATAAAAAAATTAGCCAGACATTAAGTAACTTATGTGGCCTATAAGAAACCACCTACAATTTTTCTCTACAAGACAGTCCTTTGTTTGTATATCAGCATTCAAACACTTGAATGCCTAACACACAAAGTTGCTACACTAATTGAAACTGCAATCAGGCCATTAGAAGACTATTTGTTCACAAAAGACTCTTTAAACTAAGCGAGAAATTTATCTACTCCATTCAAATCAGTAAAGAAATAGTCTTATACCAACTGGAAAACTGTATTTTGATATGTCATTTTTAGACTATATTTTCACATACAGAAGCCATTTGTCCAAAATATAAGTGGTATCTTAACCTGTTTTTACAGACATACGTAAAGATTTGAATGCAAACTTTTACTGCAGAATTAAGTACAATATTATGTATTCTGCAACTGCCCAGAATACGCTGGAGTTTTTTTTTTACTGACCTCGATTTCCACAGAATTGTGAAATTGACATAAAGTAAGCCACAGAATTTCAAACCTAAAAGGGGAAAAAGATAGGGAAGGATGGAGGAAAAAAAAATTATATGTAATGAAACTGTAATACATTTTGGTCCAAAGTCTTCACGCACCATCCTACTTGTAGGTATGATCATATTCAGATAAAAATTAACAGAAAAGGCCTTTGAAAGTACTTCTACATATTACATTCTGTAAGGTGGAACAAAAGTAGTTTACACGGAATTGGAATATTAAAAAATAGGCAAAACCAGGAAGAAAAACACTGAAAGGTAATATAATGCATAACATGTTAAAGGAGGAATAAATCTGTTTGAGAAAAATGCCGTATTCAGCACAGAGTTGGCAAGATTAATTATGTAACCACTGAGATTTTATCATTACCTCAGTTTGGAATCAAAGTTCATTATACTTCCAAAGTCTGTTAATGAAATGCAGTGTGTGTGGTTTAATAGCCCAAGATACAAGATAACTGGAATCAACTTGACCTTAGAAAGCATTACAATTCAAATCCAGGAAAGGATTTAGTACACCTCAATTAAGGAGCAGTGTCAAGTAGCCACGTTTTCATATAGCATCTAGGTAGTTACAGCAATCAATCATTGTGAGGGGACAGCTGGCCAAAATCCTCTTACACAGATAAAGTATAGGGCAGCAAAATATCTTCACCCCTTTCTTCTTACTGAGCTTCCAACACATTCAAGCAAAGAAAAGAATCAGGAACAATGAAGCCTGTAATTTGAAGTTTACATCCCTGACAGAAACGTGAAAGTCTGGTCTCTAGGTCCTTGTTCAAGAGAATTAAAAACCCCAATAAATTACAAGTAAACTTTTCTCTCTTCCACCTCTGTAATCCTCAAAGATTAAGCCCTGGATTAAAATAAAAATTTAAAACTCATAAAATCTGTATCTAAATCAACTATGGTCTTTCTCTGTTTACAAGGTAATCTCAGTTAATATACTCTGAACAGTATCAAAACAGTAAAAACATTATTTTCAATGACTGTAAGGAAGTGTTTAAGTTTCCATGAGACAAGTTTTCAATCCATCTGACAGGCTACAGCACCTTTAAACAAACAGAACACTCCTAGATACAGACCATTACCCAGATTATGTTTTGGCAAACATTAAAACAGAAAATATTTGTTTACTGAGAAAAGGAAGCTTGTTATCAGTCTTAATAGTATTTTCTGCTGCGACATCACAAATACCTTTTAGGTCACCCTGGAGAATTAATCCTAATTAAGCCAAGCTGTAATTTAAACTGACCCAGTCAATTTGTATAACATCATACGCTGCTGCAGATTCTGATTCAACTTTAATTTAATTTAATTTCATTAGCAGAGGTCAACACTTCAGAATAAGGGTTTTGTAGACATTACAGTCATCTGAGGCAACACAACTACAAACCTCCTACTTCTTCCTCTGTGTTCTTGAGTCCTCAGTTAGGATTCCAAGGCTGAAGTAAGCTACTCACCCTTCTCCTCTATGGCTGAGTTACTTTTTTACATGAATTGCAGGGCAAGTGCAAGGGAAGAGGTAGGAGCTCACGAGAACAGAAATCCCTTTATGCAGCAAATGCTGCAGTGTCTCTCAACGTTAAACACAACCATGGACTCATCTATTTCCAAAGTGACAAATTAATTGTAAGCTGAACCTTTGGAAGGGACCAATGATTTCCTCAAGTCTCCAAAACATGTCCTTAATTAGACCTGGTTCCTAAGTGCAAAACTTAATTGACAAAATTCTAAGTTACTTGAATCTTGGCTAATGCCCGTGGTTTTCTCATTGCTACTAATATATGGGATCTCATGTGAGACATTCAAAACAATACAAAGATTAACCACAGAAGCCAACTCCCCTTTACTTAGGGTTCAAAATTTGTGGTTTTCATCTTCATCTAAGCATGTTGGAATTTCCACTCAAATCCCAATGGGAAAATAATTCTTAATTTTTTTTTAAACAAGCAAGAACTGCTTAGTTTAATATTTTATATTACATGGATTTGCTAAAGAACCTCTAGAATAATATTTTGTTTTAAAAAAAGGTCGAAATTATATTCAGACAAGATAATGGAAGCAGTATCTCCAAATTCTTTGAGTGGGTCGACAGATTTCATGAGAGTAGACCAGTTTCAAACAACAGCTCTAGATTTCATAGAGTAAGATACCAAATCAACTCGCAGGCAATAGAATACTTAAAGCAGAAGCAAGTTGTTTTACTGTAGGCACTTGGCGAAAAAAATTCAAATAAAAACCTAAAATTCATTCTGCAAACCAATAGACTCATAGCAGCAGGAGCACATTGCTTACACCTGGATTCCTCTTAATGACTATTAGTATAATCAGAGAATAACTGATAAAAGATAAATTAATCCTGAAGAATTATCGAATTACCAGCAACTGGTTGACAATATATGCATGTGAGTCACATAAATAAAAACTAAAAGAGGAAAGCAATGGAAAAAAAAAGTTAAACACTTACGCTCCTGGCCCTTGCCACGTCCATGTGATTGTGTCCTAAGAAAAGAAGTGTGACATTTGCAATTAATTATTGTGCTTTCAACTTTTTACATTGCACACAGCATAACTGACAATATATGACTACGAAGTTTTCATGGAGACTTCTGTGCTCTCTTTGCAAAAGTTCTTAGCCCTGTTAGGAATCAGCCCATCTTTTATACAGCTATATGGCCAAAATGAACACTGTGGCACACTAAGAGAGGACAAGTAACAGTAAAAGAAGTGAATAAGACGCAATAGCAAAAATGGAACAGAGACCTGTAAAGGAATATGTAACAGGTAGTGATATGACAGTAAAAGTCATCCTACTTTTAACTAATACTAAGAAGCAGCACAGGAAAAAAAATTGCACTAGTTGGAGACATGATTTAAGTGTACAAGAAATAATCTAAAATCCTGGAAACTAGTTCTGTTCCAACTGGGAAAAAAAGTGCAAGTCATAAGTGTAAAGGCAAGAGGACTCATTAAATTCAGGTTTCTGAAAGACCTGATCAGAAAGACATTCTTTTCAACCCACTGAACAAGTTCCAGTTCAGTTCTATCCTACCATCCAAACCCATTCTAGAGGTTTCAGGTGCACCATGCACAATGACCATGAAAAATCAAGTTAAACTCAAGTTTTAATTACCATTTAGAACAAAAGGCTGCCAAAAATAAAAATAAAAGAAAGCAAAACCATCCACAAAAGGTGAAAAGCATGATTAATGACAGAACAACAGCTTGGAGGGTAAGGCCAATATATCATAAAGATCCACTAAAAATTTAAAACTTGACATTTAACAATTATTTTCAATCAAACAAAGTATGATAAAGGATGAGTCTATGTGTAAGCAATCGATTTATCTGCATTAAAAAACCCCATCTCCATGTAGTGATCTTTTGGAACTATAATACTGGATAGTTTACACTGTTACACTGTTTCCGGCTATTTTGATGTCTCTGATAACACTGCAAATAAACACATTACGGAGTTTGTCTTTTTCCCACAAGGAACTTTCATTACAAGCCATGAGAAACCAGTGTAGATAGCTGATAACTTATCTAGAGACTAGATCTGCCTTATAGAACACCAAGCACTACACATCCCAACTCAGCTCTCTAAACTGCAATAGCACAGAGGGAGATAAAGAAAAATATGATCTCCACAAAAGTCTCTGGATCACTCAACAGTGCCTAGGTATTCTCAGAATCCAGCCTCACGCAGGCTAGCTGGCAAGTCAAACTCAAGTAAGCCATGTTATCTATCAACAATCCTGCAAAAATTTCCAATGTGAATGTCATAGTAGACAGGCATGCTTTTTCTTGTCAAAACTTCAGGATGCATCAGGGATAATGGCCAGAAATGCTACCTAGGGGAAAACAGGATTCTGATCTGCAAGAGGAAGATCTGTTATAGCAGACTCCTATATCTACATGATAGTACCTATATGATAAAAAACAACAAGTGGACAAAGAGAAGTAGGATTTTCCTTAGGTAACTGAGTTACCTTTTACATTTATCACAGCTACCAGCTTAGGCTTCTGGACAACATTCTCTTTGACAACATTCTGAGTACACTTTGAAGCTATGGTATCTCAGTAATGAATACTTTAAACTATGTGGAAGTACATAAAATTATACAATAGCTTGGTTGGAAGGGACCTTTTAAGGGCATCTATTCCAACTCCCCTGCAATGAGCAGGGACATCCTGAACTATATCCTGTTGGCCAGAGCTCCATCCAACCTGACCTTGAATATTACCCCCTGTGGTATTCCCCCTCAGCACAGCAGGAAACAGAGAGGAGAGCCATCTTCCATAGAGTTTGTACTTGCCACAAGAAGATACTGAGAATCATATGCCAACTTTCAAATAAGAGATTGGCTGGGTTTTTACAGGTTCACCTAACCCTGATACACCAAAACTGTATAAGAGCTGCTGCCAAACCTCTTGTGAAACAGCACAGTTACTTGTGGAAGACATTTGGACATAAAATACATTTTAAATGGCTCTGCGATATTTAAAATGGTATATAGTTTATGTATTTTCAAAATTTCCTAAGTAACAACACTCTGACAGAAAATTCAAATGAAGAAACAAAGAAAATAAGTAAAAAATTGTAAAAAAGATTGCAGTAGAGAACCTATGGATGAAGACATTAGAGCTCTCAGGTTGTAGCTCTCAGGTGTCCAATATCTAAAATATTCAATCAATCTAGACAACCAGTAGCAAATTTTGAATATCAAGTCTAAACAACATTTTAAGCCTTAAAATTTCTTTCTGCTAATGCATCAACAAGAGCAACATACTAAAATATTACTACCAAAAAGCACTGATACAGAACCAGAGATGTCATCTAATACAGTCACAAGCCCCAAGGTAACTGCTATTCAGGGAACAACTCTTAATTATAAAGAATATAAAATAGAGAGTTCACAGCAACCAGAACTAGATATATTTGCAAGAAAAAAAGCTGAATTTACTTCTACACTTTTGTGTATGCCCACTGCAGAACAGCAGTGCTTCCCCTAGCTCTTAACAGACTATAATGAAATAAACACACTAGAGTGCAGACACCTACTACATTTACCCCAGGCTCTGATCTCAAAAAGCCTCTCAAAACAGCCAGGTGCATTTAATTCCAAGAATGTTCTCATCTATACTATGGAACTCAAAGCTCTGAACATAGATCAGAGCAGGCACTTCAAGCAAAACACAGTGGGGTGACTGCACACAATGTATATCTAGAGTTCACTGGCTAAGCAAAGATCTTAAGTTCCTTTCTAAACCTAAAATTATAATACGCATCAGTCAAACAAGACAACAAATAGAAAGCCAGATGCATTTAAAGTTTGCTAAAAATGGTATCTTAGTGTATGAAAACCAATATTCATTCCCTGCTCTGTTCTTACATGTGTTGTGGTTTAATCCCAGCTGGCAACTAAGTACCACACAGGCGCTTGCTTGCTCACTCCTCCTCCCTCGGGGTGAGCAGGAGAACTGGGAAGGAAAGGTGAGCCTTGCCTTGCAGCTTGAGATAAGAATAGCTCAATAATTGCCATAAAATAATCTAACTCCACATTATAACCAAAATAAACCTCACCTTCGTGTACCACATCATGTTCCTTCTGCCTCTCCTCCTTCTAACTCTGATGCAACTCTTCTGCAACCCCCAAGCTAATGTAAAAATAAACCAGTAGTAGCAATTATCGCCCCGCCATTAATGCTCAGACCTTTGGAAGGTCTCTAGGAATTAGATCATAGGAGGTTAAATGACTCACTAAGGCACTGAAAATTAAGTGTTTTACAGCAATTAAAAGTAGTAGGACGAAGTAAAGTCCCATACACAAACTCATGCCAGCTCACAATGGGTATCTATATAATTGGTTACAATTTCTTTTATGACATTTTTGCAGTAACATAAACATTATGAAAATTTCATTTATATTTACATTGTTTTACTTCAATATTAAAAGCTCAGAAATTTCTGTTAATAAAGTGTTAGGAACATTTACTAGTGGTTTACAAACATTGCCTATCATGTACTACAGGCAATAATGGCATTTCAGTATGCAACTGGATTTTGAAGGTACTTACAAAATAACATTTGATAGCTTTATATTACTATGGGCTTAACATTAACAAAAAGTTACAAGGCATATTAGGTATGACATAAGCCATGAGCATATTTGCCATTTTAAATGGCAGTGCCATCAAAACTTCTCTTTTTAGAAAAGAATACTTCTTTCTGAAAATATAACAATTATGTAATGAAAACTCCCAGACAGCCTGCTACAATGCGCTTGATACTATGTAAGCATATCAGGATGCTATTCTTGTAACAGCATCTGCAAAGATAATTATTGGATTTGTTACTGCAAACTATTTGATTGCCATTACACCTCGTCTCAGTCAAGAGCAAATGGTGGTCTGTGTATATTAACTTGGATCTTTTTTTTTAATCAAGCACATGTTTTATATCAACCTGTAAATGACAGAAAGAACAGTGGATGGAAATATTTCTAAGTTACTCAGGTACCGAGAGGAAACAAAATCCTTCCTTAGAACAATGGGTTGTTAATGGGCTAGTCAGAGATCTTCTGATGTGACATGCAGAGAGATCAGGTCCTTATTTTACTACTGACACACTTCACACCCTCGCTAAGTAACTTCTACTTCAGAAGGGGACAGACTGGACATGAAAATAGCCCCAAGGGGGCTCCAAAAGAAATTTCAGATATTGTAAATAAACACTATCATCTGTATTTTACCTGAATATAATTCACATTGGAGGACTAGTCCAAAATTAGCTAATTCCTTAGCCAAGGGCACAGTGAATGTGAAACAGACAACAACAGATGACACTTTATAAAAGTGCAGAGGTCCTCAACACATTATCCTGTGCCATTCAGCCAGTCGCAGTAACTCATGACTAACACCCCCAAAGGCAGGAGATGCAGAAACATCTTCCAGCAATAAATGACATTATGGAAACTCTCCAGCTCACACTGCAGGAACACAGATCCTGGACAGAAATATTTAAACTATCTCAATTAAGACTCCATATATCACTTGAGGCTTAAGGAATAAGTACTTAACAAACAATAGCTAGGTAATGATTTTTGAATTTTTAAACCTAAAAGGCTACACAAGGGCCAATGCACTTAAAGGAAACCGCCCTGAATTTCCAACAACACTGCAAGCTGAACTTACCAGTTTGTTTGGATAACGTAAAACCACAGGCTGTACAGGAACCCCAGGAATAAATGCTCCTAGAAGGCACACATGATACATAATTAATTTATAGTGCATTTTGGTAGAGAAGAAATTTACTACAGCAAGAAAAAACTATACAGGTAATGGACTGACAGGAAGTAGTTGATGGTGAAAAAAAGAGAATCTGAAAGTAGCCTCAAAAGTAATCAAAAAAGCAAGCACTGGAGAATGACACTCTATATCCACCTTTTCAGCAGATAGGTAATTAAAAATGTTTGCTTGTATTATCTAAATTATGCTCTACCACTTACATGTATTGTCATTAACACAAACCAAAGCTTAGTACCAAATTCAGCTCAATCAATGAATTAAAAAAAAGGGAGCATGCACAAGATGGTTAAGTTAAGTTATTCCCAGTGGTCAACAATATTTTTGGTGAAGACCTTAGGCTCTTATGCAAAAGAAGCTTTCTACTTTTATCTGAACAACAGCAATTTATAGGCAATTTATCATCTCTGAAATAACAGAATTAATGTCACTTCTGTTCTGTAGCTATGGGAAAACTTATAAATTGAACTAGAGCTATTATTCAGAAGCATTGCTTCACTTCATGGGAAAATTACAGTTCTGATAAATAATCAGCACAAGTTCCATATAATTTGCTAAGGATTTTCTTGGTTTCTAATATAAAGAGTGGGTAAGCATGATAACTATCTTGTTCAAGACTTCTCCTAACATCTCTTTCTCTCATGAAGAAATTAAGTTTCATTCAAAGTATGTTATTCTTGACAAATTACTAAGGTATCCCTAATATTCCAATTAAAATTTAAACCAAATAATTGAAGTACATTGTACTCCTAGCATAACATTTGCTTTACAAAATAACCATTGAGACATAAAAGGAGTAATTGTTTATGGAATATAAAAATCTTTAAATGAAGGTGGTTTGTATAGAATCCTTAAGAGATCTGGAGTGGTACCTTCTGCTCAGTCTCAAAGAACAGTCCAAGCAACTTTTGAAATAATCTAAAGCTGACAAAACCTGAATGGTAGATGACAACACTACCACTTAAAAACTAAGCCAAGAAAATGTGCAGTGAGAGCAAGGAGCGTAGGCCATGTACGGAGAATGGGGAAAAGCATCCTGATAGAACTAACTTGAATAGAGACCCAAAGGAATCTGATATAAGTGAGGAATTTTCAGGCAAAGGATTTCTGGAAGGCTGGATGGATACAAAAGCTGGTTTCAGTAGGAAAAGTGAGACAGTTGAGAGGCAGACAGCAGCGTGTACTAGACCAGAGCAGAGGAAGATAGAGTGAGAATATAAGGATGAAATACATGGTGCCTGGGATGTCTATGTCACAGAGGGAGGGCAGGAAATCAGGGCTTCACGTGAAGGAATTCAGACTAGCTTTCAAAGCATGGTCAGGATTCAGGTGGAGAGACAAGAAGAGCAAAGAGCTACAGGAGTGGATGTTTCCCTAATCACCATTCATTCATCTAAAAAGGTAAGAGCTGAGAGAAAAGTCTGAGATTCCTTCAGCCAAATGAATCAGTGTAAGGAACCACGATGCTGACTCACTGCATGATATTCTAAGAGTGATATTTAAATTGCAAGCCAAACAAAATACAAGACACACAGTAAAACCAGGAACTAGACAGAAGAATAGGAGGTCAAAAAACACATTCACAACTGTCTTGCTCACTGAAGCTTCTTCACTGACCATCTCCCTGCCTACTTGATAAAGGCAAGTTTACATTAAAGGTTAGCGGTTTACTGCAGTAGCAGTATTTCTCCCAATTGGAAATACAGTTTACAGCTGCAGCAGTGTTCAGTGTTACACCCTCTACTAATCTGATAAAAGGGTGATACTATGAAAAGAGCCTGGAACATGGATACTATGTGAAAAATACACTATAAATCTTAAGGTAGCGAGTACCTAAATGCTGCATGACAGACCCAAAAGAGGAAATGGAGGGGGCAAGAAAAATAAAAAGCATAAAGGCACATTAACAAACTAAAACCCAGGAAGAAACGTTGCTCCTCCAGCTCATACGCATCTCAGAAGCCAAGAAAAAAATCTGAATTAGTGAAACTGTTTTGTTCAATGGTAGAATTACAATCTTACCATAGCATCAGAAAATTTATATTCCAATTTCACCCTACTGCAAGGTTTTTAATTTAACTTCTGCAACAGCAAGCAAATTAAAATGCAAGTGGTATTTCAGAAAATGAAGATACAAGGACATTCTGTAGAGAGCAGAGAAATGAGCATAATACCTACCAGGTTTGAATGTAATTAGACAGGATCGGTTTGTGCAAGTGCCCTCTGGGAATATCATTATCTTGGAGTAAAAAAAAAAGTTGACTGTTAAGAACTATTTCAATTTGAACTTATTTATCAACACAACTTTTCAAAGTTTTTATTAACTGACTACAGCCAAAATGTTCTCAGGAAAAAACAGTTCAATTAGAGCAAAGAATAAAAAAGGTGCTAAAGATGTCAAATAAAGTTCTACCTTAATAGGAAAAATATTATTTATCTGTTATTTCGCCTCTTTCTTGCTCTCCAATAATCATTCTATTTATTGGAACACTGACATTGACCAGAAACACTTGTTAAGTATGAGTATCTCCACCAAAGATTTTGGTGCTGGCAAAAGTATCATAGTCTGTTTTGTTCTAGAACAAAATTCCTGCACTGAGGTTACCTGCTTATAGGCTAAGAAAAGACAGTTATTTTCTCTTCGCTATTACTTGGCATGTGGACAGATGCCCAAATGAAAAGAGACTGAAAATACCCAAACAGAATTCTAAAAAAAAGAGCAAAAAATGCTTAAGTTGAACCAATTCAGCAGAACAGGATAGACTGTTTAAAAAAAAAAAAAAAAAAAAAAAATCAAAGCTCCCCCCAAATCCCTATCATAAGGGAACAAAGCAATACACTAGAATTAAAACTGGTAGTTTTATTGCCCACTCTGTCCTAGCTTGCTTTGAAATCTAATGATGAGTGTCATGATGCAAAATCTACAAATCTTGTCATATTTTTTATAGATGTTTATAACATTTTTGCAGTCCAGTATGCAAAGGCATACCCATTGTTAGTAGCAATAATCCCACATAAAAAGCACAGTACCCTAATCTAAAAAAAAAAAACCCCAAAAAACACCCAAAAAATCCAACAAAAAAATCCCACAAAAAAAACACAGGAATGCTTCAAATTTGCAAAATAATCACATGTTCCTAGGAATCTGAGATCTTAAACAGTCATCTTTTCCTTCCCATTACTCTCTTTAAAGGCACATTATAAATAGCCACATTTTAGGTACAGAAAAAAATCCTGAGCCACTTATTTTATCCATGCTTTTATCACGTGTTTTAATAGACGTGGTTATTGGAACATCCACATTTTTTGGGCTGCCTTGCCCAGCATCACATCAACAATGGCAGTGCCAAAACCTTGTGAAAGGCGAGAACACACAGTACTTCTCCAGGTATTCCGCTGAGCAATTAATTTTTTTTTCCTTAAAGGACTTTCTCACCTGCTGTGGTCAGTCCATTTAGTACCACTTAAGGGCTGTCTACCCATGTACTTACCCAGTTTCCCTCAAAACACAAGGCAGTGAGAGACAGATGAGAAACTTACATTTTATCTTCTAGAAAGAGGTGCTGGGGGAAATTTCACACGCACACACACCTACCCCAAACCATCTAAAGCCACCCACAGTGAAAAAAGTAAACTGCATACCCAAAGCCTGGAAATGCCAAACAGCATCTCTTCCAGAGTAGCAGAATACAGTACCTGTGGCCATTTACCACCAGACTGGGCACGCCTCTTTATCTCTTCAACAGTTTTCCTGCGAGAATCCTGATCTGCCCGAGACACAAATACTGGTCGGATATACTTGATCAGAGCTGAAGAGGAGGGAAAACAAAAACAAGGACCAGCCTTTATTTTCCCTTTGTTTGAAAAAGTTCCCCTCCCTCCCTCACCCATTAGTCCTCTGGACAAAAAAATTTGTATAGAAGAATACAACTACTTTACTATATTACACTGCAAAATCAAATACTCAACTGAATTATTGCTGTCTCATTGAAATGTTATCATAAGTTTCTATGAGGAAAACAGTTACCACAATTTTGGCGTTTTGCACTTTTTCAATTTTTAACAGACCAATACATACAACACAGATAATGTAAAACAAGGTGGTACATATTATGCAGTTTTCTGCAACAATGCAGCTGTAGCTGTCTAGAGGCCATTTCCTCCTTCCACAAAAGTCACAAAATCTGTAGCCCAGCAAAGCAGCAGGAATCTCCCTGCTACATAAGCGCTTGCAAAAGACGTCCTGTCAGTCAAACTGTCTCTGTCTTTAGAGCTTTTGTCTTTATGGCAGCTCAGCTCCACTAAAGGTACACCACCAAAGATGCTACATACACTGATGTTATTTTTTGTGAAGAATCAGTGTCAACAGAAAAGGCATGCTCGTTTTCTCAGTTGTCACTTGTTTGCCTGTTCCTCATACCAGATGATTTAGATCTCAGACGTCCTCTTCCTGGCTCAGTAGGAAACCTCTTGTACATAGCCAGACACAAAATGAACATGAGCAAAAATCAGAAATCAATCCACAAGTTACCCTCCATGCATGTCTGTCACAAGGACACCAAAGAAAACTTTCGTAATAAGAAGCCCATATAGCTCTTTTGCAGTGTCCAAAAGCACTACAAGAGAAGCACATTCAGATGTAGTGCTTCACGCCTTTATTTAATCAGGTTGTCTTCAAAAACCTTTTAATAATTTTTGTATCATCTAATCTTACTGAAGGTTCAAGAGTCATTAAAACATTAGCTATTCTACTTGCCCCAAATACAGTTTTCATTTTTCCACCCACTGTGAGAGTTCACTGACACTGTATAATCTGCTTTTGTCAAGGATAGACTTGCTACATTAACGGATCAGCCAGTGCTTAAAGCGTGGAGAAAAAACAGTGTAAGGAATTACAGCCTCGTACTCAGCAAAACCTGCTGGTTATGGAGTTTCCCACTGGGAGTTTAGCCACCAACTCATCAAAATCCTTCAGTTCTGAAGGTTCTGAGAAACTAACCTGCCAAAGCTTCAAGTTTCCAAACACTCAGTCAGCCTCTGAAATTACTTTTATCCCACAAATTGCCACAACTCAGGAGATGGTGTATCAGAAAAATCGCCTTACTGTTGTATGTCCTCCTACATGCCTGCCCTTAGACAATACCTATAGAACAATGCTTGTCAGGGGAGCAAAGATCATCCTTGGCCAGCTGGGGTTACTGCCAAGGCAAGGTAAAAACAAACTAAAAAGCCTCAAAACAAACCACAAGACTAACACACAAAGAATAGGGGAAAAAACAAAACAAAACAGAAAAACCAAACCAAACCAAAAAAAGCCACAACAAAAAAACCCCACAAAACAAAACAAAACAAAAACAACCAAACAAACAAAAAAAAACCCACAAAAAAACCAAAAAAAACCACCAAAAAACCCCACAGAACAAGCAATAAAAATAACAAGGGAAACCATACTTGGTATCATAATTGTTTTCCTCTTAGAGATCCTACTCCTGAGTTTGCCCCACTGTTGCAAATTACTATTTCATAGCAAAAACATTCTAAAGTAAAGGAAAGTAAAAGATCCAACATCCCCAGCCTTCACTTGGAAGTTTCTTTTACATTAGGCCCAAATGACGGAATTTAGGTTACTTCAGGCCAAAGAATGAATAAGAGAATTCCAGAACTCCCAGGCTCTTTTCTGAGGCCATGCTGCAAGCAGGGTCTTATCTATAATGCATGGAATTAAGCAAGCAGACAGATTTCTCTTCAGACAGTGTGACAGAAAACATGAGACCACACTGATGTCATCTCTATCTGAAAACTGTACTGGCAAGTAGTGCAAATGGGAACTTTACTGTTACAACCTTTCCTAAAGCAAGCTACTCTAATATTACTAAGCTCCAGAAGAACACAAGGTGAATTATCTTACAAATGACCAGCATCACAAACAGCAACATGCAAAGAAAAATTAGTATGGTATGCTGAAAGACAGAGGCAACTGAAATCTTTGCTTTCTATGGATTTTTCCTGCCTGTTGAATTAACCTATTAGGGTGGTTATACAAAACCTTATTCCCTTAGACATTGGACTAAAAAGCTGATAGAATTCTTGTTTTAATATTAAACAGCAACTTAAGATCCTGTGAGACACCAGCTCCCAGGCCCTTAGTGGTTAAGTCCAACAATTTAAGTGAACTTGAAATGCTCAGTCATCAGTAAAAAGCTGAAAATACAAACCAAGGGAAGGCTAACTCTGTAGTCTTTTCTGAGCCACTTCTGAAAACAGAGCACAAGGCTACACACATCTTTACTCTCAGCACATATTTTCATGTTCAGTAAACAGACAAATCTGAAAATTCAAAGGCTGTACCAATTTGATCTGTGCAAGAAAGTCAGGAGCAGGGCCAAAGGTCTGTAAAGAGAAGCTGAGAATCATACCAAATAGGCAGCCAAGATGAGACCGTGGTCAGAAGTCAAGCTGCAACACAGGGAGACAGTACCTAATGTAGTGTGAGATGCAAGGAATAGGCAGGGCTAGGGCAAAGTCAGACCAGAAATGAATGCATAAAATACTCCAGACAGCTGGCATACTGAGCAACTAAAGGAAACAAGTAGAACTCTGCAACACGTTCAGTAAACAGAACATAATCATATCCTTCTCTGCTCAGCAATTTAATTGTCCAAGACTGGCTGTAACCAGACAGTGAAGACCACAGCTCAAGTGTTCAGAGATTCTGAAAAATGTGCTTGCCCAGCTCCTCTCGCTCCATTAAAACCACCCTTGAATTTTCAAATCTAGTGGGCAATGACAGACAATCCATCAATTCACAAAATTGATCTTGTGAGTGTCATTATTCCAGCTTTTTCTCTAGCAGTGTCAGTCCTATTTCATCTAGTCGCTCTCATTCCAATCACAGCTCATACAGCCCTGAGGACAGCTGACATGCTGTATTCCACCTTCTTAGGCAGGTGCCCGCAATTTAAATAGCGCTGCCAGTAAATCATTAAAACCTCTGCCTCTCAGGGCAGCCAGAATGCCACAGATAGTCTAGCCAACCGAAAGTTGTTCAAAACCAGCCTTTTTAAAGAGAGCCTGCAAAAACGCAGTATCACTTTAATTAATAGCAGGGTGGCAGCTCCAACTGATTTCAGAATCGTAACTCCCATGCAATCAATTTCTGCACAAGCAAAACCCATTCCTTTTTTCCTGATAAGCTGAACACACGCAGTCGGTGTCTTTAAACTTCTTAGGACAACAGCAGGGAAAAAATTATTTTCCCTCTGTCATTGCAGGCAAGTTATGTGTGAGGAAACCCTGTTTCAAAATTCAACACACAACAGCAGAAAGTATTGTAGCAGATCATTTATATTGGCAACATTACCGCTGGTTCCACAAGGCACTAGAGAACACAAAAAGCTATGGAACAGCAATGTGGCACTACATACAATTCTAAAATGTATCCATACACACATTTTTGAGTGGGCAGTTACATTTTCACCACTGTAGAATCAGCAACAAACAAAGTGGCAGCTGCAAAAGTAGAGAATGCTGAAGTTTTCACTTGGCCTCTATCCCAAAACAACACAAAACCCCATCACTACATTCCCTGAAACTCTAAGGGAATCCTACAGAGGCACCACAACTGGCTCTGCTTGCCTTTAACATGGAGGTAAGCTGTACAAGTAGCTTGCAGTGGGATATCCATTTACAGTATTTACTGCGCAGCTTTTTTCTAGGATGGAAAAAACACAATTATTTTTCTAATTGCAGTCACTGTGTGGTGCATTCTGTATTTAGGGGTACAAAACCCAGGAAGGATAAAGATTGGAAAATGCTGTCTTGGGCTTAGTTTCCAAGAGTTGCCTTACTCAAATGTACATGCTCACAAGGTTCAGAACTCACAACTTTTCTAATGAAGTAACATCTAATATGAAAACTGCTCTTTTCTGTAGAGAGAAGAAGAAAAGAAATCTGCAAGAGGCTCAAAAGTCTTCTGAAAGTTATAGGGGAAGAAAACCTTTAAGGTTCTAGATTACAATTACCTCCTATGTACATAGATAGAGACCTTAATAATTGAAAAACTCAAGAACACACACACCCCAAATACACAAAGTTGTATCGATGCACAAAACTTAACTGAACCAAAATTAAGATCTTTTGGACTTGGAATTACATTGTTCTTACAGAAGAAGTGTTATTATGGTCATGATACTCTATAGAGATTTGTAAAGCTGGTGGTAGTATCTTACAGTATATACATACATATATATATATATACACATATATAATATATATACTTATTTGACTCAAGTCTGAATAAACCACTGAAGATAAATGTACGTCAGGAACAACTTCTCCAAGTTTGACTCAACGCTTAGCAGATGGACCACCTGACTGAAGGCGTGCCAAGTGGCTAGAGGCAGTATTAATGGGAAAGTTCTCTTCCCTACTTCCAAAGAGAAAGGCAGGTAACAGTGCAGCCTGTAGGACAAGGAAAGGCCAGTAGTCTGTACTGTAAATAAATAATTGGTGTCCTCTTTAGCCTTAACAGAAGGAAATTCTGTGGTATTTGGGTTGGTCTTTCAAAATGTCATCTATTTCCTTTATGGACTTCTTGAGGGACAAAGACTTTTTTTATTTGTTCTCACACCTACAATGCCTGTATGAGGACATGGTTTTATATTTTAACTTTCTGCTGCCAATCTAAAAAGTATTTAAGGCGGGCAGCAGTGTTAGCTTGAAGGTTTCCTATATACTGCAGTCTGTAACTTCAATAAATGATATTAACTAGTAATGGTGGTGTAAGCATTCCAGCATCAGTTTAAATGAGAAGTAATTTTTACAGAATTTTCCTGGACTCCAAGCCAAATGTTAAAGACATACCTATAATACACAGGTGGCAATGCAAGTACTTTAAGTATCTCAGAGAGCTTCTGTCAGACTGAAATCTTGCACGATCATCTGGGTGCCCACAGTCTGAAGGAAACATTGAATTTTGAAAGAGAGGGTTTTAAAGGAGATGAAATGGATAAGCTTGGCAACAACTTCTAGACGCTCTTCAGAAATGGGGAGCTCATGTGCACTCAAGGCAGGCTACAATGCCAACATAGCATAGCATGTTGGCATTCATTCTGGTGACCCCAGTGTTTATACTTTTATACACTGATTTACAGTGTATAAAAGAGAAGAAATCTGTAATGCCTTCACCTTAGAACAGGTTTTTCCATAAGGAGTTTAAGGACTGTTTTAGTGAATCTCAGAAGCGTTTAAATGCAAGGTTCTCACAGAAGAACTACAGGTCTAACACAATTTTCTTCCTTGTGTGCTTTGGAAGGGGTGGGGGGCACTTGAGATGCAGGACTAAAGGATTAGGTTGCACAACAGAGCTGGTGGGTAATTTGGCACCTTTTAAATTTTGAGATTAAAACCTTCCCAGCTACCCAAGCATAAATAATTTCCCCTGAATTACTTATTCTCATCTTTTAGTCATGATGCTTGAGAAAGGCCTACAATGCACTTCCAAAAAAATGAGCTTGAACAAAAATTCATGAGTTTACTAGATGTGGAAAAAACCACCTACAACAGAATTGATGGTTTTATAGCACTGTATGATTCTCCCTTTCTCTGTAGGTCTGCTGTGTTCTGCCAAACACAAATTACTTCCTTCCCCTTTATAAACTTCAGGTAACATATCTTCCTGTACATTTCACAGGTACAAACTCACTCTTCTTTCCAGAGAGTGATGTTAGATTTACTGAGAAGTTGCCTGAGGTTTAAATTAACTTTTCACTTACATTTAGTTTCTAAAAGTTCAGACCACTGAAAAATGTTCAAATCATAAAAGTGGTCCACTGTCCCCATCAGTTCATATTTACTGATAAATCCCTCTTCTTTCTTACTGAAGCATTTCTGCAGCAGGACCAATCATTTCAGCAATGAAAAACTACTTTTATCTAGGGTGCCTCAACAGCCAAAAACAAGACAGTGAAGTGTAATTATCCAGAATTTATGCACAAACCTTCTCCCGACTTGAAGTGGGATTCAGTAGACAAAACAGGAAAGTTTAAGGATCTGTACTGATAAATCGATCTGACTTCTTCAGACCATGTAAGGTATAACAGATTCCTACATGTCATTTTCCCACTGTAACATTTAAGTGGTCCAGCAGAGTTCACATCTCCAGTCTACCAAAACAAAGTCATTGTGTAGAAACATACATCTTCCTTCAGCATCGTGACATATGCCATCTGTTTGGCATTCTCTACTTTCCAGATTCCATTTTTTTAAATGATCATTGAAACATCATTTTTATTTGGGCAAGCACTTCCTCCCCAGAATTTTTTAACGTTATGTGTGTGCCAAATGGATAATTTTCTTCACTACTGACTACTGACTGAAGAGTTCATAACTCTTCTCCCAGAACCAAAGGGCATTTTTAAATCTGGTTTTGTTTTCCTAAAAAGAATGAAGACATCTGTAAGAGTCATAAGATGTAAGTCTGCTTCTGAAATTGCACTTTGCAAACCAGGAGAACTGCCTTCGAGTTAGAAAGCAATAAAACCCTCATACACAAACAGTTGTGGAGTACTTCCAATCCCATAAAGAACAGGCTTTTAATCATCTGGACTTTAAAGTGAATCAGAAGCTTAATATTCCATGACTGGCAAACTAAGTGTACAATAACATAGGCAGCAGTTCCAGAAACCTATTAAAGTACTTGCAGAACCAATCTTAGTAACCATTTAGCAATCAGATAATTTTGTGCCTGCTAAAGCACCTGATCCCTCTGATATACAATGTATAATGTCTCAATAAACACTGTCATTACATCAAAAAGCCTATTCATTTATATCATACTTGAATACATTGGATGAGGACGCACTCTTCAATCAAAGTTCTTGTCCTTGGAAATTATCTTTAAATTTCCACTTCATTTTTTTACATGTCTAAGTCTACTCAGTTAAATGAATGTACTTTACTGAATGCATCCCAGAAGATTCAGAGTAACCACTAACAAAGACCCAAGGATAACAAGGTTAGGATTATAAGTGACTGGCTCCAAAACCTTACTGAAAATGGTATACCAAGCTTGCAAGACTTACAAAACTGAACACATAACACAATTCTGACCTCTCTGGGATAAATTCCAGATGAATGCTTAGAGTGTTGACGATTTACCATGAAATCCAATAAAAACATAAGCACATTATCACATAAGCACAAGAGAAATATCAGTGGCCCAATAACATGAAATGCATTTTTTATGTGTGTGCATGTAGAAAGGTGTAAATAACATTGGGATTAAAATACAAGATCAAAGGAGAGAATAGTCAGCACTAACTGCTTCACAGAGAACTTCTCTCAAAGCAGTAAAAGAGACAAATAAATTACAGTTTTACTGGAAAGTTCTCACTAATTTTTAAGCCAAACCAATCAATACAGTGATTACTACCTCTCTGTTAAGGTCCATTTACTTAAATAACACAAACTGCTGTAATTAATGTTGCTCATATAAAAGTCCACCCCTAAAAACAAAAATGAGTTTTAAATTCTCAATCCCAGTTACAATCTTTGGTATGCCTCACTTCTGTGGCATTTTTGTGCACCCTTCACAAGTGACTACATAACTTTTATGGCTATACAGCAGAAAGCAAATGGAGCTGTGCAAGACAAAACATTCATTTATTTGACGGCACTGTACATTCCAGTAACATTCCATCAAATCACTGTATGTTCTCTTTTTCTGTAACTGGTTTTACTCACATATGAATTAAATGAAGTGAATAATTATTAAAATGTATTGTAGGAAGTCTAGACTTTCAACAGAATCATGTAAAAATCATCTCAAAATTAAATTAGATATTGAGAAAAGAGTTTAAACTACTCTACACATTATTTGTGTTAAATTCAGGGGAACTACAATCTCCATATCCCTAAAGATTCTTGTGGTTCCCACCGAATCTACTACATGGGATAGTTAAGTAGCCATTATAGCATTGCCAAATGCCATTCTGCCATTCCATCACATTGCAGCAGCACAACACAGACTGGACTTCCCCCATTTAATTTGGGTCCTCCAGACAGACCACCTTCAAGTGAAAGGGAGTTCCACACTGACTGCTTTTATTTTGCTGAGCCAGCAATTATTAAACACTCAACTGAGTCACCTGAGAAAGAAGATAAATCAGCCCCTGCTTGTGTCTGGACTGTTCCTAAGGCCCAAGCTGGCCTGGATACACCGATGCTGTACAGGATTGCCAACACACTGTCTCACAACAGTATCTTCTTTCAGTACTGAACAAGGGAGTTCAATTTCTTTTTGTTTTCACACTATGCTTGTTTGCATACACTTGTTTTCAAAAACACATGCCTGCACCCTTTTTATTTTTCTTCAAAGTATCTATTCATTTTTACACAGATTTTTCCCCGCCACAAATTTCTAAACATCATTGGTAAGATATTCAACGAAATTAAGATAGAACTACAGATCTGGCCTCAATTTTATATCATGCAGGCAGACCTTTATATGACAAGATTCCTTACATGGAAATTCCATATCTAATCACTCACCCTTTGTCTCTGGCCATGTCTCAGCTTCTGCTTTTGAACATGACTTAAAAACACATTGTCTAATTAAATTTTAGAAGGCTGTCAGCACCAACAGCCTGATTCCACTTAGGTGCAAAGGAACTCAAAGCTTTTGTTTAGACTTTTACATTTAACAGTTCTACCCATGACCACAGTAAAATCTTCTGTCACTTTTATACTACCCATAAAATTCTACACAGTGACAGACAGGGATATTCTTTGAACTTTGTTGGTTGCTAGACACAACATGGTGGGTTTTTCCAAAATGCTTCCACACAGACTTTGGTTAGAAGTCTAGAAGCCCAAAAATTTACACAATTTTTTGCCTGTCACAACTCCAAACACCACCAAATATTACAGGTGTCTCTCAAACATTTGTAAGAACTTACACAAATAATTCCAAAGACAGTTATTCAAGCACTACTGACTCAGGCATCTGCTTTTCTCATGACTAAACCCGAGTGCACAACCATCTGCTCTTGTACTCATCTCTTGCACTCTGCCTGAAACAAACTTACTGATGTGTGAAGGATTAGCAGCACTCCCTCTCAAGGCAGGGTAGCATTCAGAGCATTCCTGAAACACATTTCTGGGAGGGCACCCCAACTTGCACCAAGTCTTAGTAGACTTTCTTCCTAGCAGGAGTCTTTGCTTCCACAGCCCCATCCTAATTTGCTTTTCCATCTGGCAGGTCTTAAAATGTTTCAAGTTCACTGCAAATTAAACCATGAGTTCTGTAGGATTGCTTTGACTTCACACAGGGATTCAGCTCCAGAGAAAGTGGAAAAAGAACACCACTCCCTCTCCCTCCTGCCCCAATTTTCTTCTACTGATATTCAGAGTAGACCAGTTAAAAACAAAACAAAACAAAACACCTCACAATATATTAGAGCAAAATTTCCTTTCTGTTTCAGTCTCTCATATACACCCAGTCAACTTCCTAAGCAATCTTTATTAGTTGTTCTTGAAAAGCGAGGCATCTATTAACTTACTTCCCCAAACAGGAATATCTTTGCTTTCTGCTTTCATCACAATGGAGGCGAAGGTCATTGTTACTGGAATGGCATCAAAGTAGGAAGAATGGGGAGCCACCGTTAATATTGCTGCTTCTGCTGGCAATGCCCGTCTGCCTTTTACATTTATCCAGTGGAATCCACCAGCAAGCCACATCATTCTCATTATTGCTTTCAGCAGAATATCCACTACCCTGTAAAGAGTTGGAAGAACAGTTATGTTGCCACAGGAGCACCTTAAAATAATGAAATGAAAAATTACATGCCTCACAAATGTTCAGATAGGATATGATGTTTAAAACGGAGCTGAAACAGTGCACATATGTCATTCTTCTCTTTCTCAGCTGACTTAAAAAACACTTTCAAGGTAAGATGCTGTTCAACTTCATTTTATACCTGAACACTAATTCATTCTAATGCCCAAGATTGGAATTTAGTTCATCATTAATTTTAATTCAGACTATGACTGTGAAGTTTCTTCTAACGATGCCTAACAAAGTTTTCTAGTAACACTCAAAAAGCCCTAATAAATTGAGTCCTGAAATATGCTATTAGGATATTGTCAGAATGCACTTACCTTGATTCTTGATTTCAAGCTTACCCAAAAAAACACAGCGGACAAATGTAGGGCAGATTCTCAAATAAAGGAAGGCCTACAGGAAAAAGCTCTGGAAGCATTTTACTTCCTTCCCTTTCCCCATCTTCTCCTAAAGTAATTGGAATTTTTGTTTCCTGTGGATTTTTTTTTTTTTTTTGGGGGGGGGGGGGAGGTGGGGAAGGTTGTTTTTTTTTCCCCTGGAGTTTTGTTTGTCTATCTTTTTAAACTGTCTGACAGTCACGAAAAGAGAAACTTCAAACAAACAGAGTACAAAAGCCAAACACCACAAATTGTATCACTTACAGGGATTGGGAGGCTAGAGAGCAGGGTAACACTGAAAACTGGATTAAATGGGTAAGGGAGAATCTATATAACTGTATGCAAGACTGAAAGAAGCTAATTATTCCATTAGTTATTGTATTGATATCGCTCCAAAAGAAATGTAAAGTGACATGCCTCTGTGGTTCTCAACCTCCTTCCTTCCTGTGAAGCAAAACAAAATCAGCTTCCTTCATGCTAGTGACAGCTCCTAATTTTAAAGTGGTCTACAGAAGAGGTGATACACCCTCCTTTCCTGCTCCCAAAATAGCAGTTTTCATGGATGGGAGGACACTGTCTTACATTCTACCTTAATCAGCATTGCAATATCAAAGCAACCACACGCTTTTAGTAAGCATCGAAGTATGGGGTAAGCCCTCAGGGAATCAACACAAGTCTTGTCAGTTCATCACAGGGTAGAAGACAGTGGGGTGAAGCAGTTTAAAACAATAATTGAGAATATGAAATCTGGGCACATTCCATACAGTCAATCTTCATAACCAGAAGCTGACGTTACAGGAATAAATGCAACTGAAGATGCCACAACAAAGTTTCACACTGCATCCTCAATAAAGATAAGAAGCCAGAGATTACAAGAGTAATTCTTGGATCACCTGGCAAATCAAAGAGTTGAGGCATTTCTAGTTTCCCACCTAAGGAAAGTGTTGAATAATTTTTTAATATTTTTCTTTTGAAGAGAAAAGTAGATCTCTGAGACAGGTAAAAGGTGTTTCCCGTCTCCTCGATTTCACACTGCTGAACTATATAATTATTCTCTCAGTATTTCACCACATCAGTGACTCACTTTCGCCACCAGGAGAGGGGCTTTTCAAGCTCTTGCTCATCAGATCCCATTGAAGCTATGAACGCAAAAGGCCAGGCCAGCAACATCATAAAAGCAGCAAAAAAGAGTCGGATAGGAAACAGAGTCAAGGTCATGAAGGCAATCTGCAAAATAATAAAAAAGAAGCATTATTCCAACACAATTTCAGACTGAAAAGGTCAGTGATTCCTAGAAACTACTACCATTTCTTAACTTTACACTATCTAACAGTAGAAACAACAGAATACCATTCAATTCCAGATATGCCAGATAAAGTTAAAAAAGGCACACTTTTCAATATCACAATAGCTGGGCAAGGATGAGTAACGAGCCATAAGGTGCTGTCTCATGTTGTGCTTAATCTGATGCATCTCCAGGCTGCTGTGGAAAGATTAATTCATATTATTCTCTTCCCTGATGCAGATCTAGTCATCATGCAGCTCCGTTTCCACTTCCTCTCACTTCCCAAAACAGCTCAACAACCAACTCAATCTGTAGGTGCACAAATCTGTAAAACTAGGATTGGTGCAGGGAACACACAGCAGGAAAAAAACCCCAGATATCACTTTCAAGCCCTCAGATACCAGCCCACTGCAGCTGGATTTTACAGGGATGGTTCAGACTGGCACCATCACCTCGTAACAGCCACGATCCCACTCTCCAGAACAGGATTCCAGTCCCTACAGAGATGCTGCTTTAGTTTGCAGAACTGACAGAAAAAGGAATTTTTTTTTCTTAGATAGGCTAGTTTCGCAGATGAACCAGTAAAACTCCAACTCCACACAGTACAATGGTCAGATGAGCATCAAAGTTGAACCAACTCCCACAACTCTGCATCCACAGACAAGACCACCACATATGGCAGCAAATAGAAGAGCATTCTGGAGATGAGAGCAGCTGCCTTCTAAATCTGTAAAATGAGAAGGACCAGCCACTAAGAAATAAGTGAAACAAAATGCAGGCGAGGACACAGACCCTTGGGATTCACACCTCCTCCTTCCCTCCACTCCTCCAAGGCAAAGATGAGTGGTGGGTGACTGGGAGTGAGATATTCCGTCCCTTGACTCTGCACCAATCCTTTGTACTGAAGATCGCTTTAGTGCCATGTCACAGAATGAAAGCAGAAGTTGCATCCCTAATGCCATAAAAGATAGCATAAATGTGCAGAAAAGGTCTCTTGGTCTTCCAGAGACAGTAGGGATGATAATGGCCAGCAAGAAGCAAATGCACCGAATGTGCAAGTTCTGGCTGCGACACCAGCCTCTTTTTAGCAGGCAATAGTTCAGTAACTGTTCACACAAGAAATTTAGCAAGAGAGAAAAGCATGTCTACCTCCCGAAGAAGGTTAGGAATCAAAGGTGCTAACATTTGAAAAGTAGCTCAGTCCATATCTGTGTTCAGACATCCTCCCAGGTAAGAAAGCTCCTATCCTGTAAAACCTACATACAGCAACCGTGTCAGTGTGAGACAGAAAAAAGGAGAAGATCCTGTCCCCACCGGCCACTGTCAGAGACCAGAATACAGGAGACATACACTGGCTCCGACCTTATGTGGACACTATTCTGATGATCACATTCCTACATACTTGGGATGTTCACAGAGACATGTCCTCCATTAAAATTAAGAATTCTGTTTGGCAATAAGAAATATGTAAACGCCTGCATTTTGAGATACATTTAAAAACCCCTAAAGGTCCACCCAGAGTTGTACTTTGAGGGGTTCAGCTCATGACCAAAGAAATCTCAAGGGGGGGGTTGACTGCAGCTTATTTAACATTTGCTGGTCTACAGCACCCAACCTAAAGTTTTCAGAAGCTGCAGTGCCTACTGTGAAAGACCGATGGACAGCTTGCAATGGAAGGGAAACTAATCTCCATTCTTCCATCAGAAGGGCTTAAATCTGATGTAAGGCAAGTCACTTAAACTAAATAGGTATCATATGTTCTCCTTGTTTAGAGAGACTGCATTCAGATTTAAGTACGACCTCACAATGAAGGTACAAAAGGTGAACACGAGTTTCAAGTTCTCCAAAATATCCGGTCCTATGTATCTAAGCACTGAGCAAGAGAACCACAGAGTACCCTTGTTTCTACTTCTCTAGGTCTGTTTCCTATCTTGAAAGCCACTATCATAGCTCTCATGCACAGGGAAGCTAAAAAAACCCCAAAACTTGGGAATTACAAACGTTGTAAGAAACCTCACTAAGAACAGCTCCTTCCCAACAAAATTTTCATTACTTGTTACAAAGTACAGTTACAATACTCAGAAAGGAAATGCTACTTGACATGGCAGAGGTTTTGATTTTTCTTTTATACATATCAGATAGAAATCACATCTTACCCCACACTATTATCATCCCTATAGCTCAACTCACCAAAGACGGCAGTGAAGGAGCTAGGAATTCACCCCTCAACAATTCTCTCACTACCCACTTTCCCACTCTGCAAGTTCCCCAACAGGCATATTCATGGAGATAAACACAGGAGAAGAAATTTTCCTGTGCAGCTAAGCCAATCTAACAGATCACTGCTGTGAAAGAGTGGTCCTGTTCACTCTCTCCTCAATCCTCCCCTTGAGTCAGCTCCAGCACTTTTGTGAGCTAGTAATGAGCCAATACAGCTCATTAGCAAGAAAAAACACAGCCATCCCAGAAAAAGAAAAAAAAAAAAAAATCAGAACACAAAACCACAATGATATGCTAGTTTAATGAGCCAAATCAGCTCACCAAGGCACCAAATGAACATCAGCACCAGCGAAATAAAAGGGCCAGAAACACTGGAAAAAAGGAAAATGGCATTGTATTGAAGTAGCAGGGAAAAAAGCTACAGATGCTTAGTGACAGCTCCAGTAATGCTTCTGCCTATTCTGCCGTGGTAACAAGAATCAAGAGCTTGGACTTACATGACTGGTGCCCAGAAGATGTTAGTATGAACAAAAACCATGGTTAATAAAATCATGTCTGTCTTTCTCTCAGAAAGACTCTTTTTACTACAGTACTGAAATAAAACAGGTAGCTTCAAGAATGATTCCTACTGTCACCCTCAGATCAGAGTAAAATAGCCATTATTTCTACTGATGAGACTCAGCTCTGAAACAGTCCTACTGCTTTTATGTTCTTGTAATCTCCCGGTATTTATAAAGTCAATGAAAGATGACGTGAACAGTTCCTCGACAGTCAAAAGAATTTCTTTTTATTGTTGTTTTTTCTCGTCGTGGTTCTTTTACCCTCTCACTTTCTACCTTTCTTTCACTCCCACAGTCTCAGGCTGGAACATGCTAAAAAGCATCTACTTTGAGCTGCATTAATGAACAAAAAAGCTAATCTAACCTCTTGCAGAGTGCAGGACGAGGTTGTAGCGAAGATAATGGGGCTATCTGGCAGGCCATCGGCAACAGACACCAGACCATCGGACAAAGGAGTCTTTGTCTCCCAGTCCCCTGGGCTCCCTACTTCTTGTACCTACATTCCTAACCTTCCTCGATAGCCTGTGCAATCCCAGAAAACCCCGTTAGATTCACAGGACAGACAGAAAAAAGCCTGTGACACAGTACGTGCCTACAGCTGAACAGGAAGTGAGTTCAGCTGCAATGCTTCACACCGAGCTCCCCTCGGCTGTCCGGAGAACGCACTTCTGTAATTCACCTGGGGGGCATTTCTTCTCACGTGGAGCACTTCCACAGCTCTGCTCAACAGCTTCTGTCTCAAGAACAACTTTTAACCGGTGAAGAGGCTGCAAAAGCATGACTAAGGCAAAGAAAAAATCTACCACAGTTCTGTATGCCGGCTTACGGGCTTTTTCCTGCATAAAACTGCAGCAGTTGGACTGAAGGGAGGTTGGGTTAAAGAACTTTGTGCTGCCGTTTATCAGCGAACGACTGCTCGCTCAAAAAGCAAGTTCGAGACACACTCTTTGGTGAGGAGCTGCTCCTTTGGCCTGTGCACTGTGACAAACTACAGCGGTTTAAACACGTCTCCTCATCTTCACTGAAAATAAATCCTCGAAATCCATCGGCAAAGGTCACATCTCATACAAGTGAACAGGGCAGCCCACGCAGAAAGCAGGTGTGTTCTACAACCAGCCACTCCCCTGACGTAGCACCTCCAGGTCTGTCAGGACTAACATCAGATCAGCAATGCTAGTAGCTCCTGTGAGACTCAATACTGCAAAAACTGTGAAATAGAGCCTGCTTTCCTCTCCCAGCAGTATTTTTAAAATTTCTTATAAATAACCAAGTAGAAAGCAACGTTAGTTGCTATAACTGGAGACAATCCTAGTCCATATGAACACGTGCTATCTTTGCCTCTCTCTGCTCCCTGACAGACTTCTACCTCATTAATTTCATATTAACCACGACTTCAGGAACAAAGTACGGTACATGGAAATGAAATCTTTACAACTATGCAATTTATTGAGGAAGCTCTAGATACACACTAAATGAAGCAAATGACACAAACCTTTCCTCCCTTTTCCAGCTCAAGCAACAAATTGTGAGCAACCACTGAATACATACCGGGCAACTTAAAAAGTGAAAACCTTTTGTACTGGAGTGTACTATAAATTCCTGGGCTGCCCAATACGTAACATGAGGCACATTATGATGTTTTTAAAGTCAGGACGTCCATTTCTTGTGTAAAGCATCTGGCCAGTGCAACAACGAACTGCACTCAAATGCAAATCAAAGCTGGATCTAAAGTGCCTTGACCCAAGAGGTTCAATATTAGCGAATCATAATTCCCAATGCTAAACAGGTACTGAAGACTCCCAAAACAATAGCTTTATAAAGCTGAAGTATTGCAGTGACGGAAGTGGCAGAAAAGGCCAGCCCCTCATTAGGTGAGCCTCTGTCACTATGTCTTCCTCCAGCAAGTGACCCAGATCTTACTGAAAGCCTAAGACAAGGGCCGTGCCCTCTGAATACCCAGCCACTTACTGCTCACCGTGCGAGGCAAGGCAGAGGCACGGAAGGGCAAAAAAAAACAAAAAAAACCCAACAACCCTAAAACTAAACAATAAAATAAAAAGCCATGCAACTGCAAATTTACATTTTAATACCGCTTCCTGCAGTCTCACCGCTACCTTGCACAATACCTAAATTACGCCGCGGGGACTATTTATCCAGGGGCAAAACTTGGGCTGCACCGGGATGTCTCGGCCCGTGTTAACATCTACCTTAACTTGACGCTGAAAAACAGCGGCTCTGCAGGGCTGCTTCCCCGCCCCCCACTTAAAAAAAAAAAAAAGCCACAAAAAAACAACTAAAATTTAAAAAAAAAAAAAAATAAAAAACCCCTAAAACCAGAAAAAAAACGAAAAAATCTTCCAAACCTCAAAATGCCAACAAAGCCCATTTAAAAAAAAAAAAAAACACACACACACACAAAAAAAAAAACACCCCAAACACCCCCAAACAAACAAAAAACCCCAACCAACAGCCTTTTTTTTTTTTTTTTTTTTTTTCCCCTTTGAAGAAAGCATCGGAGCACAAGTTGAGGCGCACGCCCTGCCCTCCAGCACCACGGCCGCCCGCAGCCCCCGGCCCGGGCACGGCGGCCGCCGCGCACACGCCCAGCACCGCTGCCCGGCTCTGCCCGGCTCCGCCTGGCTCACAAAGCACCGGCGGCGCGGAGCCCCCGCCCGCCGCAGGACGCGGCCCGGCAGCCGGTGCGCCGCGACGGACGCGCGGGAGGAGGCGGCGGCGGCGGCTCCGAGGGGCGGCCCGGCGGCCGCACGCCCCTACCTTGGCTTTCTCCAGAGGGCTGAAGCGCAGCTGGTGCACGAAGGGGCTCCGCGGCGGCGGCCCGCGCTCCCGGCTGCCGCCCGCGCAGCATCCCCGGCCGCGGCCGCTCAACTTCATGGCGGGGCAGGACAACGGGCGGACGCGGCGCGGGAGAGGGCGCGGGCCGTGCGCGGCGGCCGCCGGTCGCGGGTAGCGGCGGCGCCGGGCGGGAGCGCGGAGTGCGGGCGGCACCGGCGGCCGGAGCGCTCCCCGCTGAACGCCGGCCCCCGCCCTCCCGGCCGCCCGCGCATGCGCCCTGCGCGCCGGCTACAGCGGCTCGGCCGCGCGCCGGTTTCCGCGTCGGGTGGGAATGGGAAGCGCCTGGGAATGGGAAGCGGCGGCGCGGTGGGCGCGCACCCTCCCGCCCTCCTTCCCTCCGCCCACCTCCCCACCCTCGGAGCGTCCCCCTCGGGCATGCCGGGAGCGCGGGCCCGCCCGGCGGCACGGGGGGCGCCGCCCGCCCGCGCCCGGGGGCCGCGCCGCCGCCGCATCCCCCGCGGGAGGAGGGGGAACGTGGCGGGGGAGGCCGCCGGGACCTGCCGCCACCGCCTGGCACCTCCCTCGAACCCCCGAACGCGGGTTCCGCTGGGCAGCGGAGGGGAATCCAGAGAAAAAGGGGAGCGAGGAGGGGCGGAGGGAGTCGCTCCGGGCTGGAGATGGGTCTGAGGTGCCGCCGCGCTAACGGAGCGCGCGTCGGCGGTGCTGGGTGAGCATCGCCGACGTACCTGGGAGAAGCCAGGTGTTGTGCTGGCACCACGTGAGGTCCGTCGGGAAAGCTCTGTTCCAAGCAAACCTAGCCGGTTTTTAATGAAGTCTGGCTAATTTGCACCGTGGGGATCTTGACGGAGTTGGCCGAGGAAGTAGCTGAGTTTGGGATTTCACAAATCTTTAAATGGAAAGTAAGTTATTAAGAAGTAAAGAAAATCATTCGTGTCCTGTCCATTTTCAAGAGACCAGGCTGGATGACCTGTAGTGTTCTTGGCTGTTTTAACATAAACCACAGGCAAAGCAGTAGAAAAACATACGCCAACGGTGTGATAAAGTAATAAGCAGGATAACCTTAACGTCAATCACCTCGACCTATGAAACAATTCTGATAGCCTTATTCAGTAACACAGGTAAATTGATAAAAGTAACTACAGAAGCATCGTGGCTTTTAATCTAGTAGGTTTAGAACTGTGAAATGGTCTCTGAGACCTTTGGTTAATACCGTATGTACTCCTGATGGCTAACGCTGTTGAACAGTGAGTGTGTTAAATGGAGAAGTAGATTTGACTTCTGAAAGACGAGAAGAGTTTTCAGAGGCTAGTCTTCATGGTTTTGGGGTGTGAGAGTTTCTGCAGGCTCAGCATTTTCAAGATTTTTACCAGAGATCCAAAATAAACTCCCTGCTAATAAAATCTATGGATTTGCTAAATGGTAACTTAGTAAACTACTGTGAGGGCAACTGCAAAGTCATCTGGACTGCTTAGTAAAATTAACTCTTTCAAACAGCCAAATATGCATGCAGGCCAAATTTACTGCCAGATTTTCCAGGAATACAAGCCACGTCTCTGGAATGAGGGCTTATGTCTTAGAAACAGTTACCTAAAAATCACGTCAAGCAAACTGTTAAGGATAAGGTGCGATGTGTCCAGTCTGGCTGTTGGATGTACAGCCAGCATTACAGTGTGTATTAATGGGAACTGATAGTAGAACAAGGCGTGTGGCTCTTGACATTAAAGATCAAGTGGCGCAGGAAAGACCTGGCAGAACACTGTAGTACTGGAGGAATCCTCTTGTAATGATATGTTCTGAACATGTTATCAATTTGTTAAAAAGATCTGCAAGATTTGCCCTGCTAAAGCTTTTTAAAATGGTAGAAAAGAGCATAGAAGAAGAATCAGTGGTCAGTAGCTGAGACAATGTAATACAAATACAATGGTTTTAATCTCAGACAGGCTCCTTAGTTCAGTTTGGGACTGGTAGTAAGACTTACTGGCCTGTGGTCAGAGTATGTGATCCCTTTTAACCTTAAACTCTCTGAAATATTTTAGCTGCATTCCAAGCAATTTGGCTGCCCTCACCTTTTTTCTCTCTCCGGTGACTTCAAGCCGGTTGCTAGTTCAGCCATACGGGGCTGATTTCAGTAATGAACAACAGATTTTTTGCAGAATGAAGGAGAGACTCTCTTTAACAAGGTCCACATGCCGCATAGCCAGGAAGGAGTTTGTTGCAGCTCCCCTCAGGGACCTTCCAGGCTCTTCAGCCTGTAAAATCTGTCCTGCAGGTCAGCAAGGAGGAGGTGGTGGCCACTGGCTACCCAGCACATGCCCTCCCTCCCTGTCTGGTAGGTGTAGGACACAAGGTACAATGAGGGTATGGAACAGGTTCAGCTGTGAGATGTAATCAGACTTCTTAATTTCTGCTGGTTGTGTTTTGTTTTCTAAAGCTAGCTTCCAGAAATGATTTTTTATTATTGGTCTTACTTGCACTAGAGCATTTGGTATTTGTAGTGTCTTCCTCAGTTATAAAAGCTAACGAAGTATTAGGCATCTGCCTGGTCCTTTGGCTCTTAAACCTTTGCTATTAGAGCACTTATTCTGTATAACTGAGTGAATGAGTAGTATTCTAACTTTTTATTACTGCTTTCAGGGGTTTAGTCAATTATTTTCTAATTAGCACATTAACACCTGACAGAGTTTCCAGGACATTTTGTAGTTTTATAGTACTCACTTGTTCAGTAGGGATACTATTCCACGAATTGTGATTTGATAACTAACTCCTGGCTTGTTTTAGAGGCTATATGTACATATACATGAACTGCTAGGATGTTACGGGGTACTTTCCTGGTTTCTGGTTCTCATTTGTTCAAAATTCTGCTGTGATCAATATAACTGAAGACGGATAACTTAAAATATTTATAGCCTAGCGCTCTTAAACTCGCAGGAATGTGTTTCCCTATCTCTGTAGTCACTTTAATCTGAAATTGTAAAAAGATGAATGTAAGCCCCGTTTCTTGTTTAATAAAGTTTGCACAGTGAGGGAACTGAGCATGAGCCCCAGAACAGGGGCAATCCCATGGCAGGACTTGAATGGGAAAGGCAGGCTAGGAATCTGAAAGCAAACCGGTTTGGGGACTTGACGAGGAGAGGGGCGAAGGGACCAGCCTACATGGCAGGGCAGAGTCAGCCACACACAACAGTACTGCTTACTTTGTAGTAAATTGGAAAATTTATTTGAATCCTTCCAGAGACACGTGATATAAAAATTGCTCCTGGAATTTTATTATATGACTCTAGGAGGATAAGGTTGAGACTCTGCAAGCATGCATAAAAAGGGGGCAGTATTTTATACTTAAAACACACAGAAGCATAGACTTAAAAAAAAAAAAAAATCATTTTTGTGAATTAATTTGGAGCTTGAATAAAGTATGTCTGTAGTATTGGGGATTGATTGCTACTTTTTTGTGCAAATCACTAAAGAGGCATTACTGTGATATTTCTTTCAAGGCTGGCACGTGCTACAGAACAGCTAATATGGACTTATAGGACATAAGGAGAGGTGACGAATTTATTGCAGGATTTATGGAATCTACCTTGAGTCACAAGAGGAGAAAATGTGTGATACATTATGTTGGATGCAAGTGCATTGTGATTCAATTGGAAAAGGAAATGTTGAAGCTGACTATCATGAGAATAAATTGCGGCAAGCTCTCAAATAATCTCCTCAGGGAAACTGTGGGACCTGAAACCATTAAAACGAGACTGCACAACCATCTAAGAGCCATTCTACCCTGAAAAAGCTCTAATTGGTCCTTTCTGTCATTCATTATATGATTTATACGGAGCTGTATAAATAAGAGGAGTCATGCATAAAAAGCATACAAATATTAGGAAATCTGCTTCTGTGAGCCTTGAAGTAGGAAAAGGAGTATTCAATGTTTAACAGCTAAACTGAAGTGGGTTTCTTGAAAATAAATCAAATAAGTGTTCATAAAAAGCAAATCTATTGACTGGAGCCCTGAACTTTATTTCAAAATAAAATTAAAAAAAAAAAAAAAAAAATTCTTGCCTAGGAAAAGTCCTTGCTTTGATTTTTATGATGGTCCTTGACCTTGATGGCCATTTGGTAGAATCAGCTGATACCTATTCAAGCATGATTCTGTACCCTTCCACCCTCAAAACAATTTTGCTACAGTTGATTTCACATGTTCCATAGGTTTTTTTTTTTTCTTTCTTTCTTATTTTTTCCCTTGTTGCTTTCATCATAAATCTATTCTGTGTTTAAACTAGGAAAAGTTTTAAAAATATTTGAAAAAAAAGTATTTTGTGAAAGGGAAAGGCATAAAAGTTCATATCGAATTACAAGAAGTAGTACAAATTTTTGCCATGAAAATGCACTAAGATTTTCCTTCTGGTTTGTGAAGAAACACAGAATCCATCTGACTTTTATGAATCAGGAAAAGAATGGAAGGAGTTAGTGGCAGGTCTATGGGAAAAAGAGCAGTTTTTTGCTTTGGTAGTAAAAAAAAAGAAGGAGACCTCCCTCATTCAGAAATTATTAGGAAACGTAACATAATGTGATTAAAAATTTTCAAGAAATAATTGTTCTCTTAATACCTATGTTTCACCTCAGGATTCACAGTACTATAGTTCACACATGACCTTGGCTTCAGCATGGCAAAGGAACTCCTCAGTCTCCCCCCTTGATGGTGGCCTGTCAGTAGTGGGGCAGGAGCAGGCTGATGTTTCAGGTGTCACAGACTGCCAGGTGCTCAGCACTCCACACTTGGTGCACAAACCCTGCCCCTGCCCACTACTGGGAATACCCAGACTTAGGAGGGTGAGTGAGTGAATTTAAGGTGCAGTGTGTGCTGATTTCATCCTTTCCCCATTGGGGAAAAGATATTTTGGTCAGCAGGACCCTTGCTCACCTCATTCAAAGGCTGATTTAAGACTGTGGAAAAAATTGCTGTGCAATTTGAGATCTGCCTCATACTTGATGGACTGATCAATAGTATCCCAGTTTGTTCCATGTAGTTTATTTCTCTCTTATTTTTGTTAAACTGAAACACAGAAAAAGGAGTCCATACTAGTTCTGATAATATCTCAGAGACATTTAAAAGTATTTGGCTTATAGGGATGGTTAAGATCTAGACTGAACTTCTCTCAGTTCCTACTTGGAAAAACCACATCCTTGTAAACAGTTACACACACAAGGTGTAGGAAGTTGAAAACAGAGCGCAGATAAAGGGAACTAGGTACAAAATAAAGCAGCAAATATTTTCAGTGCTTCGGTTTGATTGTAGCCCTCTATATATGTGTTCATTTCTTTCTCATGGTTATGTACCTTCTCCCTCTTCTCTCTCTGAATGCCTTGGCTAAAAACATTTTATGTTTCTAGTTCTGTCAGGAGGGTGCAATCCTCAGGAAATGAAACAGTATGCCCCTGACACAGGATAATCTTGGAAGGTAGGGAATGCAATCCTTGACTTCTTATCTGTGCCTTCTCAGGTACATCTGTGGTTTGCAAGTAGATTGTACGTGCTCACCAAATTCTACAGATGTACTTATGCTCAAAAGAAGGAGTATTTCTCTGCCCCCATGTAAATTCCATCCCTAGGAATATAGCAGCTAAAGCTCTGTGACTGCCATGATAATTTCTGCAAGTTAGGACACTGAGTAAATACTTCCCATCTTCCAGATCACATTGTATAAAGTAGATAAGAACATCTAAAGCTTTCCGAATACTCCACTTGTGTCTTTGTTCAAATATTGCAATAACTTATGAAAATACCTTTTGAATTCCAACACATTTGAGCTGTAGTTTGCACTTGTTCTCTTCCACCCACTTCATATGATTTCTCATTTCTAAGTTATTGTACTTATTTACAGAGGTTTTGTATTAGGCAACCTTTATTTAAGGAGTGCTACATTAACATTATTCAGAAGAGGAGGAAAATGGTATCCAAAGATTTATTTTAGGAAGCTTTGTTCATTATACACATAACAAATAGTCATAGAGATTGCTGATAAGATGAATCAGATTCATATAAATGATATTACCAGAAGCAGCCTTCATGAAATTAATACCACGATCCAGTTGCATCCAATACTGTTTTCCAATCCCATGAATTTTTAGTTCAATTTTTCTGAAATATTATGATACTTAATATGTCTTAAGCATTTATTTACTCTAAGATAGTAACACTGGCTAAATGTGGAAAGCATAATATGCAAACATTTTATGCTTTTGGAAGTGCAAATAGGATAACCTGCCAAAAATCCCTGGGCAAAAATGTCCAGATTCAATCTGTTGCCTTGGATTTTAGGGAGGCAAAATCACAGCCTGAAGCCAAAAGAAGCCCATGTGGGAGTCACAGTGGTGCCAGCAGCCTTATGCCCAGCTCATGCCCCTGCCCCTGCCAGCTCCTTGGCAGCTGCAGCCCTCAGATGGAACGGAGCAAGGCACAAACAGGTGTCCATGTCTTCTATACCTGTATACTCCCCACACTCTGCTGGGGAAAGGATGTGTGTGTGTGTGTGTGTGTGTGTGTTGCTGGGGAGAGCAGGGATACACTCTCTGCTCTCCAAATGCTGATGGATGCACAGATCTTCCATGAGGTCAGTAAAATCCAGGGCTCCTGTGAAAATACAAAACGTGTCTTTGCCACAGTGAGTGTTTTTGGGTTCCACAAGTAAGAGCCACAAGGGGCTGCACGTGTGTGTCTGCAAGCCAGGATAGCCCAGAGGCAGGACAGGATGCAGGGACAGCAGACGGTGTAGCCAGGAGAACCAAGTAAGATGATAAAGAACTGCCAAATACAGATACATTGCTTCAGGGTGCGTCATGGACTGCGTCATCCAGTGGAATAACCTATCTAAATCTAAGCATATTAAGTTCTCCAGTGAGTTTATTAATGTGGGCTAGCACCATCTGTTTGTGGATGCAGGGCATTTTATCTCTCATTAAAATGATGCAGCAGTTAAATTTAGATAGGCTCTTCTATGAGCTCAAAATTATTTAGCTGTTCTTCATGCAACAAACTATTTCTTGGTGCTGGAGAATAGAGTGGTTAGTTAATATGACTGATTGTACCTAACTTTTCTACAGCTTTTCTTAAATTCAAGATCATCTTGCCAATAAAAACACGATTCTTTGAATAGAACGTTTTGTGTTAGTAACATTTCAAAAGAAATATTTTTCGACAGTGAGCCATGATGACAAACAATGAGGTTGGCTATACAGAGTGCCTTAATTTGATGTAGAAGTTTTAAACCCTGTCAAGCAGCAATAGTCATTTGAAATGGTACAGTTGTAAATCACACAATCCTGTCCCACACTAATCTTATATAGACTAGATTTTAACACTTTCCATTGGCTTTTGCCAAAAGGCAGTTTATTTTTTGTGTAAAGTGGAAAAAGATGGCACTAAGTATCCAGTGTTCAGTTTGCAGGAGCCCCCTGCTAGTGACTTTTGATTCATTTGTAGTGTGCTATTGCTGGCTGGATCAGATAGTTTTCCAGAATTTTGATAAGGATGGATAGATCTTAGAAAATCTACTCAGTAGCAGAGAAGAATAGTCATAGTGATGGTCCACAGAGCAGCCCCTGCTCAACAAAATGTCTTACACAAGCTTCAAGCTCTTCTGTGTGACTTCACACAACTCCACCCACAACCACCAGCAATCACAGGTCAGCCAGAAAGGATTTGCAAAGGGAGAAGGGAAGATTATTGTCCCTGTGCCTTGCTAACAACACAGAGCTCCTCACTTGCTGTCCCCAGGAGGCAGAGGTAGTTGCATTGCCTCTCTGGTGGCTGTAGCCCTTCAGCAGAACAACCCTATCTGTGTCCTTTGATTCATGTGCTGTAATTCTGTGGCTCAAAGGGAAACAGTATTCAGAGATGATGAATTTATTAAGAGGGCAAGGAGATCATCAGCCCAGAATCAGCTGATCCTCCCTACACAATGTTCAGGCTCCAACTCATGTCACAGCATGGCTCTCCTGTTTGGATTGAGCATGGGACAGTCTTTTGCAGCTTGAGTGAGATTGTTACCAGAGGATCACAGCCTCATAAATTACTCCAGTGTTTAAGTGAGGTTTCAGCCAGAAAACAAAAGAATGTTCTGTGGTCTGGAAAAAAAACCTGGCTGGTGATAAAATTGGAGTCTGATGTATCCTGTAGGATTCATAATTACAGGCACTTAAGGAGATTGCCAATGGTAGATGACTCTAACACTGCGGAAAACAATATCATAAAATGATCTAGTGACTGGAAGAGAAGCTAAAAGCATCCAGATTCAAATTAATTTGGAGAAGAGCAGTTTTGGGAAAAGGCTAGTGAAAAAAAATAATTAAACATTCAAAGGTTTCCTTCAGTTGCTTACATTTCTCGCATTAGCTGTTGTAGTAAATATTTTCAGCCTTTCTTAATGGAATTAGAAATCATGAAAAAGTCACTGTCTGGGACTTGGGGGCAGAAGTTAGAGACACCAGTTTAGGTGGTCATGTGGTGTTCTGCTTGAATTGCTCCAGAAGTGGTGGACTTTACCTCTTTGACTAGTGAGTTAAACTAATGAACTGCACAGAAAATCAGCCAGCAGCCAGGGACTTGGGCAATGGTTGCAGTCAGCACCAGAGACAAAAGGCAAAGTGTGGCAGGTAGCCAATCTGAAATATATTTCAAGGCTCATCTGCCCTAAAAATCTCAAGTTCTCTATCTGTAGCATAGGTGAGACTGTTTTTGTTGCATGAAGTGTTTGTGAAAGTCAGGGAATGGCAATGACTTAAAAGGAGTTTCTCAGAAAACATCTTTTTCTTCAGATACACTGCTGCTATAGTGTAAAGCATTTTTTCTCCTCATTTTTAACTACTCTTTGGGATTTTTCAGAATGCTTGAGAGAAGTTTATGCCCCTACTTGTGTCTCTTTTGAACCATTAACTCACTGTCTTCTGATGTCTGACATGATGAAGAGAATCTTTCATACTGCTTTTCAAAACTGAACCATGCCAGAGTCCACAGGCCACGAGCACCCTCTTAGCTTGGCTCTCTCCCTTGTGGTGAATGTCAATTTTTTAGTTATTGGCTTATTCTATGACTTGCAAGAAATGTAGCTCAGTATCATCCTGCGTAGTTCAGCAGAAGCTTGAAGCTTTGCAGCTGCATCATATTTATAAAAATACACCAAATAATAGTAGTAATAATAATAACAACAACAATAATAATTTATATATGTTCATGCACACAGATGCACACACCATACTTTCAGTTCTTGGTCTTACATCATTTGCCATAGAGGAACTGGTTGCATGCGGGTAATTTTTTGCCACAGACTGCGTACAAAAATACAGTTTCATATCTCCTTTCAAAAGATACTGGTCAATTAACCCACAATGTCTTGTGTTTTCCTGTGAAACCCCCAAACCTCTGTTATACTGGCATGTTACTCTTCTTCACTGAAGACTTCTGCTTAAGGCTCTTTCCTCATAGACAACAACCCAAAGAGGGTCAACTTCACTGTATTTTGCAGTAAAGATGCATTGACAAATTGTACAGTAGGCATTTATTGATAATTTTTTTTTTTTTTAGCCAATCTTTATATTCTGCCACATTTAATCTTAAATCATGGAGTGTGCAGCTTTGGGTAACTAAATGAAAACTGGCTTTCATCCATTACCATTTAAGTTGGAGCAGCGTTATTTTGCAGCAATGAATGAAGGGGCTCAATTCCGCATCTTCATGTGAAAACTCCTGAAAGGAGGAGATTCCAGAAAGGGTAGCATAGTGCATATCCATTGGTCTTTGATGGGTTTCAAGTAACTGCCAATTCCAGTTAGCTGGCAGCAGCCATCAAAGAGGCTGCAAGCCCAGCTACATTGATCTGGTAGTCATGGGAGGAGGCTGCCTGGTCCTTGAGAGCACTTTGGACTTCAGGAAAGCAAGGTTGGCCTGGGTCATCACAGGCTCTTCAAACCAGGGTGAATCAGTCCAACAAGTGTATGTCTGGTGGAAGAGGACATGTCAGAGAGCCTGATGGCTTTATAAGTAATGGAATGAGTCCAAGGACTTCTGCTCTGGAATAGAGACCAATGTTGTCTCAAAACCCATTTGAAAAGAGGTGAACATAAGACACCCCTGTTTGCCACAATGAAAGGTGTTTCATTGCGACCTCTGCAACCAGAAATACACCATTGTAACAGTGGTTCAATATTTTTTCTGTTCTGTTGGACAGGAGAATGCAGCCTAACTGGTTTTGTGTGGGACATATGCTGGAAAGGACATCAGGAACACTCTGACCACTGCCATCACTTCTTGCTCTACCAGGTGCTCTACAAGGTAGCACTGGGGCATGGGGCATGGGAAAAGACAGGCAAAGGAGGAGACACTGTAGTGAGGACCATAAATCTGGAAGCAGACATGTAGCTATTTTTATTTTGGGTAATGTTCTAAACACTCAATGTCCACAGTGATTCCCTTTAAGGAATCATTACCAGGTGCAGAGGCGTGCAGTCTGTAGCATGGAGTCAAGGTTCAACATGGTAAGGCAAATTTGGCTTCCCCCACAAGTCACAGAGTTCATAGGAGGGACATCTGTAGTTCAAACTTCCAGCAGCTCTGTCTCTCTTCCTTCTTGATGTCTTGCTCACCCAGAACAGGTCAAATGGATCTGTCAGACTCAGCCTCCTCTTTCTCATCTGCCTGTCAGTACAGATTTCACTGTTGGTCAGCCTAGGGCCATGGCCAGCCATTCCTCTCTTCTAACAAAGTAATTATTAAAGGATTTTGAAGCCTAGAAAGGAAAACAAACTGTCTTTCTCTATTAAGAGTGATAAACCAGTCTTACTGTAACTAGACTTCTCTGTAACTCCATCAAAAAACAGAGAAGTATCCTTCAAAAAAGGAAAATCAGTGTATTGAATACACGAATCTCACCAGCAGCCCACATGACTACGTGGTCTTTCCAAATGTGTTGCAGCACTGTGGACTGCTCCTTCATGATGGCAGCGTGGACATCAGATGTCACAACATCTGGTTTATCAGCAGCGTTCCAGTGACAGCAGTTGTAAGTGATGATTTCCAGATGTCACAGGAGAATCTTACATCCTGAGGAGAAATCTCACTTGTGTGGACTGCGGCAGCACACTTCTGACACAAAAATTGTGGTGGTGCTGCCAGCTGCTGGGCTGCTCCACCCACCAGAGGAGCTGTTTTGAGCCAAAGATAGCAGTTCTTGAAAAAAACACAGTATCTTTGGGAAGATTTCAGTCTCCTCAGTTTTACCTTCTTCCATCTTAATGCACATTGGGTTAATGCACATTAACCCAATTCTGCTGCACACCAGTGCTCTCTTGGACTGAACTGTGTCTGTATTTTTGGTTCTGTAATTCTTATCTTTCTTTTCCTATCTTGGGAAGTAACAGTACTTAAACACTTTTGAAGTGGGCAGATTTGAACTTTTTGAATCTCTCACTGGGAGATACTTTTCCCTGTCTTTTATAATTTCTGCAACTCATCTCTGAAATGCCTGCAGTATTTCAAGATCTTTCTATGTATGTTGCCATTCTGAGGGGGCTGATGAAAAAGCTGCTCTGCTACCAGATGGAGGAGCCTACTGGAGAAGGTATCGGTAACTGTAACCCAAGTCAAAAGAATTAATGCCTCTTGGTGGGCGAGGAGAGGTGACGTGGATCTATACTGCGATATCTGCCAAAGGAATAGCAAAAGTGAGTGTCTGTGAAGAGCATTATATAGGGTTTTTTTTTTCTTTTTTACCTGTCAAAAATGCAGAAGATGGTAACCCTTATGGAAACAGTGGAGGACATAAAAAGAATAGCAGTAAGAATGAAGATGATCAGATAAAGAACTTGCATAATATATGCATATAAATATTTTTTCCTAAAGCAGCTTTTTTTTATAGATGGCATTTCTGCACAAACCTGTTTTGCAGGCATTTTTACTGGCTTTGTGAAATTTTGTGGCTTAAGGCTGGGGCCGTCTCTGTGATGAGAAGACTGGAACATGAGAGTGAAATGGAAAATATGCTTGTGAGTACTTAGCAGGCGTGAAGAAAGAGCAAAATTACTGCAGATCTAGGAATGTGGATTGAGATCCACAAGATGCCACTTCGTGTTCGTTGGTTCACCAGCTCGTGAAACAGCTGGTTCCTCCCCAGGCAATGCAGCAGCTTTAGCTGTTAATGGCTTTCCCAAGGCTAGGAGCACCATCTAGCGGAAACCTAGGCTGGGCCTGCAAATAAACCTCTTCCTACAGGACAACAGGTTTTGTCTCTACATTAGAAGTATACACACTTGCTTTTGTCTCTATCCACAAGCACAGGAGAGACGTTTAAGTCCAACGCCACAAATCAAATCAATTACGAAAGTGTTTCTATTCTATCCTCACTCCTGTTCAGCCAACGTTACTATCAATTTTTGTGGCCATCATAAAAGTATAGTATCACTTTAGACAGTCTTTTCTTTTTAAGCACCGTGGATTCCCCACTGCTGTACTTAGTATTTGGTGTTTTCGTGTTCATCTTACAGTACTCAGTGTCCTCACCAATTCCCTTAGAGTCAGTTTATGTGCCTCTAAATATCTGAACTATGACAGAGGGGTGCAGAAGAGTCTGGTACGAGGGTAGAGTCTGTATTCCATGAAGAATAAATATAACAGAAGACCATAATAGGAATTGAAAATTATCTATAGAAATAAAAAATTATCATTTAAATTCCTATGCTTTATCTGTAGTAAGTTTTGACATTAAACTCTCAAAACTGCCTCCTAAAGTATGTACTTTCTAACATTCTATGAGAATAATTTTGCACTGAGAGATAAAATATAAATAAGTGAATGAACTACGTAAGGCTAGAAAAGAGTATGAATGTATGGAAAAGAATACGATAAAGATCTCCCGATTTTTTAGTGCTTTCTCACAAGGTGAGTAGAGCACTTTCAGTGAAGGTGCCAAGTGACCTATTAAAAGTAACAAAGGTGAAGCGCTTTTATACACAGTTTCTAAATAGAGTTTAGAATTATTGTTGCAAGATAATATGGTGACCGGAAACAGATTAAAAAAAAAAAAAAAAGAAAAAAAAGGATTAAGCATACTTTTGGAGGACAAGCCTGATGTGGCTGTCAAACTCAGCGGTTTAGCTGCAAACCTGGAAATCTCCCAGCTGCTGCTAACTGGAAACTGGTGGGACATATAAGTCTTAAGAGCAGAGGAGTGGCTGGACTGGCACAGATCATGGGCTAACAAGACCATTGTCTTGTCTCCAACAGTGTCCAAAAGCCTGTGGCTTGAGAACAATAAAAGCAAATCTATAAAATATTTCCCTTTTAAAACTTCCCCAGCTGAGGGAGTTTTCTTAAATCTTTTGCAAAACTCAGGACCTTTTAAGTGCTCCTGCAGACTCTGTTTGAGGCCCATCACACTTCTTGAAGCTGCAGCCTCTTCATCGAGGAGTTTCTCGTCTCTCTATCGGCCGTGTGGTGAGCCACTTCCTTTTGTTTGTTTTGAGCGTGGCTGCTACTAAATGAGTTTTATGGCTTTTGCTTCTGTACTGGACAAGACAGGGAACACTCAGTCTCTTTTTTATTCAGGATATTGCGAAATCACTCACTGTGAGCCCTTGCTGTCCCCACATGTTAGTGGAGAACTGCTCCCAAGCTCTAACTCTCCTTGGTGCACGAGGGCGTGATTAAATTCCAGCGGATTCATGGGGTGTTTTCTTATCTGCAACATAAGGCAGACTGCTGGGGGCTACTGTGCTCCTTTTCTCTCCTCTTCCTCCCTGATCCTGCTCCGGGCTGCGGGCTGCTGCCTCCTCGTATCAACATCAAGGCAACTCAAGAGCTGTGCCTTGGTAGCGTTGGGATGCTTTGAGTTGCGTTACTTGCGTTTTCATCGTTGGAAGTGTGGTGCAGGGATCCCTGGGCTGGATTTTCTCAAGATGGTCTGAGACAAAACCAAATGGGCTTTAAACAAAAAAGCACAGGTTGCCCTGGGCCGTGTCTCAGAAGAGTCAGAAACTCTTTAAGACCTGAGAGAACTCTACAGTTGCTTTCCCTTCTACCACAGAGCTGAGTGTGGGGTCCTGGGGAGAGGGCTAGGGGTGCACAGAAAGGCAGCGTGTCCCAATGGCTCAGAGCATGTTTCTGGGGCCAAGTAAAAGAAATCTGCTTTTGCAGTGGACTCAGACATCCCACAAGCAGGATGATACAACATTTCTCAATTTTGCCATCTCTTTAAAAATTGGGTAACTGCTACTATCAAATAAATTAGGTTTTCACTAACAAAGAAAACTTCTAGACCAAGAAGTTTGCTTGAGACAGGCTGGAAACCTCATCACCAATATTTTTATAATCCTTTTCTTCTTTTTATTTTCTTTTTCTTTTCGTTTGCTTCTCTGTTGCTCTTCCAGACTCTTTCTTTCCATTAAGTTGCCTTATCTGCAATTTGTTTCCTTCCAGCCTTATGGGTTTGCTTTGCTGTTATGTGTGCAGCATAGAAGAGTGTGTTAAGGATGGGAAAGTCTATCTCTTGGTGACTTTGGTGTATCCACATCATTGATGTTTTTGCAGCTGGGGAGGCTGTCTCGGGAATGGAGTAGTGCTATTTGAAACAGCAGCTGCTTTTGTCTGAGCCTCCAACCTTGTAAGTATGAATTGTGCCTGTGGCAGCAAAATTAATGGCTAACATAAAAGGAGAAATAGAAAGCAGGTGGCCTCTTGAAAAAACAGCCAGAGCTGCAGGACCACATTTGTACTACAGAGCACATCATCAGCCATGCATTTTCTTTACCCGAAGTATTTTTTGTAACCCTTTTCTGTAACCTTACTCCCACTTGACCCACAGTCCTCCCAGAGGCCCTTCCAGCAGCCTGGGAACTTGATATTAAAGTATAATTAAGATTAATTCATTCAGACCCCAGTAGAAAGACTGCGAAACCTTGCAATGCTGCACTTATCTATTAATTTATATTTACTGTTCAGATGCTTCTATTTGTAAAAGCAATTGAGTCATGAAAACCCCTACCTTGAAAGAAGATGGTGCCAACATGCAAGGCAACATATAGTTGAAATCTACGTCTTCCTTTCTAATTGCAGGGAGTGATGTTTCTTTGTTGATTCATCTCTATGTTTCACTAAATTTGATCAAATCCTTTTTCAAAGAGGAACTGGAGGCACAGATATCAGGGGGAGCTATGAATCTGCTTCTTAGTATCTCCATTTTTTTTAACAGGTCTGCAGCCTGATCCACTGCACCAGAGGATCATTCCCTAACAGTGGCACAAAATATGAACCTTATCTTTCAAAGAACTTTTAAAAAATCTTGCCTTTTAAGATAGGCAAAGGGAGATACCTAGGGGTTCTTATGTGCGTAAAAGCTGATAGACTGGGCAATCCATCTGAGTGGGTGATTAATTCACCTAAGTCTACATTTTGTGATACATACTGATACTACAGAATGAATTATTTGTAACATTTTGTAAGTACTAAAATTAATGTTGTATGAATTTGTCTTTTCAACGGAAAAGTTATCGATTTTGTGTATTATAATTTCATCTTGTTAATGTAAAAGAAGGAATTTTGCTTTCAGTGGCCTCTTGGGAAGCAAAAAAATAGTGTATCTAATTATCTGAACACTCAGGAACATAAAAGAATAGCAAGTGGTGAAATTACAAATCTGTTGGAACAACTCCATGTTTTCTGATTAAACTCTATTTCTGGTGGCTCTCAGCAATCATGTTCCTCCTATGTTCATAGTAATTGCATGTGTCAAAGCTGAGGCCTTGTGTAAACTGTACCAAATGAGTTACAATTTTAATTTAGAAGGAGATAACTGTATTTGCCCCTGCAGGCAGATTGCATCGGGTCAGAAGTTTAAAAACGAATAAGAAGGAGAGTAGGGAGGAGGCTAGAGGGCCTCCAGGTTAATAATAAGTAGAAAATCTAATAAGGCTTTCATTACAATAGTTGAATTTTAGGGGAGGGAAGGGAAGAAAAAATGCAATTTGCAAACATGAACCCAAACTCTGTTACTTGCATGTTATCCATGTGTATGAGTGCACATTTCTAACTGCATGTGGGTATGTTTGGCATGGTTGAGAACTATTTATGTATTTTGTAAGTAAAGGCTACCATGCACTTTACCTCTACCCACTTTACCTCATACTAAACTGACGAAACAATTTTGAAAAAAAAATTTTCAAAGACAAGCAAGCTCTCAAAACCAAGTGTATTTTTACTATTTAAAAATATCTTCTCAATATCTATAATTGCATTGTCTTTCAGATTGCTTTTGGCCTAAGAAATACAGCAGATAGTTTTCTTAATGCTATGTTGCATTTTTAAAAGGTTAGTGTCCTCATGAAGAACAATTTTTTTTTTTTTTCAATCTGAAATCGTCTTTATTAATTTTAAATTTTAATCAAGGCTATTAGAAATAAGTTTTAACATGGCTATGAAGCTACACAAATTCTGTGTATATATGAAAACAATCACTTTAGCAATGATTAGATACTGTTAATAATTTTGCTTAGTACTGGGATACGAAGGTTGTTTTTGTCTAGCCTTCCATACAGAATACCAGACAAACACAAGGGTTGTTTGAAAAGAATGAGGTCTTACTACTGCTTGTTATTACGACTTACTTTAATTTGTCCACAGCTTTGCAAAACTTTCCCTTTAAGGGGCTTGCTTCAAGCTGATTCTGTGTTTGTGCATGTTTGATTTTCACCTTAAATAGTCCGGTCATTCCCAGAGTGACATTACAAGGAGCAGCCTGTTTTGTACCTGTTAACATTTTCTTTATAATTACTTCATTACAAAGCTGTACTTCCTTTGTGATTCAGTGCAGGATAGAACTGTCGAAGGGTTTGGGTTAGAAGGGACCCTAAAGGTCATTCAGTTCCAACCTCCCTGCCATGGGCAGGGACACCTTCCGCTATAGCAGATTGCTCAAAGGTCCATCCAGGCTGCCACCGAACACTTCCAGGGGCAGGGCACCCACAGCTTCTCTGGGCAACCTGTGCCAGTGCCTCACAACCCTCAGAGTAAAGATTTTTTTCCTAATATCTAATCTTTAACCTTTCAGTTTAAAGCCATTTCCTCTTGTTCTATCAGTCCATGCCCTTGTAAAAACCCCATCTCCAGCTTTCCTGCAGGCCACCCTTAGGTTCTGAGAGGTTCTAAGGCATCCCAAAGCCTTCCCTTCTCCAGGCTGAATAATCCCAGCTCTCTCAGCCTGGCTTCGTAACAGTGGTTTTCCAGCCCTCTGGTCATCGTGACCCTCCTCTGGACTCACTCCAAGAGGTCCAGGTCTTTGCTCTCCTAAGGACCCAGAGCTGGACTCAGTACTTCAGGTGGCATCCCAGGAGAGTAGAATAGGGGGGGAAATCACCTCCCTTCATCTGCTGGCCATGCTACTTTGGATGCAGCTCAAGATATGGTTAATTTGAATAGTTAACTGTGAGAAATGGATAGTTAGCTACTTCCTCTAGTACCATTTTTTCAGAGGTAAACTACCCTCCCCTTTAAAATATTCTGCCTGTTTAATAATGAGGATGCCAAGTTTTAGCTTTCATCCTTGTTGGTGCACTTTACACTGCTGGTTTCAACAACTTTTTAATACTTGTATTAGCATTTTTCCCTCATAGAGATGATTATTCTCTGTAATCACCTTTCAGTCTTCTGTTTGATATGTTAAAGTGATTGAGGTCTTAAAGTCTTTTTCTCTCTATTCTTAAAGGCAGTTCTTTTGCAGTTCATTAACATTTTTGAACCTTTGAAGCATCTGCACTTGCCCTACAAATGACAGTGCAATACTTTCACTACGTTTCTTTGTTTAGAAGGAAGTATGGTCCTTGTGATTCTTTACGATCCATTTTAAGAATCTCTTACAAAATGTTTTCTGCTCTCACTTCAGTTTGAGGTACCTTGCTCACAGGTAACAGATCTCCCTGGTCTTGGTCAGTACCAGCACAAATAAGTCACCTCTTCTGCAAGGTCCAGTACTTCCATGATGCTGCAGATGAATCTCATGGCTGTATTGGACCCACTACTCTGTGGTGGTGTTTGGGCTGTCAGAGTTCTGAGCAGGACCATTCAGCCAAGACATGCAATGTTTTATTAAGAACCTTAGTACTGAATGTACTTAGTACACTCATGTGTTTGGGGTTGGTGGGTTTATTTTTTGTGGGTTTTTTTGTGTTTCTTTCTTTCCCCCCATTCTATTAACTTGTGTTTTTACTTTATTTCTTTGTTACATCATCTTCTGCAGACACACAGTACATAAGAAACAGAATCTGCAAGGAGTACAGGACACAGTAACATCATTCTTCTCTCCACAAATGAACTTCATGCATCTTCTTCTTTGGCTAAGGCTGGGAACTCAAGGGAATTGTGTTGGAGTCCAGGGCATTCCTTTGGTTGCCCTGGAGGGTCAGGGACCCGGGCAGGGGAGTCTGGGACCCCAGCCCAGAGCTCAGAGAGACACTGGCTTTGATTTCAGTCCATGGGAAAAACTTCCTACACTGAGAGAAGGTTTACAGGCCACAAGAATGTGAGAAATAGTAGTTTAGCTTATCACAGAATGAGAAAATAATAGTTTTAGGTTCCTAGCATTGAAGTGAATGGGGACAAGATGGAGAATCTGGGGCGTTGTCTCCTTCTTCTTCTCCTTCTTCTTCCCTCACTCCATTGCTGCATTGACGTGGCACAAAGTAGTTAGTGAGGACTGGGTCAGAGTAAAGATGACCTTTTTAGTAATAGTGATAGACATTGGTAAGAAATAGTAAACAAGAAATACGTAGCAATTAGTATAAAAGATAAGGACAGCCCAGCTCGGGGGGAGATGTGAGGAATCCATGCAGCTGCGAACATCTTGTCGGACTCCGAGAAAATTGTAAGATGAGAAACAATAAACGAAGTATGCAACCTTGAGACATCTAAACCTGAGAACTCCGTCTCTTCCTTCGGCTCGGCTCGGAGCTGTGCAGGGGAGCAAGGACCCTGAAACCACCTCAATGTTGGGGTAAGCCCCCGACAACTGGCGTCTCTCTGGGTGGGCGGAAACAACTGGCGTCCCTGGGTGGGCGGAAACAGGATTGTGCACAGTTGCTAGGACATTTCCTGTTTTTAATAAAAGCAGTTCTTCATTATAGTGAGGTCAGGTCTTTCATGTGCCGAATGTCAAACTTCAAAAATTATCATGTTGGATCAATAATTATTCCAAAATGGTAAAAAATTCCAGAAACGAGTACATATAATTCGGATGACTTGTATATGACTATGTCAGCCATGATTACAAATTTGAAAAAGCCTATGGAAAGTTGATAACTGAGCACATCTCCCACCAGCATATTTGGATAAATATATCGCGACATATTTACTTACCATGTCGAATTTTTTGGGGGTTTTGTGTGTCACTTTTGAGCAGGATGACCTAACAATCCATCAAGAATACTAAAGTCTGTAACTTAATAGTTTGAAATTGATTGTGATACTGATTTAATATTTGAAGAAGGAGGCTAAGACAGTAAACAACGTGGGCAGACTTCAGCTCATTTTCAGAGAGAAGCTTTAATGTAGTTTTGTGCCAAAATGAGCCACAGATGTAAATGTGCTCATGCATTTTAGATAAAGGAAAGCATTATTCAAACTGAGGGGAGTAAAATCAATTATAGGTTATATGTTCCTTAGCAAACAGTTCTATCATTTCCAATTCAGTCTCCTATAAAATAATTCCTAGGCTAACTTCTTACTGGCTGAAGGCAGATGGAAATACTTTAGTCTTTTGACAAAAAAACTAGTTCACAGTGGAGTCTCCTGCAGTGTTTTGTAAAGTGGTGGGTTTTGCTAAAGCAGTATTAGTTCCACAGAAAAAATTTCCACCCTCCAATATCTGGAGAGAAAATCCGTCCTTTTTTGCTCAAAAGAAAAAATGCCTTTAATATGAGAGTCAACATGCATTTATATAATCAGACAGTTTAGTGCGAAGTATTCAAAACCAGAATAACATGACAAATTACAGCTTTGCTGATTCTCTTGGAGTTTCAAAATTACATAATTAAATGTTTATCCTGTTCCATGTGGTCTGTTAGCAAATATATTTCCATTGGATGTCCAACCATGTATTTTCTCAGAAATAAAGAGGTTTTTAGCACTGGGAGACATTTATTAACAAATGTAAATAAGCGACTGCAAAACACTTCCTTTCTGTAGATTTTACCTTTCATTTATACATGGGAAAAATAATACATGGAACAGTCATATACACAAAACCTTCTTTTATGCTGTCACTTAATGCTTATTTTGATATTAGTAATTCTGGAAAATGAGCATTTGGTTGATATACGTGAGATGTGAATTCTGACAAAAGATGTTTGCCTTTAGTGGCCAAAAGTGACAGAAATAATTACAGATTTACATCAGGCTTAAAAGAAAGTGGAATTTTTCTCAAAGTAATGCAGTGAGTTCCTTCATCTTGCTTAATCCCATTTCATTGCAGCAGCTACTACAGCTTGCATGCTGTTAATTGCTGTTAGTGAAGCATACTTGACTTCAATTGCTCCTCAGAGCCCCATTCCCTGACACCAAATGATTTTGTGCAAAATGGAGATATTTTCTGAGCTACAATGAACAAAAAATTGTACTGTATCTACTTTCATTTTTGCCTTAAAAATATTAGGTGTTTCTTTTAACTTTGAACTTTTATTTGTTTACAGGTTTCTTTTTCTGGAAAACTATTGTAGAATTTAATTATTTACATGAGTAATTCTTCCCCCCCCCCCAACCGTCATGCAAAATTACATTAAAACAACCCCTATTAAAAATATTGAAGTATTCTGTTGTTGTTGTTGTTGTTATTGTTGTTTTGGGTTTTGGTTTTGTTTGTTTTGTTTTGTTGTTGTTTTTTTTGGGGGGGTGTTATTTGTGTGGGGGTTTTTTTGGTTTTTTTTTTGGTGGGTATTTTTATGTGTGGGGTTTTTGGTTTCACTTGTTTGTTTTGTTTGCTTTTTTTTTTAACTTTTAGAAATATATAGTTAACTTTGTATAGTATAATTACATATATTTCTAATGCTTTAAATCGCTGTGATATAGCCACAACATGTGCTATAATATTACCAGCTAAGGATTTAAAAGGCTCATTACTCTTTCAAGGTGGACTTGAGTGTTGCTGTTTTGACATAATTTCATTACTGATAGCTCTGCCCTAAAATCTTACTAAAATCACAGAATATGCTGAATTGAAAGGGACCTATCAAGATCATTGAGTCCAACACTTAGCCCTTGTGCAGAACCCCCAAGAGTCACACCATGTGCCTGAGAGCAGTGTCCAAACAGTTCTTGAACTCAGGCAGTCTTGGTGTTGGGACCACTCACCTGGGGAGCTGTTCCAGTGCCCAAGCACCCTCTGGGTAAAAACCATTTTCCTGATATCCAACTTAAGCCTCCCCTGACACAGCTTCATGCTGTTCCCTCAAGTCCTGTCACTGGTCACAAGGGTGAGCAGATCAGCAGCTGCCCCTCCGCTTGCTCTTGTGAGGGTATTGAAACAGTCTCTGTCCTCTTCATACATCCTTTGAGATTTGAGTCCACCAGCAGGGAAAAGGGTTGCTCATTTTAGACCTCTTGGAGGTTGAGATGGGAATGATAATAAAGAAGAAAAAAGGCATCAGTGTTTCACATCCTCAGCTTTTTTCCTTCAGCCCACCCCTTTGGTGCATACCCAGGGCCACTCTCAAAGCTACCATCCTTGCCACTGTTGCCTACGCCATTCCTCCAGGCTGACCATGATGGTGACTGCTGAAGGAGGAAGCCAAGAAGTCTCTCCTGGCCTTCTGCTTGGGAGAGCTCCAAGCAGCCACACATGTGATCACTGCTAAAAGATAGATACGAACCCAGAGCTGGAAAACACATTGAGAGTTTATCCATAGCCCTTTCCTCCTTGTCCCACCCTCTGACCCAGCAGTGGTCCCCATGGTGTAAATGACCGCTCCTTTTCACTGCTGATTGATCTGGAGCTCCCTGCTCAGTTATAATCTGCCTGTATTTTCCTTCAGAATTGACATGGGAGTATTGAGGAACATTATCCTGACAGCTGATCCCTGAGAGAATTTGTTAGGAAAATGCTTATTATCAATGTCCTCATTAGCAATTATGTTTGGACAACCAGCATTTAATGACTTTACAACCAGTCTAATGTGAATAATAATTTCTTTAGTGTCTTTCTGGGACAAAGCTTGTTTTTATAGTTATACTTAACACAAGTACTAATAAAAATATAATGAAATTCAATGTACATTGCAGATTGAAATCGGACAAAATGTGTTGCAATGGCAGTCTAAGGTGAATTTCTCTGTCCTTTTTGCCACAAAAAGTCATCAGTTCCTGAAATCAGATTTATTCACCCTAGATGGAGTCACCGAGATATAAAATTTGTGAGTGTGGGATTCTATCTTTTTGTAAGAAATTCCCCACTCAAAATCACACTGCTCTATGCACAACACAGATATGATTTCATCATGTGTGCCAAAGTGAAGGCTAATCCATTGCCATGACAAATTTTCACAATTCAGGCCACTCACTTGGATTTAATCCCAAGATCAGAGTGAACTGACAACCTGGAATCAATCATAATGTTTGTAACAGTAATAAGGATGGCAAAAAAAAGACCTCCTCCTTCTTTTTTTTTTTTCCTGAGACTCTTCACATAGAGAATTCAAAGAGCCTAAAGTTGAAGAAAGTGCATTGTTGTGTTTTTCATAATGTGTACATCCTCATCATTATCAAGTGATTGAAAATAAGACAAGGTTTTATATACACAAGAGCCTCTGTGCCCAAAAAAATTGATTTTTTTTTAAAAATATGAGTTGGTCTAGTAAAGAATGAGGATTACAAATCTTCCCATTCTAATGTCCTTTGACCGTAACAGCAGTATAATGTCTATGCTGAGATGAAGCATTATGTCTATAAAGAAAAGTTTTATATCTAGCCTTTGCCTTTCTGTAACTGGCAGTACAAATGTACTCTTTTTCAAAGCACATTAGTACCAATTTTCTCTTTTTTCAAGACTTTTTAATGATGTTTCTTTCTAAGAACCATGGAGACCTACAATGGAGCCCTCCTGCTATTGCTCTTAATTTTCCTTAAATAAATTATGAAAGTGTTTAGGATGTAATGCAACAGATGACAAGGCAATTAGCACAGATTGAAACATACAAAAAAACCCCAAACCTATTTGGAATGAACAGTCTCCTGATGCAGCATACAAAGACACTTTCTCCAGAAGCTTTCAACAAAAAAATCCCAAATCTTTGTGTATTCCATTTATGGCACATACCTTCTCTGTGCTATTTAGAGACTATTTCATCTTTATCAGTGTAATTTAATATTTTCACTAACTGTCAAATGTTCAGCATATTTCTTTCAGTCCAATGTTAGGATTTCCTTCACTGACACAAGCATTGCTGAGGGTTCATCTGGAGAGGGAGTTGACTCAACTTACAGCAACCTTATAAGAGTTTTTTTCTGGTGTAGGCATTGCCCCTCCTTAGTGTTGCTAGTGTAGACAGCCCTTGTGCATCCCTCTTATGTGCCTGGGAATACTGCTGCTATTCCAGGATTAGTCCTGGAATTATGGGTTCTATGCACTACCCAGCTGCAGCTATAATTTTCTATCAGTTTTCATTATATGCTTTATTCTCCCTGGGAAGGTTTTGACAATTTTTTAGTCCTCTGGAACTGACACTTTGGCTGACAAATCAGTCAGCCACCTCTGTGGCTTTCTTCACTGATGCAGGTAGGACAACTAGTCTGCCAGATGATATCAAGGGGAGAGTTCTCAATCTTTTTAGATGACAGCAAGAACTAAGAAAAGATATTCGTTTCGGTCTCAGCCATGTTCAAGTTTAGTAATATTTTATTCTTATCTTTGTCATAATGTTGAATCAGAAAAAGTATCCTGAGAAGCTGATTGTAACAGCCACAGCAAGGAAACTCTTCACCCAGATAGCTGACTTCAATAGCACAATATTTCCCTCAAGGAATGGGTCTTTTTACAAAAGACAAGAGTCTTCTGTCAAATCAATCAAAATTCTAAATTCAGGTGCGAGCTCTTGATTTCTAAATCCTGAGCTGGTGTAGAGTGTCTGATAGGTAGCAATACAATAAAGATAAATACAAAAAGTAGACATTTTAGATAAAGCTTGATATTTATGAATTCCTGGTTATAATTGTTAATTTGAATGTTTGAGTAGAGCAGCATGATCAAGATGTATGGGTGTAGGCAAGCACTGATGTTTCAATATAAACTCATCAAGGATTATGTTTAACAGTATCTCTGCTTCTATTGCCCTTGGTTTGCCTCAGGAAATGGAATCTTATGAACAATTTTAATGAACAAACAAACAAAAAAAAGCCAATTTAGTTCAAATGACATTTGTTTTGGGTTCAGTATTTCTGAGGTTAAGTTTTTTAGTCCGGCAGTAGTGTTTATTGCAACAAAGAATTGATTGGGTCATGTAGGGCATAGAGTACAAATAGCAGTGTCATTCACCAATAGGTACCACAATTTCCTCCAACATGTACTGAACTCCTACTGCTCCTTCCAGCACCAGTGGAAGAGAAACAGGAGAAAGTATCAGAAAAGCACACTTCGTTTTCATTTCTATATCTAAATAAGCCTTGAGGCTAAGGCTCAAATGAGTGACAGGCTGGCTGATGTTGGTTTAGTCTACAAAAGTGTTTTATCAAATCGGCAGTGCTGTGTGTCAGTTATGTGTGACCTCTGTATGGAAAATGTTTACACGACATTATTAACTGTTTTGCTGCAGGGTTTCCTTATGAATCTGCTATATTCTCTGCATTAAGAGCATGGCAACCAAGCTTCCCAGATCTCCAAACAATTGTTTGAAAATACACTCTTATATATACTCAGAATCTGATCAAGCACTTCTATTAGAATTTTTGGGAAAAAAGTTATTATTAAATTTTAACTTTTGATTAACCCTGTTGTTTGATCAAGTTTCAGACACTGTATACATTATTAGTTGCCAGTTCATTTTCCCCTACAGAACAGTAATAAACAAAGACAGATGATTATCCAACACAGTGATAGAAACTCATCCTTTCCCCTGATAAATTCTGAACGGTGTTTACTTTTTCTATGAATTTTTCTTTTAAGTTGCTTTATAAGATTCCTTCAGATCCACGCATCCTCCCTTCTTCTTTTACAGAGCCACATACACCACCTCTTGAAGTTATGTTTCTCTCTCCTTCTTTACTTTCTGTCTTGTGAGACTTGTTTTACTTGGGTGAGTTCATTTTTCCAGACCCAGAAATAACAGATCATGAGTGATCTATAATCTACACTTCCCCACCCCAGAAAGGACTTGTATTTTAAAGATACACCTGATCCTTCTTAGCCATAAATATACCTGTGATCCTTCACATAGTGAAAGAGAAAACAAGGTGTTTCAGGTAGAGTCTTACTGCCTGAGGTGTCTTATATTTTCTTATGAAACAGACTCTTCAGGCTTGTGGCTGGGTGATAGAACCAAATCTCTTCATCTAGACTGTGGTGGTTTTACCTGTGCTGCTTGTGTTCCCCATTAGAGTTTTGTTCATGGTCCTCACCCACAGCTCGGTGAAGCTGTATTCCTCTAACTGCGTGTTGATCCCCAAACAACTACTGGCACTTGGCTTGCACCAGGGCACTGGTTCATGGGTGGCTCATGCAGAATATACATGCTAGAATAGCACCCCATCCCTTCCCAGCCGTGTAGGCCCGTCTTCTGCCAAACGTGGAGTGAGGCAATGCCTCTTTGCCAACACTTTGTTCACCCTTACGGAAGACCAGTTCTCCCATTCATCCCCACTCATCCCCACCAGGAATGAAGAAGGCTTTTATGTAGCTTCCTGTACCCTGAAAACCCTGAATCATTGTGCACAGCTACATAATCTCTCAGTTTTTTTGCTAATCAGAAAGCTTATTAAAAAGTCCCTCCCTTCCCAGACAGACCTAGATGATCAGCCAGGTGGCCACCACTCATAAACAGACCTACTCATGCAGTCTCCCAACACAGAGCAAATGCCCAAGCACTGCCTATATTCTTGCAGTTGTGAGACCACAAACTCATGCAGACAGAGCACAGATGCATGCTGAGAACTTCTACACTACTGCTGAACTTTGGTGCTTTCTTTTTGTCTTACCAAATTGAACTCAGACTTGGCAGAGATATAAAGTGGTACAAAAAGGATTTTTTTCTAGCTTGCATTCCCCAGGGAAATGCAGGTTGTCAGGGTAAATCAATAAATTCACGTGCCAAAATGATTAGAAGTATAGCTCTGGCTTGCTGTGCACGGGTCGGGAAATGCCCAATTTACAGTTACTGCTCAGATTTCTTTTCAGCTCTCTTGCACTTCTGACCTGCACAGTACCTGACATGGAAGTCATTCAGGAGAAGTTGCACATGCTCACATAGAGCAAATCTGGTTTATTTGTCTCTGAGATGACTCAGCTTATTAGTAGGTACAGATTCTCCGTCACAGCCCTTCTGATCTGTACATTAAAAAAAGTTGGATTATTTGTTACTTGTTAGAGCAGAACTTGTCATTACAGACATGCACACGTACTAAATAACAGTGGAATTTCCTCCCAATGAATTCTTGGTTCTTGGAAGACCAAAATGTCAGCTTAACCACTGGTTTACAGGCTGCAGACACATTGTGGATTTAGAGCCCCCATGTCAGTGGCCACGTTAAGTCAGATGGCAAGCAGTCAGCAGGCTGATATGAGCTAAAGACTTAACCTTTTAACAGCAATAATGATGAGTGGAAAGGCTTATCTAAGACTGACACTGAGCAAGAAATTGGAAGCTGAACAGGATATACCTGCAGATAAGCCATCTGATATATGAAAGAATTTAGTGTGCTGAACATGTCCTTTAGTGGTCTACTGAGAAGTCAGAAAAGCATCCTGATGCTATCCTTGGTGCAAAATCAAACAACGTTTTGATCTGATTGGAAAAAAATGTGTATGGCACTGAACAGTCCCATGGAGACGTGTTTCTTCAGGAGTTTGGCACAGTCTCTGCAGGTTAGCCAGGGCTACCAGCAAGGTTTCTTGCCCTGCTGCTGGCACCTTGGACTTTCATTTTTAAAGATTAATTTTGCTGAAGCAAGATCCTGGTGAACTCATAGGACTGCTGGAGGAGGAGGTTCAAGGCTGGAAATGTTGCTTTCAGTCCTCCTTGAATCCAGCCTTGGGAATATTTATGTTCCAGAGAAGAAAGGTCTTATTTATAAAAATGTCAGCTAACTGTAGGGTATCACTGAGAGATGAGGAACACATTTCTTCTCAGAGCAGTTGTTTGGCTTGTGTGGCTGCAGTATGGGGCAGTTTGGGGGCAGTCTGTGATTCCTGTGGTTGTTCTGTTAAACCGGGAGGGGGGATGGCTTCTGCCTCGAGAGCAGAGAGCCAGAGCAGGTGGACAGAGGGCCAGGATGAGGCAGAAAGCAGGGCTGAGAGAGGGAGCTTCCCTCCTGTTGGGGATTAAGTTTTCCTATAGAATTTTTTCCCCCATAAGTTGCTAAGAGACTAAATACTGATGCTTAAAGGGTACTTGACCCACAAAAAAGAAGTAGATCACTTAGTTTGAGGGAGGAGGAAAAGGCTCAGGGGCTCCGGGAGCTGAGGGTGGTTTCTTCTGCTCCCGGTTTGTGTGGAGTCCACTGTTAACGGAGGGTCTGGTCCTGGGAATTCTATCATCTGCTGGAGCACCCAGGAATTCGGAGCTCCTCGCCTGCCCTGCTGGAGCTGGCTCAGCCCCGTCCAGCCATCGCCGCTTCTCCAGCACTGCTCACTTCGCCTGCCAGGACACCCCCCTGCCTGCCGGGACAGCCCACCGTTTCCAGCCATCAGCCCCAGAGTTTCCACCCTTTCAGCTTGGTGCTCCTGGGGTCCAAGGGATCAGACTGCCCGGGAATTGTGAGACAAAGCCCCTCGGGGTTCTTGGTTCTGTTTATTATTATTATTATTATTATTATTATTATTATTATTATTATTATTATTGCTGTTGTTGTTGGTTTGTCCTGTCATATTTACTAGTAGAGGACTGTTATTCCTTTCCCCATAGCTCTGACTGAAAAGCCTTTTTAATCTTCTAAATTATAATAACTTGGAGGGAGGGTATTGGAATTCCCCATTCCTAGAGAGGTCCCGCCTCTCCCTAGCAGATACCTGTCTTTCAAACCAAGACACCTACAGTGCTTCAAGGAACAAGAGACCTGTTTAAATATTTGTGAATTTACATCACTCAATAAGATTTGTCTGCCTGATAAGTTATTCTGCACTAATAAGCTGAGTTCTAACAAATCCTTCTTTGAAAGCTGGAGGCAGATGGTACCTTCTGGTTTGCTCACTTCAGACTTATGTGGAGCAGTTCTACCACAAGGTTTTGGTTGATTCAGTCCCACCATCAGTACTGAGCATGGCAAACAACCGCAGACTGCACCAGGTGAAACTGCAAAGTAGCACTGCCCATCTGGGTAGGACAGGTGAATGAAAACAGTTTGGGACCTTCAGAGAAAAGGATTTGCACATGGGAAAAGGAAAAGCTAAGTGCTTGCCCATTTCCTGTGCTGAAGATAGAAAGTCCCAGACTTTCTGCAAGTCCCAGCACTGTCTGCAAGTTGTTTTCTAACTTTCAGGGGTTCAGGTGCCTTCTCAGGAAGTACAAGTGTAATTGTGGCTAATGGTGCAACTTCTATGGCAAATATTAGCGCTTCAGTTTATTTAATTATCACCTCACACTACAGACAGGAAGGGTTGCTGTGATCTTGTCAGCCAGAAGAATATTTTAACTGAGATGTCCCAGCTTTGACAGGCAAGCCAACTCAAAAGCAAGCCTGGAGACTGGTGTGAGTATAACTGCCAACAGTTTGTATCCTGCTGAGCTCACACGAGAAGGTGAAGTACCTCTAAACAAGGACACTAACCTTGGTTTGCCAAGAAAATGAACGGAATGTTACAGAGCGTGTGCCCATTTCTCTGCTCTAGTGACCAACACCTAAAATTCCATGCAGTGACATTCAGTAATGCAAACAGCCATTGTCTCTGGGTATTAAGAGTTAAGTCCCTTCAGCAGAACACCTCGAGCAGTTTTATTTCCGGGGCATGTCTATATAGCAGAAAAAAATTGTGTCAAAGCACAGAGACGATCCATTTTCCCTCTGCTGGTTGTCACAAATCTGAGAGAAGAGCTAACCCCCTGCCTGTAGGTCATAGCAGCTGCAAGTAGCCCTGAATGGATGCAAGGAGTAATTTGAAATTATTGGTTTTGAAGATATTACTGGCTGCACTTTATTGGGTTTTAAACATCTGTTTCCTACTTTTTCTTTGAGGAATTTTTAGTGACTGAGGAAATTACCTAAAAACTCTATATTTTTCACCCTGTGTCAGGGTGACACCCAAAAAAAGTCCTTGCAGGTAGCAGCCCAAAGAAGGAAAAGGTTGTTTTGCAATCTTTTTGCAGCTGGATTTGTTCAACCAAGAGCACTGTTGGAAACTAAACAGCATGTTGGATGATGGTTTCTTTAAAAAATCTTAGATCCATGGAATAATATGACTCCTAGAGAACAACAACAGCTTAAATTCTAATTGGAACGTCTCAAACTGTGATTTCTATAACAGTGCTTGTATAAATGGAGAGTATATAATAACATTTATTAATGTGATTATTAAAGAATACATTTATTCTGACACAAAAATTACTCTTAAAAAACCTTAAACATCTGCCTCAGTAAGTTACAAGCCTCTCACAACATTTATTCTGATGTCAGTACCATTCCTCACCTACAAGCACTGCCATCTGCTCCTAAATAAAAGAAATCTGAAATGGTAGCTGAGAAATTAATGAGAGGAAGATTTCTTTAAAATCCTTTTCTCTTTCAAACCTTTCAGCCTTTTGTCAATACCTACCAGAAAGATCCCCAAAGCAAGACCTATCCCCAAACGCTGTTGCTGAAACGGAACTATAAAATATTTTGTTTGCTGCAATCAAGGAAATTGCCCGAGTCTGTGCTGCTTCTGCTTTATATCTTCTTCCTCTAGTCTGGAAATTCCCTCCTTGACAATTACAGACTCACAGAATCATCAGGGTTGGAAGAGATCATCAAGATCATCTAGTCCAGTGCCAGCGTAGCACCACCATAAATTATATCCCCAAATGCCACATCCAGATGTCTTTTGGATGCTTCCCAAGGCAGTGATTCCACCCCCTTCCTGGGCAACCTACTCCAGTGCCTAACCACTCTGTCCATGAATTTTTTTTTAATATCTAATCTGGACCTCTACTGGTGCAATTTAAGGCCATTTTCTCTCATCCTTCCTCTTGAGACATGGCAGAAGAGCCTGTCCCCCCACCTCACTACAACCTCCTTTCAGGTAGTTATAGAGGGCAATGAGGTCCCCCCTGATCCTCCTTTTCTCCAGACTAAAAAATTGTGGTTCGCTCAACTCGGTTCCTTCATAAGTCATGTTTCCAGAGCCTTCACCCTTCCCAATTTCCCTTCTCTGAACACAGTTCAGCTCCTCAGTGTCCTTTTTGAAGTGAGGGGCCAAAACTGGACACTGTACTCAAGGTGTGGCCTCATCAGTGCTGAGTACAGGGACAAAATCCATCCCCAAGTCCTGCTGGCTCCACTATTATTGATAGAGGCCAGGATGCCATTGGCCTTCTTGGCCATCCATCTGGCTCATATCCAGCTGGCTGTTAACCAGCACCCCCAAGTCCCTTTCTGCTGAGCAGTTCCCAAGCCACTCTTGCTGCAGCCTGTAGCACTGAAAGGGGTTGTTGTGACCAAAGTGCAGGACCTGATGTTTTGCTTTATTGAACCTCATGCCACTTTCCTCAGCCCATGCGCAGTTTTTAAGATGTCTGCGGAGACCTTCTATCTTCAAGTGGATCAACACCCCCACCCAACTTTGTTTCATTTGTGAACTTACTCAATTCACCTGTCCAAATAATCCATAAAGATGTTAAACAGATGTTTGCCTTAGGTGAGGACTCCCTCATTCAAACATGTCATACACACGGGTTTTATGTGCATTGAAGTCCCTTTCATCCTCGGTCCACCTTCGAATGCAGTGGTTGGTTTCTGCTGAAAAGCTTCAGTATGGCCCAAGAGTAACTTCTGCAGCTTTTCCTTTGGTCCTGCAGTGCTTGTAAAACAACTTTTTAATTTTTTTATGTATATCACAAGACATGTAGAACACTATTGTGTGTCACATGGAACCTGTCTTATTTCTGAATTTGTGATACTCAACACATGAATTAAGCATCCACAGAAATGCTCAGCAGGAATGGAAGTGTCAGTCACAAAGTGGTGACAATAATGTTCTGCCAGCAATCATTTTGCTTTTTGGAACAGAAGCCTTTGACCTTCTTATTTTTTGATCAGTGCCCCTACATCTGGTTTAGTCACAGGATCCAAATAAAGAGATGAATATATATTCTACTCTAAAGACTTTTTTGTGACTTGGCTTACTGTGCTGGGTCAATCCCCAGGGTTGGGCCACAACACTTGCTATAAGAGGACAGCTGAGGGCCATGTGATGTGCCAAGAACAGAGGGAGCAAAGGGAACAGGGCGTAGGCACCTACCCTAGGGACTTTGGCAGTTCCCATCCATATTTACATTTTTGTTGATTTGTATGAAGAAACACCCAGTTGTTACTGGAACCAGCGAGAGAGGTTTTCTTTTCTATGAATGTGAGTTGTTGTAGTTCAACCGGATTTTGTAATCTGCAGGTGTTAAAATCTACCATATTTTTCTGAATTACAGTTGACAAAGCTACAAAGTAGTGACACAAGTTATTTTTCCTGAAACAAAATACCTGACCATCATAGAGACTCATGATATAACAACAGAAGAAATCTTTGTTAATATATATAGCAATAATATACAAATAATCATATACAAATAAATGTCTGAGTTTCCTATCCTAATTCCCAAAAGATACTGTACTATCAAAAATGAAGAGAAGTTGTCACCTCCAGTAACATGCTGAACTCTACATCTGTTTTAAATAGAAAATCTGGGGGAAATAACTGCACCTGAATTGGCTGCAAGTACTCCTTTTTTTATTTTCTCTTCAACTTCACTACCTGTTCCATCTCTGTTAAGAGCATGGGATACTCATAAGCAGAAGGACCAGCCAAAATATGCAGATGGTAATTCACTTACAATGTCTGAAGTGTGCTGTATAGGCAGTATTGTCTGACCCCTCTCTTGTGAAAAACTCCTGCATTTCGCACCTTGCCGTCTTTTTGGGATTCTGTTAATACCCTTTCCCTGTGCCCAGCTGGGCTTGGTAGCCTTCCCCTGTGAGACTGCTGGACCCCCTCGCAGCACTCAGCCCAAGCTGCCCTGCCAGCCCATGCTCTCCTAGTTTCACAGCCTTTTTGTTGTATAATCCCAAATCTGAGAGTCGGTTTATTGAGCCCTTATGAACGGATACTGGCTGTTTGAGTTGCCAGACACAAGCAGAGACCTATGGAAACTGTGGTTCAGACCACACCAGACTCAAAGGTGTTGGTTTGAGTTAGGCAATGACCTTTGCAAGGCTGCAGAATGGTCCATGGGATTGTGTGTGGTGTGGTTATACAGGGACTAGAATATTTTTCCTGACCTGATGAGTCTGGTGGTGCTAAAGGTTGTCTGAACATTGTAAAGCATTCCCTAGAGCTCTAGGTTGTTAAACAGGGCATCTTTTTGCTATTTGTAGGGGCAAGCTAGTGGAGCAAAGATTATAATGGAAGTGAAAAGTGCTGGATTGTAAATAAGTTACAGGAAATGCAGAATGCAGTTGCGGTTTATCATTCAAAATCCAAAGCCATAAATCAGCTCAGTGACCCTTAAATGAATGCAGTAGCAAAGAGGCGTGACTTATAAATCAGGTTTGGACTTCATACATCAACTAGGCAGGACGTAAATCCATTGTTTGACAAGGTATGTCAACAATTCAAGACATAAATAGTGTGATAAGTATACTCTGACAAAGGTCATCTTGGTTGTAGCTGGTGCTCAGTAAGAAGGGGAAGAAAGAGTAGATGGTATTTCTGCATTTGCTGTACAGAAGAGGCTGAGGGAAGAGCTGGTTTTGCCACCGGGAGGAGAAGGTGACACAGCCACCTCTGTGGGGAATGCCAGCCTTTCACAGCAGAGTTCAACACACGGATCTCTTTGTTGGCCCTGATCCTGCCTGGCTGGGAGATACAAGCTGTGCTTGGGCAGTGCTGAGCTAATTCTCTTCTGCGCTTGAATATGGCTGGGGATTTCAGGTTTGTGTTTTTGCAGAGAGCTCTGCTGTTCCACATAGGTGTGCTGGCTCCCTCCCAGCCAGATGGGTATCTCTGACAATGCTCTGCGCTGTGCTGTGTACACACGCCCTCTGCCAGCAACATATCCATTACAAGTTCTTCTGGAAATGCCAGGACAACTTAACACTCTGGGTAAATAAATCATGACCAAATGACAGAGCCCAGCATGACTGAGCTGGGAAGCAGGGCTGGATCTGGGCGACTGGGCAGGATGTGGTGCCTCTGGAGTGCAGGGCTAACCTCTTGCTGTAACTGAGCACTGTGACATTTTAGATTTATTAGGCATAAGGCAGTTTACTACAGTCATCAAAGAAACAATTATTCACTACCATACTTAGTTGCTCTGGAGTGACTTGCTGCATTATGATATCACTTGAAATGTGCCTCATCCAAATGTTTTTTGAGCACTTCTAGTCATGGTGACTTAACCACTTCCCTGGGCAGCCTTCTTCTGTGCTTGACAAGCCTTTCGGTGAAGAAATATGCAATCATTCCTAATCTTTCCTAATATGCAATCTAAACATCCCCTGATGTAATGTGAGTTCATTTTGTCTTGTCCTGTTGCTTACCTTGGAGAGGAGACCCATGTGGCTAAATGATAAGATTTTGCCTGATCTCAAAGTAGGGAAAATTGTCATGGGGGCCACGGGGGCACAGCCAGCCCTGAGTGCCCCTGCTCAGCCCCCCGCAGCTCTCCCAGCCTGCTCAGGGCCCTGGGCAGCTCCCCACAGCCCCAGCCTGGCCCAGGACAATGAATTACAGAAAAAACCACATTGGTACCAATACCCATGAACAGCCCTATTAAAGCAATCAAATTAGTCAGAAAGAATTTGTGGCAATTTGTTAAATTTCTTTGGCAAGGTGACGAATCGCTTGCACAGTTGGTGGCGTTGGTTGCTGTCTCATGTCATACACTGACAGCTGAGATAGGGAAGCGCATTCTGGACACACTGCAATTTGGAAATCCTTTGGAAAAGTATGCTCAAAGATTTTTTATAACTGGTATCACTGTCAAAACAGACAGGGTCCACTTTGTGTCTACAACTGCTCAGTATTTTTACAAGTGACCTAGAGGGTGGGATAAAGAATATGTCTGTGGGCATGGAAAAAGGCTTGAGGAGGAGAGGACTATGAAGGCAGGCACAGTTTGAAATCATAAAGGCAATGAAAAACTGAAGAAAGAAACTGGAAATTATCACAGGTCTGGAAAAAGTCCTCAGTGAAGGAAATTAGAACAAAGAGTAGCCTGAAGTAAGGAATGCAGGATTAAAGTTGGCCAGCAGCTGTTAAGTAAGATAAAAGTGGCTACAGGGAAGATAGACAGGAGATGCATGGAGCACTGCAGAAAAATCAGCATTCCAGTTGTCCATCAGTAGACTCAGCTGAGACACCAGAAGAAACTTCTGTGCTCAAAGGATGGTGAAACTGTGGAAGAGATTCTCCCAGTGTGCCAGTAAATCTCCCTCTTGGGAGGTATTTAAATTCAGATTATGCAAGCTTCTATGAGGGTGACACAAGCATCCTTAATTTTGGTTTGGGAGGGGGGAACATGATAGAAGGCAATTTGAAAAACTTGCCAGTGCTCAGTTTTATGATCTTTCCAAGCAATCAGGATTACTGTGCAACTGGCTGGTCCTCAGTATCAACTGCCAAGCTGTCACCACGGTTTTGTCATTGCTGATTCTTTTTTTAAGCATATGACTATGTTAATTAGTATCAGAATTAGCAGTGATTCTTCTTGTACTTTACTGGGAAAACAGTATATGTTTTATTATTTTCCCATTAATGACCACTGAGGTCTAATGAGAATTAGTCATTATGCAAAGTAGTCATTGCCGCTGTGCATATCAGCTCTGTGAGACAGGCATGTGAAGAAGGTGCTAGTGTGGTTGAAGTCTGGATCAATGCTAGCACGGGTAACATAAGAGGAGTGCGTATGTTCCATGATGAAGTATAACCTTTTGTTGTAGAACAACTGAAAATCTGGACTACTGTCCCATGAAAAAAGAACTGTTATATCCATATTATGCATATAAAGTACATTAGCCTAGAGCAATTATAACTTCTGTATGTAAATTTTTAGGTTTCTCAAAATATTAGGCAAAGCAATGGATTGAGCCTCAAAATGCTCTTCTGAAGTGCGTGATCAAATACTCTTGTTCCTGTCTTTTCAAACATCAAAGCTTAAGGCAATATGAGACTAGCACAGACCTTGAAATCACAGGTTCCTGGTAGAGCTTTGCTCATGTTGTCTGTGTCCTGCTCCTTTCCTTATAATAATTATGTAGTTAGAAGAGTAAAATAAAACCAAGAAAAAGGGAACACACACACACACACACAGAGAGTGACACTAGTCTGACTCTGTGGGACATTGAATTATCTCACAAAAAATAATAGTCACCAAACTTGAATTTTGTTCTGTTAAAATAAATATTCTTATATTTTCTAATGCTTGTGCGGTTTCTTTATGGACGATCAGTACTAAAAAGCCAATTGCAATCTAAGGTGTGTCTAAGAGATCCTCGCACATTGGTGATAATCTTCAGAAGATGGTCACAGAGCTCCAAATCACCAGGTACAACAAGGTGCAGATCGGTCTCTGCAGCTATTTTCTTCCCACAGGCAGGAAGCTTTCTTTAGTCCCTTCGGTGGGGAGTTGCTCTCCTGGGGGAGGTGGCAGCTCTGAGATGGTGGGCACTGAGATCTCCCAGCTGCTGTGTGCTGTGTCCCAGCGTGCTCCTGCCATGCTGGGTGCTGCTCACAGGGGCTTACAGCTGCTTCTGCTCTCCTACCTTGTCTGTACATAAATGCTTAAAGCCAACTCCTCGCAGGTTAATGTACTTCTGTTTCCTGAGAGGAAGGTATGGACAACAACACCGGTAAGAAAGGAGATGGACTGACCATTGCAGAGCTGTGCTTGTAACTGCAGAGATAAGACTGGTTTATCATTCCAGATTTATAATGGAATGAGAAACCCTGAATCTTGTTGTTTGGGATGGTTTTGTTTTTGGTTTTTTTTTTTTTTTCATTCAGGACATTTCATTTTGAACTGAATCTGCTTTCTGAGCATGACATATCTCAGTTACTGGTTAAGACTTGGCTTTTCTAATGCTATCACGTTAGTTAAGTGACTCTTCTTGTTTAATATCACCCAACACTTTGAGTTGTCAATGTCCCAAATATGATAACCTGCTTCCTTTTTCCTGCAACATGTCACCCATTAGCATTCCAGCTGCATTACACACTGCCTTTAGGGGTACAAAGTTAGGGCACCAGGCTCTCCTAACATTAAACAAAGGGACCATCTCGTGTCCCTGAGCACTCAGGGTTCAGCAAGAGGAGTTAATAGAGATGAACACTCATTTGAAAAAGAAAAAGTTTTCAGCTGGCTAAGTTTATAATAAATAGAGTCTCAATAATTATCTTACTTGTCTCTTGAATTAATCTGTGATTAAAAAAATTCTTCATACTTAACAGAAATTGTGAGTACTGAAATATTTACTCACTGCTTATATCTTACCTCTGTATTTATTGCAAGAGTTCAGCCATCTCCTCGTTTCTTAATGCACTGGATTTGTAACTTTGATTCTAAGGCTCAACTCATATTACCAAAGCAATCAGGACTTAGGCCATATAAAGTAATCCACTGGAAATAGAATAATTAGTTATTCAGTGTGGACTGATATTGGTAAAATTGTTGCTTTGAAACAACAAAAGATAAGAGAAAGCAGAATGGAAATTATCTTTTAAAATAAAATTCCCATCCATTTGCTGAAGTGAGACTCATAGTTTTACTTGTACCTTTTCCAGTCCAATTTTAAAAATCCCCAGGGATATTAAGTAACAAATTAGACATGAGCTTCCAATATGTTGTGCCTCTGAAAGAAAGGTCAATGTGGTTTTGGGTTGCATTCAGCAGGCACCCTATCATCCTGTATTGGAGCAGGAAGCTAATAATCTTTCTTTATGTGGTTTTAGGATGCAAAACATGCTCTTGCAATGCTGTGTTCAGTTATGGGCATCTTATTACCAGAAAGATATTGACAGATCATAAAAGCACAAGGGCTCAGGTCATTTTCATTTGTCACACAGTGTGACATTCCACCCTTCTCCTTCTCCCAAGAGGGGAAAAAACATAACAAAATTTGACTCCAGAAATTTTCTGATTTATTTATTAGTAAGTTATGGTAATAAATGCATTATTCTGATGTTATATTATGCAAATTTAAGTGACCTGCCAGTCTTGTGAGAGCAATTTTGAATTTTCGATGTGTATAAAAAATGCAGAATACTGTGCTTGAAGGTCCAATTGAGAAGTACAAGATTATATTTCTATATATTTCCTGCACCAGAATGGTAAAGCAATTTAAGATTCAAAAGTTGTTGCCATCTAGAAGCCTTTCCATAATTCCAGGAAGTCTTGGCATGCCCTTTAAAATATGAAGACTTTTTTTTTTCCATTCTTATCACAGGAAGTACTATTATTTTAAACATTTAGAAATCTGTAAGCACTCTTAAGCTAATCACACTTGTCTCCTTTGTTGAGTATTATTAAAGTTTCTGAATTAGTAATGTATTACAATCTTTTGTGATTTTATGGATATTTTAATTTTGTTTCATAACTCAATGCCCAAAGAATACATTTCTCATTTTTTAAATTACGGAGCAGATAGTTCAGTAGGAGTTTTCTCATTAATTTTCTTTGAAAAGCTTATGCAATACTTTGGAATTTCTTCAGCTTCTCACTGAAGGAGGAACAGATTTCCAAAAGCAGCGCAATCTTTTGGGCTTTATTCTAAATTTGAAAATATTCTTTTTGGATCTCTGATGCATGGGGTTTCAGATATGCCTTCAATTATGTCATAAGAAGAATGAATACATGAAATATTTATCCATGTCTCAAGGGAGACTGTCACCTGGAAAAGGACCCAATCCTGGCCAGGTTGAGGAGTCCTTTGGCACCATGATCTCAGTCACACTGCAGGCAGTTGGAGCCTGAGGGCAGCAGTCACCAGCGCTGCCAGGCTCTGGCAGCCCCTTACCCTTGCAAAGAAATCTCAGGCTTTATAAATAAACATGGCTCAGGTTGCTTGCAAACTTTATTTGAAGATTGACTCCTGTGTTGCATGTAATGAGCAATACCTGAGGTAAGGCATGGTCTATAAGGAGATCCTGATATGCGTCCTAACGCCGTAATATGCACACGTAGGTGTCCAGAACAGGAATAAGTTTTGTGTACAACAGGAAAAGCTGCTGAGGGAATGAAAACCTGTGACTGCTGTTGTGTGGCTCAGGCCTGGTAAACATCATGATTTCATTAGATGGTCAGATAACTGGATTTCTGAGTGGCTGTGGTTACGGTGCCTGGCTCTGGAGCTGTCTGAGGGGATCACTGCAGCAATTCCTGTTCTTTGATGAAAGTATGAGGTTATAAAATAGGGTCCTGAAATGCAAGGCTAGGAAACATTGTGGAAATGCAGACAGTGCACTTTGGGTCCTCTGTTCTGAAATGAAATGAAATTCTTCCTTATGTCTCAAAACAAACCCTTTCATTTACAAAATCTGTAGTTTGGTAATTACAATATTGTCAGGACTTTGGAAAACTGCTCAAAGTCTAACCTGGCATTTGCATATAATTTTTCAGTCACATTTACTACCCCAGGAAGACTCATTTTACATTATATGATTCTGTTTACTGTGAGGGTGGTCAGCCACAGGAAGAGGCTGTCCAGAGGATCTGTGGATGCCCCAACCACGGAAGCATTCAAGGCCAGGGTGCTTGAGACTTGGAGCAAACTGGTCTAGTGAAAGGTGTCCAAGCTCTTGGCGGGGGGGTTGGAACTAGATGATCTTTGAGGTTCCTCCCAACTCAAGCCATTCTGTGATCCAATCCTAAGTTCACTCTTCCTTGGAAACAGTGCAACACCATATTTGTGGTTATTTCTGCTTAAAACCTCATAGATTTCAGTTTCTGCGATCTGGACATTTTATTAAAGTCTGAATGGACTTGTAAAGAAAAAAATCAGAAAGAACCACTGGCCTTTAAATTTTGTTCTATATGAATACTTGTTCTGGTTTCAAGGACAACGTGTTTAGTTTCGCAGGTAGTCAAAGGATATTCAAAATCTTTAAACATCTTGACTACAGTAATCAGCCTGGAGAACAAGCAAGTAAAAAAGGAGAAGAGAAAAAAATAGTTGTCTCCTCCACAGGTTGTTGCTCTGAGGAGAAAAAAACAAAGGTGTGATTATTAATTGTTTTGAGTAGATGACTCCCAAAGCACAAAGGTGCCTGCAATACCGAATACATATCCCAGAGCGGTGTCCCGAGCAGTGACACTGTTGTATCGTGAGCCCATCCTACAAAATCACCACAGAGAACATTTACTGCAAATAAGGTATAATGCAGACTAAATGCTGTGATTATGAGAGCAAATAAGCCCAAATTGTAAGTAGCAGCTGTTAAACCAATAAAGTGAATGCTTATAACAATTTTCTTTTAACACACTCTGGTTGGATCTGTCCTTACCTCAAGCCTTCAGCCCCCACATTGGATGCCAAAAGGAACTGTCATGGTTTTAAACCCAGCTGGAGGCAAAATCCCACGCAGACACTGGCTCAACCCACCCTTTCTTCCTCCCCCCACTCTGGTGGCATGGGGAGGAAAATGCAAGTAAAACTTGTATGTTGAGATAAGAGCAGTTTAGTAATTGGTAATGAAGTAAATTGGGTCAGTTCAGGTCATCTGTCCTACCTTTGTTCTCTCACAGTTAGGGGGTTTTGGTTTTATTTTTTTATGTACCACCTCACAGGCACGAAACAAGGAGAAAAAGTCCTTGACTTAGGACAAACACGACTTAGCAAAAAAGCAAAACATCAATGTGTAATCAACACCATTCTCATTCCAAACCCCCAAAACAGCGCCGTAACAGCTACTGAGAAGAAATTAAATCTACCCTAGCTGAAAAGAGGAAACTTCAAAATGCCATAAAACTGGGAAATTCCCATTGTAAGTGGTCTATGCATGTCCCACGGTACCGGTGCCTCAGCAGCCCTCTCTCTCCCTTCCAACAACGTGGTTCTGCCACTTAGTGCCAGGCAAGGATGCTGTTGAATCTTTCTTGAACCATGCACAAATCTCAGCGCCCTTCTCCCCTTCTTCAGGCTTTTCTACCCCCATTCCTCAGCACCGTGAAAAACGAAACTCCGTCCTGCAGTGAGAGCATCTTGGGAGCAGAAATCTGTTTATTGCAAAGGCGACTCTCGTGAGCGAGTACACGCATCTCTTCTGAAATGTCACCCTGTTAGGCAAACCTCGGCTTGCGTTCCCCCGTCTCTCTCTCCCTTGGAAGCACGTGGAAGGATGCACTGCTGCTGGCCAACAAATGGTGGAGCTCTTGCTTTGAGAAATGGGGAGGATCATTTCGCTGCTCCCAACCTGATGCAGAAAGAGGAGACGTGCAAGGCACGTATCTGTGTTTTTTAAACTGCAGGACTGCTGAAGGACCGGCTCCGTCTGTTAGACGGATGCCAGTGGAGAACAGAAATGCATTATAGCTAAAAAGACTGATTTTTTTTTTTTAATTTTTTTTAAGAGCAGCTACCTCAGAGATGGTGGCTAGAGGATGCTCCTGATTCAACAATCTTCATTTTCTGAAAGTGGCATAAACTAAGAGTTAAACATAGTTCATTTGATTCTTTTCTTTTAATTTAAGAATTTTGTTTATGTATAGCAATCAAAGTTTTAATTTTTTAAAGACAAAAAAGTCCATTTTATAATTTAGTATTAATTCCTAGAAGGTAAAGAAAAAATAGGGTGTAGATTTTCTAATGCTTTTTTTTTGTAATATTTTCAACACAACAGTTCAGAACATTCACTAGAACTTTACAAATCTATGTCAGAAAAATATTGTACAAATAGTAACTGTTATAAGAATCTTCCATCATTTGAACCGGACTTTTTAGATTTCCTAGAATTTCTTTTTATACAAATCTTTATTTGGATAGGTTTCATAGATACGTTCCTAAGAAAGAGAATGTGGTTTTCTTCATTTCAAATGACACACAATCACTGGACTAAAAAAGTTAGAAAATAATTTGTCCCACAGAGACAGTGCTTTGCAACATAGATATTTATCTTTAAACGTAATGTTGCAAATACAAATATTTGTGGGAAATATGTGTGTGTTCTCAGTTTTACATACATATATATCCATATATATCCAGTTACATCTTCCTGGTGTAAGAAAATACTGCAGATCAGTCTTTTTCCTCTGTCATTGCAATAAATACGTAAAAGCATGAGCCTGTGTTACACTGTCAGCATCACAGCCCAAGTACTGCTTGTTCCACCCCAGCTACTGACAGTCTTATATATTTAGGGCCAAAATATCCTTCATATGCTCATAAGTGATGCTTGGGATATAAACCCACCATGTAATAGTTAGTAGGACACTAATTACATGGCAGATTAACAAGAATATCCCAGCCTTTGTGTTGCATAATGTGCTTGATAAACCGACTACAAATTTTTCCACAGAACAGAGCCCCAAAACAAAATAGAAACCACACACCCCCTCAAATCCAGCCTTCCAACTTGCAAGAAAACTCCAGACAATATAAAGTATTTCAGCACACTTTGGTTTGGAGCAGCTATATGGGAGATGGACAGCCAGGAAAGCTTTCCCCCTCCATTTCTTCCTTAGCCGTTCTGTTTTTCTTCAGGACAGAGTGACTGCTTGTTGTCAAATAATGCCTTCCTCCATTATTTCTCATCAAGAGTAATGGAAGGGGTGCTAGTATTGTGTCTTCTCAGACCCTAAAGGATCTACCAACACAGCCTGCTGAAAAGCCATTATATTTGAAGGAGCATTTAATTTGTGCTTTAGTCTTACTGCAGGCCATAAACAGAGGTGTGGGGATTTTTTAAGGGCTCATTTTTAAAGAGGCTTCAGGGTTCACAGCACTGCGGTGTTTGGCAGTCAGACAACAGTTTGCGCACAGTGTATACCCCTGGAAGTGACTGCCTCAGTGATTTAGCCTGAGTGCTGTTCTGAAGCTGACTGGAATAGATTTACTTGTTTGGGCCCATAATTGACTTGCCACAAAACAGTTTTTATCAATCAATGCACTTTAATTGTTACTTTTGCAACTGTTTCCTGAAGCAAAGGGGGAAAAAGCATTCCATAGGTGGCGTGACAGGATTTAAAAAAAATGATCGGACATTGCCAGCAAGCTGGGTGGGCAAATGTAGAATTCGAAAATCACTGCTGAATCCTTTCTGAAAAAACTGGGTAGATTCAGAATGATGCTGCCACTCTTAAACTGAATTTGTGACAAAGATTTTAAATCATATCTCACACACAAAAGCAGCTTGGAAAGCTGCTTTTAACTTCACTTTTGCTAATCCTCCTCCCCCCCCACCCCGCCCCCGTATCTGCAAACGTAATGCTACAGCAGAATTCCCAAGTGGCAATTGCAGGCTGGTCTTAGGAGCAGCAGACACTGTGCTAGGGGAGAACTTGCTCTCAAGGGCTTGCCAGTTTTCAGATGCTCCAAAATTTCTAATTTTTCAAAATCTTCTACGGGAATAGAGTGCACTAAGATTTTAATAACTTCTTTTGATAAGATACTGTATTGTAGTGATAAAATGCCTCCATTAAATCTCTCATCTTTTATAAAAAATGACTGAAATGTAATTCGATATTATAACTGGAAGGTGCTTAGTTGGAAGTAGATTTGGGATGTTCATTAGAGTCAGTGGCTTGGAAGGAAGCATTTAGATCCATTCCATCAGTTTCCATCTCTGCTAATGTCAGAGAAAACCAGTCTAAATAGCTGTCTGGGAAGATTTTCCCTCTGCGTTGCTGTGCTTTAAATTAGGTGATTATGAAGTTTTCAGTGCAGCTAAGTGCAGTGTATATTAAACTGAAGTAGATCTTATTATTTCTGAGGCTGTGCTTGAGCTTTTGATTTCAGGTTGATGAATTATCTTAGCAGTACTCTGCATATTAACTCACTTCCTACAATGGATGCAAATGATTGAGAGATGGGACACAGCTGGTTAACTCGCCTACCGCAAGTTAACTGATACTGCAGTGTTACAAAGCAGAACAAGTAGATGTGAAAACTGCTCAACTTTTACCAGCCCAGTATCTCTGCAAATATCTTCCTGTATTTCTCACGTAGGGGTTCTCAGTCAGATCCATCTGCTGGTAGCTGGTGACCAGCACCGAAACATTTATAGGCTATTAGGGTCCGCAGAAGATTGAGACCAACAGCTACCTTGAATTGTTCAGTTCTCCTTAACAGCAGGCACTATTTCCATTTAAATTTCTATTAAGCTTCAATTTCTATGGTTATTTTAGATTTCAGGGTAATTTTCCCTTCCTGCAACGTTGGTTTTGCAGACTCCAACCATGTCTGTTCTGCCACAATAGATGCCTGCTGCTACTAAGCTAACTAGTTTGAAGCTGGCTTAGGTTTCTTTCTACCACAGGGCACTCCCTGGCTGTCACATTCATACTGGCTGCAATATATATGTTCTGATAGCTATAGACAAGCTGGCACCATGCTATTCTTTTGAGTACCAGCTATACCCACTGCTAGTTAAACCAGACAAAATTTCTCTTCCATTTGCCTCCAGAAAGATTCATTTGTGCTCTCCTTTCACATTTCCCCTGGGAGTGTGCTGTTGGATCTCTTTATCTTCCCTTAAAATTTCTCTTTATTTGCTTTTACAGACACTTAACTTTTTTCCCCCTGTAACACTTAGGAGGAGAAAGGTAAAGCTTATGCAAAAGCTCATTCAAGGATGTTGATTTTGAAATCATCTACTTCTTGAGGGGATACCCTAGGCAAATTCCAGGAAAGTTAACCTGTCAAACCTCATTAGCCCTGCTTTTTCAAGCCCTGATACATCTTCCTCTAGTCTCTTCAACATTTATTAACATAATTCTCTTCATAATTCTTTTCCTAAATAAAATATGTAGGGCTTGATCTTACACTGAAGCAAAGTGGGTTGCATGCTCCAGCTCAAAATGCAGCCCCATACACTGCCAAAGAAGAGATTGGTTGGCAAAGATTTCTACATGCAATATCAACATTGTAAAAATTTCTACATGTAATAGTAACACTAAGGAGACGTAAACTAGCTTTGTACATATATAGAGTCTGTTTGCTCTTTATGCTGGGGAAAAAAACCAAAAAAACTTTAAATTAAGACCCTCAAAACCAGAGTATATCAAAATGCTCAGCCTGAGCTGTATAAACTTTGACACTGCATTGCTGAAGACATCGTTATTGTACAGGATATTTTTCAGAAACAGAAATGTGTAAATAATATTTCCCATTTTCACATTCTCAGCTACTCTGCATCTTTGTAACCAGCATTGTAGAGCACTGCTTTTTATTTGTTTCTCATAAGGTCTCTTGCAAATAAATATTCACAGATAGTGAAAATAAAGGACAAGGAATTTGTCTATGCAAGTAGAGAATGTTACGAAACCTCACAAATGTTTTCATTCCCAAGATGAACAAAAAATTTTTGACTGATGCTCATAGGCTCTCCTTGTAAAGTGAACCTCAGACATCCTTTACTCTTCACTAAGGTCTGTTGAACAATGAGTGAACTTTACAGAATTTATCTTTATTTAGCTGATCTGTTGTAAAGGCTAAAACATACGTTTTATACATATTGAACTTCTGGTTAATTATTTTTTACATGCATTTGCACTAGTTAAATTAATCCACGTTAAGTGACAGGGATGTTAACACTGTCCTGATTTAGTGGCAGTTATTATCATTCAGTATGTCTAGGTAGTGTTCCTAGAAGAAATCCTAGGACAACATATGCTTGCAACAGCAATGGGCAGTTAAATACATTATACTACAATTATATTTTATATATGTGTGGAGAACTTTTCATCAAAACACTGCATAATGATTGACTGCTGAATCATGTTCCTGCCAACAAGTGATGCATCAAATCAGTATGATTACAGTCAGGATTGAATCAGGAAATGAACTGTCAGAATCAATTGATGGTTATCTTGCTTTTGGAAATTTGTAGTTGCATCAGTCAGAAATGGACTTGAAAATGTGGGCCAATAAATGTGAATGAGCTTCAGAAGATAAAAGAATCACAGATCTGAAACTAAACACAATCTCAGAAATATTATATGATTTACTTTAATATAAGCTGATTTTAAATGCATTTTTAGATTAATAAATCCATCATGTAAATCACCAGCATAGAAATGGGAAAAGAAACACAGCAGAAAATTAATAGATCTTGCTTCTCAAATCATTGCAAATGGAGACGGGTTCCATGCTTCTTCCCCATGCAAGGTCTAATGATCCCAAATCCTGTTCAGGTCTAAATACTGAGGTCTTGCCAGAAGTCCACATAAAGCCTAATTCTAATTCTAAGAATTAGAATACTGCCAGGAAGCATTAGAAAGCCTCAGCGATTCAAGGTATTATAGATTTTTTTACACAAGGAGGGAAATTAAATTTAAACACCAGCCATAGGGAGACCTCCTCTCTACTCCTTTGTTACAGTGGAACAGAAATACAAGGAGGAGAAAGAACTTCCAGTGTGTCCTTGTAGCAGCAATCTCTGTTTCCAGTCTTTGTTTCAGTCACCGTGTAGCTTTCTGAAGTGCAGAAAATTTCAAGCAGGCCCTTCCAGACCCTAGAAAGGGCTGCCTCTGGGACATGCCTGGCTGGCATCCTGCTTCCTTCACCAGCCTCCCAGCCCTTGCTGTGCTGACTCTCAGAGCAGTCCTACCCCTCTTCTCTCTGCCACATCCCACTGCATGAGAGCTTCTACCCCCGAAAAATGCTACAGTGCAAGAGCAAGTGGGACTCTGCTCTTACAAATAAACAAAATTCAAACACTGAGAACAAGAAAGTAAAGCAGATACTGTCCTTCAAGCTGGATAACTCCTTTCTTTGGGACTATGACCAGTAGAGGAAATATATCTGCATCCCCTTCCATCCAGAAGCTCAGGGGAGCCCTCACCTGCCCTTCTTCCTCTTCCCTGAATTTAGTTCTCCCACTCATCCTATCAGCCCTGTACTGTAAACTGGTTCCTTTTAAAGTGACTTGCCTTCAGCAGAGGGATTTGGATGAGTCCCCATGGTTGAAGGTTTTCAAGATGCACTTGATCAGGGTGCTAGATAATCTCTAAGCTTCCTTTTCTCTGAAAGGTTGGACTAGATGAGCTTTGAAGGTCCCTTCCAACCAGGGCTGCTCCATAATTCTATGACTTTTTCAGGACTTAACTGAACCAGGAGAGATAGGACTCGAAAGGAGTGATATGCCATTAATGTATAAAAGTGAGTACTGGGTTGTAATTGGTGCCACAATAACTGAATCAGCTGTGTAATCTATATCTACCTTGCCGAAATGGCAGGTATAAACTCTGGAGCAAGGAATGGAAGCTCTCTCCTCTTCCCCAGATGTGACACCTCAACTAGTGGGCTGTCGCAGTGTCCCTTAGAGCGCTGTCCAGCGCAGCCACAGGCCAGCTCAGCCTCTCTTACTGCGGCAACGTGGGTAGGTTGGGGCGGCAGGCTGGGCGAGCCACCTCCTCCCTGTGGGGTCTTGGATCCCCACCTCAGCGACGGGCACGATGTTGGAAAGCACGACCGCGGTGACCGAATGAAGAGGCGGCTCTCCTGAGCAGTGTTCAGGGTGGTTTATTAGGATGAGAGGGGGCACAGAGCTCCGCACTCTATGCCTGCTGCCCAGAGAGAGCACCGGGAGCAGCCGTGCAACAGCTTATAACCAGAGGTGGGGAAAGGGGTGGCGACGACCGGTCAGCCAATAACAGAAAACTGGGGAGTAACTGGGGGTGTAAACCTTGGAACTAGGAACCAACCACAAATCAGCAGGAGGGGATTTCCAGGGCCCCAGCCTATCACTCGACGCCCTCCCTGGAGCTTTCCAGAAGCCAGGAAAGGGTCCTGGAGTGATAGACAGGGCGCCCAAGGGGAGAGAGAGGGGATTGACAACCTGGAATAAGGGGGAAGGGATGATTGACAGATAACAGGCAAAACTCCACTTAGGAGTAAACAAGTAGAAACCAATGCAGAAACAGGGGGGTACATGGAACGAACCAAATACAAAACTCAATATAAAATTACATAAAACCAATAAAACACACACACACACCCCGCCACAGTGGGCTACATCACTGACTCCATCAGTCCATTTTCCTTCTCTCTATTCTGTCTCAAGCAGGTGTGTTCCCCCTGTCACATAGCACTGAGACCTGAGGGTGTGGTGCTTGTCCCAGAGTAGTGAGATGTGGAGCTGAAAGGTTTGAGGGAGCAGAAGGAGTTTATTTCATCACTAATCATTGAGCTGTCCTGCAAGAAAGAGGCTGCTACCACATGGCTTGGCAGAAACCCTTGTTGCTTCTTCACCTTGGCTGCTGGAAGTTGCTCAAGAGAAAGCCAGAAGAAAAGGGACTTGATCGAACAAAGAGCTTGATGGGACAGCTTAATATCTTAAGCAGGGAAGCCACATGGTGAAGGAAGGGCATGTTCTTAGAACCTGGCCCCAGCAGGGAAAACGCCTTTGGCAATCCAAGGTCTGCTGTGCAGCCACAAGCTTGATGAGAAGACAGCTCCAGGGACTAGGAGAATGATGGAGCCTGCTGTGGTCCTGCAAACATGGAAGCTGTATCACAGACCACCTGGATGGTATTTGGATGTAATGATCTTCTGTTGATCTGAGTACAAAACAGTGATTTATGAATCACCAAAGCGTCAAATTGCAAGCATCTTCCCAAGGGGAAAAAAAAAAATCACTACTTTTTACACCAGACTAAGGTTGAAATGATCTCCTGGTCTAAGTACAACTCCTCTGTGTGCCAGCAGTGTGCCCAGACCTTCATCCCATATGTCTGTAGAGCACAGTCATCCACTCCCATTAGTGCTGGGACATTGTGTCTCCCAGAGGGCAAAGTTGAATGGCAGGAAGGATTCTCATGCCCTAGCAGTTAGGACATCTGGCTGAAAGCAGGAAGTCCTGAAATCTGTTAGCTTTTCCTTTGATAATGTATATGTTTTATGTTAGACAACTGTTGGATAAAAAAGAAATAATTGCAGAGTGTGCTGGAAGAGAGAGATCTATATCAAGCAGCATGACTTTGTTGAAAATATATGAGTGATAGAGAAGGGTAGTAGAGGTAGCAAGTGTTCAACAGCTAATTGGAACTTTTCAGTAGTAGCATCATGAATCTGTCACTTTTGGCTGTGTTAATTCGTGTTACATGGTTTACTTCCCACAGACCTTCGAGTATCAGAAAAAAGCAGCAAAACTAATGTGTGGATCTCAAAGGCTCTCTATTGGGACCAATATAACAACTATCGGGAAAGGGATTCAGGACTAAAGTGCTTGAAGAGTATTGTCTCTCCCACTGCATATAGAATCATGTTACTTATAAAACATGGAAAAATTCAATGCAAAAATTAAATATTGGTGGACGTATTTACTGTTGGAGTTTCCCAGATTTGAGTCATGACTGAAATGTTTGTGTAGGGACAAACATCTATAAATAGACATTTCAAATAACAGAATGAACATTGCAGTAGAATTCACTGATCATCACAGGAGATAGATCCTAGTCTTAAGTTTATTAGGAATGTAGGGCCTTTTTTGCACATTTTCTTGTATCCTCATACTATAAAATATTTACATGAGCCAAGCTAGTTAATCTATTTTTTTCAAAAGCAGCATCTAATTTTTTTTTTCCCAAATCTTGATTTAGATGACCTGCTGAATAATCTGATACTCAAACTTACTCTTTAGAAGCTCACTTGCTACTATAATGAAAAAAAATCCGTTGGGCTAAGTTCTTCAGCTTTCCAGTACTATGACTGGTTCACATAAAACTGGTGAAATAGGACCAATTTCTCATGAATATTATTAGTGAACTTACAGAAGGAAAAATTAGGACCAAACAGAAAAAAGTTAAGCATTTGCGAATCGTGCCAAGGACACCAATTTTGCAAAGAGCTCTACTGACTACAAGCAGACTTGCTGACTCCAGTTGAACTCCTAACAGTGTTCCAAGGTAACCATGTGCCCAAGGCATTGCTGGACATAGGTGTTAATCAATAAATCATCATTCAGCACAACTGCCATAACGTGACAAGCCTGAAGGAAAAGCACAACTCAAAAAGGAGAAACTTTGGAAGAGAAATGCTTGTTTCCTTCAGTGTTAAATTGTTCAGAAGTAGTTGAAAGGTGCAGGTGTTCTGTTTACATTGAGAAGTAGAAGTGTTCACCACAACAGAGGATGCAAAAAGTTGTCTGTCATTTAAAACTAACAGTGTTGAACTCTCTACTAAAACCCTTCAAATACATGATTTCTTGGTATTTTAAAAGATGTGTGTATATATACATATATGAAACAGTTGGGATTTTATTGAATGGTGTTTGATCACTGAGTGTGGCAAGCCAACCACCCTCCTCAAATCCACAACATGAAGACAAGAATAAACACTGTTTTCATTAACAAGCGACCGGGAATTTACTGCTTTAAAGCATGACCAAATTACCACATTAGCCAAATGTCCATAAACATATCCATAAATATTCAGGTCTGCACTCAGATTTAAGTAGATGAGAGAAAACTGGACTTAGCTCAGAGTGAAAATCAAGCAGGGCATTAAATCAGGTTACTTGCTTGAGCTGAATAGCAGATTCTGTATCACCAGAAAAGTGAGTGATGTGCACCCGTAACCAAGCCATAGGACTCCCACAATTCTTGGTGTTGGTAGGGTTACCACGAAGATTTATATGTGAGATATCCTCTGCTCATTTCATGTGCTAGCCTGACCCATATAAACTAAGAAATCTGGACTTGGATATATCCCTGTGAAGAGAGGCTTGAATCTCGCTTACACTGATCATGGAAGATCATTTAACCATAAGTATACTGGAATAGACAGAGAGAGGGAAGGGAAATGGAGCAGAGAAGAAGGAGATACTGCAATATTAGCTCCACCACTTCTTTGCTGGGAAATAAAGGACTACACCATCCTCACTGCCTGGAAGAAAGCCTCAGTGCCTAATTACTAATTAAAGAGAAAGTTCTTGGTTATGAACACCAACTGGAGATAAACATCAAGAATCCTGTGAGGAATATGACATAACCTGCGCTTTCATACCAGAATTGCCTCCCTCAGCAGCTCTAGCTACTTCTGTGGCATGCTGGTTTCTGCAAATCCCATTCACAGACTCTTTAGTTTGACTGTTTTCTGCAAAGAACCTGCTTCTGTGTAGTTCACAGCTGAGAGCTTCACTAGGCAAAACTGCCTGGAAGCTAAATGCTGCAGCACTCAGCATCCAAGGACCCTTGTGAATCAAGCCACAATGTATTGTTCTCAAATAGAAAATCCAAAGGTAGACTCCTTTGTACACATTGAATATTGATCTGATTTCTGAAATTGAAATGCACAACCTGTTCCTTTCAGAAGAAATATCTGCTCATAAAATAGCACTTTTTCTGAATGAATGAACTCTTCAATACCAAATTTGTGGGAGGAATGGGATTGTTTTTTAATTTCTGTGTCTCATTGATCTACCTGTTTATGAAGTAGATAAAAAATTTCAAATGAAAATATCTAGTCAAAAAAAGAACAAGTTACTTACTAATAATCCTAACCCTAAAATCCTCTCTCCTCTCCTCTCCTCTCCTCTCCTCTCCTCTCCTCTCCTCTCCTCTCCTCTCCTCTCCTCTCCTCTCCTCTCCTCTCCTCTCCTCTCCTCTCCTCTCCTCTCCTCTCCTCTCCTCTCCTCTCCTCTCCTCTCCTCTCCTCCTCTCCTCTCCTCTCCTCTCCTCTCCTCTCCTCTCCTCTCCTCTCCTCTCCTCTCCTCTCCTCTCCTCTCCTCTCCTCTCCTCTCCTCTCTCCTCTCCTCTCTCCTCTCCTCTCCTCTCCTCTCCTCTCCTCCTCTCCTCTCCTCTCCTCTCCTCTCCTCTCCTCTCCTCTCCTCTCCTCTCCTCTCCTCTCCTCTCCTCTCTTTTGATGTGTCTTCTTCCTATTGGTTTCTGGAAAGAAAATTTTTGACTCAAACTTTTTTAACAGCAATTGTTCAACCAACCCCAGTTCCAAGTGATTAACAGCCCTCATAATGCAGCAGCAAAGCCTGTATGTTTAGAAAAAGTTTATATATTTACCCACTGAGAATAAACACTGAAATATTTATGGCAAGACATAAAATCCTAAGTAGCTATTGCTTGTAAATCAAAATTTAACCCTCTAGCAAAAGTAATTGCTTTCCCACTATATTTCAATTGATAAAAATAATTAATAGAAGTATTAAGTATTATGGCAACAAAGTATGAGTTATATGTGGATTAGTTTTTAGCCAATATTCAAAATAAAAAACGGGAAAGTTCCAAATGTGCTTTACATATTATAAAATACGGGATTTTTTTTCTCAATATAAAAAGAAACAGAATGCTTTTTTCTTCATTGACATTTCACTTCAATAAGGCCAAACATGCCATGAAGCCCTATGATCTACTGGATTATTTATGGACTAAGTTTATTCTTCCTGTCTTTGTCACAAATAGTATTTTTGAATAAGAATTTCCCAGCCATTTTTAGTTGTAAGACAGAAGTTCACCTTCTTCTTTCACTGAGGTCAAATTTTAAAACTTCCATGTTATTTCATAACAAATTAACATTAGTCCCAGTCTTAGAAGAGAGATCCTCATTGCCTAACACCAAACTTAATACATCTTTACTTTCTATACAAAAGACAGGCAATTATGTTTACTACAGGGAAAAAAAAAATGTTCTGTATTCAGGTTGTCCCCAGCCTTGGGTGCAAAGGTAAATGAGTACTATTAGCCCAACTTTATGGATTTGAAATGTAAAGCTCTTGACAAAATGAAGACCAGATTCTTTGGTTACACTGAATAAACCTTGTTACATGAATAGATACATTATTTTTAGTGGGATTTAATGGTGAATCATTACTCATTTTGAATAAAGGGGTAATGAGTACAGCAACCATCTGTCACAATTTCACTTCCCACAGCAGGGATTAGGCATAAAATTGTGTTAGCAATTTTGATATTTCACCTCATGTAATGTTCAACTCTGGGCATACCTCACAATTTTCCAGAAAGTGGCCCAGTAGTCGAAAAGTTGCTGTGCATTTTTTTACAAAGATTTAAAATATCATTCATAAAAAAAGAAGTTATCTGTAACTACTTTGTTACTTTATATAAGGCACACAATACTCTGCCTTTTCCTATCAAATCTGTTTTCATGCAGAATGGGCTGGAAGGCTGATCACTATGACCTTCAGTGTCTATTAAATGGGATCAAATCCATTGACATTCTGAAAACACACAAGATTTTAGAAATGCTGTCATATTTTTATTATAGTTCTTTTTTACGTAGTTACAGTCTCTTTTCTTTGCTTTTGAACTACAACTCATTGCAGACTAAACTAAAAAATATTAATAGAGAGCAGATATTACACCTCTGGTAATGATCTTCAGCCTCCTATGGTGGAGGACCAGCAGGGACTAGAACAATGACCTAAAGTTTTGCCAGTTTCATGACATCAAAAGTTGTGAATCTGAGCTTGAAAGAGAGAAAAAAAAAAATTAATTGTTTCCAAACCAGAAAGACAGAAGAAAACCCGAAGAATTATCTTAGGTATTTTCTTGATATTACTTTACCTTCTTTTGCTTTCCCTCTTCTCTTCAAGAGATAGTTCAACCTGCTTTTGAAATTTACTAGTGCCTAACAGATCTGTTCTAACAGGCTCTGTTCTCCCCCTTCACAGCTCACCCCAAGGCAGGGTAGTCTGTAGGGGTTGTGTCTGGAAAATGCACAGCTCAGAACTCCAATGAACCTTGGGGTTCGGGTGCTGCTCCTCCCCTTCCTTTCACTGAGTGAGAGCGCTTCTAGATAGCAAACAGAAGAAAGGCAGAACTGCTCTGCTTGCTTCATAAGCAGTCTAGATAGTTGCTTCTACCCAGAAAACACTCATCTGGAAAATGATTTTTTTTTTCCTCAAACAAGCCTAGTACTCGTTAAAAGAACAGCATTTCTTCCATGGTAGATGCTGACTTCAGAAAGAGGCAAAGTCTCAAGAAAAATCCCAGGCTTGTTAAAGCAGAAGTGGGTGACATACTTTAGGTGCAGATGTAGATTGAGCATCCAGTTCCTGAAGTTTCTGAAATTCTCAGTTTTAGAGAATTTGGATTTAGATTGTTCATTTTTAGAAACAGGACATCTGTGGGATCTGGATTCAAGTTCAAAGCTGAGTGTTGGAATGCCAAAAGCGAAAGAGAGTCTAGGGCTTGGGCTTTGATATTCTAGACCAGAAGGGTTCTCCTGGACAGCAGCCACGTGAAAGATGGTCTGTCTCATGCTATCAAATGAGAAACCTCCCACGCTAGTGAGTAATGTAATGAGCTTACAGTCAGGGGGGCTTTTGCAAAAGCAATGACCAGTATGAGAAAGCAAAAGAAGAATATGTAAAATTGCCACCTGATCCTACCAGAGATCAAAGAATTCCAGCAAACAGCAGGTACTGTTGTGTTTTTGCACTTGTTAACTGATTGCACAAGAGGAAAGACAAAGGAGAAAAGCTTAGTCTAGGCATCTGCTTCTCTGTGAACTGTGACAAAGACATGAAGAGGCATTTACTTGTTATCATCAGCCCAGGGAGAGCCGTTCTGAGAATGGAAATGCTAATCATCAATCTCCCTGTGAATGCAATGTCTCTGTTTAATAGCTGATAGAGCGTCTCCAAAGGGGCTTTTTTTTGCTCTTTGTTTAAAATGACATATAATGGACCTGGACTTATCAGTGTCTCTAAATGCATTTTCTGTGCTTTATCCTTACTAAGGGATTTAGTCCGTTCTAATGAATATGTGCAGAATTGATTTTGAGCTTGGTATAATTTAATCCATCAATTTAACATTAAATTAATATGCGAAGGGGGTCTCTTTGTGGATGAAAAACAGAAGGGGAACATTCTTATTAATTTAAAATGGACTTGAGAAATGGAAAGAGGCTGCTGCTATTAGTATCTGCCACTGGGCTTAACCACTGGTTGGTGAGTTACCTTGTGTGAATACTGCAGCTGCTAAAGCCACGGGAGCCAAGAGATCCCTGGCACACACAGAGCCTGGAGCTCAGGAGGTTGTTGTCACCTCTCTGGGAATCAAACTGCTGAGAGATATCTTACCAGGAACTCTGGTGGTTGAAGGCTCCTCACTGTCCTCCCACCCAAAATGGTTTACTGCAGACCATCACTCCCCAGACAGTTTTTCACATGGAAGAGGTGTTCCAAACCAAAGACATGTCCCAAGTGCTGTTACGTGTTTGTGCCTATGATCAGATTTCACAGCTGACCCCTAGTTCTTGAATTTGACAAATTCTGAATAGGAAAAGATATCTGGAACAGGATGTTGTGATGCATCATCAACCAGCACAGTTTTAAACAATGCTTTTAATTCACCTATAGTGATCTAACAGAACTTACAAAGATGGCACATAGCAACAACTAAAGCATAAGAATTAATGATGTAATTTTTAGCAAGGAGATGCAAGGGCACTGGGAGCTGGAGCAAATTTGTTGAGAGCAGCATACTTTAAAAAATCTTAATCACAGGAACATTTTAATCACTCTTTTATTTTCCTTTGGATAAGGTCAGACTTACAGGCCTGTTGACTGATCTATCTGGATTTCCATTTTTAAGCAGCAGTAAAATACTAGAAAGGCCGGAGGAGTGGGAGAAAACTGCCTTTCAGCTACTGCTGGGAGTAACCCAGGAGGTTCCTTACTTTTGCCTTCAGCAGCACTTGGGAGCCACGTGGTCAAGACTTGCTGAGCCTGTGAGCAGGTTTCAAAGTTGCTGTTAGAACCCTTTGGGATTATGGACAGAGAATAAAATTTTTGACTGTCATTATATGAGATGACTATGTCATCTGCCTCTTGCTTTTTTAAGAGCACAGGTTCCCAAGAGCAGGAAGGTGGCAACAAAAGCATGCTGGAGCTGATCCAGGAGACCCAGAAATACTCCAGAGAAATGTAACAAGCCAAATCAGTGGCTTAGAACAGCTTCCACATGAAGGGAGACAACAGTAAACTAGGCTTCCTAGGTTTAGACAACAGAAGATATAATAAAAAATAGGAGGGAAAATTATTTGTTTATCACATCCAAGTAACCCATTGACAACCAAACTAAGTTAGCAATAAGAATTTAAAATATATGAAAGTGTTTTTTCATTATACATAACTACATTTTAGACTGCCTTGCTGTAGGGGATTGTAGGAGATAAAACTCAAATTCAGAAACTCACTAGAAAGAGTAGTGAGCTCATTTGTGAGTATGAATATTTTAACCAGAGATGTGGCTGCTCAGGTACAAATGATACCGTAGAAAAAAACAGGTTACTGGTACACTTTGTACAGGGCATCTTTTCTTTTATCAAATGATCAGGGCTTTTTTCCTTATGTGGCATCTACTCATTTGCAGAAGAAGTATCAACACTTGATAAGGAAGGAATGCAGATTCCATAGTGGGAATGCACTGATAAGTAACGTGAATCCTGGACAGAAAGACAGAATGGTCTTTACCCCTCTCCTAATAATATATGGATAATTTATCTTGCAGTATGATCATTCTGACACATTAAACTGATTTATATCACATGCGGATCAGGAGGATGCTTTTAAAATGATTCAATCTCATTTAATAATTTTATCCATTCAGGTACATGTCAGTTCAGGGAACTGAACCAGCAAAAGCAAAAATTGGAAAGCCAACTAGAGTGGAGCAGATATTGCCTCACCAAATGGAAAATACACATAGAGAAAATGTGAAAAGCAGAAGAAAGGTAATGGCCTTTGGGTCCCTTAGCTTTAGCTACATACCAAAGATGTGGTGGGTCTCTCTCAGATGAAGCACCTTCTGCTCACAGAATACTGCAACTCACATGCAAAATGAGGAGGAGAAAAAGGAAAGGCATCAACCAGAAAGGAAGACTTTTCCCTGCCTACAGCTCCTGTGTACAGCCCTTAACATCTTGGTAAGGCACTCGTCATCAGAACTAGTCCTCCTTGGAAAGGGCAGATCCTTCATCAGGGTCTTATAGCCCTGGAGAAGGAGCCTTGTTCCAGCGGCTTTGAGCAGAAGGGTGCAAACCACTCTCCCTTCACTTCCTCCCCATCACAGCTGTTACATACTCAACCCTGCAACTCCAGTACTTCTGGAGGTGAAACAATGTGCAAGGGTGGCAGGCCTTCATTTTTTAGTGTTTTCTTCTGCAATTCCCCTCCACCACTATTCACCATGTATGCTTAAATGTGTCAATAAGGGGAAAGATTCCTCTGCCTTGCAGAATGGGCCACAATAAATGGAAGAAATTTTTTCGGAGACCCTTTATGGTTCTAAATATATTCACTAGCTCCTTGCAAAAACCAGTCATTACCTCATGACCTAGTGTGTACTTTTGTCACTACAAAATTACTCTCATGTTTCAAATATTCAAGAGCTACAAGCACCAGCACACTCAGTTTGACCTATGACTTGCCATCATCACAGCTGCTCAGGTTGGTTTAGGTTTTGGCTTTAACTCTCACAGAGGTGGTAGTGTCTCGCCAGCAGACTTGCTAGGACAGTAAAACAATCCCAGTGTATGCACCCTGCTCTTGTGCACTGCCCTTTTGGGAACAAATCCAACATCACACCAGCAGCAGAGACCTGCTACAGCTGGGGCACTGGAGGAAGAAACACTGCCAAATTTCTTCTGCCAGTGTCAGATGGGAGGAAGTAGAGATTTTTTTTAATCTTTGTGAGACCTATGTCTTCTGTTTTCCAAACGTCTGTCCAGCCCATCTTTTGGAGGAAGAGGAAGATCTGGAGAAAAGAAGGTGAAGAGTTTGGGTTCAGCTACAGGGAACAACTGGGGCCTCTGTTTGGTACCTGGGGAAAAATGTCAACCAAACCTGACCAGACAGCTGTGTTGGCTTGCAACATTCAAAGCTCTTTGTGCTGCTGAGGACTTTGAGCTACCTCTCATAATGGTCCAGTCCATTAAATCTGAACAGTTAGTTTCTCTGGCAGCCTTTGGAGCAGGGCTTTTGACAGCAATATTTTGGAAATCTCAATCCCTGTGTCCTCAGGATAGCCCTAATCTAAGGAGTTTTGCTCCTTTAAAGAACTCCACCAAATGCAGATTCCATGGCTTGCCTTTGCAAGGGCTGAGCCTTTCACTTTGTACTGATTTTATCCATTTACTAATTCTAGTCCTTTGTACTATACCTTGCAATTTTCCTTGTACAAATGTCAGGCTTTTTTTTTCTTGATTAAGCCTGGAATCCTTTCTAAAACCTGATGCCATGTTCATCAGCTTTCACTTCTCTGATACTGAGGTAAATTTAAGCACAGTTTGTTGCATCACAGATAGGACAGTTTCATGTTTAAATTTTCTTGAATCTCTGCAGTGAGTATTGTCTACTGCTGACAACCTTTTACTAGTTATTTTATTGATTTGCCAGAAATTTTTTCTAAGTTCCTTAAGAGTAAAGGTACTCCTCTTGCATGTTTCTTGAAAAGAATGGTTGTCACACTTTCACATTGTTTGAGGGTTTTTTGGCAATGAACACTAAACAAAAGAATATTTTTTCTTGTTCCAGCCTTGTTTTCTGAATGCTTTTATTGAAAGGTAATTTTCTGGTAAGCTTACTGTTGTAGGTATTTGAAAATGTTTTGAAGTATTTTAATTTTTTATATATGTGCTATTGATTTAGTATTAATTACATCTAGTTTCTGTTAATGTCATATTTCAATTTATTTTTTCCTTCAATGGTTTGGTCACCAGAGTCAAAGCTCCATTTTCAACTGGTTGTTTGAATGTCAGTTCCAGTTTTTGAAGGATTCCAGTTTAGTACCAGTAGTCTTCTTACTTTACATTTTTTTCATTCTAACTAGGAGTGGGAGAATTTCCTTAATATGTGATATAACCATAACCTGATTGTCTAATAAGGGCCTTTAATAATACAGTAGTATTTATCCCCATAACATAATTTTAGAAACACTGTTATTTCTATTTTTACCTATTCTTTTTATGTGCAATTCAGTTTTTCACCATCTTCTTCCTGGATAAATGCTGTTTTCACAGACAGAACTGTGCAGGTAAGTTTTATGTAACTGTCTTTTAAAGGATGACAGCATGGCACGGGAATCACAGAGATGACACAGCTTTGAAAACAGCTGGAAAGAGTCCCTTTTGAACTGCAAAGTTACGCAGTTCAAAATGTTCAAAGGGTAGCTGATTTTCTTATTTTCCAGCCTTGTTGCCTGAGTTTACTGGGAAAGAAACACAGTGGCACCTCCCTGTTTTTCAAGGGTGAGATCGTGCTTGAAACCAGGTGAATAGAGAGGCAAAGTCATAGCATGGAATTGCTAAAAGTCTGTTAACTGCTTGATCTCCAGAAACATTATTTATGGAATTTTTTTTCCCCCTCAGAATTCCAAGAGTGAATCTGTTGAAGAATTTCGCATGGAACTGCAAGGCATACTCTGTTTACTGACAGTCATAGCACATCTCCGTCAGTGGCTGGGATGCTGGAACAAGGGAGGCTCCATCATCTGTGCTGTAACAACACTGAATGAAAAATGTCGCTGAGAGAAGTCGTGGTAACTAGACAAGACACATGGTGGAGTTCTGCTGTCTAGACAACACTCAGCACTAACCATTATACCAAGCTTGTAGGCAGCCTTTCAAATCAGCAAGACCATATAGCCATGGAAGATTTGATATAGTGCAAATCACCGTTTTTAACCTGCTGAGAGCATGTAGTGGATGACAGGAAGAAAAACAGTCAACTTACCTGGTTCATCTCAAATTCTGCCTCACTACTGAGAAGAAAAAGGAATATAACCTGAGAAGATCCATATGGTTGAAGAACTTTGTAAAAACCACATAATGCCAGATGCCTTATCAAGAAACTGCCTGTCTAAGGTAGGGGAAACAAAGGTGCCTGTGACTCCGCTGGATTTGATCTCAGTAAAAGCCTGAGCTCAGGAGAGTGGCTGAAAGCTGGCTGACCCAGCAACCCAATCAGCAGCATCACGGGCTTGTTCAGGGCAGCCACGAGGCTTCCAGTGGCTTCCAGTGACACTCAACCCTTTGCAGAGTGGTGCCCACAGGTAGGAGGCTGTGATCTCCAGAGGCCACAAGAGCCTGTGCCACCAGAGAGTCGCTGATGAAGCGGTGTCAGTTTCCTCCCTACTCAGGAGTAAAATAAGAAGGAATGATTCAACTTTGTGCAGCCTAGATGGTCTAGTGGGAAGTGTTCCTGCCCATGTTGTGTGGGGGTTGGAACTAGATGATCCTTAGGTACCTTCTGACCTGAACCATTCTGTGATTTTAAACTTCCTCACAGACTGTCCCCAAAAGCCTCTTTTCCTTTGGTTTAACCCGTCAATGAGCTGTCTTAAAAGGGTGCACAGATGACACAGGTACCCAGAAAATAAATCTAGAGATCAGTTGTTTCTGTGAGAGGGGATGAAAAAGGCCTACTTAGGGCCATAGTCTGAGTGGTATACAGAGGGTTTTCTGTGTTGGGGGGAGAATAAGTTCATAGCATCCTATAAATTATTGAAGAGAGTAACAGTTCAGGGAAGGAAGCTGGATTTGAATGTAGATGAGAATTGTTTACAGCCCCAAAGTGTAAGATTAGCTAAAAATATTAGGGGTTTTGTAGTCCCATACTTTATTAAGCTTTTAAAACACATGTAGGTTTTAAATTCTCTTCTGCATTCAGAAAGGCTAGAAACAAACTTCTTCTTTTTCTTCTCTCCTGGAAAGAAAGGAAGATCCTACATGTCTTTGAAGCCTCTGTAAGAGGAAGCTTTAAAACTAAAGTTGTAATGGAGCAAAAAGGAAAATCACAAGTTGGCAATGCTGACCTTTGATCTAGGAGAACCAAGATCTACACAGATTTCTTCCTGACCTTACAGCAAATAATTTAGCCACATTGGCTCAAGCTGGCAGAAAATTGACAGGTCACGGAGAGAGTCCTCCACACTGCAGACAACTACACAAGATACCTCTATTATTTCAGACTTTTTAAAACATTATATAGGTGTTTTGCCCTCCACAACTCCTATTAGAGGGCTGTTCCAGAACCTTGCTTCTCTGGTACTTAGAAATCTTTTTCTAATTTCCAGTCTAATTTTATTCATGACTGGTTTATACTAATTTGTTCTTTGCTAACATTATCTTTTTCTTAAATAGCTCATTTCCTTCTGTGGCATATATCCACCTGCTGAATTTACACAGTACAGTCTTAAGTCCTCTTGCCATTCATTTTTCCAGGACAAACAAGACAACTTCTTTTATATTTCCTTTTGTTCTGTAGGCTGCCTACACTTTACCATCATGCTCACTTTACCATCCTTCTTGACCTTTTCTGTGCTTTTGCATGTTTAAATGATACTTTTTTTCACACCTATTATTTTCTTTTTTTTTTTTTTGTCCCACAATGAGTGGCCAGAAATATGTATAATTTGTGGAGGATCTCACCAGGGCCTTATATAATACATTAGTATTTAAATTTGTATTTGTATACAAAAACATTTGTCTCAACAAATGACCTTTTTTTCATTCTTTCCCTGTTCACCTCATAATGTTGTAAATCCTAGTTTTGGATACTACAGATAAGTCTAAGTCCCCTAAACTTATGAAGATATATTCTGGCAATAATGGTGCTATCCTTGAAAGTAGCTCTGTTCTAAAAATCTGCTATAGAACCATCACTTTGTGCACTTGTGTGGTTACAGAGCTAATGCTTTCTATGCTTAGGAAGACTCATAAATGGTAAAAATGCAACCCCCATTAGGATATAAGGACTCTGAAGGGGAGGGAAGGAAGATAGCTGATGAATATCCATAAAGACAACCACATCTCAGGTATCACTTTCTTTTCTAAGCTAGCTTTTATTTCTAGATTTTGATTTGGTGGTTTTTTGGTTGTTTTTGTTTTGTTTTGTTTTATTTGTTTTGTTTTGTTTTCTGGGCAGAGGGCAGGATGTTATTGATGTCTTTAAAGTTTTAAACTTTTTAAAGTTTCTTTTTCAACAGATGCACGGTCACCTTAAAGGGAATTAAAATAGTCTCTCCTTTATCTGTAACTGGATTTTAAAGTCTATAGGTGAGCAGAAGCATCAAACCTAAACACCCTTGTGAAAGTTTAGTGCTTGGAACATGTATGAATGACGGGTTTTGCAAGAACACCCTGGTACCAACATTACTGGTGTTGAGCTGCTCTTGGTGGTCTCCCTAAGGAAGGCTGAGTTCAGACAGAGTGAACCCACACTGCCAGGGGTCTTTGCACATGTTAACCAAATTATCCTGCCAGACTCTGTCATGCAGAGAATGTGGAGCTCTAGGAGGTTTTAGATAAGGTTGAATAAGACACGGGAGGTTATATAAGTGAGTATTTCCTGAGTCAGTGGAAAGAAAGACTGCTTTCCATGTGCAGTGTGTGACAGCTTAGATTTACCTATGAAAATTATGAGGACACTCATCATCTGCCACAAAAGAAACACAGCAGCAGCTCTGGGAAAAACCGTTTATCTGGAGTCAGTGAGAAGACTCAATATGAAGGATTTTCCTTGTTGTCCTGAGGTACTGCCCACTCAAAAACCCATCTACATGGAATGATAACCTGGAGACCAAGTGTTCAGAGATTCATTTAAGAGCCTAGCAGGATCCTGAGCAATATATTTAAACAGGACAAAGTCTGTCACTGAATCACTTTAATTCTGTCTTCCTAAAGCTTATGACTGGCAGGACATTGGCTGTGATTACAGCATGATAAATTAAATGGTCAGACAACTTTCTTCGAAATGCAGACAAGTCCAGGGTAAAATGCTCTCATTGTAAAGCAGTTCTACCTCATTAAGTGAGTGTCATGAAATTCCTCCAATAATAAAAAAGAATTTCCCACCTTGGTGTTAAGGAGTTCTCTTCAGTGGCTGAGAGCCATCTGGATCCATATTTCTGTGCTAAAATGGACAAGCAATCACCACGGCTCTTCACAGAAAAAACAGGATTTTTTTATTTGGGTTGGAGGGAGAATGTCACTGCTCTGTATTCTCTGTACCAGGTGTACCTTCCTAGAACCCTGCCCAAAAGGTAACTGAGTTGTCTCACAGCCAAGACAAGCAGCCACCATGGCAGCCTTGAGCCTGTGAGAATCAAGCCCACTTCTGTGTAGGCTTCATTGTCACAGAAGTGAGGTACTGCAGTGAACACTGAAGTACCGAAAGGTAACACACACAGTAGTCCTGCAAGTATTGAAGCTGTACTGTGGTCTGTATCTTTATAGAAGAAGAGCATTTGCCACCCCAGGAATCTTAGTATTGATTCACAGTGTCACTAAAAGACTGAATCACAAGTACCTGGACTGGGAATATCTACTCCTGCAAAGCCACAATCTCCTTTTTTCTTGTCTCTGCAGTTATATTTCAACACTCACCTTGCCAACACTGTGAAGAAAGACTGTCAAGGAGACAGTAATAGTTTATCTTCATTTTAGTGTCTTATTTTTTTACGTTTGATGAAATAGGACAAACATAGCTGTGTAGGGGGACACGAGTTACATAACACTGGGAAGTCTTTTGCAGTCTGAATCTGGGGTTAACAAGGTCCTGACAGTCTGGAGGAGGTTCCATCAATGTGTGCTTGCCTTCCAAGCAGGCTTTGTCCCCATCAGCCCTGTTTCCAATTGAGTCTCAGTGTAGACAAAGAGTCATCTATGTCTGCAAACCTCATGGCATGCCTGACTTTTGATCAAGTCATGCACACAGAGCTAAACTCCTCATGCTTTTGTTGTAGGGACATGTTTACATACTGCAGCTCTCCTGCAGCAGTAACTCAGGGAGATGCGTTGGTCTTGGCCTTTTCTGCAGGAATTGTCAAAATTAGGGCCAGGTTTAAATGTGACCACAGGCACACAGAATGATTGGATCTTCAAGCATAAGTTATCCACATCCTTCTCGCTGAGAGCTGGACACAAGACTCTGCTTGCAGTGACAGAACAAGGGGGAATAGTTTTCAGCTGAAAGAGGGTGGATTTAGATTGCACATAAGGAAGAATGTTTTTTGTGACAAAGGTCTCAAAGCACTAGAAGAAGTTTCCCAGAGAAGTTGTGGATGTCATATCCCTGGAAGCGTTCAGGGCCAGGTTGGATGGACCTTGAGCAACCTGGTCTAGTGGAAGTTGTCCCTGCTCATGGTGAAATAGTTGGAAGCTTCTAATTTATGATAATGGTTTTCAAGTTATTTGATATTTTCCTTTTTACAGTAGAATTCTAATATGATTTCTTCAAAAAAAATATATAGAATCATAGAATCATAGACTAGCTTGGGGTGGAAGCAACCTTGAAGTTCGTCTAGTTCCAAACCCCTTGCCATGGCCAGGAACAACTTTCATTGGATGAGGTTGCTTAGACCCCCACCCAGCTTGGCCTAGAATATTTCCAGAGATGAGGCATACCTGTCTCTTGCAAATTTTCTTTGTCGAAGCTTGCTTTAATCTCCTTTTCAAAAGTCTTCTTATTTTCTGGAATTCTGAGGCTTGTTTGCTCTATGAGATTTTGAATTTGAATATATTATGGTTACCATTACACTGTGGCCCTTTTTTTTTCCTGTTCATTCTCTGACTAAGCACTAAGAACAAGTCATCACTTTGTGTCCAAAATTCAGAACAAATCATGCTCCTTACACAATTCATGCAGTTTACAGGAGAGCAAGTGAACTCATCAAATATTTCCAGGGTTTCTCTCTTTAAAGCTTTCTTAACCTTCCATAACACATCAACTTTTATGACCATGCTAATAGGTTACTCGCAATATAGTCTCGATACTAAATGATTTTAGAAATACATGGAATTAAATTCCTTAGGTATATGACAATAATTATATATTTAATGACTTTGCCTTATTAACTCTAAACCTGGAATGTCACTCATTCACAAGCTACCTTGATATATCCAACTAATTACAAGAGCTTGCTGGCATTTCTTCTACTAGGTTGTTTAAAGTTTGTCAATTTTGGTTCATCTCCCGCAACTTGCCTTAGATTTGTATAGCAATATGTCATATCTGAACTTAGTCTAATTGTCTGTTTTTATGCTTCCTAATAAAAAGGTACTTTACTGACACAGTTTCTGAATTTTACTGATTTGGGTCTGTCTTTCCCCCATATTTACAGCATGCATCTAGAATCAGAGATTCATTCACATTGGAAAGATCCTTAAGACCCCCAGCTGAGTCCAGCTGAAAACCCAGAACTGCTAGGTCCACCAATACCATGTCCCTAAACACCACACCTATGTCTCCTTTCAATGCCTCCAGGGATGGTGACTCAATCATTTCTCTGGGCAGCCCTTTCCAGTGTTTCTTCTTTCACTGGAAAAAAAAAAATTCCCAATGTCCAGTCTAAACCTGGCTTAACCTGGGACCATTTCCTCTTGTTCTATCACTCGTTACTTGGAGAAGAAGCTGACCCACACCTTGCTATAAGATTTATTGTAGCTGTAGGGAGGCATAAGGCAATGAGTCTCCTTTTCTCTAGGTTTAACAACCCCAGCTCCCTCAGCCACTTCTCATATGTAGTTTGCACCAACCCCTTCCCCAGCTTAGCTGTTCTTTGGACATTCTTTTCCATCACATTCTTCTTGGACGACTTCACATGCAGAGGATAGGTCACCCTAAAAGTGTTTTCTTTACCTCTGTTGGTATTTCCTGTCCACTTTCCTATAATCTTCCTAACTTTCCTCATAGTCTTATCTGCGATCCAGTAATTTTGTGGGTTTTTTGGTGGTGTGGTTTTTTTGTTTTGTTTTGGTTTTTTTTTTTTTTTTTTTTTTTTTTTTTTTTTTAAATCGAGGTGGAACTTATATGGGGAAAAAATGTGTTTGTAAAAATTGTGTTTTATCTGCAGTTTGTTCCTCTCCAGGTTTATTATTTTGCTAATATTTTTATTATTTTGCTACAAAAAGTTCCCTAAGTTCTGAGACTAAAGGTTGTTATTCACTGAAGACAATGAAATACACGGTCCATCAATAGCTCCTGGGCAATTTTTCACAAGAGGTAGTTGTCTGGAACATTCTTTTTCCTCTCTCTTCAGATTTTTTTATTTTATTTTGCCAATTACATGAAACATTACTTCATCTCTTATTATTCTCTTGCCATTCCTAATAAGCTGTGCTTTAATTTAAAACAGCAATTTACAATTCAATTAATATATAACAACACAATCCATTGTAATCACGATGCGATAAATTTGTGTTTTAAGTAATTTTTAATGCTCATAGCAGCTGGATCTGTGAAGTGTGGAAATAGCTACCATTTTTCACCATGTGCAATACTGCCTGTGCAAAGCATCACTTTTTAATTATATCACCACCAAAGCTCAATGTAAGGAAAATGGAGCAACTAAGAAGAGCAAAAGAAGAGAATTTTTGCTTCAGTTATACAGTTAATACAGAAAATATAAAAGTAATGCCAGTACACAATTTAAAAAAACCCAAAAAACTGATGTAAAGGTGAAGTCCCAGATGCAATCACTATTGAAAGGTATGTTTCGGGTTAATATTTTTTAAAAAGTAAAGGAATAGGATTAATTAACCTCCACCAACAAAGAATTAAAAGATTATTACGTCTGACCTGAAACTTATTTTTTAGAAATTGCAGATAATGCATGATTTGTTAACTGGTGGATGCTTTCTGCAACTTCTTTTGTGACAGACATGTACTTTTTCAAATCTCTGCAGTTCTTAACTATGTATTAAAAAATATCCCAAAGGGCTAAGTTGATAATTTCTCTGACTTCAACAAAACTATTTGTTCCAATGTAATTATACCTTTATTTGTCTGTAGTTTAGATGTTAAATAAAAACCATTAAATGTCACCTGGGAAAAGGATATAAATCCTCTTTCAAGTTCTACTGCCAAAGAGGAGGTTGACTTCTTAAAGTAGATCCTCTCTTCTGCTCCTACCAAAGCTATTAGGACTTGCTGTGATCACAAGCTTTTGCCACTACAAAAATTAATCAGGATGAGAGATTTTCACTCCTCTGTCAATGCTTTTACTCTTTAAACAGGAGTAATTCTATTGTATTGAAAGGAATTGCATTGGTGTAATTGCAAAATCATAAAATGTTCTCACTAGTTTTTTTCTTTTTTATCTAATGGAACATTAACATAGGGGTTTTCTGTAACCTTCATTTACTTCTAAAGGAACTTCAGTACAACAGTTTTCCTTTCATTTCCCATCCCAGCAGTGGGCCCTATGTCAGTTTGCTCCTGGTCACACAGAGAGTACTCATCAGAATTAATAATTCTGTACTTGAGGCTTACAGTTTTTGAAAATGGGAATTAAGTTGTTTTCCCCAACCTCTTATTTGACTTAGATTCCTTCTTTAAACTTAAATGCTTAAAAGAATTTTTTAAGCTTAAAAGCTTAAATTGTAGAAAAATGTTCCCACAACTATGAAAGATCATATATGAAAAAAAAAAAAGAAGACTCGATCGAAAAATCAAAAAAACCCTCAACCCAACCTGGAATAAATTTGGATATATATCCCCTCTTATGTTACTGGATAACAAAGATATGTCTTAATTAATAGACTGCTATGGTTTTCACATTTCTGCAGGTCAATAGGAGAAGAAAATAATTTTAAAACAAACAAAAATATTTTATATTATGTATACAGAAGTGAAGATACTGAAAATTGTCAGATTTGAAAATGTATCTATGAGTTGATTTTCCTCAAAAGAAATATTTTTGCACGGGTTATTTCAATACTAATCTTGTATAAATGCATACAAAATAAATATTCACATTCTTTTATGACAATCATTATACCACTTGTGGAAAAATACAGTGTAAATGAAGTGTGAGGGGTTTATTATTGGAAACCTCTGTGTATCATAAAAGTCCATTTGAGTTTTGAAATTGGATGTACATTGAACAGAATCAGGACCAGGACCCCAAAAATGTTAATTTCCTACTATTCCTTATTCAAATGCAGAGATAACGTCTCTGGCAATTGCACCACAGACAAAAAATATGCTGTTCTTTTATGTTATTACTGGCTTTTCAATTCTTACATTTGTCATTGATATATGTGGCATGAAAGTAAAAAATGCATACATAACATAAAGGCTGAGTAAATATACATTAAGGAGAACTAACCCATCAAGTGATTTTACCCTTATCTGCATTTGCAGGTTGGTTAGATCCATCAATGTATGTACCTCCAAACTCTGTAATTCCATTATAGAGGTAAGAGGAAGAATGTGGGAGCCTTCGAGGTGACGCCATGCATCGTATAGTGAAATCCAGCAAAGTTTCATTTTCAAGTATCTGGTGGAGAAGTGGCAAAGTATCTCCAGTAATTTTAAGGACATTTTCCAAATGTTTATTTAGATAAAAGATAGATAACAGTAAAACTATAAAACCTGCAGCCAGATAACTAGGTTTTATTAATGACCTGCCATATACCGTGGCTGGATAATTAAAGTTCTCCCTTCCTCCTAACCCCCTCCTCCCAGAGAAGGGGAGAGTGGACAAATTTATTTGATAGTTTGATAACCAGGGGACACTGGTTGAAAACTATTGATATAATCAGGGCCTATTCAATTTGCTCACGACAGACCCTCCTATCTGCTAATTTCACCTGTGAATAGTTAATTATGCCCCAGATGCATATGGTCGAGCCATTAATAAAATTTGTCTGTCATAGCTTTCTGTATATTCTTTTTTGTCATCCTCATGTGCATTTTATCTATGGGAATCTTTCCATCTTTTTTTTCCCTTTTAACATCACACAAGACAGATGTTAGTGCTATTGGTATTTCAGCAAGGCTACGTTATAGATGGCATGCAGCAAGGATCAGGATTGCACTTTTAGCCTGTAAAAGACTGGGCCTGTGTACATAATGAAGTTGCTGAAGCATGAATGATAATGGAGTTCTTAAGCATTTCATATTTTCAAGCTATGCTTAGGGAATTTGCTTCCAACTAAACAAATGCAAGGGAAAATGTGTTGGACTTTTTATTTATTTTTTTTCTTTTTCTTTTTCTTTTTCTTTTTCTTTTTCTTTTTCTTTTTCTTTTTCTTTTTCTTTTTCTTTTTCTTTTTCTTTTTCTTTTTCTTTTTCTTTTTCTTTTTCTTTTTCTTTTTGTTTGTTTTGGTTTGTTTGTTTGTTTGTTTGTTTATTTGCCAGGCTCATAAGGATTTTTTACATATATAGGATGGCTGTTTCTACTTTGCTTCCTTTAAATCCGGCTGCTGTCCCTTTCTTAAGATATTTCTTTGGGTGAATGTAGGTATCAAACCCCAGATTTTCTCTCTCCAGTCATCTGAATTTAATAAAGTGAATATTGTATGCCAAAGCAATTTGCTTTAATCTCTCAATGGCCTCTCAGGACTCAGGAAACTTCTAAGCTTCACATCAAATTTCCCTAATTCTGCCATTTCCTCCAGCTGGGAAAATTTTCTCCCAGTCTTCCCCAAAGAGACATCTTATTTCATCAGGAAAAAATTGTTTATTCAGAATACTGCAGGTGAGAACATTTGCCTAATGTCTCTGAATGTAAGTATCTAAGGAATAGTAACGAAACTATGAATAGGTAATTTTCCCCCAACTTTTCCTTAGTATTTTTATCAGACTGTTTCATTCACTATCCAAATGTAGTCCTTTGAAGATGCAGAGGGCTACTCTCTCCTTTAAGGCAGCCTTTTTTTGATGACAAATCCTCCTGGTTTCCTTGTCTGGCAGTTTTGTTTCTTCCCTGGCCTATGCATTACAGTAAAGTCTTGTGCTCTCCCCACTTGAGAAGGGCAAGATGGAGAAGGTCACGAACAAGGGACAGACCCTGGGCCTTGCTGGCCTCTTCAGCAGCAGACATCATTCCAATATTGTCAGAAAACCAAGCCATACCTCAAGAAAATTAACAGAGGATCTCCTAAATGCAGGGTGGGTTGGAATTTGGCCTCCAAATTGATTGATGAGTCTTGAAACCTTAACTTCCATTTTACTTATTAGGTCTTTTGGGTCCAGTCCTCAGTATGATAACTGTGATTATCATGATGTGGTTTTCTTAACAATTCTTTCTCTCTGTTAGTCAGCCTCAAGCCTGATTGAGTTGTGAATCTTTCTTTCCAAAGAGCTGAGCTGGCTTCATGCATTTTATGTTTCATGAAATCATTCATTATGTCAGGAAAAGAAATATTCTAGAGATTCTTGCTACCAAGTTTTCCTTTGGTGTATTTCTCATCCCTTCTTTTCAGCTTTCTAGGAACTTTGTTGAATGTTGGAAGCTAAATGATAAGGGGAAGCTTGGATATTTTGCTTCTCTCACATTTTTTTTTGTTTACTGCCCAGTCTCACTGCGTGACAGTGCTAGATATTCTTGGCAGGTTGCTCTGCTGTAGTCTTCACAAGATGATCATCAGTGGAGGAGAGCAAAGGAGGAGCTGGAGAGCAGATTTGGGATGGCACTGTTATTTCTGAGTGGGAACAATGCTTAAAGCAACGTAGTTAAAGCCGAAGAGCATTAACACAGACAAAAAAGCAAATTATTACATCTGGCTGGAATCTTTTAATGTCATTTTGGTTAATGCATAAAAATGCATTTAAAGTTATAGGTTTGGCAAAAGTAATCCAATTCTGACATGAAAATTTTGTCCATCAATTAAATGGAAACAGTGACTTGAAAAAAAAAAACATAAAACCCAAGGAAAAATTAGTAAGTTTTAAAGATTCTCATTTTCTTGAGTGGAAATCTGTATTTCTTTGCTTTTATTAAAGAATTATTGATCTCAGGATGGGTTGCTAACATTTAATTGACATTTTCATGTGGTGGCATTTTTGTTTAAATTTCAGAGCCCTAACAGGATTTGTAACCAATGACACTGTGAATTTTCACCCTCTACATTGTACCAGAATCCATTCAGGATGTCTGAGAAGGTGGCCTGGTCTCCATGGGTCAAATTGTATTGCATGATCCCAATTCTAGGAATGTAGTCTCATACAGAAGGAGAAAAGGAAAATTCGACCATTATATATTGGGCACCACGATATAAAAAGACATTAAGCTATTAGAGAGCATCCAAAGGAGAACAATAAAGATGGTGAAGGGCCTAGAGTGGAAGCTGTGTGGGGAAGAGCTGAGGTCACTTGGTCTGTTCAGCCTGGTGGAGATTGAGGGGTGACCTTACTGCATTCTGCAACTTCCTTGTGAGGGGAAGAGGAGGGGCAGGCACTGATCTCTTCTCTATGGTGACAAGTGACAGGACCTGAGGGAATGTCCTGAAGTTGTGTCAGGGGAGGTTTAGGCTGGATATCAGGAAAATGTTCTTCACTCAGAGAGTGGTTGTGCACTGGAACAGCTCCCCAGAGAAGTGGTCACAGCACCAACCCTGACAAAGTTCAAGAAGTGTTTGAACACTACTCTCAGGAGTTGGGCTTCAATGATCCTTGTCAGTTTCTTCCAACTCAGGATATTCTATGATTATTTTCTATGATTCCCAGTAATTGTCCTCTACCATCCCACTAATTTCTGTGGAGCTGCTTTGGTGCCTTCTGCTGTTTCTGCTGTTGTTTTGGGGATGTTTTCTACTCAACTTCTAAAGATTCCTTATAAAGCCCTTTTGGTATTAACAAGAAAAATCCAAAATTATGAGTTGGCTTGCTCAGAAATAATGACTTTGGCTTAAAAAAGTAAGGGGTTGGATGAAAGAAAAATCTGGTGTTCACTGACACTTTAGTTTTTGAAACTCTAGGGTGAGTTGAGGACAGATTTAATTTATTCTCCACAGTATGAGGCACAGAAATGCACTTGTTTAAAGTTAAGGCTCACAGTGTCCCAGCCTGTACAATGATGGTTCAATTGGGTTGAGGTCTCAAGAAAAACAGGTCTCCTCTGTCAGCTTCTTTTCTTATCTGCTCATACTTTTACAAGCAGGGTGGACACAATGATGGTGAGTTACAGAGAAATCTAAACTGAAGGCCAGAAAAAGAACACTGAAGTGTCCAGCTTTCTGTGGCTTTTGGCAGTTGCTGTTCTGTTAGTTTGCAAATTCAAATTCCTCTTGATTACACACACACACACACCTTGATTACATTGATTTGGACCCAAACATTATGTAAACATTGGGACAACAATTCCGTGAAGTTACGTGATGCTCAGGGAACTTCAGTATTTCCTTATGGCCCCCAGGCAATCTTACAGAATTTTGATATTCATCATTCTAGACTCCTGGCCCAAGTCTAGACTAAGGGTTTTTCAATCTTCTTTCTAAATGCTTTGCTGAAGTAGCTACTGCTTTTATATAGTGTAGATGGAGGTCCTAATAGGGTACTTTCCATGAGAATTAACCTGTTCTGTAAAGCATTTCCAGTTCAGAGCAGTCTTATTTGTCTAGGCAGAAATACAGGACCTTGAAGAGAGAGAAACATAATTATGAAGCAAAACATAAACAGCTTTTGACTGAAGGTAGAATAAGTATATTTTTATTTTACTTTTATATTTTTATTTTACTTTTATTAATGGAAAACATACAGACAGCAAGTAAGAATGTTTGGTATTTTAGAAGAATGAGGCGTTGATGGAGGAAGGAGTGAGATCTCTCTCCAGAAAGAGTCACAGCCATGTTTTAAGGTCTCATAAAATGAACATAAGCCACAGAGTTGTGCAGCCACAGACTGTATGGTCATAATTTTCTCTGGCTGAGCTCTTTAAAAGCTTGTACTGGATAAATCTCCCACTGGATAAATTTCTGGTGCAGACAAGGAGTTATACTGTGCTGGAAGCCTTTGGCCAAGGATTCATCTAAACTGTCCATGTTGACAGACAAATCTAAGCTGAGCCCAAGAGGCAAAGAGGCTCATTGGTTCCTTGCATCTAGTTGCCACAAAATTTCAGAGTGTTGCAACCATAAAAGCTAGTCCTCTGCCTGATTCTTTGGCACGGAGAAGGAGACCATAATCACAGCAGCCTCTCTGCGTCTGAAGTCTGAGTTAGTGGAGGTAGAATACCTCATGAAGATATCTTGTATCCCTAACCATACTAAACTTACTAATTTACACCTTACACATCTAGTTTACAAGGCTGAGCAATTACCTCCCTTAATTCTCATTGATCATAAAAACATAATAATGAGTAACATCTTATCTGTTTTATGCAGCTTTTTTTGTGGTTGTCTTCTGCTTACCAGGCTCCCCTGGACACTCCATAATTGTGCAGAGTGTTTAGTCAACCTGAGCCTGAAGACAATGATGAAAGCCATTGCCTTCAATTGAGTTTCAAGAATGCACTTCAATCCACTTCCCATGACATCACTAAAATGCAGAGGAGGGACAGGGGATGCTCTGAGTTCACTTGGAGCCACACATACGAATCTCTGCTACCTGTTCTCAGTTATGCTCATCTGAGTAACAAGATATTTTTATATACGTATATATGTATGAGTATATGTATGTGTGTGTGTATGTGTGTGTGTGTGTGTATATATATATAAAATATATATAAATGTATATGTATTTACCTTGTTGATACCATCAATCTTTTCAAAGTCAGTGACTGTTAATTTTTCAGTATTTCATAGTCATTCCAAGCTGGATTTAATTACATCAACCTATTTCAAAACTATCTTCCTTACCTCATGTAGTGCATTAATTTGGTTTATATTGTGTTTCATTTTTATATTGGGTTTTGTAATGGTTCCTTCTGTACCACCCTGATCCCTTGGAAAATGTATCATGAGGTTTGTCCCTGCTCGGCAGTGCCCATCCTTCCGCACTGGAATGTAACCCAACTCTGTTCCACTCCCACTTTATCCCTGATTGGGCAGTGGCTTGTCCCTGCCTCTAGGCCCTTCCCCCCTGGGCAAAAGCCCTGGATTGCTGGGGGCTCGGTCTCTCTGGGACTGGACGGGGACTAGACTGAGCTCCGGACTCGGCGGGGGCAGGACCCCAGAATAAAGCCGTGATCCCCCCTGGACAAAGAGCAGACTCTTTCCTTTTGCCATTGACAGATGCCTGCTCTCTCTAAAGGAAGAAGTTCCAGCAGCCCCTGGGATCTTTTGGAACCCTGAAGGAAAATTCCTTCTGAAGTGGTTTCTCTCTCAAGCTAGCCGAGGCTAAAATGGAGCATGGGCTCCGAGGGAGAGAGCCGCTTCAACCTCAGTTGTGCAGTTACAAAGAAGGTGTCTTGCAAACATTGGAAATGTTGGCGTTCTCAAGAAAAAGTTTTTGAATATTTCTTTAATGGAAAGTCATAAATATGGAGTTAATACCAACACCCATAATAATACATGTGCAGGGAACCTAAGAGTCTTTCTTGCTTAATTGGACTGTTTCACTCCAGTAAGTTGAGAGTGTGAGCAGGAAGTGCACAGAGGACAATGCACTTGAAATATCTACAATGACATCTTGAATCCTTAAGACTGAGAAGTCAGTAGATGGCGATAGTAAATTCATTCAACTTCAGAATGGCCAGAAAAAAATATTCCAGAAAGAATATGAACTTGTTTGTATTGTAAGGAGTGTGCTGTGCAAGGCTTTCCTTTTATTCATTGGCAAAGAAAACATTTACACCTTTATAATTAGACAAATAACTCTGTTTTGCCTGAGGGTTTTTTTTGAGGGGAGGGGGTTGTTGCTTATGTTTTGAATGTGTATTATTAAGAGAAGGACTTTTTGTAAGATTTCTGGAAACACCTGCTTAGCACTTAGCTTTTATCAAGAGACAAGTAGGAGCTGTTGAGACAGAAATAGAGAACAACATAGAAAGCATTATCATGTCATTATAGGAAACAGTGGTGTACCTAGGGACAGTGTGTGCAGTTCTGGCCCTCTTCATAATAAAAGAAAAAATGGATATTATAAAACTCAGAAAGTGTGTGGCAAACAGTGAGAGGAAGGGGTTCTGAAATAAGGAATGATTTCTGTAGAAGAAGAGATTAAATAGGCTTGTTGGAAGTTGGGGGGATACTTCTCCATGCTTTGATGTTTCTCTCTAAGCATCCAGTTAGAGACCCACAGTTAGAGACACAATGCAGGATGAAATGGGCCTTTGGTCTGAAACTCTGCAGGTGTTCTTCTTATGAGTGAAATGTCTCCCGGCACAGCCTTCTTCGCGTGTGGGGAGAAATATTTCTGTACATTCTTATAATGTGACAGATCAGATCAAAATGTGGTCGCTGTGAAAGGGCAATATTCAGTGGTACCAGCTTAAGAATCCTGGAGATGCTGAGCATTTGGTAGCTGTTGAAGATTGTTTTGAGCAGTGACAATGGGCCTCCTTCCAGGATTGATTTCTGTACTGTTGCCTAAATGCAACTGTCTGTCTGTCTGTGCATCCTGCTCTGTACAGGAAAGTGGCAGAGCAAACTGACAGCACTGGGGCTTGCAGAACTGTTTACAATATACAGCAACCAACCTCCTCGGTTACCTAACAGGGTAACTCCCTCTGCCAGCTGAGTGAACCAGAGAAACTGAGGCTGGCACTCCTCTGGAGAGTGGGGCTGCTGTTAGTCAGCGGTGGAGAAGGCAGATGCTGTCTCTCAGAGGACTCCAGCAATACAAAAGCTTTATCAGGGCACAAGAAAAGGCCATGAGGGCTCCTGTGCACTCCTCATAGGGTGGTGGTTTGCACAGGAACGTGTTGAAGAACACTTGTGCCAGCAAATGCCAGCAGAACATGACTGGCTGCCAAATGCCATGACAGAAAAGAGAGAGCTAGAGAGTCGTGAGCCATGGGTGGTCCTGAAATTGAAAGGAACAGAGCAGAAGTGATCAAATAAACAGCAGCTAACACCAGCATTGCCTGAGTAGTTTTAATCTGGGAAAGTCTGTGGTATCAGGCCAGAAGGATGTTATACTCTAGGGGACAAAGAAGGAAAATTGAATTGGTGTAACAAGTGTCTAGGCTATGTAGAGCTGACTCTCAGAGGCATAGCTCCTCAGCCTGCCCATCTCTGTCTTGCTCTGTTAGCTGTTTCATGAAGCCAGGCTACAGCCTCTGGGGGCAGTCCAGTGTTTGGAGATCCAGTACATGCCTGCAATGCACCCTGGAAGTTCCTGCCCTTCAGGCAGACAGACCTTCCTTGCCAGGAGGCTGCCCGCTGTCCAGAGAAGTCCTTTGGAGTCATTTTCATGGGAGAGTAACTTCCAGGATGGGTAAAGACAAAGGATGGAGGGTCAGTCTTCCTGACTTCCTGAGTCTCTCAGGCTGGCGCTGGGCATGTGGGCAAAGCAGGATATGATGCAGAGCTGTGGGCACTGAGCACAGCAGCAATAATGCTCAAAGTCAATAAATGTCCCATAATCCATGCTAGCATCCTCATTCTTGCACAGCTCATCCTCATCCTCACAGATCTTCTCCCTTCAGGAAGGCAGTATTTTCCATCTGCCCTTCCTGAGACCTCCATGCATGGCCATGGCAGGATGCAACTCTTTTTCATCCTTCCTCTGTTTTGAACAGGGTAGAAAGAGACAGAAAATTCTGGCATGATACTCAGTATGTTGTTTTTTTTTTTTCTCAGCAGGGTTGTGTTTCCCACAAAGAATATGTCAATAAATTTTAAAGGTAAAAAATGTTCTCTCTCACTGAGATGGATCACCTCCTGAATAAAAAGTTAAGCTGAAACAAAATTATATAAATTTATATTAAAAGATTGAGTAATCTTTTGTTACAAAATAAAATCATAAAGAAAAAATTGAAAAGAAATCAAACCCCACCTCTTTCACACAAAGCATATGAAGGCTGCTTATAAAGAAGTCAAATCATAACCCAAAACTTTCTTGTACCCATAAATGCATGGCACAGTTAAAATTGATTTTTATGAGATGCAATTAGTAGAACAGTGATATTTCTGTTGAACAAGGAACTGCTTGCAAACCATGTAGACAGCCATGTTATATTTTGAACTAAAGCAAACCCCAACAATTAGATTCTAGATATAATTGTCCTAGGAAGAGCCAAAGAGGGATTTTTTTTCCTACGAGCTATTGTTAGGAGATTGGGATCTTCCCTTTCCCTACAAGATGTATTAACCTCTGCTGCAACTCGTTGTGCAAGCACAATTCTTCTTTTGATCCATTAGCAGAATATGCAGCAAGTAGGTCTATCTCCCTGCCAGGCTTGGCCACATTAATCCTGGCACTTGTCATTAGGCATTTACAGGCAATGTTATCCATCCTCCGTGTGTTTTGCCAGACAACGGAGGGTCAGAATACATATTTATCACTAAGGATAAGCAAATCCTTACTCTGTTGAGCACTCCTGAAGTTGAACCGAACCCCATGAGCCACATGCCTAATTTGATTCAGCGTGGGCAGACATTGCAAATACCTTGTTGAACAAATCACATGGGTTTCTTGAGACAAATTCTGTTTTTGTTAATATTTGCAATATTTTTTTTAAAGTTTCTGTTAGCAATAAGGAAAAGTGACGGTGAAAACTTTTGGATTTACATGCATAACTGGCCAGCCAGAGCTCAAAAAAGATGCCTGTTTAGAGCAGCCCTGTTACCATTGTTGGCACTGGGAAGAAATCTTAGTTGTTTTCTTTCTTTATGTTATTTCTGTAATCTAAAAATTCTGTACTTTTTTTTTTTTTTCAGTTTTCCACCACAAAATAAGGCATTTTTTCATTACTCCCAAGCAACATAACTGCATTTTCAGGCAACCTAATATTTGTTTTAGCTAAAAAAGAAAAAAAGAAAAAAAGAAAAAAAAATAAATGAGAGGAAGTCTTGCAACAGATTAGTATTAATCTCATTACTTTTGAGAGCATATTTCCCATATGAACATCATAGATACAGAAATAATTAAAATTTAGGTACAATAAGACATGGCATCACTTTGCTCTGCCTTTTGCCTGTTCAAAAGAAGAACATCTTTGAAAGTGTTTTCAGCTCAAATTCATCCCTTTGTAAGAACAGTTACCATGCAGTCCATTAGTAGAATTCAAGGGGGGAAAAGACAAGAATCTCTGTAGAAATGTTCGATATTACCAAATATCTGGAGACCCAACTATGTTCTGTACCTATGATATTTAATCAGAAGCTCTCATTTTAGCAGTTAATGTATCTTGAAACCCCCCCCAAGAAGCTATTAACTTGAAAATTTAATCTTTTTGCTTGTTTGGTATTTAATTTGCTTTATGTTTTCACTACCCCTCCATTAACCAGCCATTGACTATTAGCCTGCCCATTACACTTCCCTTGGAAAATAATGATACAACAGCGGGTTTACGTCCATTCCCAGCACTCTTTTCAGAGTTTCAGTACCTATTACAGATATTAAAATAGTGTCAAGTATGGCTTTCCAGGGAGAGCCTTGAAATTCTATTTGAAAATTATGCAGAGTTGCTGATTTAATGATTAAGTTCAGTAGATACTATTTTTAATGTTGTTTTTAGATAAAGGTAATAATAAGGAAGCAACTCAAAAACTTAGTCAGTATTTCTCTTCTGCTCTTAAATCCACTGACTATTACACTTCTGATTTTTCATCAACTTTCCCAAATTTGGTTACCTGATAGAAACAGATTTGTAACAGTTACTAGGATTTCTTTTGTCACTATTGGATAAGTAAAATTATAAATTTATGGGCTGAACCAGATTAATAAAACATTAACTGATACATTCTTAGTATACCTATCTTTCTTGGCAAATAAATTTCCTACTTTAAACCCAGTGTTATTATTTAAGTATATATTCTTTGTTTATTAGATTTTTTTAAAAAATATTGCATTACTGATCTTGTAGTATTTTATAACTGATTAATTATAGCTTTTGGATGGTATTTTGGACTTAATGGTATCAATTTCCTTTCATACTATCTAGCTGCTGGAATTCTTTCTTCCAAGCCTTTCTGTTAAAATTAATTCTAGCATTAGGATGCCAACCTTTTACACTAGTTGCCTAATTAAAGTCCCAAATGATTTAAACATATGCTTAATGCTTAATCTGAGTTACATAATCTGACATGTAAATGAAGCTGAGTGTATATGTGCTTTAGAGACAAAGAGAGTGGCTGCTAAATCAGGCCAGGCTGAGAAATAGGGATTATTCTTGTGAAATCTCTGGTGGATATTTAACATCTTCTGTGGTAAGATGGCAACTCAAGATCTGTGAGATTTTTGCTGCATGGTGTATGATAAATAACAAACTTTTATTTCTTACTATTTTCATTCAGGCATGACAAAAAAAAGCTGAAACCCTTCTGGATTCCCTTTTGTGTCTTTGAAAAGTAGCTATGCTTCATTTTACTCTTGGTAAAAGAAATATCTTATATATCGCTTTTCTCTATTACAGTTTATTGGCAGAAAAGTCTGTCAAGTTTTAAAATAAGAGACAAACAAGATGCTACAAAAACATTTCTAGGAGTGACCCAAGCTGCAAAATTTTAGATTATCCTTAGTTCAGTTGGCAGGACAAGATTTGTAGCATCATTTGTTAGAACAAGGGATCTTGGTTAATTTACTAGGTCTATGTTACTCCAACAAACCTTGTCCTGCCTGTGCTGTAATGCTGTTAGGATTAAAGAAAATGATCATTTGGATTTGAATAGTATTTTTGGTTGTCAAATTACATTAAATACTTATAAAATGACCATTTTACTAGCATTTTTTATTTTATTTAATTAAATATGAAAAGAGAACATTTTTTGACCTGACCATGGAAGTAAATTTCTCTCATGGTCATGATGTGAAAAGAGAACCTACTCAGCTTTCAAATGAATTCTGCAGTCAGTTACTGGACATATCTGAGGTTTGCTGTACTGATTTCCACGTGGTGTAAATGGATTGTTGTAAATGACAAAATTTTGTACATGTTCAAAATGGTTTCAGACAAAGTCACGGATGAAAAATCTCACAGGGACTATTAAGTAAAAAATTAATCAACTCTAGCTCCCAAATCTACTGATAAGATACTAGGGAAATATTTGAGGGAAACATCACTACAGGATGCCACAATAATGTGACTCTGTGGTAACTGTAATTTAAATTAAAACTTCAGGAAATTATTAATGAGCACTTTTATGGGTAAAATTCTTCCAAGAAATATAGCTATTATAAGCTTTTATATGAACTTCATTTTAAAACTACCAGAATGGCATGTCTTAATTTCTTTTCAAAATATGCATAACCCCCACTTTTGCCTTCTAATTAAGAAATAACAGCATTCAAATAAGTTAAGTAATCAAAGACAATATTGCAAAGTGTATACATACAGCTTTTTAATGAAAAGTGACTGCAACATAGATAGAAATATTTCTGACCTTCCTTAATCTTCTCCAGAGATATAATATTTGTACTAAAACCCAGAACTGAGTAAGAGTTGTTCATCTCCTCAATTAGGTATCACCCTTTAAATGATACATCCATTTCCTGCCTAATTTGTTTCAATGTTCAAATGTTTCATATTCTTCAGTAGCTTGAAAGTAACTAATCTATGTAGGACAAGTTTTTATCTATTCCCAACTTCTCTAAATGTCTAAGCTGAGTAAGGCAAAGTCTTGCCCACGTTACAACTTCTGTGCTTGAAAACTTTTACTTTATTCATTTCCTTGTCTCCCAGAATTAAAATAAAGACCCCAAACCTATTTTATCCCCAAACCACATTCATGAGAAGTTAAAGATGAGACTATAGTTAACATATCAAAAGGCTATAATAATGAAAACAAGCAAGTATTATATACTTAAAATACTTAATTGCTGCTGTCATATGTGAAATAAAGTCAAATGTGTGAAGGCATGGAAAAATATATGAATGCCACAAACATTTGCTGGACTCTGAATTACAGTATCATTAATGAACAGAGGTTAATCTTTAATGTTATGATGGATATCACTAGAGGCTAGACAGTTTCCTAAACCTTTTTTCAAACATCAAAAACCCAGAAAGAAACTGTGTACTATCAAGCATGTGATGCTGGGCTTTGCAAGAGGCCTTTGCAAGTATCAGGAATACTTTGTGTTAGTTTAACTAAAATCTATGTACAGGGAGCAGCTGTTTCTTCTGAGCTTACTTTGAAGTGATATTTCTGTGTTTAAAAAAACAAAAACAAAAACAAAAAACAAAAAACACAAACAAACAAACAACAAACAAACAACCCCCCACCAAAAAACAAACAAACAAAAAACCCCAAACCAAACCAAAAAAACCCCACTTGGTAAAAGCTTTGCAAATAAGACTCTTAAAAAAAGAAAAATGCCTGATCCCTCTTTAAGGAGAAATACAGACCAAACCCAACTGAAAAAACTCCCACGAAAAAAAAGTCTCTAAAGTGTAGCCTTAGCAGGCTTCATTTACATATATTTCAATTCTCCCCCCAACTTGCTATTTCTCCACAGTGCCGTCTCATCCTGTGCTGTGATTGGAAAAAGTAATCGGATGCAGAAAGTACTATCATGGACATAGCAAAATCGTTATGAATTTAATGCATAACAATAATTTTTATCTTAAGAACATTTTTTAAATATTAAAAAGCCAATAAAACCGTATGTTGAAGTTGATTCAGTCTTATATAATTAGCTGGAGGCTAATTTTAACTTTTAAAAAGTATTATCAGTCATATTTCTAATACAAGACAATAACAATTTTCTATTTTTCACATGGAACTATATTGTATTATTCTTCTTTCATAGATAGATATACTCCATTTTACAGATGAAATAGGGTTTTACATAATAGATACATTATAATAAAAAAATAGAATAAAATAGAATTGCACAGAATTATGCAATAATGTAGGTCGGAAAACAACTCTGGTGGCATTTGGCCCAAACCCCTGCTCAGACCAGGGCTCACTTTGAAGTGAGATCTAGGTCTGAATTTTGGCCCTGTTGTATATGGCCTTTTCTGGTTGAATTTGGGGCATCCCCCAAAGAAGGAAATCCCATAGTCTCCCTGGGCAATAGCTTTCCTAATACCTAATTGCAATTTTCCCTTTCTTAAGCCTGTTGCTGGCCAATTCTGGCCTTCTCTGGAACGTCCCAGCACACAGCTGAAATCAGTGATAATTCCCCTCCTACCTCTCTCTTCTGAAGGAGTCCCTTGATGCCTCACACACGTGAAGACAGAATGATTGTTTCTAACTTCTTTTGAGTGCACATTTCTGAACCCACAATTTGCAAACCTCCCTCCCTTAAATACCAGGTGGCACAGAGCACTGCACTGAACTTGTGAGCTCCTAAAAGTGTGTAGAACTAAGTAAATTCCCTTTAGCCCCATATTGGTATTCTAATGATGGAGCACTCAGTAGCATGCTAAACTTTGATGGCTGTACCTCATTTTGTGTTCAATAAAAGATAACATGAGAGATCATTAGAGTAACTATGTCAGATTAAATGTATTTTCTTGTACAAAAGTCAAGTCCCTTCAGGAATCATTGCAATTTACTTTGTCTCATGGAGAACAATATTTTCCCGCTAGACCCCAACACAAAGGGCCATTACAAAATGTAATTCATATTTCATATGTTCAGAAATGTTCAGCACAAATTACAAATGGAGACTTTAGTGAAGTATTTATGTTCTGTTACCAACAAGATATGTATAAGTAATATGTGTCCCAGGGCTCCAGCCTACACCGCTTACATTTATTTGTTACAGACTGCACTTATACTTTGCAGTTAAACATAAGGTAAGTCATGTTGCTTCTTTGAAAACACAGAAAAGTGCAGCGGACAAAACCATTATTGTTTCTGAGATTTTCCAACAGCTGCAAAATAACGAAGATGCCGTGCATCACTGAGCTGCTGGAACAGCGACAGTTCCACCCAAACTTCAAACAGCTCTTCAGTGAACTTCACTTCTTTCCCCCTGAAAAACCTGAGGCTGCATGAGTGCATTTAGAGACTAAATTGAAGCCCCTTAGAGAGCATTCTGTAGTGTCCAGAACATGGAAACACAATGTTTTAAGTACTAAAAAGTATACAGAGCTTGTGGTCTTTGAAACAAAAACCATAGGTTGATAAAAAATCCATGCGGCAAACAAAGTTTTCTTGCAGAAGGGTTTAAACACTGTTGCATATATGGATAATTTTACCCTGCTAAACAGGGTTCTCATAGTGCTGTCTTCTCATAAGCCAGCAGTTGTTCTCTTCTAAAACCTTCTTATTTGATAGAAATTGGTATATCTGGAAGCGATATTCTGCTGGACAGAACGATTATTGGTTTTCTGTTAGGATTATTCTGCTGCTCTTTATTTACTGTGTCCTTAAAATCACAGTTTATATAGTGCCAGTAGCAGGACTACTAACACTATATAAACTGTTATTAAAACTCCATTGACACTTGAGTTTTGCCTTTCTTGAATTTCAATTTCAAACAAATTGTGACAGTTGAAAATTATAGCAAGACCAGGTCAGGAAAAGCAGAAGTATCTGACAATTATGTTCTTATATTTTCATTGCCATGCAATTATGAATTCAAGAAAGTAGACATCTCATCCTGCAATATTAATTTTGATGCACACTCACTAGCTGTTACTGTCACAGCATTTTTCCTTCGTTCAGGTGAGTCACCTATTGGGGACCACATTAATGTTTCTTTTCTAAGGATAGTCAGTAGTGCAGCCAAGCAGCAGTGTGCTTCAGTCTCTAATTCTTTAATCTAATGTCTAACTCTACTCTCAGACTGTACAACAGAGAGAAACAATCCCTCCTTATTCACCCTCCCACTCTGCTCTTTCCTCCCCCGAGGCAGCCTGTGCATGTTTGTGCATGTAAAATTCCTCATGTTGGGTGTGTGTGTGCATGCACCATTTTGAAAAGAAAACCTGAGAGAATCTGGGTCAGTGTGGAGGCATAGCACATCCTCACCATTTGTGACTGATATTTTGTGTTTTGTCTGAGGACAAGGCCAAAATAATATCACTCATTGTGGTGGTGCAAGAGTTGTTTTATTAAGTTATTTTTGTAAGTTTTATAAGAAGTTTTTTGTAATGGTTCATTCCACTGTGCCCTCTGTTTTCTGTAAAGGTTCTTCCCCCATGAATTGGTTATATAACCAGTCATTTTATGTCAGTCATTCCTCTCCCCCACCTGTCCCTGTCAATCCCCTCTCTCTCCTTTTGGGTGCTCTGTCTGTCACTTCGGGACCCTTCCCCGGATTCTGGAAAGATCCAGGGTAGGCGTCGAGTGATAGGCTGGTGCCTGGGAAATCCCCTTCTCCCTTCTTGTGATTCGTTCGTTGTTCAGAAGTTAACACCCACTGTTACATCCCCGAATTCCCTGATTTGCTGACCTGTTGTCGCCACCCCTGGATCCTCCCCCGTTTATAAGTTTGTGCAGCCCGGTTCCAAACGTTCTCTCTGGGCAGCAAGGGTCAGAGGCGGAGCTCGTTGCTGGACTCCCCTTTAATAAACCACCTTTTGCCCTGCTCAGAAGAGAGTTGACCCTTTGTCTGCCGCAGTAGTCGTGATGCCATCAGGCCCATCCGCCAGTGTGGGGAACCAAAGACCCACAGGGAGGAGGTTGCTCACCCAGCCTGTAACCCCGACCGATCCGCGTTAGCCGCAGTGCAAGAACTGAGCTAGCCTGTGGTCAACGCCTGCCAGGCGTGAGGGACACTGCGACAACTCATTTTATCTGGGCAAGGTGACAACTCCAGTGCTCCCCTGTGATACGTATGTAAATAATGGTAATGACTTTCTAATTTCCTAAGAATCTTCCAGGAAAAAAACCCCCGAACAATTAATAAGGGTGTGCAGTATAAATGAATAGGAGAAGAGCAAGTTGCATTAGAAATGGAAGCATCACTAAGACTCTTCCAAGTTATTGTCTTCACTAACTCTGTCCATATTTTTGAAACAATGTGGGGAAACCGAGAACGAGTCAAATCAAGACCAGTAAAACGTGAAATTTGAAATGCTCAATTAGTTTGTGAAAAAGAAGACTGAAAAACTATATGAAGACAGTGTGGTAGAAAAGAGAAAATATACAATAGTAGACGATTTTGCAAAATCCAGTGTATAATCATGTATTAAAAAATTCAAGTTAAAAATAGACAAATTCAAGTAACCATGGAAAGCAATGGATTCTCCATCTTCACATGCAAAATTTATAGATTCCATTAAAATATTCTGTTGTTACACAGGAAACCTCTTGGGAGAGAGTCAGCACCTTATGTTATAGAGGTGAAGGGGGAGAAATGTGATTGTCACATAGTCCCCTGTAGTCTTATAATTTCTGAGGTTGATAGAGTTGACAAAGCTGAAGAAGATCTCAGTTGTTTTTATGCAAGTGAAGTAGGAATCTTTTAAAAAACATTACTGGTTACCTTTGTAAATTAAACACGTTTGCATTTTAAAAAGATTTTCTTACTGAAGCATAGTATCTGCTCACCTCTGCTGTAGTGTTAATTCTGATGCAACATAACAGTGGTGATTTCTGCCAGGAACAGGAACATGATACAAATGTGAGATGAAACAGTTTGAACAGTTTTGCAGAAGACACAGAAATGTAGAAATTGCTAAATAAACAGTCATAGGTATGGTATGATTCAGATATTCCATATTATATAGAAGCATATTATTTCTTCCACCAAAGTTTTGCTGCTAAAACAGGGGATGATACCATTTTAGGCTTCATTTTGGTTAGTGATAAGGACATTTAAGTGAAATGAAAAACAGAAAGAAAATTTAGTTTGGTGATCACAAGTTAACTCAGCATTATCTAAATGTAAGGCTAAATATAAAAAGACCTATAGTTATGTAAGAATGTAAACCTGAAAATAAATGGAACAGGTTACTGAATTCCTGTAGAATGAAATCCCAGAGCCTTCATCATGAAACCAAAGATGCTGATGTTATTAAAATTTGTCTCAAATCAATAAAAAAACCCCCAACAAACTGTGGGGAAGGACTTCAGAGCTAACTGGATGAACTCCAAGGAGGATGTTACCAACAAGCAGAGACTCAATGGGAAGTAGACCTTGCAGAGAACAACAAGAAAAATGACAAAGACTAAAGAAGACGTAAATCTGCTCACCATGACTATTTGACCTCCAGATGGAAGGCATTTTCAGTTTAGCATCAAAACAAAGTGAATACTTTGATTCAGTTTCAAATAATGTAATGTTTTAGTGGGGGCAAAATGATGCAAAATAATTTTAATAAGATTATTGAAACATAAATACCTTTAACTGAGACAGCAGTTCAAGAATTGTTATTGAATTCTAGCTGGGGGAAATCAAACTCAAAGAACTGGCAAAGGAATGTCAAGAAAGATTTTTCAACAGTCTTGAAATCAGATGAGAACAACATTGGGGTAGGCACTGAAGTTGGAAAAGTGAATATGATTAAAACTCTTGCAGGACTGGGAATCTCAATTCTATATTATATTTTTGAAGGGAAAGATGATCAAGTATTGAAAGCAAAAAGAAAATTAGGCAAAGTGCAGTAAGAACAAATCAAAGCCAGTCTTGTGGGACTGACAAAGGGAGTAGATTTTTTCAATTTGATTTGCATCAGTGGGACTGAAGAAGTGCCACATGGGAAACCTCAAGCAAAATTGAGAAAAATGGGATTTACTGGAGAAAGTAAGGAAGGTAGGAAACAAGAAATAGGTGAACAAAGACAGCAACAGGCAGTGCTGAAAAGTAGAGGTTAAAATATGAAGTTGAGATGTTACTAGTAAGGCTCATGAACTTTTCAGTCAATCCTTTTAAATATTTTCTTGATTGAACATCAAAATTATGGTGGAGTTATTTAGAGGATACTGGTTCAAATTCAACAGCTCCATCAATACTGAAGATTTCTGGAACAGTATAGGGATGGGCAACAGAGATGGAGAAGGACTAACAACATTGGATATTGATGTTGTGAGGCTTTACAACATCAGGAGGCATTTCTTCCTGCCCAGAAGCAATGGATTGAATCTGGATCAGGCGCACAGAGAGGCTAAGAAGACTAGGGATCCAGAGAGCCCATCTTTACAGAAAGGGCACTGCAGAAGACTGACTTGTTTATATAAGCAGATTGTAGTATGGAGGAGGCTATGATTGCAATCTATAAATATATCAAGTGTGTAAACACAGTGAGAGGAAATAACTTTTTTAATTAAAAGACAATGTTGGCATAAGAAGAAATAGAGATAAAAAGATTGTAAAAGCATTTAGGTCTGAAATTGTGAGATTCCTGAGTGCTATTCTAGTTCTTCCAGGGAAGTCATTGCAGTTAAAAAGACCTAACTTTGAAGCTAAACCAAATACATTTATTAAATCAGTTTTAGGATACAATTGTTTGTGATATCAGGAGCCAGGACTCAAGAAAAGTCCTAGTCCTAGGTTTTAGTGAATTGTATTTAAGATCTTTATCAGTACAATTATGTCTACAGGACAGCATTTATATGCACCTTTCCCAGTGTTTCTAGGAGTATAAGTATCTGCAATTATTGAGGAAAAAATACAGGGTTTTTTTTCCCAAGCTGGGAATAAGGACAAAAACCATGCATTTATTACCAAAGGCATGTAGTCCCTGCCATGCTTTCTGCCGTGGCAGCTTATGAATGTATTTCTTTACTTTTGTAGTTGTTTGTAATAGAAGAAATTTGTTTTCCATATGAAGAAAGAGCTACAAAGTTAAGGCTGAACTGGGGAGCACACGTGTGGTATCAGATGGAGACATTTAGTACAGATATATGTTGGGTAGGAAGAAGGAACTCTGGGGCCAGCTGTGGGATCCTACTTCCGTATTTAGTATAGCCAGACCTGGGATACACTTAGTTTTAAGATCTGTGGAAAAGCACCAGAAGAAACAAGTCTCAGGATTTTTTGCTTTTCACACTGTGAAGGTATTGTGAGAAGTTGTGGGACTATGGTGTTGATATCAGCTGTGAACAATTGCTGAGCAGGGTAAGCTCTGGGATCCAGCAAATAATGGAAGAAGAAATGTAAGAGGTATGGGATAAACTCAGAAAAGTCCTTAAGGAAAGCCTGAAGGATGTTCTGAAGCAATCTCAAAATGTGCAGGGGACATTGTATAAGTTCAGAATGAGACCATGCTAGCTCAACAGGATATCTCAGAACCTGAAGAGTTCCTAAGGGCTATTTTAAGCTGCTTTTGAAAAATCAGTTTCAAATGTATAAGTGTAAATCACTCCAAGATCTGCCATAATTGCAGCACCACTGGTGTAGACTCACAGTGCAATGCAGCTCACGTCACTGTCTCCAGAGATAGGCTTCTATGTGCACCTCCTGTTCTGGGCAGCCAGCAAGACTCATCTGCCACACAGGGACAAAATTTCAGGGTGTACTTTCGTTTCATTTTTATCACAGCAGGCAGGATGGTGTGGTGCCCTTAACAGCTATGTGTGACAAATTCACCCAAAACTCAGAATCGACTTGAGGTTAACTAGAGCACTCTTGTTCTGCATCACAGAAGAAACACTGCATCTTTAATCCTTACCTGACTACAGTGTTATGTAGCAACATCAAGAAGCTGAGAGTAAAAGGAAAAAATTGCACAAACTCTTTATTTTTTTCTTAATTTAGCTATATGTGTTGGAATGAATATACCCACCTGTGAAGACACACAAATTGAGTGTTCTTGTCCACCAGCTTAAACATAATGACACCTATACAATGATTTATTTAGACATTTTAAATGATATGATTCTTCCTTTTACTGTGGGGATTTAGGATTGGAAATAAGATATTTAAAAAAAAAAAAACCCCAAACTTAAAAGCTAACTAGACATGGAGTAGAATTTGTTTGTCAGTCACACAACACTGAGAAACAATTTCCATCCAAAAGAGGTAACACAGTTCTTACACAGGTAATAGCTGTCAGAGGGAGAGGATGAATGTGGCAGGGCCAACATGTAAAAAGAAACATGTTTGGTTAAGGGAAAGGTATTGTGGAAAGAGAATATAGCTAGAAGAATGAAAGTTTTGGCAGAAATTAACTAAGGTTCTGTTCCTTGTGTTCAAGTTATTTTCCTCTTCTTTTCCTCTATTTCCTGAAGAAATAGTTAAAATGAACCTAAATAATCTTGAAGAGAGTATGGGCAAGTAATTATAGTATGGGGAAATGTGTGATTTTCCTATTTGAAAACTGTTTCGGTCCTGTTTCTTCACAGGTACCAAGTCTGCAGTTTAATTTCTAGCTGAAATTTCTGGTTAAATTTCTAGTGTAATCTAAACATGTCTTTGAAGATATTGGAATTGTCAGCATTTTTTTGAGGCAAAAGATTGATTTCAGTTTGGAAATATGGGATTAGAAAACTCTCTGTGGGCAAAAATCTTGAAGGAGAACAGTAACTGGATCCTCTCTTACACCAACCACAGGCTGTTGATTCTGCTCAAAATATGTCAGGCACCGTCCTACTAAAGCTGCCGCCTCTGAGGACTGCTGTGCCTTCCTCCATCTCAACCATATGCCATGCATTCCCTTCCACCCTTTTGCATGTGCAGAGCAGATCCTTTTCTGCATGCTGGTCTGCCCAAAACTTAATCTGTGATTCTGTAAGGTTTCAGCTGGAGCTGGCTATTCACCTGCTTCGCTTTGGCCACAATTGGTTCACACAAGTCCATTCTCTTACTGTGGGAGGTAAAGACAATTCTAGGTCATATAAATTATTTTAATCACTGGGAGAAGGAATATTTGGAAAAAGGTGAAAGGTCAAATTCTCTTTACAGCATTTCGTTTTCTAGCATAATCAGACATTTTTGTGGGGTGGTGAGAATGCCATAAGCACTATATGTAGTTCCACTCTGCAGGAGAGCAACATCTATACCAAGCAGTGGAGTCATTGTCACAAGCTCACTCTTTATCACAGTGGTTTCAGACAAAGTGAAACATCTCCAGATGGGGACACAGGGAAAGCAGTGCCTCAAAGTAAATTGTAGGTTAATGGTTATGGTGCTCTTCAGTCAAGTGCAAGATCTAGCTCATATCCTTCACGTATGTATTACAGCAGGTGGTTATATAAAATGCCTCATCTCTTCCTAAAGAGTGCAAAATACAGCAACTATTTTGTTTAGTGCCCAAATCCAATGAATTATCCATTACTTCTGAAATAGTGGTTGTAATAGGGCTAGGTGGAGAAAAATCTCTGATGTGATTTCCAGATAAATCAGTAGTAAGCCTTTTTCCCTTAAAATGCTTCTTTTTTTCTATGTTTCTGTTTTAGTGAAAAAGTGGCCTAATAGTGAAAAATGTCAGCCTGAAGGCAAAAAAATAAATAAAATTAGAGAATGTAAAAAATCAATACTCTTTAAAAGATAGAAGCATATCATGATGTTAGGAATTACTGCAAGTATTTTCAAGGTATAGTCAGAATAAGAGGATCCAAATTAAAATAAAATTAAAAAAAAAAAAAAAAGCTATTCCAATATAAAAGAGATGAGAAATGTAGAATATTTCCCCATTATTGGTGTTTGTATTCTTCATCGAGTATCCTGTGGTCATTAGATTTTGTAGATACTTTTAGGAGATGGTCTAAATTGATTCCTGCTCTTTCAAGTATACAGAGGATAAGAAAGGATGAGTAAGAAGCCAACCTATCTCAATGGACAGAGTTCCACTGAGTCAGGCTGTCAGATTAAACTCCAATCACTTCTTTTAGATGAAAAAAAATTTACCTGGTAGATGTTTTTGTCAGTTTAGGTCTATGATGTGTAACATACTGTTTGTAAGCTATTGCTTTGTTATACTAAGGAAATATTTCCCAGGTTGCCTGCAACCTACTCAAAGAAATGCAAACCTTGTGTATTCTGTACGTGTAGTGTTTCTCCTGCATGCTCTGCCCATGCAATGTGAAATTGGCCCCAGATGTCCAAAATGATTGGCTGGAACTCTTCACCTGGCAGTCACAATTACCCAGAATAGCTGCACAGCTCCTCACAAGAGAAAGGACTTAGATCTCCCTTCTAAGACAAACACAGATGCAATTAGATTGCCAGAACTTGGGACCATATAACACAGAACTGGGGTTGATGCTCAACGAAACTATAGTAAAAAAAAAAATCAGTTTCTTGTTATATGCTACTTATTGTGATCCTTTTTGTTGGTTTCTACAGAGTGATGAAAGATAAACATTATTGAATGAATGAAGATTCTAGTAAATACAAATCCTTTTGATTTTTCTTAATGAAGCCAATTTCAGTCACCTTAATGGGGCTTGAATTTATTCAATACTTGCCCCACAATATATATAAAAAATACAAAATGCAACCTGACTTGAACAAGCCACTCCTACTGGAAGCAGAGAAACAGCAAAATAAGTGAAAATTTCATTCTTTGAAGGAAGAAAAATAAAATCTTACATATTATGTACTTTAATTTAAATTACAGATGTAATCAAAAATTATATCCCTTTAATCTGTAAATGAGCGTCCGTTCCAATAATATGAGGTGGTGTGTGGTTGAAAGTGTGCCCTAAAAGTTTGTTTCATTGCATCATTTAATGTAAAACCTTATTGTGTGGGTCTGTTTCCTTCCCATTTGTACTCTTTTCCTTGCCTTTTTTGCATAATATATTGGTAAGTAATAAGAAGCAGTGCTGTAGCTACAATTTAATGGGAAACACAACTGCTTATTGAACCAGATACCCATTATTAATTTAACAACTGAATACAAACGCTTCTGGCAATCAGTGCAATAATTCTGTTTCCTTGATTACTTAGGGTTTGCCATTGGCTCCAGTGGAAGCTTAATCCAACCCTCAGAGGGGAGAAGTGCTGCCTTTTAACACTTGTAAAAAAGAACAAGTACCTGCCTAATTCAGTTACCGTGCATGCATTCCCCCTGACATCTTTTAAAGACACACATATTTCTCATGTGGTTTTAGGAAGACATTAAAACTAGTCTCTTTTTCATAATTTTCTAATATTTTACAACTAAATTAAATTGAGAAATTTGTGCAGCAAAGGGGTTACAAGTATTTCTTTTTTGCAATGAGTTATCAGAGCTCACAGTAAGCGAAAGAAATTCCCATCTTTGTCTTGAAACTGTATTACCTACTTTTTTTGAAGCAGCCGTTGTATCATTCAAATTGCAGCAACGCATAATGGGGCCTGTAAAAATATGTACATTTCAAAGATATTCTGGAGATGTCACACCGCAGATTAATTCGGCCCAATGAGACTCTAGAGGGCAGTCTTGGTATAGTGAAAGAAATATATATTTTACTTTCATTAGAAACCTCAGTCATGTAGAGTCACTACAAAATGCCAGTGTTAAAACAGCACAAATATTTTGCAGGATGATTTTAACAAAGTTGTCTAATTTTAGCTGAAATATGAGTATCATTTAATGCAAGATTATAATTCACTATAATGTAATTTAAAATTCTGTGTATCTTTTATATGGCTTAGTTGCATAGCTATGGGGTATAATGGATGCATCAGAACCAAAAGAAGATACGGTTTCCTTCTTGGTTTCAGCAAGAAGGCAAAACTACTCAATTCAGACAGTGCATTTCTACCAGCAGTATAAAACTTTAACAAAAGTCCATCAGAAGTCCTTTGCTAAAAGAATAAAATCCAACACACAGTGAAGATGCAATTTTAATGTCAGTTTTTAAAAGAAGTGTTTTACTTTATAAGTAATTAATCTTTATACACAAGTTTTGACTATTGTCGGCAGAAATCAAAATTGCTTGCCTTGTAAATTTTTAATTGAGCAGTTCTTAGATTAAAAAAATGCATTAGTCACTTTGACTGTGTTTAATATTTTAGAAGAAGTTGTTCTGCAAGAAAACAAATCATTGGTAATGAAAAACAATGTGCAGCTTGTAAGTACTTACTGTGCAAACTTTTGAAACACGTAACCTTTGTTTCTTTGCAGGCAAACAATATTGCAGGCTTGTCTAAAAATGGGAACTTACTTCCTTTGCAAGACTCATCTGTGTGGTTCAAAACATCTAGAAGGGAAAAGAAGATGGTTATTCCCATTTGATGGAGGGGCATTGCCTTCTCTGTCGGCCACAGCAGATGTACAGTGAACGAGTTGGTGTGACAGGGTTTGTTCCAGCGACCGCAGGTTTGCCGCATTGGGTCACTCGCAGAAGGAGGAGGGAAGATGGGAAAAGGTGTTACACAGACCACAAGCCAAGCTGCAATCCCCAAAACTGCTCAGGCGTCCTTCATTCTTGAAGCATTAAAATATTCTTGATGCCTCTGTCTTTGACTCAGAAAATTTAGAAGAGCAGAGAGTCTTCTGCAGCTTCTCCAGGCAGGAAGGACTTTTCTGTTCCAAGCTCTGCTTGTTTATGCTCATTGTCTTCTCATGCTGAAGCAAGACAAATGATCTGCTTCTCTGCCCATATCACATGGTGGGTCTACAGCAGTCTCGGGGCCTCACTATAGATTGGGTTTGGCAGCCAGAAATATATCCTTTAAAACACAAAAAAATAAGCCACATTCAAGAAAAAATACTGCCTTGTTACAGACCTTTTTTAATCTGGCAAGCAGAACATTCACTCAGAATATGGAAGCTGGGTTCAGTACCTGCACTGGCAGAGGAGGCTGAAAATTAACATTTTGTGCAAGGTTGTTCTCCATGCCTCTCTATTTTTGTGGTCTAACAACCTACAGTTAAAAATAATAATAATAATAATAAAATCCTAGCACTAGTGTGAGAAATAGGGAGGTGCTTAAAGAAGGACTCATTGTAGGAGTCTCCACACGAACCATAGGCAAGCTGGGATGCCCCACCTGTTAGATCAGGCAACAAATATGTGCTGAACATTCTGCCTTTTCTGCAGTGTTGTCTCCATTTTTAACATTTTATGTCCATCCTTGGCTTTAGATGATGAGATGCATTAAATATAGAATAATAATGATTTGATCTATTGGAAACCCTGATTTTTTTCCTGTTTGAGGATGGGCCTTTCACCTCTCCCTGAAAGTATGCAAAGAAGCTTTCTCAAGTGATTAGTATTTTTGCTTTGGTATTTAAATTCCTAGTGATAGGTACTTATGCTATTTTGCAGTCTCTCTGAAATTAAGATTCTTTTTCTGACAAATTGAGAACAAATATATTAAAAAAAACCAACAAAGAAACAACTCTGTTATTCTTTGTGTACCAGACAGTGCCTTCAGATTCCTGTTGATGAAAAGGGCTCTTACAGAGATTTTATTCAGATATCTAACTTCTTAATTCAAATTGTTGCTGATTTTGTGCAATGTTTGATTAAGATTAATACAAAAACCCATACTCTTTAAAATAAAACCAAACGTACAGTATTCTATATTGTCAATTTCCAGCAGAGTTTACTAAGGCATAAACTGTTAAGCGTAAGCAACTTCATATACCTTTATGGTTTTGATATACATATATCATATGAAGCACCTAAAACTTTGTCGATTTTGTTGCTTTTGAAAAAGCGTTTATTAAAGACTGAGGTTTTTTATAATATAAGGATATGAAAATAATGTAGCTAAGCCTTCTATGTACAAGTCTCTTCCAGTGACTAAAGAAAAAAATCTGTAGAAGTATTTATTATTTCCACTTAGACAACAATAGAATTAAAAAAAAAAAAAAAAAAAAAAAAAAAAAAAAAAAATCCAGGCAAGAAATGTGTAGTTCATGTAGTTCATTTACTTTTCTGTTACAATTCATAGTATTATTGATATTGCCTAAGTGAGCCTAAGTCTCACAGAAACTCAAGTAGTCAAGTATTTAACAACTCTTATTCTAGATAAATATAACAGACCATAGTGTATATGGAAAGTAGTTTCCTTTCATCAAACACTCATTCTCGTTGTGAAAGTCTGCACTTTTAAAGAATGCTAAAACACATCAACTTCCTTCAAGGAATTTTTATTCTTTCAAAGAATAAAAATTATTGCCATACAAGGGTGATGTCCTTATCAAACCAGAGCTCCTTGCCTTATTCTCAGTTTCCAAGGCACTTTTGTGAACTACATAATGAATTTTATGTGACAGTCTCAGTTGTACCTGAATTTCTCTGCTGTGAAAATTCAAGTGGAAAAAATATAAAAACTCAGAAGTCATTGCATATTCTCTTGTGGAGAGATTGTCAGTAAAATGACTGCAATTCTCATTTTCAGTCTTAAAGTATAGACTTAGAAGTTTAGACTGTTGTTGCCTCTTACAAGCTTACTGCTGATCTTTTCCCATCAAGGGATCTTTACTGAGCTTGGTGGTGGGTCTGTAACAGCAAACTTCCATATTAACACCCACCCCCCGCCTCAGATTAGATATAGTGAAGTTCATATAATTATTTTACACAGATACATCCTCAGTTCTTGTCCTTGTAAACATTTAGGACACAGTAATTTGTAAAGACAAACTTCATAGAAGTGTACAGACCTCTAGGTGATATAAATTAGTATAGATAGAAACTGAAATGCCAAAATCCTTGTCTACAGCTTATGCCTCCCCAGATATTCTCTTACCACCTGGAAAAGTATGTGGGAAAGGAAGGTGTATATGCCGATAGTCCCTCAAAGGAAAGAAAAATGCATTTAGATACATTGGAATAAGGATAAAAAATGTGAAAGAATTTAATAATATCTAAAGGAACATACCTATTTTTTTTTTAAATATGTCAATAATGTAGTAGATCACACCATATAACATCACTTCTGTAAAGTTGGTGATGCCCTATAAGGCAGTCAGTCCCTGCGTCAGCTTCTTCTCCAATATGAAAAGGAGTTCACCAAAGTTTGTAGCAGTTGCCGGTGTTTCTGCAGCCTGCTGGTTTAGCAGCCCTTCCTTCCAGAGACACTGTCAGTATCTCCAGGTAAGAGCAGGCAGAACTCGGCAGAATTGAGGTGCTGACTGCTGTTTGTGTATGTTGTCAGAGTACGCTGAATAATTATAACCACAAATGTAACTGTGTCAGCTTTTGCAAGAATCTCCTCAGGCCTTGAACTCTCGATGTTTTTTCCAGTCATTATAGAAAAAACACATGAATGCAGATATAAATACTGTTGACTGTCTCATCTGATTGTACATACATACTTCTTTATAAAGGACAATACTTTTTCTTCCTCTTTCAGGGAAGAAGAGAAAGATTTTAGAGCTCTAGGCCTAAGTGAGAAACGAAAACCATATACAATGCACCTGACTTCTATTACACACACACCTGGGTACCAACACAGGCTGAAAAAATGGGTGCTCTTAGTCAAGGTCATTTCCTCAGCTGGATGTGTTGACAGCTTGTGCTGAGGCAATGAGTCCAGGATTTACCCTCCTGAGCGGAATAACTAACAAATAGCTACGGCTGAAGATATTCCAGTATGAATTAAGAGAGATGTAAATCACTGTCAAATTAACAAGGTTGACAAAGTGGTTCAGAAGTTCAGCAACGCTCACTGAAAGTGTGAAAGCATAACGTGGAGAATACAAATGAAATCTGCAGGACTCCTCTAAGAGTCATTAATCTTCATAGAGTGCTAAAGCTCTACCCAAACTGTGTTTACAAAAACTGCAAACAGACATTGGTTTTGATCAACAGAAAACCTCAATAATATTTAGATATGCTTTTCCTTTAGCTACTGGGACAAGGGCATCCAACAGCTGTTTGATGAGCATTTGCGCCTGTGCAAATGGGAAATGCCAGATCCCAAGTGCAAGGGTTATTATTGGACCAAAGTTAACTGTAGCTGGCTCATTTCTGTACAAGGGAAGTCTTAGCTGGCAAACACCGAAGGAACATCTTTTTGAGTAGAAGGGAACTGTCTCTGATAATGATTAATTGGGAAGGAGTGGCAATTCTTCTATCACGAACATGCTGGAGGATTAGGTGTCTTGCTCCTCCCTGTCAGGATGGAAGATTATTTGCGGTTGAAAAGACTTGAGTGCTAGCAAGGTCAGCATTATTATTTTTGTTAATCTTGATGTGGTGTGATGTTTCTTATTTAATGCTTGTTATTTGTATATCTTTATGCTGTGTAAAAAAGAACTGCTGCCTTACCTTCCAATTACGGTGTGTGACTGAGATAATGTGAATGGGATGACGGGAGTGGGAGTATGGCAGCACTGATGAGTTCTTTCTTTCTGCCTTCTGCTACTAAGCAGTTGTCATCTTGTTTATTCTCTAAAATTACTAATTGCCCCACTGCAATCACATAAAAGCCAAATGAAAACACCACCCATGCACTTCCACAATTTTCTTTTGCTGGTGCTTTCAGTGGATGCGTGAGTTAGGGCTTAAGGTATTTTGGGGTTCTGAACTCCTTGGATCCCCAACAGAGATTACTATGCCCCCAAAGAAGGGGTATTTTTAGGGCCACTGACAGATGATGATCATCAGCAGGAATTTACCTGTGACCATCACTGCTGAAAAGCCTGTAACATCTCGCAGTGTGCCGGTCCAAGCAGAAGCCATAAAGTGTTCCATTTAGTTCACTTTAGAAACAGCAGAAGCATCACAACAAAGCTCAAAGGCCTTTTATTAAGGGCAAGTAACCCATGCTTTATATCCCAAATGGGTGATACATTGCTTTTCTAAGTGAACTGAAATGTCTGGACAGCAAGCATTGGTGTAACCCATATGAAATAGCAGATCTGTGAAGAAATTCCATTACTAAATTATCCTTTTCTAAGGGAAGTCATTAATACAAGAACCTATTTCATTCAATTTCATAGTTGCTGTCCCAAAATAATGGAAACCCATTGTCAACCTTTCAATAAAATCTCATCTTTTTATTTACAAGAATTTTCAAGCATGCATGCAGGAAAGAAAGTGTGCTAAAAAGTTTAAGTTTGGCTTTAAATAATTAATATATTATATGAAGAAGTTGTGACATAGGAATTTTTAAAAATGTATACATATGTGTGTGTGTACAAATACAATTTTTGAACCTGCCCAGAAATTAGCCTTGTTTATTGATGACTTAATCAGATTCTTAATGTACATTCAAATGCAACTGTTGAACAGTAGAAAAGACACCTGTGGCTATTCCTCATGATGGTGTTGCAGAGAAGCCAGAGGTCTTGGATATGCAGCAGTCAGCACTTCCATGGCTGCAAGGGGGAGCACAACCTGTTTGATATTCCATTAAACCAGAGCAGGAGAGGCTGATATGTTAACAAGGCTAACTGTTGCAGACAGAATAATCTTTCCTTTCATCTTTGCTTTTAATTACTGCTATGGGATGGGGATCAGGCAGAACACATGTGTTTCTTCCTGTTCTATCTTGGTACCATCAGTATGATAATACCTTCTTTTAATTCTGAATCAATTAGTTCACATGGCAAAATAAAGATAAAATCTACATTTTCTGGAGTCTTGTTCAAAGCAACTAAGATCCGTATAGCTGGTTTGCTTTTTTTATTCTGCTGTATTAAAATAATTTTTGGGTTTTTTTAATGCTGTTGTTATTTTTATCTTCACTTCTGTTATTATCAACTTTTGTCTCTTTTCAAGTCACTACCTGTTAGTGTTTCTCCCTTTGTTTAACTACTTTGTCATTGTTTTCCAGCATGCTCCTCAAAACTCAGATGACAGTATTTCAATAATACCTGCTCCAATTTTACATTTAATTAAAATACACCTGTGTCAAATACGTTCCTAAATTTCTTGTTACTCCACTCCAGGAAGAAGATATGCAGGATCCTTTGGAACTGCCCTGATGAGTTCCTCTTCCAGGTCTTTAGCTCAAATGCTTCTGTGTGAGGAGGCTTCTCCGTGGCAGACAGGTCCGTGGAGATACCACCAACACAGAGAGATGCTGCGCTGTTCCTCTCAGTGTCTCCTTGGCTAGGACCAGCACAGAGAAGTGCTTGGATCCCAAGAGCATGTGGTAGGACACTGGCCCGTGGATGCCTGCCCTAATGACACCAGGGAAGGAATTATCCTGCACAACAGCTGAGGCTACTACTGTGCCCTCTGCCACACACCATGGTGAGACCCACCAGGCCAAGCTGGCCCATTGCTGTAGTCCCTGTCAAGAGTAAGCTTTGAAGAAGGATTCTCACTGCTGTCCCTTGGTTCCCCAGCGAAACAAAGTGACCAGAACTACCTGAAATGATGACTTCCCTCTCAAGCCTTGGAGGTCCTCTCTTGGGTGCTCACTAGTAAATCCCTGGGTAGTGACCATGGCTCTCCAGTCCTGGACACTTCATGTCCTGGCTAATTGCTCAGTCTTCTGCCCATTGCTCCTTCCAAGGAGGTGTGCTGTGCTCACCCTGCAGGTGAAGGGAGCCTTCATGAGCTGACTGGGTGCCACATGTGACATTTTGGCATGACTTTTAAAAGTGTAGAGAAGTCAGATCACTACAGTGTGGATCCAGTTTGTGGAATGTGATAAATTCAGGTCAAACTTGTACTGTCTTTACCACTATTTTGATGATCTGTGCTGCTTCCAAGATCACTAATTGACTTAACGGGATCATAGAGAGGCTGCTCACATTAATCTTTGAAAGGTCATGAAGATCAGAGGATGTGTCTGAGGACTGGAAGAAATCAAATTTCACCACTGTTTTCAAAAAGAGCAAGAAGCGGGACCCAGGGAACCACAAGCCTGTCAGCCTAACCTCAATCCCAAGAAAGATGAAGATGTGCCTCATTCTAAAGGCAATCTCTATTTGCATGGTTGACAAGAAGGTGGTCAAGAGTAGTCAGCATGGATTCTCTAAAGGTAAAACATGCTTAATCAACCTCATTGACTTCTGTGATGAAACAGCTTTCCGAATGGATGAGGAGAGAGCAGTGGTTATTTTCTACCTTGACTTCAACAAAGCCGTCAACATTGTCTCTCCCAACATCCTCATAGGCAAACTCAGGAAGTGGAGTGGATGAGTGGACAGGGAGATGGACTGAGAACTGACAGAATCCACATCACAAAGGGTTGTCATCAGTGGCACAGGGTCCAGCTGGAGGCCTGTCACTAGCAGTGTATCCCAAGGTTCAGTACTGGGCCCAGTATTGTTTAACTTGTCCATCAATGACTCAGATGGAGGGGCAGAGGCCTCCTCAGCAGGTTCCCTGATGGCACAAAGCTGGGAGAAGTGGCTGGTACCCCACAGGGCTGTGCAGCCCTTCAGAGGGACCTCGACAGGGTGGAGAGATGGGCAGAGAGGAATCTTCTGATACTCAACCAAGGCAAATGCAGGGTCCTGTACCTGGGGAAGAATGACACCAGGCACCAGCAGAGGCTGGGAGCTCACCTGCTGGAAAGCAACTCTGTGGAGAAGGACCTGAAGGTCCTGGCAGACAAGAATCTGTCCATGACCCAGCAGTATACCAGTGGCCAAGAGACCAATGGTTTCATGGAATAAATTGAGAGGAACCTTTTCAGCAGATCAAATGAAGTCATCCTGCCCCTCTACTCAACCCTGGTGAGGCCACAGCTGGAGTGCTGTGTCCAGTTCTGGGCTACTCAGGACAAGAGAGACACAGAGCTCCTGGTGTGGGTGCAGAGGAAGGCAACAAAGGTGATTAAAGGACTGGAGCATCTCTCTTATGAGGAAAGGCTCAGATCTGGAATGTGACCTGTTCAGCCTCGAGACAAAAAACAGACAGGGGACCTCACTGATGTCTTAAAGTATTTGAAGGGAGAATGCCAAGAGGATGGAGCCAGGCTCTTGGTGGTGATAAGCAATAAAATGGGCAGAAACCAACAGACAGGATGTTTTACCTCAATATGAGGAATAACCTCTTCTCTTGTGAGGGTGACCGCACACCGAAACAGGTTGACAAGAGTCCTCCTTACTGAAGATATTCAAAAGCCATCTGGACACAATCCTAACGTGCTAAAATGCTGTGCTTTAGGATGACCCTGTTGGAGTAGGGAGGTTGGACCAGACAACTCACTGTGGTCACTTCCAACCTGACCACGTCTGTGATTCTGTGATTCGAAGAGATTTTTCCAACGTGCCTCACTTTTATTATCAGAAATTCCTCAGTCCTGGAAAACTTTTTCTAAGATCAGGTTTAATATGACAACTGAGCCAGAAAATTAAGGATTTTAAAGAAAAAGTAATCTTCAATCTAATAAAGTAATATATTTTGTTATCAAATCCACAGATACATAAAATACCTAACAAGATGTAGACTTTAGCAAAAATCATATAGCTAACCTTCTCCTTAAAAAAAAGTTACTATTTTAACTTAATAAATGTGTTGCTGAGATACTTTTTGCCTTGAATGAGTTTTATTTTTCTTGACTATGGAGTCATAGGATTTGGGGTCAATCAAGTTTCTGAAGGAAGAGAATTCCACATTAAGAAGACTCATCTTTCTCTTTGCTCAAGAAAGGCTTTTAACGCTTCTGTACTGTTGACTATAAAATATGGAGCAAAAGGGTGGGAACATTTAATATACTGGAGCTGAAACTAAAACCTGAACAATGAAGCATGAAATGAAGTATGCTTGATATCACAGAGAAATAGAATTAACAAATAGGTAAGACAGAGAAAGTACGTATAAGAAAAATCTTTATGAATAAAAGGACACTGGGGTGATTGTAACTTGAAGAGGGCAAAATTAAAGACAGAACACGTTTATGAAGAAATGGGTTACAGCATGCGTAATCATCAGAATGCTTAAGAACGTATCATAAAAATACCTTTTCTCCTCTGACCTGTTTCAATGTGTGACTGGATTGCATGAAGAACACGGAGAGCTTCAGAGGGGTGGCATTTTAAAGTATTGTAAAGCAATTAAAAATTACATTAATTACACTGCTTGATAGTACTATATACTTGCCTCTTTTGAGGTAAGGATGCTCTTACATTTCCAGGGACAAGCTTTCTTAAGGGGAAACCATAACAACTAGAGAAACATAAAGAGTTTCTATAACCTTGTAATCACACATGTCATACACAATGTACTATTTTCCCTCTTTATAGCAGAAATGCTTAGAAATAAAGTAGATGCTTCAAATTGTGTTTTCTGTGACAGAAGTTAATTCTAAAGTAAGTATTCCATGAAAGAGAAACAGAGAAAACATTTTTACATGTCTATCATTTGTCCTTAGAGGACACAAAACAAATATGTTTTTTAAAGCTTGACACTGGTATTATTCTGTGTGGCCTGCGGCTATATGCTTTTTCCAGTTTGTAGAATTGAAGGATAAGAAAACAGCTTTGCATTAAGAGGAACACATTGTACAGGTTAATCATAACCATGCAGAAATCAAAATGCTGCCAACAAAATAATGGCGTACTATCGCCAAGGGAGTCACCGGGATGACTGTGAGGGAAGCTGTGGGAGAATAACAACTCCTTTGCATCTGGGGAAGTATTTCAGGCATGTGCTTCTAAATTAATTATTGATGTGGCTGAAACAGAAGTTTTTACTACTGTCGACAATAGCAAATACTCATAAAAATTTAATTGGCTGAAAGTTAATTTCAGTGTTCCTCAATCATGAAATGCATTAATTGAGAAGAGCCTTTTTTAAGATGTTTAAATTTTAAAACGAAATAAAGCAGAAAAGCAGAATCAGGCAGGAGAATTTAACAAATGTAAAAATGTTGACAGAAGTGAGAGTCATTGCCTAGTCAATATTGTATCAATTAACCAAACTAACCATAGTCCCCAATGAGAACTAAGTAAAATGGCATGATTTTCTAGTTAGTCTGACTCATTCCCATTATCCATTATGTGTGTACATTAGTGTGTACAAATCCAACAAACTAAAAGGCAGCACCACATAAAATGTGGAAGAATTAGACAAAATAGTGTTTGCAAGAATTTTAAATGCTCTAAATCCATTAAATGATAAATAAATCATAATTTGTACTGGTAACAGTTGCTACTTTTGCAGGAGAGTGGCTAGTCTGCTGCCAGCTACCAGCTCTCCTTAGGCTGCTGTTCGAGCCCCTGAGAATCACTTACCTATATTGTAAACAAATAGCTTCCCAAGACATTGGTAGAAGAACTTCCAGATTTTCAGTTTAGCAAGTTAAAGCGTAACTATAAAAAAAAAGTGAACACTTTTTTTTAAAAATTTATTATTGTTAAGATGTGTGACAACAGTCTGAGGCTGACCTAACAGCAACCATAGATTCTTTTGGTAATACTGACACTGAGATTTTAATTCAGCATAGCTGAATAGCATAATATAGCCATATTTAAATAATTGGAATGGAAAAACTACATACATTATCAGAGGGCTAAGCTTGTAAAATATTTTCTCTTCACTTGTAGAGTTTATATTTTTAGCCCTAAGCTTCTGAGAAGCTGTTAGAAAGAATCTGTTCCGAGGGGATGACATAAAAAGTAAGAGCATGCAATTTTATCACTGGAGTATCAGGACAGCCTTTGGTTCTCTTTGAGGGACTTGTGGGTGACCCAGGAAAAGCTCATGTATTTGCTGTGCTGGTCAGGTGTCTGAACACAGCAGTAAATTCACAGATATACTGGAAATGCCACTTGTCCTACAAATTCCCCATATGAGAAACTGTGTGTTGAAACTTCCTTTGACACCACTAGGAAATCATGGAGGAGCTTATGAGAAAGTGTTCAGGATGCTGTAAGTTTCACTGTATTTCCTCTTTCTGGACAGCAGCGAGACTGTAACATTTCAGTAAGCACCACTGCTTGCATAGAGGCTCATCTGATGTTGTGGCACCACTGTTTATTACATAATGTAGCACCAAACAGAAAAAATAAGTTAAACTTATTTTATTTAGTTGTTTTAATACAAAAGGGAGAGTTTTTTAAAAGTTAACAATCCTTTCTTATTGAACTTGCACTGTTAAAATACAAAATGCTGTTGAGTGGTAAGGGCTAGCTTTTAGCTCTGAGCCATAATTGCACATGAAAAAATTATTTGGAATAAACCGTACATTAAACGGAGATCATTTCAGCTATGATGTTTACTTATATAAAAGACTGCTTGTATGCTGTATTGTTTTGTGACAACTATGGTCATCTAACAGGTTACACAAAGCTCTTTCTCATTATAGTTTATGCAAATGATTACCACAATGCAGTAAATCTGCCCAAAATATACCTAGTCCCTAGGTGGGTAAAAGTCTCATTTGCTTTCATCCTACAGTTTGAAGACCTGTATATATAATCACTTGTAAGAGAGTTATAAAATTCAAACCAGGTAATAAACTACAAAAGATGAAGAACCAATGGAGGATCTTTTGTTAGTATAATTTTACCGATACTGATAACAAAATATCACGACAACTAGATCTAATGCATAATATGATCTGTTGAAAATACATTACATACTGTGCGAAGTTTGCATTTTTATGAGCAAATTTTTCTGTTTGCTTATGAAAAGGTTGCAATACATACAGCCAGTGGCAAAAACATTAAGAAGTACTGTTTAACTGGGATACTTATTAAAAGTCTTCTGAAGCAGCTTATTTGTACAGAAGCTCAAGATTTTGTCTGAAAAGGCTGCTTCATGGGTTAATGTATTCACCTATAAATAAAAGCAGTGACAGCTCTCCTGTCAGTACACACTGATGGACGGTTCCTTTTTCCACCATTACAGCCTTGTGAATGAGGGAAAATTAATTTAAGTGGTAGTTAATTTCTAATGAATTCCATTCAAGCGGTTAATATGGTCCCTTGATGTTATGGTAACCTTCATGGATCATTGCATTATGTAAATAAATTCTACTTTATGCTGGTTTATTAAAAAAAGAGGAAGATTGGTGAGTCCAGTCAAACCTTCACATATACGAACCTGCACAAATTTTCTTAAGAAATTTCTAAAAATAGACTGAGAAGAATACACTTTATATCCTACAAAGCATACCATTCATCTTTATAAGACATCTAATTTTTATATAATTTTGGCAGGATCATCTATTATTTGGAGCTGAGAATAAGATTTTTGGGAAGGAAATCCTCTTCAGTCAAAATGGTATTACAAATGCAGCTTGTGCGTCCTTGAGGGACTCTCCCAGCCCTGAGATCAGCTGTTTTGCACCAGCATGAATCACTGGACAGGTTTCACACGTCCCAGCTCCCACCTTATTCCCTCTTCTGGGGGGAGACCTCTGACAGGGTGTGCTCTGAGGAAAACATATCCATGGCATCTTACTCCCTGAAGTCAGATGACCAGTGAGCTGTTCAAAGGCAATCCTGAAATATGTAGGGTGAGGTATGTCTCCGAGAAACACGAGGTAGATATTCATCTGCCACACTGGCAAACACAAAAATATTTGGGAGGACAGAATTATGTAAAATATTTCAGGAAAGATTTACTCAAAAGGTGTATGGTGTAGCCAACCATGTGCAAGACTACATGAGAGGGAATGCTTGCAGGCAGAGGCAATATCTTCTAAAAAAGAATTGAGACAGTTGGGAAAAACCAGCTAGTAAGCTTTGGCATATGTGAGGATGACTTGTCTACTCAAAAGCTTTATTTTTTTTTTCTAACAATATCAGTGATCTCATAAAATATATTAGCTTTCTCACAAGGCCTATCTCACAAATTCAAATACAACACTAAAGTGTTCTTAGGATGATGAGAGGAGCAGAAAGTCTGCTTCATGAGAAAAGACTAAAAGGACTTGTTCAGCTCAGGAATACAAAGATTTGAGAAAGGACATGGGAACTACCCAGAAATAAATATCAAGCAGCTAAACTCTCCAGGAACACAAGTGCTGTTTAATAGAAAAGATAATGTTGGCATAAGTATAAACAAGTAGTGAATAAATGTGAATAAATGTGATAAATGTGATAAATGAGCTGGAGTGAGATTAGGAAGAGGAAGGAAGTTCTAGACTGTTTGAAGTGTCATTTTAGCAAAAGACACTTAATATTCAATGCAGAATTTAATGTATTTATTTAAATAATATTAAGTACTTGAGAGCATAACAGAGAGTTGGAGTTTATCCATTGCCTCCATGACTTTTTCTATTGATCACAGTTCTGTGGACAGAGTGTCCTAGAGCTGACTGTGACCATACCCCTCACAGGCAGCACTTTCCATGCCTGGAGAGAATACAGCTGTCACAGTTAAGAAGAGCTTAAATGAAGACTGTTTCAAAGGCCTTAACACCAATGGCCTCTACTTTGTGGCCCTGCCATCACAGCTCTCTGCCCTTCTGCTCATGGCACACACTGACATTTTCTGATTCACACTTGGCACCCAGCTACGCCACCACTCCCTGTGAGCCTTAATGTCAGATCCCCTTAGTTTTGCTCTTCACTTTTTCAAGCAGTATCAAGGGATGCACCTTAAACTCACCAGAAAGGATCTTCCATAAAAATATTTTTGCCTTTCCTTGCCTGTTTTTCCTCCTGACCATTCTTTGAACATTACACATTATAAATCTTAAGTTCTTTAAAAGTCAGGATTTTTTTTAAGGTACCCAATACAATGAGATGGGTGACTTGCATTTGCATTTGGATAATGCTGAGAATGTATGCTGTGTGCAGAAGGCCACGATATCAAATAATGTGAGACATCAAGGCCAGTAGTGCTGGAGTAGTGCTGGAGACCTGGGATGGGCTGAAGGAACCAGCCATATTGAATGTAAGACTATGACACTAGCCTCAGACAGTGCTAATGTCTAGACTATGCTAGTCTAGACACTCAACTCTTTCTGAGTTTGGATTTTGTCTGAAGAAAGCATCCTGGAAACTCTCTGTCATGGATGCAGGGCAGATGATCAAGTGAACAAGATGCAGGAGGAAAGCCAAAGCGGTACAAACTGACTCATGATATGCCTTATGTTTCAAAACTAAAAAAAAATCCTAGTATACATATATGAATTCACAACTGCTTGAGTAACATGTCAAAACACAACTGCAAATGGGATTCACCATGAAATTTGAATGTCTTTCACTGTGGTTTCAGGGGTATGAAGACAATGATTGATACCCTGGGGATTTCTATGAGTGATTTGGTTGTTATACAGATCAAACACTCATAAGATCAGGTTAAAAAAATCAGCAAAGTAGTAATGATGATAATGGAGCAATAGATAAATTTTTGTGATGTTTAACATACTGAACCAATTTTCATTTTTTTACCTTCAAATGCTAAGTCATACACGTAGAAATCAGACATTCTAACTATCTATACCTGCAGAAGGGAGGGCTGTGTTAAGCAGAGGGGAATTGTTAAGCAATGTAAATCTTTTACACATCATAAAAAACTGACAGCAAACAAATTCTTTACATAAATCCACAGCAATGACATGATCTTCAAATGAAGGAAGCAGAAGATTACTGAGAACAAAATCCAGGAGCATTTTAACCTCAGTGCACAGCATCACTAAGGTAGATTCTACCTACAGTTCCTGTGTCTATATTTTTAAAAAGAAATGAGAGGAGGGTACAGGGAACAGAAATATCCAAAATATTTTATACTGAGAAATGTGATTAATCTGATTATCTTAACAAAAGATTAAAAGGGTGTTTCAAATTTAGTGACTGCCTTTTGAAGGAAAAAATACAGGAATCTAAGAATGAAAGGCTTAAAATTTGGTAACTGCAAATTAAAGCAAACAAACTCACTTTTTTAAACAGTGAAGTGATGTTATTTTGTAACATAATCATAGCTTTGTGACTGGCTGCTGTGGTCTCCGGCTGCAGCTGTGTTTTAGGTTTCATGTTCTACCTCTGGTAGAACAGAATTCTTAATCCTACAGATCAAGACCCAGGTTACCATTTCATATTTACTGTATTTTCACTTATGTAAATACATCAAAGAAGTTCTTTTTTCTGTGGCTATGCAATTGGTGATCGGGATGAATGGCCAGATGACATAAACCCAACTTGCTATTTAATAGCTAGATGAGCAATCAAAGCAAAACCAAAGTACTTGGCACACAAAATAAATGCAGAAGTTCTTATCTAAAGCTTGAAGATCCTATGAAAGTGACCTATTTTAGATATCCCAGCTACTGCTTTTATAAATATTACCCTCCTAGTATGAGTCCCTTTTAAAACTGTATAGACTCTGGGACTACTTGCTCCCAGTCTTTTCCTCATTTAGGCACTGTTCATTAACAACCTTTAATTACGTACAACAGAGAAACTTGCATTATTCCTGCCTGCTCTTTTGCTTACTTTCAACCACTGAATTAAATCCATCTATTTTTAGATCAAATGACTTCACAAAGTTCACTTTTTATTCCTTTTTGCACAATGAGGCACATAAGCACAGGTGGCTTCTTGAAAAATACTGCTTGTTTTCAACACTTTATTCATATTTACAGACACCAGATTTCAAAGACTGATGCACAAACTTCTAGATGAAACAGCAAATTTTTCATTTCTGGAGGCAGGTGGATAACTCCAGCAAGTGACAGCTTCATCTTGGGTGCCAATATTCTCTCTGTACCAACTTTCATCATTTTTAGATCAGGCTCAGTGTCTTCACTGTGATGAAGCCCTTAAAAAGATTGCTGCCTCCACTATGAGTGGGATACGGAGCAATAACAAAACTGCTGCAGTTTATCTCCCAGAGGTATAGAAGTAAAACACCACTACTTACCTAAATAAACTGGGCTGTAAAGTGTGACAGTTCAATAACAGCTTCAAGGGCAGCTCACCTATTCCTACAGGAAGATAAATTCAGCCCTGGAAAGCAGAGGACACTGGACAGGTGAGGGCATGCCCCCTCATAGGTGTGGTGAGGTAAACTGTCCCAGCGAGCTGGAAAGAATCCAGCCCCTTCTCAGCCTCTAGGACTAACTGGCACAGATTTCAAGCTTCAAATTAATAATCTGGTGAGCTGTGATAGAAAGAATGCAAGTATTTAAATGCAGAATAAGTTTTATTTAACTGAATGGGATTAAACTTTATCCTTAACTTCCGTTTTAAAAGTAATTGGATAGTGTGTATCAAGGTGTGTCCACCCTTGCTGATTCAGAACTTTGCAATATGGTGATGCTGCAGATAAACACGGTGTCAGGTGCACAGAGCTCACTGAAACCACAGAAGGACCTTGATGTTACACAGAAGATACTCTGAACAATGCCAGCAGCAGTCTGTTTGCACTGATAAACAAAGAGGAGAAAGCAGACTGGCTTCTCGCTTTCTTTTTCATTGTTTAAGAATATTTACATTTTTAAATAGTTTTATTTATATTTTTAAATTTTACCTACTTCATCTCTACAAATAAAGAGAAAAGTCCGATAGTTAATACTTGGCAAAATCATTAGCAATTGCTATGAAAAATCACTCTTTCTTGTACTTTTTTTTTTTTTTTTTTTTCTTTTGTGGATGGTATAACAGAATAATTGGAAGAACAATATGGTGCTTACATTACTCAAAAATAGCTGTTATTTTAACTGAGTGCAGGAAGCTGACTGTGATGGTGTCAGAATCGGGAACAGTCACCTGTCAGTCAGCTAACCTCACGGTGTACTGCCTCCATCCGAGCAGACACGGCTTCTCGGTACTCTAATTCCTAAAGAATTCTCCCTCACCCGTCATTTTTGAACAGCTATTGTCCTGAATTCAGCAACCAATACTGTAATTCCCATTCACACAACTACAAAGTCTGACAGTCAGTAATATACATGAGCTCCAAGATTTATCCTTCAGTTGACCTAAATACTTCTCTACCTGTTGAGTATCAGGATCTGACAATCTTATTCCCTAGAACAGTTCTGAGGAGTTAAGCAAGTTCAGTCACTCACAACTGCAAATTATTTTCATAACTGTACAATGGAGACAGTCACAGAAGACATCAGGTCTCACATTCCCACTCCACCGTGGGGATTTAAAGAAGAATGAAGATTTTCTGGAGGGGGTAACCTAGACAGGTAAGCAGTAGGAAGCCAAAAGCTGAAAACGTAATTTGAGCCTGAGTCTTATTTCAGCATATGGACTCTTCTTCCTGTGTTATTGGGTACTATTTTCCTCCCTAAAACATTTTACGTTCCAGCTGCACTCTCCTTATCATTCCCCTCCCTTTCAGCCTCCAGGTAGAGAAATGAAAAACACAATTAAGGAACTAACCCAGGACTAAATTTTTGGCCTGGGTAACTTAAGTAGTTGTTGTGTACCCCCTCCTTTGCCAACAGCTGTTTAAGTAGCACAACATTCAGAAGGTCTGTAATGAAGGATGCGAACTCTTAGCTATCGAGGCTATTGGCTGACATTGTTTCACCTGCTCATTTTGCAGCTGCTGTAAACAAACCTAAAATAAGCATGCATCACCCTCAGCTATAATCACCTTCCTCATGTCATTCAAATTACAGAAAGCTATAGAATCTGATTTTATTTAGAACATCACTGTAACCGTTTGTAGACATCAACTAAAAAATGGTACTTACAAGTGTGAGATTCAGTACTCCTGCCTAATAGATGGAAAAATTGAGACAAAGGCAAAATTACCTTTTCAAGATTATGCAGCAAGTCAGTGGCAGAGTACAGTTACAATTCAGAGCCTCCGAGTTTCTAATCCTATAATCCTCTTTCCAAAATCTATTAAGCACAACCAAATATGCTTTTTCAGTGATGGCCATAAATGCTCCATTCTTTTGAATGCTCCACCCCAGGTACCACAAACTGACTGTTCAGACAATGACACATTAATTGTTTACAGCCATAATAAAACATTTGAATTTAAATTACTTCACACCTCTAGTTTCTGACCAGCAGCCCTACATTCAAAGGGTTTAATTAGCAAAAAAACCTTTCCTCATTGTAAGTTGTTGAAATAAGATGCTGAGTCAGCACTGTATAAAAGCTTGTCTTAGGGTAAAGGGGGAGATGAAAACAGTAATTTGTGCCTCTCTCTGCTGCACAGTAATCCTAGCCCTAAATTCCAGTTCGTTTCTGAGTGCAGACTGTATTTCACACCAGCCTGGCAGAGTCAACTTGCCTCAGGTCCCACACACCACTGAATTCAGGTCTGGCCAGGTAATGATTGCTGCTCCTCACCCTGGCAATTCACACTTGCAGGGGTCTCTTAACCATCTGACACTGCTCCTGGCAAGAGAGCCCTTGTTTGGATGCCTCCCCAGTAACCCACCACCACAATTTGCTTTGTACCAGTGAGCTGCCTTTTTCTGACTGAACCGAGGGGTCTGATGAATTTTTTTGAGGCAGTAAGACCACCTGCCAGCTATCCTTCCTAAAAAAGTGCAATCAACAAACAGACCCTCACTTCATCTCATGCCCAATCCACAGGTCAGTCCTCACTATCCCACCCGAAAAGTGGGTAGACTTGGAAATAACTGGTTTTTTTGGTCATACATAAACTGTTTGCTTTAAAGGTGTACTAATAGTTAAACTCACAAGGTATCACAGAGGTTCACAGCACATAGGCCTTTTCTGCTGGAATAAAACACACCTACAAATGTGTGCCACTAACGCTGAGAATCAGAGCTTTTAAAATCTTCAGTTCCCATGAAAGCATATTAAAGGTGTAAAATATTTCTAAGAAATTTCTCTGCTTACTTTTTACTTTCATGCACAAGTTGCAGGTATTTAGAAGGTAGTTCTTTTTCATGAATGTCCAAATTTCAATCAAACTTTCAAGGAACTACAATCAAACTACAGGAAGTTCCACTACTTCAAGGTTCTTTGATTTTGAGGAGCCTTACACATTTTGAATCTATCTGCCTCTCTTCAGCTAGATGAAACCAGCCTGTTTTCTCTCCCCTCATTGCCATGAATTCATTTGAATGTCCCCTAAGACGGATGTCTATTTTAACCAACATGCTCCTCTCTCTCTCTCTCCAAACCCTCATTTCTCGATGAGATAGATGATCGAAAAGACAAACCACCCAACATATGGAAAACCAGTAATTACTGCCTCTGGAATGCTTAGCCACAGCTTTACAGGCTTAGATTCTCATAGTCTACAAGCACTGACTAAAAAGATATTAATTATAAAAGTTGTTGCAATTGTCAAGTTGGGGAATTATAACGGGGCAGAAAACGTCTTCAAGTCATCATACTATCCAACGTTACAGCAACTTCAAACACAGCGCTCAACCAATTTCACCTCTTTCAAGTCGGGGACACTTTCTCACAGTACTCTGGCAAACTTGTAGCTGTAACAGGACAGTTTTCCAAAGCTTAGTTTAGTACCGTTTGCTAAGAACTTGCAGTTCAGACGAGGATCAAACACACCTGCCTCAAGCAGTCATACTGAGAAGTGTGAGGAATACCACCGGTGACTGAAGCAATTTTGGCTCTAATTAATCCATGTACAACAATCCACTAGTTAGCATTCAACATTAAGCTTGGCTATATGACCTCCGAGGCATTACTGCTCTCAGTCATTCTCTCCGTATTTTAGGAAAGAGTTCTTTCAAGGGACATAAGAAAAAAAGAATATTCTTAAGCCTCTCCTATCTAGGAGAGTGAGCCTAAAGCTTTGCAGAATCTTAAGGCAAGTTAGACGGAATCTGAAATCGCCCACCTGAGTTTGAAACTATTGGTTCTGTTATCAACATCTCAGAAGGAGGGAACAGTGTTTAAGAAAAACATGGTGTGTTGCAGTAATGAACATCAATGGAGTTTATTTTCATTTTGCTTTAATTAAACCCAAATGCACCTCAGAGTCCAGTGATACAGCTTCACCCTTACTAATTTAACAGCGCGGTGATTTTAAGGCTTCACGCTTAAGATGACAAGAGGTCCTGAAGGCTGTTGCTTCCCACTTCAGCTCTCCGCATCCAAGGCCTGAAATTCCACCGAGGGCCGTCAAGGTCGCACCTCGCTCCAGGTGTTCCAAGGTTGAAACACTGTCACGCACGCGATGTCGCGACCCGTGTCGCCAGCTGCCAGCTCCCGGAGGCGGCGGGGCAGCCCGGCCACAGGGGCACGGCAGCGGGGGCTCCGGGCCCGGCGGCCGAGCACGGCGCCGGCTCTGTGCCCTGCGGGGTCCCGGCCGGCGCTACCCCTTGCGCTGCTTGTGCCGCGGGTTGCTCTTGCAGCACACGTAGAGCCGCCCGCGCCGCCGGACGATGTAGCAATCCTTGCAGCGCCTCTTCAGCACCGTCCTGGTCTTCAGCCCGGCCGGCAGCGGCGGCCCGAGCGGCGGCGGCGCGGCCAGCAGCCCGCGGGGCGCCCGCCAGGGCGGCGGGGCCCAGCTCCCACTCGCCGCGGGCAGCCCCGCCGCCCGTCCCCACGGGGCCAGCGAGCACAAGGAGGAGCGGCACAGCGAGCGCAGCGGGCCGGCCGTGGCGGCGGCCCTGACCAGGAGGGACAGCATGCTCGGCACCCTGCGGGGACAGCGCGTCGGTCAGGACACCCGCACCGCTCCCGCTCCCCTCCTCCTGTCCCGCCGCTGCCCGCACACCACCCAGCGCCCTCCCGGCGGGGAGGACACCGCTGCCCGCTGACCTCGCCGCCCGCGCGGAAAGCGCCGCTCCCGGCCCGCGGACACGTGTCTCCGCGCCGCCGGAAGCGCGCGCGGGCACCGGGGCGGGGCCAGGCCCGCGCCCGCCCGCCCGGGAGTCACGTGGGCGGCGCGAAGATGGCGGCGCCCGCCGCGACCTTCCGCTGGCTGTTGCCGCGGAGCCGCCCGCTGCTGTCCCGCCCGGGGCCGGCCGCCGCCGCCGCCGCCGCCCGGCCCTACGGTGTGCGGGCCTCCGACACCGGCGAGCTGGTGACGCACACGGGGCAGGTGAGCGCGCGGGGCCCGGCGCTGCCGCCCCTCCGCGGCAGGGCAATCCCGCCGGGGTCGCGAGCAGCGCGCTGGTGCGGCGCGATGTAACGTGACGGGGAGGCTTAGGCTGGACATGGGGAGGAATTTCTTCACGCGAACAGCGGTTAGATCCTGGAATAGGCCGCCCGGAGAGGCGGTGGAGTGTCTGTCCCCGGAGGCGTTCAGGAAATGGCTGGATGCGGCGCTTAGTGCCACGGTCTGCTTGACATGGTGGAGTCCGGTCACTGGTTGGATCTGATTAGCTCAGAGGTCTTTCCCAACCGAATGTATTATTTTTTATTCTGTGATTCTCCGTTCAGCGCGCACAGTGGAAATTCGTGCTTCTGTACCATCCGTACACAGGAGGCGCGCGCTGGATCGGGAAAAAACAAAACAAAACAAAACAACCCGAAAAAAATCCCTGCTAGTCAGGATCAGGGGCATCGGCCATTACCGAGCGCTCCCGTCCGAATGCGACGGGGCCGTGGCCCAGCCGGGGAGCGGCAGGCGGAGGAGGCACCCTCGCGTTGTAAGCCCGCCTCAGCTCTGTTCGCTGCGGGAGCTGGGGCTCCTCTGGTGCCGTGAGGAGAAGCGAGAGAGGGTGGCGGCGGGAGCTGACTCGGAAAGCCCGCCCTCCGGTTACTTAGCTGAACGGAAACAAATACAAAACCTGATTTTCCCGGTTTAGTTCACCGCCTAGGTGAGATCTGGCAACAGCATTATAAATAATACATTTGTGATCACCTCTGCGAGCAGACTCTTCTGTTTACTGGATTTCCACCCCAACACCGCCAGTTTCCTTGTCTTGTACTATCCGATGTGCAATTTAGTTACTTGCGTGAGAGAAATGGAAGCTAATTTTTCTGTATACTACGTGCTTGTAAGGTGATAATATTTGAAACTAAGTAAACAGTTCAAGCTATTTATTTTCTGAGTCTTTGTGTTCTGTGTTTATAGTTGTTGCTCTGTAAATAAGGTCAAGTTTCTTTTACACTCTAGGTATATGATGCGGAGGATTATAGAAGAGTTAGATTTGTTGGACGACAAAAGGAGGTAACTCATTCTATTTTTTTGTCATGGGAGAGGGGCTAATTTACGGATTTTTTTCTTTACCTGGTAGAAGTGTCCTCAACCTCATTGCCATTAAAAAACCCCAAACCAGAAACCAAACCAGAAGCAAGAAACTGACTAAACCCAAACCCCACAACCAAAGCCTACCAACCAACCAAAAAAACCACCAAAACCCAAACAAACAAAAAACCCCATGAACAACAACAATAACAAAAATAACCCCAAACCCTTGCCAAAACCAAACTGCTTTGGATTTGGGGTTTCAGTGGGGTTTTTCTTCACTATGGTGAAAAATTGTTTTAAGGCAGCTTATAGTTGCTTCTGTCTTATCTCCCTGCTTTTGATAAACTTGAAAAACTGAAGACTTCCTCTGCGTTTAAGTGCCTGCATTTAGGGTGTTAGAGCTGTAGGCATTTGAGCATCTTTAACTTGGAACAGTTTTTGTTTTAAGCATGTGTTTTAAGAAGTTGTTAATATGTTTTTAGCACATTTGCATTCAAAAAAATCATTAAATACGCTGCTGAATTGTTCATCTGTTTACATCTGTTTTGAAGCTTAATTTGGTTCTGTGTAGTTAAAATTCTGATCTTTACCCTAACTACATTTCTAACGAGACTGAGAAGCATTTGCTGAAAGAGTGATGAAACAAATAAAAGTAAAATGTAGACTATTCTGAAATAATGAAGCCTCAAATGCAAAGTCTGGTAATACCAGCATCATCCCAGTGCGACACTGTAAAGGTGGCCCTGTTGCTGCTGCTTAAAATTCCGCATACCCACTCTATGAGAAGTCCTTTAGCACTGAATTTTCTCTGATGATCAAGCAGCACAGCTCCACAAGGGATCTGCTAGCCTTTGGGATAGAAATAGAATTATTTCAGCTAAAATGTATTCCTCAAAGCCTGAGCCTTTGAATAGTGCCTTATTGTTAATGCCTTAAATGTTTATGTATTGCAGAGATGTTAAATATAAGGTGTGGTAGATTTTTAATGCAGCTTCATATAATAATTCTTTTCCTAAATTAACCTGAACTAATTATCCTGATTTCCAAGTTTTCATATTGAGTTTACCTCGCTGTGTGACGGATACAATTTAATTCATGCTGTGTGGCAAAAATGGGGATTCTACATGCGAAATAATTAAACGAAAATGTCACTTACAATGCTGAATTAGCTTAATTCAGGGAGGATAGTTGGCAAAGTAAGTCTCTCCCAGGTGTATTGCCCACATCTGTGCTATTTCTGTAACTTTGTAGGAAACACTCCTTAAGCCTAATTCTCCATGGGGCAGTGGTCCCTCTGATGTGCCTTTGCCATCAGGTAATTTCAGACTCTATGTGGTGTGGAACACCCAGGGTTTTCAGTTCAGACCAGTTCTTCCTTCTCCAGCAAAAGCCAAGCTCTGTGTCTGCTGAGCAAGGTTTAAAGCTAAGTTTTAATGGTGAAATTGGGTCGAAATTTACATGTGAAATACTTGAAACTATCTGTGCCTATTAACAGGATCTCTCTCTAAGGGCTTTGCCATTATCCCACAGTGTATTTCAGCTGCCAGTATTAGGGTTGACAACCGGGTCTGTAGTCTGAATGTTGTCATGTTCCTGAAGCTCTCCTGGTGGCTGTTCTTTCTTGGTCTCTTCCTCCCTTTGCCTCTGGTACGGTCCGGGTGGTTGAGTCCCACTCGGGATCGGCACAGTCCAGCCATGGCAGCTTTCCTGGGTCTGGGGGGGACACAGCCTCTGGCTCTCTCCCAGACATGGTGTCTGGGCTCTGTGCTTCGGGTGGCCAGGCCCAGGGGCATGGCCTAGAGTATGTGCTTGTTGTCTCCTCGGTTCTGCCAGCCTAGTTGTTAGTGACATCCATGTGTTTTAGCTAAAATCATTAGTTCTCTGTGGAGAACCGCGGACTAGTGCTCTCTGGCAAGGGCCTAAAGCAGGAAGCTGTGAGAAAACTGAGCATGGCAACTGCATAGTCTGCTACAGTCCAACCACATCATCCTGCCCTTCTGTAATCCCTGAGGTAGAGCAGGACCCATTTCAACACTGCCATTTCCACTTCAGTTCTTTTGGGCTGATGCAGCAGCTGAAGGTGTGAGGATGACTCACCTCAGTGCTGGTCTGTTGTAAATATTCTTTCCTGCCTTCCCTCTACATCTTTTTACTGGGATCAAATCCAAGTTTGGTTTTATCTCTTTGGTCTTCCAGACCTTGGACTGGCACAGGTGAATAGGTGGGAAGAAGCAGAAATGAAATTGTCAAACTGGCACTGTGGCAGGAAAAAAAATAGCATATTTATTTTTGCTTGGAGCAAGGCACATCTGGATGTGCTGGGGGAATCAGCCCCTTCCTGCTGAGTACTGCTGTGCTTTTGTCAAAGGGTTATGTTGTAACTGCAACCACTTGGGTTGGTGGGGGTTTTTTTTGTTTGTTTTGAGTTTTTTGTTTGTTTGGGGTTTTTTTGTGGTGTGTTTTCCTGGTGAATTCCTAGACTGTGTCTTGTTTAGTAGTCTGAACCGTACACAAGTCTTAGCTATACAGTGGATGAGGTCTTTGCTTCTCTCTCTCCCCACAAATACCTCTTGTGGTTAAGAAAAGTTGGGATGAATGGAGTTCTTGCTTCTAATCTTGAAGCAAAGGTATATAATGGTTTTATTTCCCTCCTCCTTTAGCACAAAATGAAGGGTGCCCAATATTGAGTGTTATTAAAAACAGCAGTAAAAGTTCTTGCTGTTCGGCAAAAATTACATGACTTGTGGATGCACCCCCAGGCAGTGGGATTCTTGATGTTGCCAATTTCTTTCAATACCAAAACTTAATTTTTTTGCTAACTGTTTTTAGCTATCACCATCTTTTGGTAAGGACAAATTCTTAGGTGGCAAAACTGACTTTTCCATTACTGTACCAAAAAAATGCAGATTTTGGGGAGACTTAACCGGCGCTTTGGTGAAAGATGCTATATGCTTTGGTGAAAGATGCTTATATAAAATCACTATTGTAGTTCCTAGGGATTTATGTAATGGATGCATAGTTTAGCTGTCTTTTTCCCAAGAATCTCATCTTTATTCCAACACCAGCATGTTCCTACACGGAGCAGTAGATAGTGCATCCTTTGGGTGTGCATATTATTTGATATTCATGTGTGTATAACATGGCCTTTGAAAAAGGTGGCCCCTCCTGGAGTAGTTTTCCCTGAATTGTAGCAGTAGTTGTCTGCTCAGTGCAGACTTGGGGAGTATTGGATTGCTGTAGGTCCCACTGAAGGATGAGCTGCAGTGTCACCAGCCTGTCCAGACATGGATATGTTTTCCAGGCCATGCAGGTGTGCTCTAGGAAGAAGCCCTATGTGTCAGTGATGTGCATATTCAGGAAGTGTGTATGATGGATTTACAGAGTGCAGTAGTGGCATTTGGAGGTTTTTCCTTTTTTCTGATGCTGAACAATTTGTCTTTCTGACTGTTGTTACGCACCACATTCACGTTTTCATGAGATTCCTGTGCAGTGATAGAATAAGGTACATGGCTAGAGGCTCTAAATTACCAGCAGTTGTTTTATCTCGTGCCTGACCTTACTTGTCTCACTATTATTTTTGAGTTTATCAGCAGAGATTCTTCTGCAATTTTATCATGTAGTCACTAAAGCAGAATACGGTGTTGGTTAAGTATCTTCTGTTCTTGTCTGCTTGTTCCTGCTTACCTCCCTGCTGAATCTGCTGAAACCTGAGCACCGATGTGGCCTGTATATCAGGGGAAAGGGATTGTTTTTGCAGAGTTTAGTGTATAGTTCATTGATCTGGCTTATAGCAGAGCCTAAGAGTTGGTGGAGGAGCTGGGAGGAAGCCTAAGCAGGAACTTCTCAAAATGGCTGTGGTGGAACTGCCTGTGGAGGCAGCAAATAGCAATTGCTTTCTGTTTGAGTGGGGATGGTATCTGAAAGTTTCCCTCTTTTTCTTACAGGTGAACAAGAATTTTGCAATCGATTTGATAGCAGAGCAGCCTGTGAGTCAAGTTGAAAGCAGAGTGATATCCTGCGATGGTGGTGGTGGAGCTTTGGGACATCCCAAAGTATACATAAACTTGGTAATGTCATTATTTTGCACGCATATAGCATGTTTTGCCTGTGCATTCTTTTTTGTAAGAGTACCTAGTTTCTGCAATGCTCATTTAACAAAGTAAAAGAAGTAACCACCCGAGGTGCTCATTTTATTTGATGCCCGATATAAATCAGAAGAATTAGAGGGCTTCCATTTGAAGTTAGAGAAATTCCTTCTGGAAATTTTGGTTTGCTTAGAAGGACAGTATTTTTTAAAAAAGAAATCAGGTGAAGTATTAAGAACAACCACTGAGAGCAAAAATTAGCATCCTTGCTGCATTTTGGAACTCTTCCTCTAATTGTTTAAATGCCACCATGTAGTTTGACCATACATTTGCAGTATTCTTAGGAATATGCAGTTATTTTCAGTCTTGGAAGTTCAAGGAGAAAAGAAGGAGGAAAACCAAACAAACCAACCCCTCTTTCAGTCTTTGGGAATTTTGGTAGTACTGAAGACGGAATATTTAAGTCATGGCCAGAGAATGAAGAATAAATGTTGTCATATCTTCCTGTTGACAGTAGTGATAATTTCCAGTATATTCTTGTTCTAGAGAGTAAAAATACTGAGGCTGCTGTCCTATGACCTTAGTTGATGCAGCTGTTGCTTAGGTACTGTTCTCAGGTAGAGCTTGATTGCAGATGTTTTAACGTCTTTGCTTGCTCACCTAAACTTTGATATTTCCTAATGCCTGAAAGAATGGCAGGGAAGAACTGGTGTCCTTAAGTGTCACAACAGTGTTGTTGTGACTCCTAACTAGAATCATGTGCGTTTCTATTTTGAACAAAGTAAGAATTTTGTAATAAAATTCATTTTACCTTATTCAAAGTCAAATGTTTGTGGAGGTTCTGATTTGAAATGCTTAGGAAGGACTTCAGCCTTAACTTCTGTAGCACACTCCTAATCTTTATGTTGATTTGTTTGATGTGTGCCACACTCTTGAAGAATGCTTTATATTTTGTGGATTTTGAGATTTACTTTTTTTGGTGTTCACAGTCAAGTTACAATTTGTCTGATTCAGTTCTTGAAAAAGAGAGTCTGCAAACAGAATGATATTAAATTAACTTCTTTTCCCTTGTCCTAACAACTGAAATCCAGGCTTTCAGGAATGGAGGGTAGTTTGGATTTTTCAGTTCTAATCCTTTATTAAGGGGAACCATGAGTTTAACTTTGTTTCATGACTAGAAGTAGTTGTGTTGCTAAATAACAGAGGATTGCTGAGTATTTAGCTGTATTGTATTTTGTCATGTTAGGAAGGACCTAACTAATTGCACCTTAAGTCACTCACACTTCAAAGTTCTAAAAAATACATGTGTCTTTTGGAGAAAACAATTAAATTTTATACAGCAGTAATTCCTCCTTTTCTCCAAAATACTTTCTTCCCCAGCATTTCTAATGGAGTCCTACTGAAATTTCCTCCTTCCTGCAAATAACTCTGTTACTGACCAAAATTCCTGTCTAGGAAATGCCAAATCCTGTTCAAATAATTGTGAAATGATCTTTCCAGGACATTGGAACAGATATGACCAGACTGGCTTAAGATGTTCAGTTTGGTAAGAGGATCTTATATTTCTGAAGAGATAATCACTTTTGTTTGACTTTAAAATTATGTAGTTGAATTTAGGCCTGGCAGTTGAAAGTCTGGCATAAGGGAAACTACGTAGGATACAGAAATAAAGCACGAATCTCTTACCATCATCATTGCTTCAAGTGTTTCAAATAAGACTAAACTCCGTACTTTGGCAACATTGATTGGTTTTAAGATGGCACAAATAAATAAGAGAAAAATTGTAATTTCTTAAAGTTTTATAAAGTGAAAGTAGCAGCTGTTGTGTTTTTATATTTTTTGCAGGACAAAGAGACAAAGACCGGAACATGTGGCTACTGTGGACTCCAGTTTAAACAGAAGCATCACTGAAAGATTATCCCTGTGTGCTTGCAGATTTCTGTTCAGATGTTAACGTTCAACTATAAATAAACAATATATTTAGAAAGCCAAGACTTGTGTTTATCTTAACTACGGAAAGTCCAGTCCATGCATTTTTAACACCCAGCTTGTCAGGTATTTGAGAGCTGAATGGTATTACAGTATCTGCTTTGTACTTAATTTAGTTTTCATGTTTGACAGACTTCTCTCAGGCTTAAAAGTGGTGTTTGGCTGTAGATAGGTTTGGCTTGTACTGGGTAGATACGTATTCTTTTCAACACTGATTGGGCTGTAATTGTTTACTGGGTGATTAATTATCCTAGGTGTTTGTCTTTTGTCGCTTCGTGACACTCTTAATTGGTTCATCGTCCAGTATCTGTAGCTAGATTCACAAATGGATGTGCAAAGATATTATGATACTCAGCATTGCAATGCTCTCTCGTGGAAGCAGGATTGTCAGCCCTGAATTAAGTAGCTGCTTTTGCTACTTGTTTAAAAGAAGCCTACAGTGGTGATCAGTGTGAGCTGGAGAACTACCTAAGCTGGCTCGTGTGAAAGGTGAGGACATTATAACCATTTGCCCTTCATTTGAAGGGGTGAGAGTGTATCTGGTTCTGCTTGGGATTCACACCCAAAGCCTCTGTAGGAACTGGGTCTTGTCAGACTCAAGTAGGCAGTGCTCCATTACAGGTGGTAGCTTCTGCTCCTTTAATACAGGTAATTTGACACTGAAGAGCATCTGCCTAAGCTGTGTGAGGCTGCTTGTGGGACATACCTACCCACTTGCTGAAATTCACTTAGGGAGCATTCTGTCATGTGTGCATGGCTTTCAAACAGGGCCTCTGCCTGGAGCAGAAGGGTCTGAGTTTGGTTTGGTCTTTGCTCCACAAAGTGTTTTAATCTGTTGTCAGTAAATTACTATTTTTTTAAATGCTAATGATGGCATATGGTCCCAGGGAGTAATTGCTGCTTGTCCAAAGTTTAGGAGTAGGATTCTAAACCTGCAGTGTAGGTAGTTAGATTGATGTGGTTTATCAAGTTGAACCAAATCGTGTGGGCCTAAAACTGCTTAACTTGCTTGTGTCCATTTATAGACGAAGATGGACCAGCTCAGGCTTAAAGCAAGGTCTGAATGGTTCTCTCTGTAGAATTTGTGTTTAGAGGCTGTACTGCAGGTGAGTAATTGCATGGACCCCCCTTCTCTTTCTTCATTCACTCCACCTATAAAAGCTTTACCTGTCTTTCTGTCTCTTCCCCTTACTCTTCCCCTCGCTTTTTCTCCTTTCCATTACTGCTGGTTTCAGTGATCTTCTGGCTGTCAATTTATTCTTTGTAATGACCTAGACTTAGGAAGTACTAATTAGAGTTCTGCATTGTTGTGCAGTGTAGGTTACTGAGCACTGACCTTTCTATAAGGCCTGGGTCTGTTATGAAGGTTGTGATTTTGCAATGTTAGTGCAGTGGCCAAGTTAACAAAATGTGTTTAGAGTAACTCCTGAGCACGTACAAAGTTGGCAAGATTTCTTTCCATGAAATTGAGTAATTTGCAATCTGACCTTATGCAAATGATCTGTCAACTGAGCATAAATGGGATGTTGTGAACACTCTTCTGATAAGTCTTATGCTTGAACTGTCAGTGTCTGTCTTGAAGCATAAATCTGGTTGCATTTTACTCTGGCTTTCTACCAGTTTGTAGGGTATTTTGTCTGGCAGAGTTCTCTCATGGTGCAATCATCTCTATGAAGAGACCTGAAACAAATAATTGTATGCGGTCCTCTTCCTTGGACTTCTGATGTTCTAATGAATAATAAATCTGCTTAGATCACTGTTGCTCATAATAAATTAACAATGTTTAAATTGGCACAGCATCTGCTGAGGATCCAGACAAATCCCATCCCACTGGTCTGAGCTATGGAATGCTGTTCTTGGATGTTCTCCCTAAAGTACTTGTGCTATGTGAAGCTGTTGACACCCGTGAAACAAAGGCCTCTGCTTTGCTCTGGTGATCTCCATAGGAGGACTTTAGACTTTGCTTTTTATCGGTTCCTGCGTGCTGGGTTCATGGATCCACTTGGGAATGACTGCTTATATGAAGTCTTGCACTTTGAGCTATGCCATCCAAATTCCTGTGGAAAGGCCAGCCTTGATTTGCAGGAAAAAGCAGTGGGGAAAAGCAAGAATTTAACTTTACTGATTGCCCCAAGTAGATACATGTGGAAATGCATGTGTAAGGATAGACCAGAACAACATCAGTATCAAAGTAAGGGTAGACTAAACCAGGTAAGTATCAAAGCAGCTTTGCAGTTCTCAGGCTACAAATTCAGACTTGAAAGCAGTATGGAATAAAACTCTCAGACTTAGGTTCTGTCAGTCACTGTTTTGTTCCTCATAGATAATTCATCCCAGGCTGGAACTACAGATTCTGATTAGCAGAGTACAAACCATAGTTTATACTCTGTCACTAGGGAAATGTGAAGTACCAACACATGATAATGGTCACAACTTTATCTTGTTTTACCTAGTAAAACCAGATAGGCTTTTCCCCCCTTTATTGCTGCATGTATTGAGGTTGGTGAAAATCACTATGTATTTAAACTTCCAAAATAAATAAGAACCATCTGTTCTTTTCCCCACATTACTTGGTAGCTCTCTGTCCTCTAATTAAGAACTAATTAAAATGTTTTATTTTTAAGAGCACAGTTCATTACTATGACCATGGCATAATATGCAAAAGCACTTTTTCTAAAATTTTTTGCTTGTATGGTATCAGCTTGTGCTCTGGAAGTTGCTCTTGTAGAAGTCTTCTCCAAATCAGCAAATAGTATCCCTAAATTTCTCACCCTCTGACCTGCCATTAATACTTGCCCTTTTTCTTTAGTGCTTTTGCAAGTATCAGACAAAATACAGCATGCTGTAATAGCAATAGAAATGTTTTCTTTTGTAATATCCACATTGTTGGCATTGTTTAGTGTGTTCCCTGCTAGTGGTACACACAGGTTTTGAGAGGCAATACTTGTTGTCTTAGAGACAGTGCTAAAGGAGGCCACATGGGTTAAAACCTTATCCCCATGTTCAGTGGACAGCTGGGAGAGCTGTGAAGTTAAGTGATATGTACGTTGTAAATGGTTGAAGGAAAAAGAACAGAAGACTGGTAGTAAGCATAACTAAAACTCGGATATGGAGCACTGAATTACTTTAGGATCAAGCAGATGTGTTGGTCTAAGGTGAGAGGGATGTGGTGGAATTGTAAAGTGGTGTAAAAAGACTGGCAAATTAAAAGATGTGTGTGTCATATTATGTAATTGTATAGGAGGAAGTCAATGCAATAATTTCCAGTAATAGGCACTCAAGGGGTTGCTCTTTAGTAGCAGCTAAATTTAGGCATTTTTAAATTGGCATGCTCAGATAATGAGTTTCAACAGGGCTGCCCAATGAGCTTCCTGGAGCATTAGTGCTGGTTTTTTATAAGCTTTCAAGTACTGGAGAAAGAGCACAAAAATGGCTAACGTGCCAACATTCAAAGAGGGTAAAAGGCATGACCTGGATAATTACATGTCTGTCAGTTTGACATCACTTCTGGGTAAAATAATAAGGGACCTAATTAATAATGAATTAAAGAAGTGTTGTATAATTAGTGCCAATCAACATGAGTTATAGGAAAGCCACACCATGTCAAGTTAGATGTATTTTTGATGAAATTAGAAAAAGTGGTTGGTAAATCTAAAAGCATTAATGTAATGTCCTCTGGTTTCTTTGAAGATTAGAGGTAGTAGTCCATAATTTGATTCAGAAATGAAAGTCTTTGTAATCAACCAGCAACACTTCACATATTTTACATGTGTTAAAGGGTAGATAATTCTTCAATGTGTAACTGAGTGTCAGTGTAAAGTGTGACTCCTTGCTGAAAGGATGCATTCTTGGACCCTCTCATGGCATACTTTTTCAGTCCTGTGGCACTTAGCTTCTTAGGAGTGTCCTAAAAAACCATGTCATAGCTACTGATGGTTTGCTGAGGATAGAAAGGTTGAAGCATTGTTAAGGGGGAGGATTCAGCTGTGATGCTATTCATTGCCACTTAGACAGCCAAGGCTGGCACAAAGCTGAACATGTTTCAATGCAATGAATTGTACAGGAAAAATTAAATGCTGTCCATATTTATTGTAAAAAATGTATTTCTTTGAAGTGATAATTGTATCAGCTTGATTTGCAATTTACCCTGTGTGAGTAGCAGCCCCAGGTAACAGTAAGTACTGACTACTACGTTTGACTGGGGAGCTTGCTGATCATCAGATGCTATGAATTTCCAGTCTAATTCCATGTCTTAAATAGCTTTTATGAACTTTGGAGGAATAAATAGAGATGTGTTTGGCAGGCACATCTTTCTGAATTTTACATGAGTGGGTTTGTTTCTTGAATACCGAGGCCAGTTTGAAATCTGTGGTTCATTAATTAATGTGGCAAAGTTAGAGAAAGTTCAGAGAAAGCCATGGTACTAATTAAAAGAGTAGAAAATGTATTGTGTAGTGAAAGATCTAACAAGCTTTGTCTTTGCATCTCCTTATAAATGAGGTTAAGGGGATGACTTGATCAGGGTCTACCAGAACAAATGCAGGGAACAAAACCTTGATGATGGGATCTTTAGTCTGACTAAAAATGATGAACTCTAGTGGCTGGAAGCTATAGACAAGCAGATTCAGACCAGGGGAAAGGAGGCATCACAGTCTGGGATTTACCAAGCATTGCAGTAAATTCTGAAGCAGTCCTGACTCTATTTTTAAACTTGGTATTTTCTAAAATGTGTATTAATTGTAGCAAGACTGGAATCTGAAAACCATTATGGACTGTGTTCCAAAGGTAATTATATCCTTGCAGTGGTCCATTCCCAATCTTTGAAATGAAATATGTATCAGGCCAGAGATAGTGGTTCCATTGAACAGTGGTGCTGTTAAAAATGCCTTCCAGACCTTGTTCTGAATAAGATTCAGAAAGGACTTGAACTTTGTTTTCCCACAGAAAGTATTCTAGTGGTCTGAGTGATGGGGACTTGAACTTTGCTGTTGCAAAATAATATTTGGCTTTGTAGCAATGTGGAAGAAAACCAAGCCTCAAATCCTGATATCAATCATGATGAAGAATTGTCATCATCTCAGTGTCTAACAAAGCCAGACAAACCAAAATTAAAAAAAAAAAAGTCAGTGCTTCGGGACATGGATGACTTGAAGACTTCAGATCTGTTCTCACTTTCTCATTGAAGAGAACATATGTGAAATCTACCTTTTGGGATGAAAATGTAAAAGGATTGTTTCCATTCAACTGAAGTCACAGATTCCAAAGGTTTATTGTAATTTTATTTTTGGCAGTATTGCTTTTGTGGTGCTCTTGATGCTTATGGCAGATTCTGGATTGAAGAGACTTGTACTTTTCTAAGTGTTGCTTTACATATTTGAACCCCACTCTGGATTGCAGTGGCTTCTCCCATTTTCCATGACTTTGATGAAGTAGCTAGCATTCAGCATCTCCTGTGCTGGATAATAGCAACTTCCTCAAGAGTAGCCGTGGAATGAAGTGTTTACTGTTTAATCATGAAATGTCTGGTTTTCATGCCAATTAGCATAAATTAGACATCAGATTCAGATGTTTTTGGGAAGCCTGAGACAATATTAGGAAAATTTGTATTCACCAGTAAAACAAGTGTCTTTATAAATGCTAAGAACAATTGAAAGGATTTTTAAAGCATAATAAAAACCAAAAATAAATCCCAACACTATCTCTCCCCTCTTCCCCCCCCCTCCCCCCCCCCCCCCCCCCCCCCCAAAAAAAAAGGCCCCCAAACAATGATCTTTGATAGTGGCTACATTAAAGAGATAGAAACCCCAGGAATTTTCAAAGGAGAGAAAATATTTAACTAATTATTTCAAATGGGTTGGAAAAAGACTGATACTTACATGAAACTGTGGTGAAATATGTTCTGTTCCAATGATTAACGGAAAGGATATTAGGCATATACTCCCAGGAAAGACCTTTAGACCTGCAGGACTGGATAACTTTGAAAATAGTTGGCTGAAGAGCTTTCCCTGTTACCTCCATTGGCAAATCTAACCTCTTGGAACACAGGTGAGCATTCAGAAAACTGTTAAGAAATATATTTAGTACAGCAATATTTAAAGATGCTGTTGATGGTGGCATCTTGCTACTTATTCTGCTTGTTTCCTTCTCCATTAAAAGAGTGATTGGCATCTGTTACTTCACCTCTGTGAAGGTTTTTATACACTGTGTCCTGTAACCTTTGTTTTCATTTGCTCAGATGCACAGGACAAGTTTTTATTTCTTTTGGGACTTAACCCTCAGCAATTTTTCGACACATTAAAATATGGCTAGCTACAGTGAATATAATAGCATTAAGAATATTGCTGTTGCATGTAGAAATAAAACAGCAGGGAGGGAATCCCCTTTTTATTCAAGGGAATGCATTAAACTTCTTGGATAGCATAGTGTTGGAAACTTAGGCGGGCTTGGTTGTCTGCCGTGCCCTCTAGACTCATTGTGTCTCCTGTGCTACAGATTTGCTCTGGAGGCTCTGGACTGGTTCTGTTCCTTACTGAGTGACCTTGCATTTGGGTGTATGGGGTTTTGTTGAGCTTGGGTGAGCTCAGCTGAGTGGTTCAGAACACCTTGTAAGCAGTTCTATCTCTGTCTTTTACATTACTCTGCAAATATTTGCATAACCAGACATGGTTTTGTATTTCTTGCTAATTCTGGGAAACAGTTCTGCTTGATGTCAGGCCCTTGCCTAAAGAGAAATATCCTTGTTTGACAAGAATTTCCTCATCTGGAACAACTTTTTGTAATCTGCCACCTACCTATTTCTAATTTGACCCAATAGTATAACAATAGTGTAAAACCTTTCCTAAAACACTCACACATTTAGGGGCCTTACATTTTACAGTACAAATTTTTCCTAATGTCCTGTCTTCTGTAAGTTCTGATAAATTTATCTTTTTCTGCATTCCTTATTTTTTACTGGTTTTAATATTTTGTTTTGGTTCTTCTGGTATGTTTATATGTATCAATAGCTTATGTAGTTATTTGTGATTTTAATGTGTATTCCCTCTTAAAGCAGGCTCTTACCTAAAGCTGTTAACTGACTGAAAAGTGCTGAAAACTTCAGGGACAATTTTAACTTTCTTTCTGTTTTTTTTTTTTTTTTTTTTTTTTTTTTTTTTTTTTTTTTTTTTTCTTTGCAAATATAGGCACGAGTGTGTTGTGTTTGTGGTGGAGAAATACCCAAACCATGAATTATTTATTTATTCAGTTAATGATAATTGAAACCCCTCATTTTCTAGCTTGTGATTAAGATTTTCAGTTCTCAAGTTCTGTCTGAATAGTGGAAAACCATGTTGCAAAACAGGAGCATTTGGGGGAAAATGAGCCCAATTGCATTAAGAATTTTTTTTCAACCTCTCATGTATTTTAAGAGTGTTTTATCAGTTCTAGTAACATTTCTGCCTATTATTTAATGACCAAAATAATAGTGGGTGAGCACTGTTCACTTTATTTGGTGAGGTTGATCACTTTCACATTTGAAGTTCCTGTTATGAGCTCTGTAACTCTGTGTTGCTGTTGGAACAGAAAAAAAATTCTTTGAAATACAGTGTGTGAATCAAGTCTGCTGTGCTGTACCCATTCGATTCAGAGAGAAATAAGCATGTCAGACTTTCTGCACTGAAATTGCTTGTGCTTCATCTAAGGTCAGAATTATGAATAACCTGACTTCTGATGACCTGTGTGGTTGTAATCTCTGACCTGTTTTCTTCTCCTTTCAAAAAGGATACAAAGCTTCATACTCCATGAAGTATTAAGCTCAAATCCTTTTGTTGCTCAAGCAGATCAACTTACTAGCCAATGACAGTTCCTTGTCAGGTGGCTTATTGGTGGTTAGTGAACTTTCATGTTATTTGCCTATTTTTTAATTTTATATAGAATTTTTTAAAATTTTCATATAAACTGAGAAAAGTGTATTTGGAAGCTGAAAAGAAGCTAATATTATAAAACCATTGTGATTTGAATACTGGTCTTTTTCTCCATTTCTGTATTTCATAGAGTACCTCTGCTTAGTCACCTCTTTTTGGGGTATTCATGTGTGCAAGTAATATGTCAGGTAATATGTGCCTTTCACCTCTCAAATATGTAATAACCAGGGCTGTGCTGCTGCCTGGGAGCTCATGATGAGTGCCCATAAATATGACTTCTCTTAAAAAATTGCAGAACCACCTAAGCAATTTAAGGCTAAATTTGGAACCTATGTCCACAGTCAAGGGAAAATGGTGTGGAAATACATGCTGTGTGTAGTAATCCCGCCTAAAGCCTTTGTGGGTTTTGGTGTTGATAGACTAGTTAAGGTTCTGTATATCCAGACCTCTGAAGAAGTCACCTTTCCTATGAATCAGATTTGTGTAGGTAGGGGAAACCCCCATAATTAGTAAGAAATGCCCATTTTATTTTATTTTACACTCTATCATCCCTAGAGTATTCTGCTCTCCAGACGGTCTGGTTTGGTGGAGGGTTTTTTTCTGATTCATGAATCATCTAAAACAATGTAAAGAAGCATGGACTAGGATCCTAATCCATTTTGAATCTAGCTGAGTCTTACAGACTCTTAAACTAACATCTGCCTTTTTCCTGTCTGCTTGTTTTCTTTTGAGGGCATGAATTTCTGCTGAGTTGATTATAGTTGATGGCAGAATGTTAGCAGAAGCATGGATGAGGCTGCTTCCCTACAGTTAGAGCACTGTTGTATACAGTATGCTTAGTAATACAAGGAGCTGGTGGTGCAAACTTTCAAATAATGGCACAGACATCAGAGCTTTGGTTAAAAGAAGTGTAGAATAAAATCCCTTTCTTCCTTTATGACTACTTCATATAATTTAGAAGTTAGAGCTGGAGCGTCTGCAACAAGACCAAACTAGTCAGCATGAGGAGCTAAGCTTAGATGATTTTCCCTTTTTATCCCTACTTTTTGCTTTCTGTACAGTCCTCACTGGGTTGTATTCATTACATAAGGATTTCACTCAATGGACCTTTAAGACATTTTTTGCAAATATGTGGATACCATTCCATGTTGGTAAAACTTAAATTAGTGACAAAGCAAATATGATGCAGTACTTCCTTCCTTATGAAAGGTAAGCAAACAGAGTCTCATGTTATTGGAATAAAAATAAGCACGTGTCTATTAGGCAGCTGGAAAACTTTGGGGGAAGAAAAGAAACCCACAATGATTTAATACTTCTTTTTGATGGCTTGCCAGTGAAGCCAAGGAAAGTCACACTGTCAGCTCATCACTCTGAACCCCATGGTACTATCTGAAGTGCTTCATGTATCATTCATTACAGCAGGTAGAGGGACAGTGAAATGTGGTTCACTTTAGCAGGAAACTCCTTTAGGACTGTTTGGTTAAGTGACTTAATGGCTTATTCTTAATGTTCTTTTCTTTTATCTTGAGACCTTATAACTCAAAATGACCGAAAATAATTCAAATTCTTCTTGGCAGCAGGTCACCTGTGAAATATTTTCTGTCCAACTTTATTACTTTTGAATACAAAATGCCAAGAAAAACGTGTGTGTGTGTCTGGGTATATGAAAAACTTACAGATATATGCGTCTTATATGTACATCTATGGTTCCTTTTCATCTTCTGTATACTTATGTGGGCATTTACAAAGGCAACAAGGAAAAAAGTGTTTTAAATAAGACAATCTGTACCTCATTATAATCTGCTCCATCTTAAAAGCACTTAAGTTTTGACAGGAGCCACGGATAAGTGACATAAAAGCAGAAACAAAGGAGAATTAGAAGCAGTGGAACTTATTGGGAAAGATGTATTGAAGCAAAGATGAGAGCTCATGAGCATTTGGGGAAAAGAGGGGAATTCAGAGACAGAAAACTTTGGTCTAAATTTTTTTCTGAATTATCTTTTTTGTAATATGGAAAATACCTATGTATGTTACACAGAGGAACTTTTAGAAATCATTCAAGTTACGTACAGATAGAAGAACATGGAAACTCTGTTTAAAAATAAAATCCCTCAGAACTTCCTAGAAGGAAAATTGCATTCATTCTCCACACATCTGTTAAATTTCATTATCAGAAGAGAAAAAATGGACAGTGAAAATGAACATTTTTTGTAGATAGAATTTGCCCAGAAAAACCCCCAAACCTTTTCTTAGATATGCTGTGGTTTTGTGCAGATGTAGAAAAAATGACAATTTCAAGAGCAGTGGTGTCTTGGGCTGTGATCAAAGAAATCGCAGTTAACAGTTCCTCTTTGTAAGATTCTGATATAAGCAGAACAAAGCAGATTAAATACAAATCTGACAAGAGGAAGTGAATCCAATGAATCCAAGCAACACATACATCAAGTGTCAATAACAAGCTTATGTTTTATAATTGGCTGAGCAAAAAGGAAGTTATTTATTAGCATTTTGCGATCTATTAAGCAGTGAATGGGAGAGGTACCAGGCAACTGCTAGAGGCAGAGCAGGAGAAGGCAGAGAGGACTGCTGCTCTCCTCTTATACTCCTCTCCCTTAAGGCACAAATCATCCTCACAAGTACTAGAGGAAACGTCCTATTTAAATTTAAAATCCTGACCAAACCAGAGGTAATTTTGGTTTGAATCTGGTCTTCTTGGAACCTGTGAATTTCTAAGTTCTTCTTAGAAGAGATGGTGCATTAGCTAATTTATCTTAATAATAAAATCTTGGAGAGAAAGTCTTAACTGTGGCTCTATAGATGAGTCAAGACATCCTTTTACCTGATTTTTTCGTATCTGTAGAACTGCTTGTTGTTGCCTCTAATGTTCACTGCGAATCACATCTTGCTTTTTGTCTTATCTTTCTGGCTATCTCTCTAGACATGTTTATGCTCTTGCTGTATATTAATTTTTTCATTACATATCCCTAACATCACTTCCTGTGTAAATCCTTTCACAGGACAGATTGTTTACTGAAGATTTCTGTAATTGTTGTACCACTTCCAAGAGCTCCTACTGCATACTTCATGCAATGTAGCCATGTCTGCTCAGGTGTAAAATATTTCTTGAAAACTGCTTCCAATGTTTTATTATCCTCAAAGCATCTTAAGAGCAATATTTGTTCTAATCCTGCACTATAACTACCCCTGTGTAAGTTTATTTGGTTTAAATGAAATAAAACAGAATGTGTTGTTATGGGTTCTTCCACACATGCACATCTAAAGATGTATCTTCTGAACAGACCATGGGAGCAAGTAGATGGAAGTACCAGTTTGTGGCACCATACTGATGTAGAATTTTTAACTGGGGGAGAATTATTTTCTTATTCCAGGAAAGCTGTTTGACAGGTGCTTTCATTTTTTTTGGCAGGCAGTACCTCGGTTACTGTTGAGGCACTTTTACCGCACCCACATCCCCTCAAAAGCAAATAATGGCACGCAGAAAGGCTGACTGGTAGTTCTTAATTTTGGTTACATAATGCATAAGGCCTGTTAAATAATTTAAGTGTTGGGTGTGAAAACTCATAACTGTTCAAAGACCCATCATTCTTCTCCAGTACTGGACACTTGTGGATGTCAATCCCTTTCCTTTTGCACTGTCTACTGAAACTACTGAAACAGGCAGGCTGCCTGGAACCTGATCTTCCTGAGCATTTTGCACAGCCTTAAAAAAAATAAAAGCCAAAGCAGAAGCCTCAGAGATTTCCTTCCTGTGTCCTTTTAATAGCAGTAACCTAAATCAGTAGTTGAAGATGTGAAATTATTTAAGTGCTGTGTAGGGATGATCACTGCCCCTCATCCCACAGGACTTAATCATGACTTAAATCCATGTTAAGAAACCGAAGAATAAGACCATTTTCTTATACCTACTATTTTTTAAAACTAATATTTAAACTTCTAGGTCCTGTTGTTGTTTCTATATGCTTCCTTGAAACCTGCTAGGACCAAAGAGTCTTCAGAGTCTTGCAGTAGTTCCTCAATCCACATACATTTTATGGGGAAAATGTATTTTTAGGAGATTGTGTTTTCCATTTTTATATCTTGACTACCTTGTTGTAATAGGTCCTGATCATCCTGAACATCTTCTGTATATGCTTTACCAAGAAAAATTCATCAATATCCTGTATTTTAGGACAGCTACTTCTTGACATTTTAAAGGTGAATTTTAAGTATTTGTCTGAAAATTATGTTGCTACTGTGTATCTGAAGTAAAGGTTTGAATATTTTTCATCTTAAAATGCTTATCTTAGGGATATCCAGTCTGTCAAAATCTGATGAGCATCTGAGGAACCCAGGCTGTGCTACTGCCAAGGGAGTAACAGCTGCTGCTACAGCAGCCAAAGCTGCAACTGCAGCGGCTACCTCTGTGCTGAAAATGCTGACATGTTACTGTAGTAGAGGTTGGGGTGGTGGCTTCTGCTGCTGCAGTTCTACAGAGTACTCTTAAGGTTTGATGGTGTTTTTTTAAAAGGTTCAAATAAACAAATCAATTTTAAGAATATATATATATATATATATTAAGGAATTATATTAGAAAAGTGTTTCTGTTGTAATCTTCTGAAGCACTCAGAGTCTAGAACTGATCCTTCAATCATCTGCATGTGCTTCCTGTCTTTTCTGGATCTGCATTAGGATTTTGAATTGCGTGGTCAAGTACCATTTTTCCCACACTAATCTTGCCTTATTTAGACTCCAGAGTAAAAACATTCAGGAGTGGAAAGCTGTTTGCGTGAGCAGCAATGAAATTGCTCTTTTGAGTATTACACTTCTCAGTAACAGCCTCCTGATGTCACTTGCATGCAAGTTGATGTCGTTGATTATGTGTCACTTCTTATTCATCTGTTTGCTACTTTAGTGATTCCAGTCATGGAATCATAGGATGGCTTGGATTGAAAAGGATCTTTAAAGTTCATATAGTTTCAATCCTCCATCAAAGGTCAGGAAGATCTTCCACTAGATCAGCCCCCTCCAACCTGACCTTGAACACTTCTAGGTATAGGGAATTCACAGCTTCTGTGGGCCACATATGTAATCAGTGTCAAACCAATGTAATCATACAAAGTTTCTTACTTGTATCTATTCTAAACCTAATGGTTTCAATTTGAAACCATTTGCCCTTGTCTTTCACTGCAGACTCTGTTAACCCAGTCTGTCTGTCTGTCTGTCTATCTATCTATCATCTATCTCCTTAAAAGCCTCCTTTAGAGGCCACAGTTAGGTCTTTCCAGATCCTTCTCTTTTTCATACCGAACACCCTGACTCTCTCAGTCTGTCTTCACAGGACAGGTGTTCCAGCACATTAGTCATTTTCCTGACCCTCCTCTGGACCCAGCCCAAGAGGCTCCTTCTGCTGGGGACTCCAGAAATGCATGCAGTGCTCTGGATGGGCTTTCATGAGATTAAAGGGGAGAACCAGCTCCCTTGACCTGCTCACCACATTTTTTTAAATGCAGCCCTGGGCACAGTTGGCTTTCTGGGATGCAAGGGCACATTGCTGGCTCATATAAACTTTTCTATCCACCAGTATCCCCATGTCCTTCTCTTTAGCTCAGCTTGCAGTCCATTTGTCACTCAGCCTTTACTGATACTGGTGATTGCAGCCACACGAATGCAGGACTGCACATGGCCTTGTTTAACCTCATGAGGTTCAGTGACCTGCTTCTCAAGCCTGTCAAAATCCCTCTGGATCGCAGCCCTTTCTTATGCAACCCAGTTGATTTTTAAAAATTACTAGTTGGACCTCTTAATAGATGTCTTTTGAAACAAGAATTTCCTATGGTTCTATGGATTTTCTGATGATAATTTTACTCCATTTTAGAAACTCTTATCAACTTATTGATGATGTTACAGTCTAAAAAAACACTGCCAAAGCACGAAGTTGGGGTTGGAAATGGAAAGTTTTCAGAAAGAGCCTCCTCTTCAAAGAGAGAGTCCAGGAGGAGACATGGGAGTGCAGAAGTTGCCAAAGTGCCAGAGAAAAGAGGGTGAAAGCATTTTTTTTTCCAATAGTTGTTTATTGTCCAGGGGTGAAGGGTCAGAGGCTTGGCCACCAGTAGGGACATATCCTATGACCCTTCACCAGAGGTATGTCCCCATCATTAGGGACATACACTCCAGCAGGATGGAGGAGGGAATCAAAAGACTAAAAGTGAGAAAACTCATGGATTGAGATAAAGAGAGTTTAATAGGGAAAGCAAAAGCTGCACACACCAGGAAAGAAAAACAAGGCATTCATTCGTTGTTTTCCATGGTGAGGCAGGTGTTCAGCCATCCCCAGGAGAGCCAGACCTCATCACATATCACAGTGATTCGAAAAGACAAAACATCATTGCTCCAAATCTGCCCCATTCCTCCTTCTTCCCTCCACTTTGTATGTGGAGCACGACACTGTGTGCTGTAGAATATCCCTTTGGTTAGTTGGGGTTAGCCGTGTCCCAGCTGTGTCCCCTTCCAACTCCTTGTGCACTCCCAGCCTCGTCACTGGTGGGACAGTGTGAGAAACAAAAAATTAATCCCTTGATTCTGTGCAAGCACTGCTCAGCAGTAATGAAATCATCTCTGTTGTCAATGCTGTTTTCAGCAGAAATGAAGAACAGAGCTCCTTAAAACTACTGTGGGGAAAATGGACTCTATCCCAGCCAAAACCAAAAGCAGCATCTTTTAAAGGAGCTCCAGATAGTTCCATCACTACAGGCCTCTGGACTGATGGATTTGTTGTGTGGTCTTCTTATGTACTAATAACTGTGTAGAGGATGAGGGAAAAGTTATGTTTTTAAGAGATCCATTTTTGTAGAAGAATACATCAGGAGTCTGTAACTGCATTCAGTGTATGCATGAAATGTCTGGGAAAGAAGATAAAAACTATTGTGAAAAACAATATGATACAAAATTATTGAGGGCAGCAACAAGAGTCACGGAAGAATTTCAAGGTACATATTAACAGAATTGTAAAATGATTTAGGAATTCAATATTAGTAAATAAAAAATAATGTGGACAAAGGAAGAATATATGCAAGGAAGAACTTGGCAGATAATTCTGTTGAAATTTTGATTATGTGCTTAGTGACGCTAAGCAGGTACATCTGAAAAGGATTAATTAAGGACTAGGAAGGAAAACTGAAATATCCTTATGACGCATATAAAATGGATGCACTTGTCTCTGGAATACTGATAATAGTTATTGTTACTCCCCATTCCCCTCTGAGAGAAAGATGTAATAAAACTGGAGAAAGTAAAGAGTAAGACATAAAAATGTAGGAACTGCCTGGATAGGGCATATCAAAGACCTAGGAACCTGTTTCTCACAGCTGGGAATGGTGGGTGCCCAAGAGAGATGCTAGGCTACATGTAGTGATGCTTCACTCACACTGCTTAGCAAATTCCTGGTGTAATTAGTAGCACTGAGCAGACTTTTTCCCCCTCAGTGTGTTCAGTTCAGATTTGATCCTGTATAAACCTGAACCGTCTACAGAACCCTGTACCAAGGCATCTCACAGCAGCACTGATCAGAAGTACAGAAGTTGAGCATGAAGCAAAACTAAACAGATTGACTCTTTGGCCTGGATGAAAGATGAGTGAGGGAGGACACGACAGGGCTACAGAAGATGACGATCAACTGGTTGTTACGGAAGATAACTGAAAACAAAGCCTGAAGTACATAAAGAGGACATGGATGCCAGTAAAGGCCTCCTGACAGTGCCTGGCATTGCAATCCAAAGTGGCTACAGGCACTGTTCATTGCTGGTTTGCCTGGGAACATCAGCCAGGACATACATTGACCTCCATCATGAAAGAAAGGGGTGCAAGTTCTTTATGAGTCTGGTTTTACCCCTAGACCAAAACCAGTTTCTCCAAATGTGCTTTAGGATTTAGAAGAAAATGACTGATTTTTTTCAGTGGAGTAATGCAGCTGGTAGAGGGAGTCCTGGTGTTGTTGATGAAGACTCAGACTCTGTGACACCAATTTCCAACCAGGATATGGTCTGTAATGGCAACGTAACTTGTGATGGCAAGAGAGGAGGTAGCAGAGTGTGAAAGTGGTACAGCCCAGTGGGAAATGAGTATCATGGGGCAGATGGGTTACAGGTTTTACAGATATCCCTTGTGCTCAAAGGGGCAAAGGTGACCAAACAACTGGATTCCTGCTCTCCATCATGTCTATCAGAGCTCCTTCAATACCAGGGAAAAAGTTATATATCTCTGTCTCTTGGAGAGTGTTGCCATGACCAAAGTTCTTATCTCTAATTCCCATTTGTACATTTTCAGATGGGATAATCTGGCAACCAGGAGACCTCAGATTCAGGGTAAGGATGGTAGAGACCCTGGCATTTCTAAATGGGCTGTTGAGAGATGTCACTGCAAATACGGTCTCTGCCAGGTAGCAGCATGTCACGTGTGATGCAAACCATAGGGACTGATTCCCCTGTGTTCAGAGGGAGACCAAGAGGAAACAGGTGCATGGCCAGCAGCAGGCCTGGGTGGAGCTGCATTGATGTGTTTGCTCTTGTATCCACAGCTTACCCCATCACTCATTTCTGCTGGATGAGGGGACTGGAGGAAGTACAATGGTGAAGTCAACAGCAGGTCTTCACTTGTCCAATTTTTATTCTCTGAACTGCCTGTGGTGATGGTGGTGGTGGTGATAGCTCCAACGGGGAGAATGCAGTCACAGTATGTCGGTTTGCAAGGGAGGTGAAAACCACCTTTTGGTAGGATCTGCTATGTGCTACAAGAGAGGAAGTAAAAGGAAACTGCTAAAGTGAGGATAAAAGGTGTAGAGTTGAAAAGGTGTTGGGCTGTAAGGCATTTGTGGTAGAGAAGGAAGATAGATGCAGTAGAAATTGAGGAAGAGGGAGGGAAAATGAAGGAGAAATGTCAAAGTTAACAATGTCAGTAAAATTCTAAGAGGCTTGGCCTCTCAGTGAGAGGGACAGCAGTAGGGACATTCTCATGTCCTTTTAAGAATTCCTTGGGGCAAACATAATATTGGTGTATGTAAAGGTTTGGAAAGGCTTTTTCTGTGTGGCCAAGTGGTAGAGAGCTGTAGCTTTACACTGAGAACAAATAAAATTTCATTCAAACTTCCTGTTTCTTAAAATGCTTACAAAGAGAACAGAAATATGATTTGTCCACGCAGTACAGAATACAGCCTTCAAGCAGGAATCTGAATTAATGAAGTTTGTATGAATGTACTGTTTTGATTTGGCATATTTGGTGGGGAATAGTAATTTATTGGGTGGAAAGTTATTTTAACTCTAAAAAAATGGCACATTGCCCCTCTAAAAAAAGAGCAAGTCTAACAAGTCATTTTTGCATGCCAGCATGTAGTAAAGTACAACTATATTAGACAGATGTTAGTGTCTAGTGTATATGGTCATCAGTGATGTTCACAAGCTACTTTGAGTTTAGTCTCAATATTGGTCTAGAAGCATGTGGGATTCAACTCACAGAAGTATCAGGAAAAAAAAAAAAAAAATCAGAGAAGGGATTAAGAACACACCAGAGGTTAAAGCATGATCTCTGGAAAGCCAGCTGCAGATTTTAATTGTTGCTTAGAAAAAATGAGCAAACATGAGGATATTTTCATACACAATGTATAATGAACTGGTGGAAGCGCTCAATATGTGTTAAAGAATTAGAGTCAGAAGATATTTTTTGTGGAAACTACTCTTCATTCAGAAGCTGTTTTATTGGAAAAATGCAAATGCTTATATTTGCTCTTCAAAAATGTATATTTCAGAACTTTTCTCCTGGTCTTGTTTTTGGGTTGCCTTTTCAGTTCTTTCCCAGAACTGGTAGTTCCTTGAGTCCCTGCTAGATGGCATGGCAAGCCACCACAATAATAATAATGTGATAAGGCAGATGTACTGGTATGTGCAGAGCAGTAGCCAAGAGAACTGCTCAGCCAACATTTTTCCATTCCCTTTTCCTTCCTGTATTTTTATCATGTTTTCTTACTTATATGTGGGAGATCACAGCTAGGCTTTTAGTTTCTTAATTATTAAAGCAATTATAAGCAGAGGTAAAGTTCTCTTTCTCCTATATAGATGAAAGGAGATAAAATCAATACTGCTTGTAGCTGTATTTCATAAAGCACACTGGAGTCTTAATAGATATTCTCTCTGCTTTTTCTGTCTTTCCTGCTGTAGAAATGTTGTGATCCAAGGTCTAGCAATGTGCCATTCCTTCCCTCACACCCAACTGCAGGTGAAACTTTCTGCTTGCTCCCACAGGACCGTGTGAATCACTATACACTGTCCTGCTGCACGTTTCACTTTGGCTTCACAAAGATTATGCTGGGATGAGGGCATGATGTTTGAATGCTGCCACTAACAAAGAAAAGATTCAGTTTTGCCTGCAGTGTTTTTCTCCCTCTGTGTGTGTTAAAGCCCGATTTGGAAAGTCTGGTTCTCCTGCTACTCTGTTAAGGCGAAATTAAGAGTAATTCTAAACAACTCACTGAGATGACACTGTTGTAAGTGCTGTTAGAAAAAGCACAATTGGTGCGCAAAATATTTACACGGGAACATTTTCAAAATTAGCCTTTTGAATGGATTTTAGGAAGTGATGTTTTAATAGCTGCTGCCTTACGCAGTAGTTTCTTTTAAAACAAAGGATAGATGCAATGGCAAAGGACCAAAGGTGGACGGTCATAAGCATGGATTAGCTATGGGCATGTTATCTGTAGTAGAATCCAGTCAATATTTGCAGGTACAGATTTACATGTGGGGATAAGAGCACAGGACCCTTCATCTCCCTGTCCTTTCTGCAGCACTGGGAGACTGGCTGTATGCAGCACTGCATTGCCTTTTCTCCTTGGCATCTTGGTCCTGGAGGCAGATGTAGGTCACTGAAGGGGATCTGTGACTCCATGCAGCAGCTGGCAAGTGGGAGCCTTGTGCTGGGTACTGTATGGTGGGGGAAGCAGGATCACGCCTCAGCGTGTGATCAGGTGTGCAAGGGGAAAAGCTCATCTTGTGCCCCACGCCTCTCCCAGTCACATGGGCACTGCACTGGCCCCTGCTGCAGCTTGACTTGGCATGCACTCAGACACTAAAGAGAGAGGCTACAATATTAATGTACAAAGCTCTCTCTCTCTCTCTCTCTCTCTCTCTCAAAAAAAAAAAAAAAAAAAAAAAAAAAAAAAAAAAAAAAAAAAAAAAAAAAAAAAAAAAAAAAAAAAAATCCATGCTATCTTTTTACCGGGGTTTAATAGAAGAAGCTTTTCTACACTCTAGTGTTAGTAATTCTGCACACACAGAGAGTGAACAGAACTAGTGAGTCTATTATAAATAGTGCTAAGTTTATCAGTTCCAGTCTCATTTGTTTTCCTAGAGAAAAGGTGAGCATTAACAGACTCTTAACTTGTGATAAACGAATTCTCTTGCACTGCATTTCAGGAAGGATCTGGCAATGGAAAACTCCGGGGAAACACCTGCTTAGTGTAGTATAACCAGCCTGTTTAAAGCCTTCACAAGTAATTTCAGCAGTGTTAGTGCTGAAAGTATTACAGAGAATGTGAGTAATGGATATGAAAATATGGTATTGCATTGTAGAAAATGCCCTGGAGAGGCAATATGTGATTATAGAGTCTGAAGGATCTTTTCTGTGAGTCTTAATGTAAAATCTTTATGTTGTTCGAGTCAGTGGCAAGGGCTGTGCAATGACACCTGAAGGGAGAGGAGCGCAGAGCCACTATATTGATTATTGATACTGTCTTTCATTAGAAAGTTATTTGAAGCAATGTATACCTCTGCAGGTAATCCTGTAGATAATAAGGGTTAGATGTGTGAAAAGACTTAAGCATCCTTGCATTCCTTTTGGTTCACAGCTCTAGTCTTTAGGAAGCAGCAGGGATGTTGAAGCCCTAGTTCAGTGTCTAATGGGCATGCCCAAACACATGCCCAGAGTCCACCCAGTCGGGATCCTTCTTCTTAATGGCCTCAGTTAATTCCTACCAGGATCAGTTTCCCTCAGCGTAGCCCAAGGAAGTCTTCGAGACTCTTCCTTCAGCTCAGCCCAAGGAAAACCTTGCAGTGACTACGGCTGTTCCCGATGCGCCTCTTCTCAGATTCATTACTCTGTATAATTCAGAGAAGACTTGAACCTGTCTCCTCATCTGTGCCAGAAAGAGTATTGAGGCCTCTTGGCTGTCAGATATTCAGAGGGGAGGGGAAGAGGGAGGAGAGCTATCTCCTGTTAAAACTCTTCCAGTATATACAACTAATGACAATTCATTACAGCAGAGACAGAGATTGATGACATAGGCATGTAATTAGGGCTATCACCTGGGAAGTGGGAGAGTCAGGTTCTGGTCCATGCTCCAATGAATATTTAATTATTAACACGAGATGGAACAGCTCTGTCAAGCCTGGGTAGGCTGCACCTGCAGTTCTTCAATGGTTTTCTGCTGCAGGCACTCTTATGGCTAGTAGAAGAACTGGACTAAGCCCCTTTTCACGTTAATAGGTCTCTCAGAGCAGATCTTTCACCTTCTGCAAGCACTCACCACTGAACAATTCTAGAAGACAGCAAAGATTTTGGTAACTTTTATTTACTTTTGTGGTAGGTCACTTGTCTTAGGCATTTAATTTGAAAAGAGAAGGAGAATTTTTAGAAAGCTCTCACATCTCCAAGATAGGTTCCTTTGTGTTCTGCCAAGGTGGCCAGAAGTGAGGTATGAGGATGCAGTAGTGCATTCAGTAATTTATATGAACTCCTAAAGAGGAAGAAAGAAAACAGATATAAAATCTTCTTGGTCCTTTCCCAGATGAAAAACTGGGGAATCAACCTCTTGGTGTGTAAGGTACAGTTTCAGTGAAGTCTCTAGGGAAACTTGATTTTCTAGTAGGAATGGAGTGAAAGGCAAACTACAGCCCCAGGCCCTAAAACGAGGTCGAGCTAAGGAATACTCAAGGAGGAGAGGGACATTCACTTGCTGAAACAGGCGGGCCAAGGATCACTTTTGGTGTTGACCCTGGTATTTTAAACCTGCCTGACCTCCTGCTGGTTTGCAAGGGAGCAGATCTCCCTGAAGTCCTTCCTCAGACCTGCCGGCCACCTGCAGATATTGTGGCTGCCCACGGCATCTCAGATAGCTTGAGGTGGCAAATTTCAGTTTAGGCAACTGAATCCCACCTATCCTGTCCATCTTGCAAATATGGTCTCTCTAGCCTTGGAATTTGTCTTGTCATTCTGCTTCACCAGCAAGACCACTGACTACTAATGAGAAAATCTGTCTCAATCTACACGGTGGCTAAAATTGTTCTATCTTGCGAAAAGAAGGACAAAACGAAGTCAGTTTGAACCCCCTTGTCGTGGCTTAGCCCGTCCAGTTTTCCACTGATACAAAATATCACTCTTTTCATTTTATTGCTTAAGAGTAACTTCACAGTCCACAGGACAACTTTTAAGACGTGATTTGCAAAGACTAGCTGCATTTTAAGAGATGTCTGTTGGAAATTTGTAGTAGTTTTATTTGCTATTAATATATTCCTTACTGGTTTTATCAATATTTTTGTAATTAATTTTAGAAGGTTATGATGTAGTAAAATAAAATATGGCAAATTCAGTTAGATAAAAAAAGACTGAAATGTCTTCCCATTGAAAAATAATAAGAACAACACAAGGAATTTTATAATGGAGAAAGATACAGATTAGGTACATTCTGCAAGATGTTGTGGAATACAATGTGTGCCAGTAACAAACAGTTTCTGTTTTCAAATACATGCAGCTTTGCATCTTATATTGTCTGATTTTTAATTCATCTTGATTGTCTTATATTTGAGATGCTCTTTGCCCTTAATGTAATCAGATTTGGTAAGATTTGCTGTCTCACTGGATTTCACAGCCTAGGTTTCATGACCTTGACTGACATATATGTGGATATCAATTACATTTTATTAAAAAATATACCCATTGTAATATAAGCATTTCCTCCCTCCTGCTTGGTTTGATAACACTCACTGGCAACCAGGGAAAAGAATTGCAGGTCACACTGATACTAAAAGGCAAGGCTGACTGAGCCTTTCTGCAAACAATATTCTGCTGAGTGCTCTGTTTCTATTCAGTGTGAACATGGATTCAACACTGATTTTTTAGGAAGTTGTGTGGAACCACTTGTCACCAGTAGTTCCTCTTGGAGATGCCACCCAATCCTTTGGGCTTGTGTGCTAGATCTCTTTTGACTGTGTCTGTTGCCTGGTGAGCTTGTTCCAGTTGGGGGATACTGCTGAGCACAAACCTTTCCTGTCCTTCTCAGCATCATTTCCAACAATTGGCTGTCAGTTTGTGTTCCAAAATGCTGTGCAGTGAGCCAGCTAGTTGCTCTGCAGAAGGCCAAGTCTGGAGACTGGCTGGCATTGAGCTTACACTCAAGTGCTGTCCTATGATCAGTACAGCCCTGACAGCTCAAGCCCTGCCTGCACTCTTGTTATTACAGTCCTTCTTTGGAAACTGGCTTTCTTTTCCAGGAAAACAGCCACAGGTGCGCCAGATATACAGAGGGCTCCAGTCAGGTGCTCTAAAGGAAAAAGAGTGTTTATTAATGCCTCGAAAAAATACTTTCTGACTCAGATTTTAAGCAGGAGGCTTAGGAAGCTCGTTGACAAATTGGCAAGAGAACAGCAGCAGATTATGGATTTCTGCTAACAATTCCCAGGGTTCAGAAAAATAAAAGGTGTGAGCTGGTGATTGCATCATGACAAGTTTTTGACATTTGGCATTAGAAAAATAGAAGGGCCAGCTGCCTATCAACCATGGAACCACACAGGTAATGGGAAAAAGACAACCTTCTCCCAGTGACCTACAAAGAACCAAAATCAAAACCTAACAAAAAAAGGGAGCAGCACCATGAGTTTTGGATGAGTCTGTGGATGGCATGTGCCAACAGTACAACAGCCAATAAACTACAGGACCACTGAAATGATGTTTTTACAAATATATTAATGGCAAAAGGAAGGGTTAGACCAACCTTTGTTCTCTACCAGATGCTGGAGGGAATTAAGTAACTGCAGATGAGGAAAAGGCAGACGTGCTTAATGCCTTCTTTGCCTCAGATTTTAGTGGGAAGACGGCTTGTCCTCAGGACAGCTGTCCTCCTGGGGTTGGTAAATGGTGTCAGGGAGCAGAATGGTCCCCCTGTTATCCAGGAGGAGGCAGTCAGAGAACTGCTGAGATGCTTGGATACTCATAAATCTATGGACCCAGATGGGATCCATCCCAGGATGGTGAGGGAGCTGGCAGATGAGCTTGCAAAGCCGCTCTCCATCATTTACCAACAGTCCTGGCTCACTGGCGAGGTTCCAGATGACTGGAAGCTGGCCAATGTGACACCCATTCACAAAAAAGGTGGAAAGGAGGATCCTGGTAATTATAGACCAGTCAGCCTGACCTCAGCACCTGGCAAGATAATGGAACAGTTTGTACTGAGTCTCATCATGCAGAAGTTGCAGGATGGCCAGGGTATCAGACCCAGCCAGCATGGGTTTAGGAGGAGCAGGTTGTGTTTGACCAACCTGATCTCCTTTTATGTGACCAGGTGACCCACCTGGTGGATGCAGGAAGGGCTGTGGATGTTGTCTATTTGGACTTCAGCAAGGCTTTTGACACTGTCTCCCACAGCACACTCCTGGATAAGCTGGCAGCCCATGGCTTGGACAGGAGCACTCTTTGCTGAGTTAGGAACTGGCCGGATGGCCGGGCCCAGAGAGTGGTGGTGAATGGTGCTGCATCCAGCTGGGGCCAGTCACCAGTGTCCCTCAGGGGTCTGTGCTGGGGCCAGTGCTGTTCAATATTTTTATTGACAAAATGGATGAGAGTATTGAATCTTTGATTAGCAAATTTGCAGATGACACTAAGCTGGGAGCATGTGTTGATCTGTTGGAAGGTAGGATGGCTCTGCAGAGAGACCTGGAATGGTTGGACAGATGGGCAGAGTCCAATAGGATGAGGTTTAATAAGTCCAAGTGCTGAGTCCTGCATTTTGGCCACAATAACCCCCTGCAGCGTTACAGGCTGGGGACGGTGTGGCTGGACAGTGCCCAGGAGGAAAGGGACCTGGGGGTGCTGGTGCCAGCAGCTGAACATGAGCCAGCAGTGTGCCCAGGTGGCCAAGAGGGCCAATGGCATCCTGGCCTGGATCAGGAATGGGGTGGCCAGCAGGAGCACGGAGGTCATTCTTCCCCTGTACTCGGCACTGGTGAGGCCACACCTTGAGTGCTGTGTGCAGTTCTGGGCCCCTCAGTTTAGGAAGGACGTTGAGATGCTTGAGCACATCCAGAGGAGGCAACGAGGCTGGTGAGGGGCTTGGAACACAAGCCGTATGAAGAATGACTGAGGGAGCTGGAGTTGTTTAGCCTGGAGAAAAGGAGACTCAGAGGTGACCTTATCACTCTCTACAACTTCCTGAAGGGTGGCTGTGGTCAGCTGGGGGTTGGTCTCTTTCTCCAGGCAGCAAATGACAGAACGAGAGGACACAGTCTCAGGCTGCATCAAGGGAAATATAGGCTGGATATTAGGAAAAAGTTTTTTACAGAAAGGGTGATAAAACACTGGAATGATCTGCCTGGGGAGGTGGTGGAGTCACCATCCCTGGATGTGTTTTAAAAAAAGACTGGATGTGGCACTCAATGCCACGATCTTCTTGAGGTGTTAGGGCATGGATTGGACTCGATGACCTTAAAGGTCTCTTCCAATCTCTTGTAATTCTGTGATTCTGTGATCATTAAAATTTACCTTATCAAGGATGAATTAGTCATGATGTGAGTGAGACCAAGAGCTTTTTCCTACTTTCTGAGAAGAAAGTCAGCTACAGGAATGCATCTTCTGGCATCATCACTGGATGGAGGGGCTTGAATATGCATCATAGTAATTTTGCTCGTTTGACTTTTGGAAAGCTGTGTCTTCTTCACAGAAACTCTCTTTTCTAGAAAGTAAGTTAAAATGATATGACTCTGTATGGACCAAAATGTTAAGATATTGACACAAATTATTGTTACTGAAAAATATTTTTATAATGAGAGGTATTTGCAAAATACCCTCCTCTGCTTATTCAATTAAGAGTGATTGCAGAAAACAAGTCAGCTATAGGCTGTGAAACTAAAATGCTGTAGAGGGCTCTAAGTCCTCATCTAAATCTGAAGTTTTTTTCATTAATGTCCAGAGTATTTAGTAAGGGAGTAAGAATCTAGGCAAATGGTAGATTCCAGGTCTCCAGGTAGATTCCTGACTCCAAGTCAGTGCAAAAGTGGAATTTCTTTTGTGGGGTAACAAGATAAAAAACTTTTTTTTTTTTTTTTTTTTTTTTTTTCCCTGAAGATAAAATAGAATCTTTTAGTCAGTGATTGGAAATATGGAAACATAAGAAAAAATAACTCTGTAGGCTAATAATTGATTATTTCATCAGTTTGAAAAACGATGCAATGGGGTTTGAGCAGGAAAAAATATATTCAGAGAATCTTTTCTGCTTGCTTCTCCTTTTTAACATGTAATCAGAGACCTTGTGCTCTGCAAACTCTTCCACTAGTGATAACAAGTCAGTACTTAGGCTTCAGAATACATCCACAAATTGTGAATGAAAACTAGAAAAGGAAGGAAAAAAACAGCCTGGTGCAAGACTTTTCTGTTTATCTCCTGATTTTACACAATGGAACCTCTTATGTGCAATTGTGTTGTGCATTTTTAAGGGAAATACAGTATAGAAAAGAATGCAGCTTGAGGAGTCAAACTTCAGTACAATATCATTTTACATAAGAAGACAGTATTTTTTATTAATTTACTTTTAATAATTTGTATCCTTTTTTAAAATAAATAATCCAGTTTTCATATTTTTGTACTTACAAACTTTCTAATATCCCAGCACTCCTTTACATATTGTTCATTAATTTATCTCATTCCGAAGGATTCATAGTATTAAAATGTTTATAAAGAATTAATGTTTCACCTTGATCATTACTTAGTCACAGTAAGTAATATTTTTTCAATCTTGTCTTGCAAGGAAATCCTTCCAGGTTCCTAATTTTAGTTCTTCATCTTCTCTGGACTCAAAAAAAATCTGTTAGTGTAATTTTTTTCAGAGATAGCATTCTAGCCTGAAGATTTTCTTTGGAGTGAACAAAAAAACCCCAAACATTAATCCAAACAAGTGTAATGCGGTGCCAGTATGGAAAAAATGGTCTATAAACATGGTGTTGTTTTATCTCAGAGAATTACCATCAACAGGTAATAAAAACATATAACTACAATAGTTTCTCTGAAATATTTTTTTCCCACATAGTTTAATCTATAAGAAAAATAGATTACCTCTGGAGAGCATTTATTTATGCATACATCTTTTCTATAATGTGTGTCATTTTTATGGGGTGTTTTGTTATTCCACTTCTACAGAAGGCAGGATTTTTTTTTTAATCCCCTCCAGACCGAAAAATACTTTTCTTTGGTTGAAGGTCTTCTGGTTTGTCACTGGAAGGCCCCTTTACTTGCTGATTTCTACTCATTAAAGTGGTAGTTTATCCACCTTCAAATGTCTCTGCTCTGTGTCACAGACACTTATTTGTTCTCTAGCCATCAAAGTGTATTAAAATTAACAGCAGTCATCACATGAGTGGAGGGTAGCCATTCTCAGACACACAGATAGTTATATACTCACAGCAGGAAACTTGCAATCAAATTCTAACAAAAGGTCACATTTGCAATAAGTAAAGGAAAATGTAGGTAATTGGTTATGGAATCAGTTAATATCTTTGCGGGCCTTGAAAGGCACTCTGACGGACTTGAAACCTTTTTGCTCAAGTAATTAAAAGTGAGGTATTGTGATAGTATTAAAAAACTCAGAAAATTCTTGGTGTGCTATAAAATGATGTTGCTACAATGGCAAACAAATTTCAGAGGGAAAATTATCTGTGGTTTGTTCGAAAAGATGTGCAGACCTGGATTCTGGCTGAAATGCAGAAAAGGAATAAGGAGTGAAGTGCAGGAAAATGTGAAGATTAACCCTATGAAATATATTTTTATGCCCGGCTTCAGGACATGCCCACACTTTCCCTCAGCTGATTTAGTTTCATGGCTGCTTTAGAAATACCGGGCTGTGGTGTTTTCCTGGGCTTCCCACAGACTTCAGGCTATCTGCTGATTTGGAAAGCAGTGACTGACTTTCTGAGGCTGCAAAGCATTTCACCATTGGCTGGAATTCTGTTTCTTCTAGTGGTACAATGCAATCCTGAGCCACATCTACAGCTTAACTGTGTCCTAGGTTGGGCAGGTCCCTGAGCCTCCTGCCACAGAAGGCAAAGCATGAAGCAGGGACCTGTCAGGAGACAGACTGTGGAAATGTGTGGAAATGCAGTTGTTATCCTTGTCCATCAAACTCTCCTTCTCATCTAGTTCAAGCTAGGCATTTCTGACAGTTTTTGGTGTGACTGGGGACAGAAACTTTAAGGTATCTGGTATGACATGCTTCCTGTGTCCGTAGAAAGTAAAAGTTGGCACCTGAGGGTCCCCAGCAGGAGGCTGGATGCTCCTTGAACATAGGGTGGTGCATCCCATATCTTTCCATTTATGTTCTGGTGCTTTGAGTTGTTAAAAAAAGATCAGATCGGATCTGCTGGATCAGATGGAAACGGTAAGTGACCTGGGCATATTCCTGAATCAATGGGTTGGGACACTTGGCAAGAAGAGGGAAGGCATGATTTAAAGCTTCTGCTTGAATAAAATTTTTAGATAACTAAACAACCATTTAATATACTCAAAGAGTTCTTTTCGGCCCAAGTGCTCTGACAGCAAAACTGGGCCATGACACCCACACCAACTCCTCTGTTTCTTAATCCAGATTTGATGGCACCAACACTCAACTTCTGTTCCCTTCTACAAATGAAAGCTCAGGCTGGTTTTGCTCCAGAACAGCCCCAAGCCTGGCATTCAGGAAGCTTCCTGGTAGCTGCAGAAGAGCCATCACTGGGCCCTGGTCTCTCCAACTATCAGTGAGTCCTTTCCTTGCTGAGAAAACAGAAAGTGGAATGGCCCTACAAGAATTTGGTGGAGGAACTCCATGGAGCACAAGGCAACTTGGGGCCTCTCAGAGATCCCCAAAGAAATCCCAGGAACTTTCTTAGCTCTGACTGGCAGTGGGGATAGAACCAGAGATGTGGATGAGATACCTATGGATTTTCAGGTTGCTTCCAAACAATCTAGGTGTGCCTGTGTTGTCCCAGATGAGCAAGGGGTAGAGCATTGTATTTTTAACTCCCTTAAATGAAAATAAAAGCTTACCTACGTAGGAAGCTTTGTCCTCCATTCAGGAATGCTCTCTGCAAAAGTTCTGAAGGAATTGATTGTTGCCAAAAGGAAAACTTAATCTCTTCTCCTGTTTTATTTTCTAACAGCTAAACTATTCTAACACAGGTAACACAGGCCTGATCGTGGAATGGTGTGTGGATTCTCTCAAGAAGAAATTTGGGAAGGGGAAGAGAACTTCCAAGGCAGAATCAAAATCTCATTAAAATAAATTAATTCAGAGGAAGACCACAGACAGTGCCTCCTGAAGGAAAAACTCTTTTAGTGTCAGTCCCTCTCTCCAGGCTCAGTTTTCCCCTTCCCACATGACTATGGCTCTCATTATCTTACCTCTGCACTGCTTTTAGCGATTCTCCAGCAAAGCTGAGGCCGAGAATGGTAAAGTCTCAATTTTCTCTGTTGTCTAAGCATAAGCAGACAAAGAAATCACTTTTAATTTTTTCCTTCCTTTTCTTTCTCACGCTGGTGTCTGAAGTGACCGTCCCCATCTTAGACCAAAGCTGGCATGAAAAGTGGCTTGCCTTGTATTAGAAAGAGTGACAAGTGTCATCTCAAATATGTGCTCCTTAAGCTCTGCTGCTGTGCTAATGCTGCAGATACAAGGAGGGAAAAGCTGGTTAAAGTTTTCTCACCGTCAGGTTTTTGGATGTGCCAGTGCTGGCTGGACATTGTGTTCAACCAATTCAACATTATAAGGAAGCTGTGAAAATTAGTGAGAACATTCAAAAGACCTTGAATATTGAACATTGAGTATTCCAGAGAACTGGGATGCAATCTGTAAACCATGTGAGTGAGGGAAGAAGGGGAAGAATAACTCTTACAGCTGCACTACAGTTTTATTTGAGGATCTTTCCCCAGAGAGTTGGCAAGAAGGAAGATAATAAAGCATTTCCTGAATTGCTAGGTGGAGATTATTTCCTCAGTTCTAATTGAAATTAGTGTAGGAAACTCTTCACAAATTTGCAAGGCTTTCAGTTAATAAGAAGGGGGAAAATACCCAAACGTCTTCTTGTATTTAAGTAAAAAATCATGGATGGAAATCAGAAGTTTGAGAAAGACAATATTTGAATTAATTATTGCAGTCGGTAAGTGTTACTTCATAGATTGAAATATCTTTGCTTAAGCTATGTTGCAAAATTTCAAATAACAAACATTTTAAAAAAAACACAGGTAGGGATCAAGTTGTTTCAATTAATTAATGAATTTATCCAACTGAAAGGCAAGAAAATGGAAGTGCTGAATAAAAGTAAGAACCTCTCAACCTTTCGCGTCTTTCTAGGCTGAACTGGTAAAAAAAAAAAAAAATCTAGTCCAAAGCAATTTTCGTGGCAGTTGTATTTTTTTACGTAGAATATTTTCTGGGAAACTGTGGAACTTTTTTTTAGGACATTCTCTTTCAAACTATTTGGCCATTTGAGATCAAAATATTCTAGCCCTGTGGTAGGAAGCCCTCAGAGCTCATCTTGCTCAGCTTGCCTGAAAGATCAGGATGTAACCTGATCACTGGTACCAGGAATTTCATAGTGGAAAAAAGATCTGACAGTAGGGGATTACAATCTTGTTGACACAAACATCCAGAGAACCTACTGAAGCTAGATGGCATTTCTCGAAATACAATACCGTTTCCTTGCTGTAGGGTAACAGAGCTTTTGTTGCATATACGTCTAATCAGGTTCCCATCCTGGAAGTGTCTTGGTCTCTGCTGTCCTCTGCCTTTGATTGACTGAAATGTCACAGCCCCGGGGCTTGAGAAAAGGTTTTTGATTGATTAAGGATGTATGAAATTTAACTTCCCTGAGAAGATGATATGACGGTCCTTTCAAAGCCTACACAAGATACCAAAAAAATCTTATTGAACAGGTTTAGGCTTGCTTGGGATTTTTTTTCATAATATTTTGAATTAATGGTTTGGTTTTGGAGGATTTATTTGATCTAATTGCTTTTCTGTACTGAAATTCTATTTATTTTTTGTCTGCTTTACAAAATCCCCCAGCAGCATTCACACCACATTTCAAAACTTACCTCTGTCCTCTTATGAACCTGAAATATTTACTGTCTTATTGTCCACTTTCCTTCTGCAGCCATTTTCCAGTGTTGTACTGGAAATGATGTTTCACCACCTGCAGATTGAGTCAGATATAGATTAAAGGTTGGAGTTTTTTTAACTGGATCATTTTTGTAGAGTTTGCTTTTGATATTCTCCTCATGCAAATTCCCCATCCATCTTTCAATGACCAAAATACCAGGCTGGCATCCCAATAAACTTTGAAAAATAAAAATATTTTAAAATTGCATGTTAAGTTTGAAGGCTGAGAAGCTACGTGTAGCATTTATTGGGCTGATATTTATGCAGTTTCATGCTCTCAATCTCAGTCAGACCTGCAGCTGCTGGTTCCAGCCATGGCTGCACAGTCTGAGTTTGCGGCTGTAGCGCCCAGTCTGCTCTCCTGCTGAAGGTGGAAGAAATAATTGTTGTCCTGAGTGAGGAGAGCATGGTTTTGCAGAACAGAGCCTTGCACCCTCAGGGTATCTGGGTACTTGCTGACAGGGCCATGCTGGAAAGCCTGGTGGAGACAAAAGGCTCAAAAGGAAGGATCACATCAATTTTCTGGATGCTTCTGAGGGCTGCTAGGGGAGCAGCCACTTTGAGCAGTAAGCCAAGCTCCTGGCCTTGTTTCCTAACTCTCATGGGTTTTCTGGGGAAAAGGTGGTTCGAGTTTTCCTTGTCTTCCTGATGTCACCCTGCAAGGAGGGGAGGGACAGTGCTGAAGGCTTGACAAAGGAACTTTTTCCTTTATGCATTTCCACAAAAAGGAGTTGGGAGGACATAGAAGGCTTGGTTCATGGTAGATAGAGCAGCTCATTGTATGTGTTTTGTAAATATTAGAGGGTTCAAAAAACAGAATAATAATGCTTAGCCATAAAATATTTATAATTTATCTATTTATAAAGCTGATAAACAAGTAATATCATGAAACCAATTTAAAATGTCCTTTTATATTTTAAAATCTCAAATTGGTTCAGCTCTCAGGATAATTTCCGCTGTAAATTTTATGTTGCATATTTAATACTATTTGGTTTCAAGTAATTATCTGTTTTAAATCTTACTGTTGCAGTTTCCTTGTATGCCCTAGGGCAACTGTGTATAAAGTTATCAAAAAGATACCATATTCAAAAGGAACAAAATATGTAAAGCTTTGTCATATTTTCACAATCCCATGTATATTTATCATAGTTTCTAATTATTCTTTTTGCTTTACTGCATATTATTAGTTTAATTGAACCATAAACTTTAGACTAATAACACCAATTTGTCTTTCATTATACTTTGCTCTATTAACTTTTACAAATGGGTTCGTCTCAGCCCCTGATTGATGGGCTCACAGCAACTGTGCTAGATTTCTTGCTAAAACAGCCACGTTGCATTTTCTGTTCTTGGAAGATGCTTTTCCTTTTTTTTTTTTTTAATTGTTTTTCCTTCCTCCCTCCCCCATATAGAAGTTTTTATTCTTTGTTCTTAGGGTTTAAATACAAGAGACATTTTGTAACTTGCCTCTTCCAAACATTAGCCCTTCTGGGAGAAACAACCAGCAGTAAAAAGAGCTGAAGTTCTCAATTACTTTAAGAGATCATTTTCAAAATAAAATGTTTGGTTCAGTCCCAGTAAAGCCCTGTTCTCTTCAGAATCTGAGGGATTTGAATCTCGTAGTAATCTTCATAGCCAAGCATTTCTCTGTTAAGTGGTGGGAGTTTCATAAAAATACAAAATCATAAATATTTTGAAAAAAACCCGCTCATACTTATAAAATTACACAAAAATAAGAAAAAAATTTAAAAAATAGCAAATGTGAAAAGCTAATATAGAGCCACTAAGCAAATTTATAGTTTGGTTAGGGTCAAGACTTTTTAACAGCACAGTCTTCATATACCCTTCTACTCTATTCACAAATCTAATTAATCTGCAGGATGAAAAATTAGCATTGAAAGTAAGCTGGTCTCTCCCAGCTGGGTCAACTCTTATCTCTCTAAGCTTCACAGGCTTAGTGATGCTCTGCCTTGCACTGTCCTGTCACCACAGGTCAATTCCTTGATCGCTGCAGACAAACCCCCATCTTTGCTATTGTTATTGAGGTTCTGTTTCTCAAATATCTTGCGACATAATTTTCCCTCATTCATGTTTTTCTCCCACTTAGGAAAAACATTTTGTCTTTTGTGCTGTCTGTTCTTCTATTTTCATGCAGGCCTCAAATACATTTTCCTTCCCAAGATTCTTTCCAGGCAGAAAAATAAGGAGCTCCAATCCATCTTTAGCCAGGCAGACAACATCTGCAGTGTCACCTAAACATGCAGGGAAAATGAAGCCACTACCAAAGAGACCTTCTGGAGTCCAAGTCCCACAGAAAATTATGGGAGCTGTCAAGCAATTTGAATAAGAGAATATGTGTGACAAGTTGGATAGACACCTGCAGTTTGTGTATCACCCCTTTCATAATAAAATTAAGGCAAGCTGAGGGAAAAAATGGTGGAGAATGGATGAAAACAATGACAGCTTGAGAGACAATCGAGCAGAATGAGAACAGGCACAGAGAGGAGATCTGCATGAGGAAATTGGGAAGGGAGAAGAAAGAGAGTGAATGTTAAAACCCCTCCAAAAGATGTGAGAAGAAGCAGGGGTGGAGAAGCAGAGTGAGCTGCAAGCCATGCAGCATTATGGCATACAAACATCTTCTTCTACAATAGAAATATTGCAGTTCCTTACTATGGAAATACCTTTTTGTGTGTTTTGGTCATTAGAAAGTGAAGTGTGCTTATTCCAAAGCTGTGGCACTCCAGGTGGAGGTGCCAGCACCCTTTCTGAGGGAGAAATCCTTGGTAACTAATCCAAACAGCAATATCCTTCAGTAAAATCCTGCTCAAAGCCAGTGTCTCACCCGATAGAGAATTGTGACATGATTTTCAATTCAGCTTTTACATGTTGTGGGGTACTAGCAATTGTTAAAGATATGGCAAAGTGGGGTTGAAGCTGTAAATGTACAGCAAGAAATACCAGAAAAGTAGTATGGAAGGTTCTGCATTTTCCCATGTCTCCATCATGGTGGTTCAGTGTATTCTTCTTTTCTGCACAGCTCTTGCTAGAACCTGTCTAGAGTTCCAGAATTTGAGAATCCAGTGGGTTTCCAGTGTTTCGAGGAAATGTTGTAATGACCAGGCTAATAGAAAAGCACACATCTTCCCGCTTGTTGGATGGTGTTCTCTGTAACTTCAAGCAGCGTTAGTCCCAGTTTAGTGCAGAAGGTAAGGATAAGTAAGAGGAGGAGAGCAAGGGAGAGCTGTGTACTGCCTACAGTAATTGTTGTAGCAGAGTAAAGCACAATAGTGGCATTTTATTAGGTTAATTTCTATGTCACTACACTCGGATATTCACAAATGACGACCCAGCCTTGTAAAACAATTACATCATTAAATGAATTATGAGACTTGGTAATAAATAATGCATCTGGAGACTCTGCATTTGCCAGCTGTGTTTTGAAAATACTCGTGGAATATTGTGAGGCTTCATTTTCAAGTGAAGCCTTTGGAAAAAACAAGTTTGGCTGCAATCCACTTGTCTAAGCAAAAGCAGAGATTCTCCAATAATCACCTATCTTTATGGGTCATGGCTTCAGAGTAAATTTCAGCTATTTCAGGGTTCTAGAGAAAGCTGTGATAGCTGTCAAGGTTTCTAATCTCCCACAAAGCATTTTTTATATGTATATGATATATTGCCACTGTTCAGATTTTGAAATCTGACATGTAATATTGAGATTTCAATGGATTCTTGAATTACCTTATATGCTTCTAGTCTTTGGTGGCTTTTAATTAGGGAAACAACTATAACTTTTATGAAGACAAAGAGGCTTCTTTTGTTTAGAAAAGTCACCACACCCTGTATGTCACATAAAGGGACACCTAGTGAGCGTATAACCTTCTGCAACAAAACATATCCTTACTGTATTATTGAGCACCAGACCGTGTGATTTATTGAGCTACATTTGTATGTAGATAATCCTGTGAATATATAATTTTTATGTAAAGAAATTATATCTTAACTACCTGCACATTGGAAACGACAATAAACTTTTTTACCAGGCAGTTCTTAACTTCTGATTGTGTTTTCAGTATCTGTTTTTGAAAGGAGAATTGTGAATATTTTTCAATAAATCTGTTAGCTATTTTTTATTTTATCTACAGGATCTGCAAATACTATTTACAGTGGAAAAATAAAAGCACTTCTTTCACTTGAAAGAAACTTGGTGTTTCTTTATGACATGTCATGATATCCCTGTGTTTTTTCTGACACTCACAACGATGAATTAGTTCAGCTTTACGATATGTAAACTTTTATTCTGTTCCTAATCTAAACTGATCAAAATAAAAATATTAAATGGGATAAAACACTGTATCATCCTGTGTTAACTGCAATCACTGTAAATTATTTCTTTCCTTTTTTTTTTTTTTCTCTTATTCTTTGCCTCAGTTTCTGTGTCATTCTTCCTGGTGGCAGTGGCAGAGGCAGAAAATGGAAAGTGTCATTTTGCTGGAATAGAACACACAATTTTCTGATTGAATTGCTCACTGCAGCCATCCATGTCCTTATTAGTAAGTAATGTAAAGTTCTTACAAAAGCTTATTCCGAGTTTTTAAAAGGGCGATATGGGTAATCATTGCTAAGAAACAGAATTTTGATCCATGCTACATTAAAGTGAGAAGGAGGAATTAAGCATCAGGAAAAAACCCCACATTATAATATGTGAAATATATACGTCCTTAGTTCTTATTGAAATATATACTTAATTCCTATTCTTATTGATGAGATTGTATTTGACCTGTCAATTGTTTAAAGTGCTGGCAAAGTTTATTGCTGAATTTTCCCCCCAAAAATGTGTACCTATTGAGTTGTAAGCTGGCACAAAGTTTTTCACCTGTGTAATTAGGAGAGAGGTAGATTACTTTTCATCATGGAAAAAGCATTTTTTACTATGCATCATTTAAGCAATTATTTTTTGGATGTAGGTTTTTTGACTCAAAAAATTCTGCAGGTTATGAAGTTGTTTGTTATTTTGCGGTGATTTCATACACAGTGGAAGGGTGAGAAAAAGGTCAGCAATAACTCTGCTGTTGCATTTTCACTGGGAAAAACATAATATTGATCGATAAGAAAATGGAAAAAGCACAACTATTAGCGTCTTACTTGATCTTCTCCGACCTTTACCCTGCCATGTTGATTTTATTCTTAAATGTTATGTCTGTTGTTCCAAAGGTTTGTCCTGTTTAGTCTTTTATTTAATTAATACATGATCTTGTTTACTCTTTCTAATGTTAAAACATGAAATTCATTTTTATTCCTTGTTGAACCACTGTCCTTTTTACACTCAGCAATCCACACTGGATAATAACTCCATGTAAAAATTGGCCTGCTTAAAGCTACTCTTGAATCATAATCGATGGGTACTTAAGTTCACAAAGCTGTTTTTCGGGTTCATAGGATGATTAGATTTAAGGATGTGTAAGCTCTTTAGAAAGAAAATTTAAATCTCACGCTCTGAATCTTCTTGGGTGGAGACTGACAAGCAGAATATATGGTATTGAGCCTCAGTACTTTGCCGAACATCCATGTATCTGCTGGCAGTGACTCCAAAATGTGCTCAAGGAAGCAAGAGCTCTATACTGTGAGGGCAATCTGCATACATTGCTATATTTGGTGCACGTTTAGTAAAGCACACACTTCCAGGGCTGGGGTATCCAGCACTTCTCTGACCAACTTGTGCCAGGGTCACAGAGAATTCCTTCTTAATATCTAATCTAAATCTACCCTCTTTGCACTTAAACATGCAGATGTTGGGCTTTTTGGGTTGCATCCCTTGCTGGGGAGCAAATTGTGGCAGCATGGATCTCACACGTGCTTGGAGCCCTGCCCTGCAGGAAGATGGGCATTCTTGTCCCAACCCCTGGACCTTCTTATCCTCACACTCCTTCAGCCCATGAAGCAACCATTGTGTTTGGCAATACTTAAAGAAACAAACAAAGCAACCAAAACCTCAGGTGGTGAAGCTCACGGTATCTTTTCCTTTACCCTCTCCTTGCACTTCTTCTTCTAAAAAGGGACAGAAACCCAGCCCCAGACTGATCTGAGTCTGAGGACATGCATTTGTAGGTTCAAACAACAATATGGGGAATTCCATATGTCAATAGCTGGGCTTATAGCTATGTTCAAAGTTGGGTTTATAACTTCTTACTTCAGGTGCTCTGTAATGGAAAAAACCCAGGTCACAAAGTCATTTGCACTGTTAGAAATAAATGGGTTTCAGAAACAAGTTGCACATCTATAACGACGGTTTTTTATAAAAGAATCTTTATCATTTAAGAGTTTTCAAATAATTTTGAGGGTTGTTCCCGGTAACATTTTAAAATTTCAGAATGGCAGGGAAGTTCTAAAGCGTGGCAAGTAAATTTGTACTTTGAAATGATTATTAGAATAAACCTGCAAGGATAACATGGAGTTTATCAAAATAATAAGATAACTGATATGAAAAATAAAGGATGACATTGCAATTCCTTTCAGCTGACTTCTTTTTTTTTTTTTCTTTTTTTTTTACATAAAACGGTTTCTGCTGGCTTCATTTCCTTTCTTAAGACATGACGAGCTGATGAAAGGTACCTTTATTATTCTGTTCAGGCTGAATATCTGTACAGTTTTTCACATAATACCATGCAAATTTCCCACTATCGTAAGACAATATGATATGTGATATGTGAATGATAAATATCCAAGAGAGTAATTACCAGAGTATCATAATCAAGTATGCTTCCACTGAGGTCTCACACGGACCAGTTCGTGCTCTAGTGCACCCATAAATAATTGAAAAAACCATATAAGAAATATAAAAGAATTGTTGATGAGGTTCACAGGTACCACAAAAACAACCTGTGGTAAAAACCCCACAATGCTGGGTTGTCTGTACATGATCTTCTTAATTGTTTAATAAACTGGGGAAAAATAATGCGTATTTTAATATGACCAAATGTAAGGCCCCCACACAAGCGAAAAAAAGTGCAAGATTTAACATTAAGGAGAGAATACTTTGAGAAGTATTGAGCCTGGAAAGGTAATAATACTTTTTCAGTGGAAATATTTTCTCATCTGGTGCTACAGCAAAGATGATTAGTGTAAGTCTGTGGATTTACAAACAAGAAATCATGGAACGGGGAAGAGAGCTGTGCTCTGTCTGCCCACAAAGTTATTGACACCATTGCCAAAATGCAGTCTGATATCTATTCTTCAAAAAAGATTTTAAAATCTGGCAGAATGCTCCCACAAGACTATAGGAATGATTTTACAGACAGAAAATTCCATTTTGCAACCAAACCTACAGGAAGCTTAAAGGTTTATCTTCTCATAAAGAATCATACTCAAGAGATGCATGTGACCTGTATATAGTTCTCTAACTACCAAAAGTATTTCCTTTCAATAAGGCACTTGCATTCAGAAGACAGAAGCACTCATTCCAGTAATCAGAATATAAAGTGTTAATACTGTGTATAGAAAGACTATTTAATTTTTTTTTAATTTAAACTTGTACATCAAAACTGAATGTTGAGGTTTTTTCCTCTTTCCTAAATGATGTTTTGCAGTCAGTCACAAACCTTTAAACACAACACAATATCAGATGAAATTAAACGAATAAATCATAGAGAAAAACAGATGGTATTCTGTTTTTTAAAATCTATTAACCTCTATGAATCTTGCATACACCAACACTTCTCTGTAAAAGTCTTTGGCATAATGCCAGAATAAAAGGCTGAGCTTATCATCCATATTTGTTCACATTACTTTTTTCTCAAAGGTGAACAGTTGTTAAACAAATACCACAGGCTTTTTTTGTAGAAGTGTACTCTTCTGTCATCATATCATTATTTCCCCAGCTCTCTCTTTTTAAGTGCTTGGAAGTTGTTTTCAATTGCAAATTAGCCAGGGCAAAAAGAAGATGGGCTATGAGATCTCTTTTTATGGAACATGCATCTGATTTTAGCGACCTGTGATCTCAGATGTTTGTTGTAAATAAGGACTGTATAATAAAGAAAAGATTGATAGAAATATTTGATCTAGTGCTGGTTATTCCTCGTGAAGCCTGATTTGTTTTCCTCCAAGGTTTTGCATATTTCTTCCACTGTGTGAGGTTAGGAGGAAGAGCCACAGATAAGAAAGTATCTGGAAGACTCAACAAGTTATCTGCCTTGACCTTTGGAGAGCCTTAAAGGGAAGTGTTGTCACTCTGAGGAGATGTAGAGGTCATACTAGGCACAGAGCCAGCCTACAACTTTTTTTAGAGTGTGTCAGAGCCAGGGCAAAGTGAAGACAGACTAGACTTAATCCTTTAACCTAACCTGTCAAAACTGCATCAAGTCAGCGCTGCCAAATCTGCAGCCACCTCATAACTCAAAAAGGTATGCATGAGCGCATTCATGAATTTGCTTTTGAAAAGCGGTTTTATGGTTCGGTATTCACAGCATTATGAAACCTGGCCACATCACTGGGTGTACAAACATAAAGCTAAATGCTGCCAGCTGCATGAGCAATTCATCCCACTGAGGAGTAAGAAGATACGAAATAAGGTTATTGCAAAAGATGATTGTTTTTAGGGGATGTTTACTTCTAAATGTAAAAAATGCAGACTTCGAAGAAACCAGGTTTGTGTTGTTTTAACAAAAATAGTGAAAATAACCTATTTGTCAAATTCACAGCAATAGATAAAGCACACAGCAGATTAACCTGATATTTTATAATCACTGAGTGTGCAGAAAATGCTGTTCCTGTGTAGTGATGATTTTCTAAATGGAGCAGGGGATTTTAGTTATTTGGGAGATTTACCCATATGGATGTGTGAGCTTTGGCTTCTGTGTATGTATTTTCATGTGCATTTTGTGTGAACCTGCAAATATTTATAAAAGGAAGCTTCCATGTGAAAAATGACACAAATGCATGCAAAACACAGGGCCATATCCTTACCACTGAAAACTAGCTTGGCTGACAGTGGCACCAGAGCCACGCTCAGACATGACAGTTGTCACAGCTCTCTATATGTCTGTGAACTTTAAATCATGAATATACTGTGATGCAAATGAAAAGTGCCAGGAAGCTCGTTTTGTGCCATTAATCCTTGAAGCTTTCCCTTAGATGGGTAAAACACAGTAATAATTTTACCTCTCCTCAAGGAGAATGTTCTGAAAGCTATAGCCTGGTTACACAGAGGGACTGAGGACTAAAACATTCTCTTGAAGGATAGGATTGTAACCTGCAAAAAAAAAAAGCTAACTTTTTGGTCCTGTGTCGGACTCGTGCTGCAAACCTACAATCAGGTGTAAGAAAAAGGTCACCTTCCTTCCTTTATCCTTGGGGATTTACATGATTACTGCCAGCAGAAGCCCCCTGCAAGCCACAGCACAGGCTCCTTGTCTGACACTGGCACAGGCCAGGGCTCCAGCCCGTGCTCCAGTGTTTGTTTAAAGCCTTACTGTTGCTTCACTGCAGTGCAGCGTCCAACTTGACCCACTGGAGTAGATGGAGCACCCAAGTGGACCTTGCCAGGCCCATCTGTTCCCTCCCAAAGGCAACAGCTGCCACATGGAGGGCAAGGCAGCCCCTTCTTTCCCAGGGTCGATAGTTCCGACAGAGTGGGGGCTTGTAGGGATCAAGGAGCCTTGAAGAGACCCTGTGTGTGTGTCTTGTGGGGAACCGGTGCTACAAAGAGACCTGCATCTGTGAGGGACAGGGACAGAGCTTGAGCGTGATCTCTGCCTTAATGATCAATTAAGTAGGAAATTGTCGAAAGGAAACACAAAAAATGTCAAAATTTTGTTAACAGTTCTTGCTTGTGAGCTTGGAAGGACTGTTAATGGCACTTTGAGATTTTTACGCTGGAAACATCAAAACTAGAATGTGGTCCTCCTTCCTCTCAGAAAACATGTGTGCTCTCATCTTAATGAGTCACCTGAGCAATTCCAAGGCAGGGCAAAGAAATCTTCATGCTTACTTTCCACATGGAACATGACAAATCTGGAAACCTGCGAAAAGTAAACCAAATCACGAAAAGAAAAAGGAAAAGAAAAAGGAAAAGAAAAAGGAAAAGAAAAAGGAAAAGAAAAAGGAAAAGAAAAAGGAAAAGAAAAAGGAGAAGATAATATCATGCACTGTTGAAAAGAATAGGGGTGTCTGAATTATGAGTGAAGTCAAATAAAAATTACCATAAACACATGTGCCAGGGATTTTAATTCATATGCATCACTGATCCCGTGTGTAAACTCCGTTGAGTAACAAAGAGTTCTACTTTCAGAAGGAGAAATAAGTTGGCAGATGTTCCCCTCAGTCTTCATGCTTTTCTGAGGAATGACTGTGACAATCTATTTATATATGATAGTGCAGTGATCATATTAGGCACAAATATTAACTTTTTCAAGTGGATACAAATTGAATAGTCTGGCTGATTTCTAGCAGGAGGAAAACAAGAGCGTGTTGCCGTCAAATCAGAATAGGATTAAAAAATACTCAGTATCACTGCTATTTCTAAGGAATAGAAAATATTTTTTCATTACTAAATTACTGAGGATATTTAATAAAACATACATATAGAATAGATACACAGGGATATCAATCATCATGTTCCCATAAAACTGAAACCTGGATTATCTGTTACTACTGCTTTTGGAAATGAATTAGTCATTTCAGAAGAAATATTTAGAAAAACAAGTTTCCAACTTCAAATGCATACAAAGGACATGTTTTGACCTACAGTTTCAGTCTTTACTGCAAGAAGGCCCATCCAGGTCTCTGGGATAACCCAGGCCATAGCTCCTATCTCAGGCCTCTAAAGACTTACAAATTGCCACAGATGTGATTTTATACTCAGAGCTAAGGATTTCCATAATTCAAAAGATATTTTACCTGTTTTTCTCTTTCACCAAGGTCTTTATTCAGGCTTCTTTCTTGTGCCTTTGGTAAAAAACCCAACTTTTTAGTGAGAATGAGTGTTATGAAATGCTTATTTTGTTCAGCAAGCACTAAAGAGCCACATCATGTGGTTCACTAGCAATTCAGTAAGAATGTCCTGTAAAAAGGCAGAAGTTCCTGCAGGACAGACATTGTAACTTTGGACAATTTAGAACGTATATAGCCACATGTGAAATTACTCTGTAGCTAATAGTACTGGTGTAAGACAATAAATTCAAGGTGGGTGTGGATTAGAAGCCTGAAGTAGCTGTAATTCAACTGCACCTCAGTATGAAAATTACTAGCTTTGTTACCTTGGAAGGAAAAATGTGAGACCTGGCCTTGCCATAATCCTGTAAAGTGTTTTGGTATCATCCAGTAACTTAAAAATGATAAAGAAGAAAACTAGTTTTTATGTGTCACACAAAAATTGCGTAATGAAAATGGAGCTCAAAGTAGACTTTGGCCATGAAAACTTATTTTAGTAAATGGAAAATCAGAAGGGGCAAATTCTTAATTTCTAACTTGTTGTCTTTTGACAGTTTTGTTGTTCTGTCTTGACAATTGTCTCAAGTGACAATTGTCTCTGGTTACTAAGCATAACGTTCATACAATCCAAGGTATACAGGGCAAAGAACTATCTACAGGTATGACTAAAAATGTTGAATATGGTGCATGTTGTTCTACTGAGAAAGTTACACAGGAGCAGATATCAAGAGAAAACAAGGGACACTTACCAAACAGCTTCTTGGATATAAATGTATGTTTACTTTGGATATTTAAAGCCTTTTAGCAGGTACTCCTGCAAATGAAACAGAGAAAAACATGAAGTCTGGTAGCCGAAGGAGCAGGTATCGATCATCCAGCACCATGGGGTGGTCTGTGCTGACAGTGTATTGTGCTGTTCAGCTGGCAGAGCGGGAGGTATCACCTGTGCTGGTGAAAGTTGTAAGCAGGAAAGCTCCTGTGTGGGCAAAAGTCCCCAACTCTGCTCCCCGTGTCTCAGGAAAAAAGAGGTTATTCCAAGGGTCTCGGTGGTACAGTGTAAGCCTTTGTTTTGAGCCCATTCCCAAGGGTGAGGTGGGTTCTTCATCCTCAGATGTTGGTGGGTTTACTTGACATTATTTCAAGGAGACAAAATTTTTATTCTGATCAGACTCAGAAACACCCTCTTTCACCTCTGACAGGAGCCTGATTGCTCTAGTGCTTTAGATCTGAGTTACTTAAAGATATCGAATGAAGCTGATCAGATGCTGAAGGGCTGCCAAGATTACAGGCCTCTCGTCCCTATCACTTTTGTTATTAATTATGATAAAGCTGTACAAGCTGCAACCTGCTCCATTCAGTGCAGACGCTGGGACAGCTTTCCTCCCTCACAGTCCCCTCTTTTCACTTCTCCAGCTATTCTTAGCTTGAGGAACAGTCCCTTGTGGGATGATTGTCATCTGGTGTATATACATTGCAGCAGCTGACTCAGATAACCAGGAAACTATAACCAGCCCCCTCACTGTCCTGGGAACTCGGCAGCATCAGGGAGTCTGGCCCAGTACCAGGAATGAGAACACAGCCGTGGAGTGCATCTTATAGAAGAAGAGCACGTGTTCCTGATGCTTCATTACTTTTCAGACTAAGACCATAAAGACTTTTACAAAGCAGTGAAACATAGACAGATACCCAAATCGCAAACATGAGACCCAGCTTTATGGGACAAGAAAAGAGATGTCCCAAGGATCTTGATGATGATTGTATGATTCCTGTCCTGTATCCTCACTGGCAGGTGATGATGCAAGAGGTCTCTGCCTCTACTTAAATTACAAAAAACATATACCTTCTTTGAAAGCCCTGATAACTCCCCTACATATTCCTCTATTGGTCATCTATTATGATTCCATGATCTTTTGTAAGTGTGTCTGTTCATAGCAAAGCAAGCAGGGCAAAATTATTAAGTCATAAATAACCCTGATTGCACAAGGTTACCATATCCACAAACCCCTGAAAGTCTCTATAACTAAATTAATTCTGATCTGATTTCTGAAAATCAGTCTTCCACAAAAAAATCTGAAGGAAAGGAGGAGAAGGGTTACAAACAACTACGTGACAGGATCTCACAGAGATGTTGGGGCTTTGAATCTGGGACACTTCCTTCTTCTCGTGTCAGTGAACAATTCTATCAGCTTGAAATGGGTGTGTAACTTCATCCCAAGGATTTAGTTTCATAGTTGAGCCCACAATGTCCTACTGCAGACAAAAGGAGGAAATCTTGTATACCCCATCCTGGCTTCCTATCCTTCTTCCCCTGCTCTTCCTCCCTGTCTCAACTTCCAGCTGTAGATCTCTGCCCGCTCTTTTTGATTGCTCTTTGCTGATTCAATCAGCTCACTAAAAAAGAAAAAAAAACTGTTTGGTTTTTTTTCCATGGGTTACTTTCTCACTGTTTTGATGGACAAACTGATGCCAGAGCATCCTTGGCCTCTCTGTTTTGACCCACAGAGACAGCTGAGTTAGAGCAACACACTTCTATCCCCCTGCAAAAGCAGGAGAAGGGGCTGGGGGAGTGTGCTCCCTGCTTCTTGTCCTTCCACTGCCTAACAAAGGTTTGGTTGCTCCTTCTGTTGCACCTGAAGGATGGGGATAGGCTCAGCCCTTGTTTTATATAAAACCCTTGACTAGGTTTGAACTTAAGGTCTTCCTTCTCTCAGCCATTCCAAATGACAGCCCTGCTGTTTAAACAGAGCAGTAGAAGCAATTAGAGGAAGTGGTCAGGGCAGATTCATCGCAGCCCCCCTGTGCAGGGACCCTTTTCCTGCAGACCTGATGGAGCTGTTTTTCTTAGTGGCCAGTGAGCTGCAATTCCAGGCTTCTCTTGACAGCAAATATTTCTTCCAGGTTTGCAAGCCTCGGCATTGTACCGTGACCTGTCATAGGAGTCTTCCTGTCACTGCTTCTGCTCTGGGGCTCCCACAACTCTCAGTTTGCAAAGTAAAAATCCCTGCCACTAAACCTGACTTGGCTGGTGCAGCCTTTCGCTCTCAGCTTTTGCTCCTTACTATCCAGTAACTTCTGTTACTTATGAACTGACCTCACACAAAACCCCTACATTTCAAGAGTTACAAGGCAATCAACACACCAGGAACACTTGCCTTAAGAACCAAGTCTAGATCAATGAAGTTGTCTCCTCAGATTCAGAGATCCCCAACAAGCTCCAGCCATCCTCTCAAATCCTCAGTGCACAGGTCTGTGCAGAACAAGTGCAGCCTGTGGACAATAAGCAGCAGTGGGCAGCTGTTCACACTCCGGAGGAGTAGGAGTCATGAAGCTGTCACAAGAGAGCATGGCCAGTCAGGAGCTGGTAACAGGTTTTCCCACTTATCACTGCTTGCCTCCATCTGTCCTCATGTCTGGTCCAAAATACCCCTTTTCCTCGGGTAGTGAACCGTAAAGACAGAGATTTTTTTCTTCTTCTTCTTTATTGTAGGGCCATTTCAGGGAAATAACTTGCCTGGGAAGCCACTCTGAGCTTTGGGGAGCTATTTACAGCTACCACTGTTATGAGTGAATGCAATTTGGGGAGGGAAAAAAAAGTTAGAAATGAGGTCGAGGCAGGGAAGTTTCTCTGGGTATAAGAGGAGGTAGAACAGTAACAGTGAGAAACTGAGAGAAGAAAGAACAACAGCGAACCTAGCGGGAACACTGCCAGTCCAGAGCTAGGATGAGTGATAAGGGGCATGGGAAAGGAGGGAGAAGAAGAAAGAGAAGATTATGATTCATGAAAGCAAGCCAATTCACCCTTCCTAATTCTGTAGCATGTTCCACTTTAAAACCTTTAGTGTGGTATCAAAGCAAAGACTGTATCACAGAGCCTGAGCAGCCACCAGAGTTGCAAGCTAGCAGGAAAGGGAAGAAGTAGCCGCACGGCAGTTAGGATTGCAGGACGCTGATAGCGGGATGGAGAGGTATGCTAGCAATGTCTCCCTTATTTCAACGGGTGTGAGGGGTATTTAGCTCCCAGATTTACTTATGAAGATTAGTGCTGCTCCCTCTTAACTATTGCTTTGTGGAACGTCCAGATCAAAAGACACAGGCCAGCTCAACAGAGAGTGCTGTTCAGGAAGAGACAGAGAAGTGGCCACCATGCGTCCAGATTATTTCATACTTTGGTATTTTGTCTGAACCAGTGCTGAGAGCTCTGAGTTTGGGTTAAGAGAAGTTTGAGAGTCCTGCTAGGACAGCTGTGAGGAAGCCCCAGACAGGTTGAGTTACCCATGGATGCAGTGTCCTGGCCCCCATATCAGGGTATCACACCTGAAAGCTAAGACAAATCCCTGTTTCTTCTGTCCGCCCTATTCTGCCCTTGAAGGAAAACTGAACAAGCAAGGAGGGAGTCAAGATCTGCTGCAGCAATCCCCTGCTGTGGGTAGCAAAGAGACTGGGACTGGGAGAGTGAAGGCACAAGCCTTCAGTACAGACAAAGCTTCAGTGTCAGCAATTCTGCTGAGGTCTCCTGTACAGGTCAGCTCCCAGGACTTCCTTCAGAGTGGTATTAGAAAGAGTCTGAATAAGCAGATCTGTATTGTGCCAGACCAACATGTTAGAATGAAGCAACAACCAGTGACCAGGAAAGCCCTAGAAAGTACTTGCCTAAATTCACAGCAAGTCCCTGAGTGGGATTCCTCTAACCCATTGTGGATACTGGAGATCAGAGGACTTGCCACAGGAAGCATCTCTTTCCACTGGCTGTAGAGTAAGTTAAAGTTGATTAAGAGAAACACCTTATATTTTAACTTGTCTGCAGGTGGTTTTCTCACTCTTCTCATTATGCAGGAAAAAAATCTCAGTGGGCCACAATGAGAAAGCTGAAATTTTTAAAGTAAGATTCTAAGAGGAGTCAGTAGGCCACATACTTCCTTTGGCTTAGCATGAGACAATTTAGTAACTGCAAAGAAACCTACGATTTTTGAAATGTTTTAAATCCTGTATTTCTGTTGACTTTGATGTGTTTAATAAAACACAAACTTTCTGCTAATCTTCTGTCTATGAGTGTAATTAAACATAATCCTTTGAAAAAGGAAAGTTTTGGATATAGTAACAGGAAAAGAACAAGCTGTCCTAATTTTCCAGGGTCTACTACCTTTTTCTGCTTAAAGCATTCTCTGCTTTCCCTTAAAATTCCAAAGCCTTTGAAGTATTTTTTGCTTTGCTCCTATTTATAAAGGGTATCCAGAGAAGAGGCCAGGGTTATGGGTTTACACGATCAGTCATACATAGCAGGAGATACAGCTCTGTGTTTGAAGACAAACCACAGCCTGCTATTTGTTCACATAAATGATATGATGAATAATTACGAAAAATTATCCAATTTGTGAAAATTACAATCAGGTCATGTACATTATGGGGAAAAGAACCAAATTAATTATGTACAGTATGTAACTGTCAAATACCAAAACATCTGTAATGAGAAGTCAACAATTTATGAAGTTCCAGCTGATTTCTATAAATTTTTCTGGATGTTCATGTTCCTTGGATTCCCAAACTCCTGAACCCCAGCTTATCAAGCTGTATTGGTAAAATTTTGGGCCAGGATTTTGAACAAAGTTTTATTGAGGATTTTTATTCTGTAGAATCAAAACCATAGTCTGGCAACCCATAGTTGCACCCTCCTATGAAGTTGGCTTGCAGGGGTCAGCAAAACTCCTACCAAAACTGCAGGCAATTACTGAGCTCCCAGTTTTGGAAATCAAACTTGTTGTGACAAAGAGGCTAACTATGAATCACTCGTACACTTGAAAATATCTAAAGAGTAAATAATCTTTAAGAATTCTAGTCAGTGTTGCATCATCAATCCTTTATAATAGTGGAGTCACAGATATTACTGGTCTACTGTAAAATTGATTTTGTGTGAAAATTCTGTGTATTTTTACTGTACTTGTTTATTTGCTTTCTAATTAAACTATTTAAGAATTTTATTTTAGTTTTACTCTCTTTCCTTTAAGAGAAAGCCTTTAAGAGGCTTTAAAACCATCATTATATCTGAATTGTTCTAATAATTAAAGCATGAGTAGTAATGAATGAAAAATTGCTAAAAAAAGCAGCATAAAAGCCCACATGCTTTTTAAAAAATTGTTTTACATACTCAAAAAAATCTAGAAATGGAAGCAAGTGTGTCAACTGTGAAAAGTCAGATCCTCAACTTTCAGTTGAATTAACTGATATCTTACACTTAGGTGGGGCTACTGTGTCTGAATTCAAGTTGTATTCCAAATATAACTTTGGAAGTTGCTAATAGAAAAATAATTATTTTTTTTAAGTACCTGATCTTAAACTTTGAAGTAGGAATTTTTACTCCAACACTGTTTTCAAAAACCAATAATAATATGACTCAATGTGTATGTTTACTTTAAAATGGAAAGCACATATTTTGTGGAAAACACAGATTAGGAAGAATAAAACCCCATTTCGGTGTAGACTGGGTGTTCACAACAGACTCACTGGGGAGTTTGATCTTATAGTAAATGACCCTGTATTTCCATCTGTTTAGTTTTTCTTGTATGATTACCTTAAAAGAATTCTTGCCATATGTCATTTGAATCCTTTGGGGCCTTTGAAAGAAAATGAGAAGACTACTTAAGCAAGGTTTGTAAATATATATGTCTGTCTATATGTATTAAAGTATACAGATCGTTTTTATCTTATGCCATGCTTAAATTTATTAAAAATAAATGAAATGTACTGAATTTTATTAAAGCTAAAGTATGCAGCTTATCTAGTTTATTTCATTTAGCTTTTGCTGACATGTATCTGTTACGTAGCAAGCTCAAATACTTATTTTAAAAGAAAAAGAAAAAAATTCAGAAGTATGCCCATCAGAAACATTTCCTTTTCCACTTACAGAGATATATCCATGCAAATATCTGACACAATTCAAGAAGGTTTTTTTTTTTCTTTATATAATCAATGTGAATAATCGTGGTAATCAAGAAATCGATATTACTTAAACTAGATAAGGTTATACAAAGTCCTATGCATGAATTATCATGCAGCTTTCCTAGTGCACAACAATCCCACCCTGAATTGCTTGCTCACTTCTTTCCTAACCTGCAGTTGTAATATTGTCAAACTGCACTAAACAGCGTAGATCATGATTGTCATTTATGTATCTACCTGGTAGGCAAGTTCAGTCCAGTTCAGTTAAAGCAAGTTACACGTTTGATGGGTCACAGTGAGAGGGAGCAGATTCTGTGATCCTCACTTCTTTCTGTGCACTTCAAAGGGGCAGGGCCGAGACCCAGTGGGTAGGTATGAAAGATAGGAGAAACCAACATCCAAGAGGAACAAAATACTGGACTTCCAGGCTTTTAAAGCAAGTTTAATATCAATATGGTCTTTGTAATTGCCAGTTTCTTCAACCAGAATCTTCAGGACCTTGCAGGGGAAGAAAGGAGGGATGGGATGCCCTAGTCTGGTCTGAGCAAAGCTTTTTTATCAGGATTATTTATGCAAGTGTCAAGGCCCAGATCTTGAAGGATAAAGAACCTGCTTAACCACTTTGCAGTTCATCAGCAGCATAGAGTGAAACGTGCTGCAGAAACAGCTCTGAAGTGAAGGTGGCAAACTGGTCCAAAGTGATTAACCCCCATTTCTCAGAGAATTGACCAGCCTTTAATCAAATTCACCGACACATGTGGCAGCCTGTCATTGCTAAAGCTGTTAGATAACGTGTTACTGATTAAGAGCATACATTGTGTTTTTGCAGAGTGTAGTCACAGAACATATTCAGTCTTAAATTAGTCTTAATGTTGCTACAAAAAGAAGGAGGCATCATTTTTGGAAGCTGGATACAATAATCATGGCCACACATCCCTCTTCAGTTCAGGAAGTCTCACTGGTGAGAAATGGGCCAAAGCCTGCCTTTAAGACTGCATTATCTGACTCAGTTTTGGTAACATATGCAAAGTCAGGAACTTATCCTTTTCCAGATCACAAACAATTAATATGTTCCTTCCTTCTGGCATAGCATTAATCAGGATAAGTCAAGAGGAAGGCTGAGAATCTTGTCTCCTTGCATCTCAGTGCCTGAAGAATTTATAGCAGCTAAAGGCAATGAAATGAAAATAAAACACTCCCTTACATCCTTTTCTTAATGTTGTCCTATTTGTAGAGCTATTTGTCTACCAGTCAGCTACCTCAGTGACAGCAGCTATCACAGCTCTGTTACAATACTTCTTATCCCATTCTGCTGGCCATCTACAGTGCCAACTGCTTAAAAATAACACCCCCAGGGGTATTGCAGCTGAAACGAGGTATGCCCAATGGAGGATTGTCTGAAGCTATCTTTGCAAGGATCCTTCTTCACCTGTACTATTCCCATACACACAGCCTCACGGAACAGCCACACACTGGGAAAAACAAGCAGCTGTTATTCCTTGGTCTGCAGAATCTCTTCCTGTGCTCGGCTGACTTCGTATCAAATTTGGGAACACGCTCCCAGTGAAGAGAACATTGCATTTTCACCACTCTCCTGTAAGTGATGCATCACAAAATGAAATGCCCCTGATCCACTCTGTCCCTATGTGTCCTACCATTGGGATTCAAGAGAAGAGGATGTCAGCGCTTGCCCACAGTCTGTCAAGAGCTGGCTGCATCCTTTCCCTAGCAATCCTGGCAGCAGCACTGAGAAGACTTCAAGACACATCACACTATCCCCACCCTGTGGGTCCCTCACACTCAAGAAGAACAGACCTCTTCATTCTTCAGCATCTGGGCCTGAAGTTAGGTGGTGAAGAGCTTGGGATATTTGCAAAGGGTTGGGATATTCATGTAGCTGTAGTCAGTTTGGGAGATAACTGAAAGGCAGAGCACAGGGCTAAAATTCAGCCCAAACCATCCCTTTACAAGGCTGATCAGAGAGAACAGTAAGCAAATTTGGCTGATACCCACGTGCATTGTGACTCTGGTTTTAAGACTGATATTATAATACTCTTTGCCTGGATTAAAAACTGTGCATTTTCAGTGATATCATTGGCTCAGTTATGCCCTTCAGGATTAAGAAACTATAGTTTTGAAAGAGTGGCAGCTGCAAATTGGTTCTACACATATCATGTTCTACATGTATTGTATTTTTTAAATTGTTATCAATTGGAGAAGGGTGGCATGAAGGAGTAATCTATGCATAGTTAATTAAAACCTTTCCAAGAGCAGGAGTTTCGTGTTTGCAGGAAGCACCGATGGATACGTTTCAAGAAGCTGAAACATTATCAGCTTACTGTTTGATTTTTTCCTACTCATACTATATGTGTGCCGTCCCATTCTCCCAGATTTCTATCAGTCACTTCTAGCAACTAGGAACATTTATTTTCTTGATGTACAACTCAGTTTCTGTCTTGTTTGTTTGCTTTACAGCTTGTTGTTGTTGTTGTTTTAGTGGAGATTCACAATATTATAAGATAAGATATGGTGTGCATCTTGTTTATCCATTGATTTGGGATCAGGATTTTGTGTTTGTGCCGTTTTGTTTTGCTTTTACCATGAATCAAGGCTCATTTCTCAGAATCAGCTAAGTATTCAAAGCTCCATTTTCTTCAGTCAACTTGCAAAATTGGTTCCTTTTTTTTTTTTTTTTTTTTTTTTTGGTTAGTAAATTATAATTTGAGTTTTTTTATGTCCTTCATTTAAATTCAAAAGTCTTACTTTAGGATCTTGGCAAAGTTTATTTCATTAAATGTAGTGAATGTGTGAAATGGATGTGTTGAGGCTGTTTCCAGGATTCCAGGATTACCTTTGTTGATTACGGTTACTCAAAATTGCAGAATTCGGCCCAGTACTGACAATGCCTCCCACTTGCCTCCCACAGCTTGCAGTACAAGTTCCAGTGAAGGACATTTTTTCCTACCTGATTTGTCTTCCTTTTTTATCACTTCTCCTAAAAAAGAAAAACTCAAGCAAAGGAAGAGCAGCAGCAAAGATTTGTGAATAGCAAAAGAATAGTCGTATTTGAAGACATTTTACAGACTAAGTAGTGCGGCAGCAGAAGGGAGAAGAGCAGTTCTGTCAACCAAGAGAGATTTTGCATTCCTCCAGAGGGGAAGATGAAGAGAAAAGTCTTGATGTTTCTCTCTATTGTGTTACTGTCAAAGGAAAAGGGCTTAGTGGAAATGTTTGACACTAAACCTGGAAATAAGTTTGAGAATCTGACTTCTGGCCTCCACATTTGTGGATTCCATTTTCTTCAATTCAATGCAGAAGTACCATAACATGAACTGCCCAGCATCACGAAAGCACTCCATTTATATATCTGAAATCCTTAATCTAAACCAGTTACATACTGTGAGGTTCCACTCATATACTTTGTGAGTGTTGTTAACCCCCAATTTTACATGCAGGGACTGTGTCAGCAGAGTCTACCCTTCACACACAAGGATCCTTCCTGCTGTCTGACATGGTATCATAAATATGGAGACGCTCCAATGAAGCTAGTCCGAGTTAAAGCTGACTAAGTGTGGTGTAAATGAAGGCAGAAATCAGTACTGGGTTGACACATGGAGTTAAAACCCCTTCAGTTCCTACCACAATAATTTTCCATCTCCTTCTCCTTTTCCTCCAGCCTTCTGGCATGGTGGGACTTTCTCACCTTGCTTCCCCAGTAAGTCCAATATGGATACTTTTGTTGTTGTTGTTGTTATTTATTTCAGCTACTGTATGCCAAACCTACCTGTGGTAAACAGACTACAGAACTTTCCAGGCTGGTTCAGATCTGGTTTACCTTTACCTGCAAGATTATGAGATTGCTCCTTAAGGTGAACTCATTTCTACTCGTCTCTCTGAAGGCTGTAACCAAAGAATTAAGTCATGTGCACTGGAGATGGTGGCAAATAAGACTCCAAAAAATAATGTTATCAGTACTTGATCACATATTTGACATTGGACTAAAAGACAACATCTCCCAGCTTTTTTCTCCTTTGCTTAATCACCTGGAATATGGTGCCAGTAACACCAAGATTGTGGCTTCGATCCCGGTATGGGCCATTCACTTAGGAGTTGGACTTGACGACCCTCGTAGATTCCTTCCAAGTCAGAATATTCTGTGATCCTGTGATTTGTCAGCCATTTGTGTCACAAGGTCGGGGAGAAGATGATGGTATGTCCAAAGAGAGGGTAACCTAATGGCATGAAGGCGCAAAAGCAAATCATTCTGTTCACAAGGCTCCCAACAACCAACGTCATGAGGGCTGACATATGTGACATCACCTTCACATACAGCGTACATGTGAGCTGTAATCTAACCAGGACAGGGGGAAAAATATCATGCTGTGATCTATAAACCCCCTGTAAGGGAGGGAGGGAAGGAAGGAAGGAAGGAAGGAAGGAAGGAAGGAAGGAAGGAAGGAAGGAAGGAAGGAAGGAAGGAAGGAAGGAAGGAAGGAAGGAAGGAAGGAAGGAAGGAAGGAAGGAAGGAAGGAAGGAAGGAAGGAAGGAAGGAAGGAAGGAAGGAAGGAAGGAAGGAAGGAAGGAAGGAAGGAAGGAAGGAAGGAAGGAAGGAAGGAAGGAAGGAGGAAGGAAGGAAGGAAGGAAGGAAGGAAGGAAGGACGGAAGGAAGGAAGGAAGGAAGGAAGGAAGGAAGGAAATGTTCCACTTCAGTTCATTCCCTGTCCTATCTTTCCAATAATTTTCCCCTTGGAAAAAATACTAATATAGTGAACCTGTTTGTTAGCTGAGCACCTTTGTACTGAGGACAACAGAACCCATTTTGAATGACTTCTGAGGTCATTAAAGCCCAGTATCAATAGATACCATGACAGAGAACAGAACTTTCGGAGACACGTTAGGCTTTGATGTAGCACCTCCCCTGTCATAATCACATAGATAAAGTGTTGGTTATTCAGCTTAGTTCTATATTTCTTGCAAACGTTTTAATCCTGATTCACAGTACAATGCACATAAGAAAATATCTGATGAAATCTCAAGTACGTTTATTTTTAATTTTTGGCATTCTATATGAGTAGTATAAATTAAAGAAATACTATTGAAAGTAGGTGTTTCCTTGGTTTCATTTCATTGCCACCATCATTCTTTGCAGTATTTCAGAAAGATTTCTGAGGTAGTCTTTGAAAAATGACCTGATTATGATTCCACACAAACAACTGAAAAAATGCTCACCAACTACTACCCATTTCAAAATTTAAATAATGACATGCTGATTTGGAGAAAGGAAATTGAGGTAAAACTGAGAAGAAAAAGATTTTTATGCCCTTGCTTTTGTCTAGCCAAATGAATGAACAAAAGAATTTTTAAATGTCAGAAAAGAAAACCCAAAAACATTAAGAGGACACATTCCTCTGAGATATTTCCTTCATTTTCATGCTTTCCTTAAAATGGGATGGACAAAAAACAGCTCGTGAGCACTGTAAGTAGGTCAATCACTGTTCTCATGCCACATTCCCCCACTGTGGGGAGCAGGATACCAGCGGGGCTTGCATATATGCACTCTCTCAAGGTTGCAGGAGGCTTCTTTCTTTCCTCCCTGAAAACAGACCCATTTCTCATTGGGTTGGGGCACACTGGGAAGCAATTACTATCATTTGCTTTTGAACTGCTCCCAAGCATTTCCTCTTCCCTTGGTTCTTCAGGTTATGTTAAATGTATCTTCAAGTTCTAAGGCAAATTCTAGTTTTGCTATATAGCCATAAGGTAAAGGAGACCAATGGTTTATGTACTAAACTGCCTCCAGGCATATATAGACGGTGTGCATATTAAAACAGCTTTTTGAGGGGGCCTACAAATTGTGGATTATTATATGCCGCGATGCCATTTCACAAGGAGTATGAAGAGAATGCTTCCCACAAGTCCTAAGCACCTCATAGACTTTTTGACAGTAAATGTGAGTTGAAACATGCCAGATGTCACATTTCAGGACTGGTGTTTTGACCATTAGCTATTCTGCTAAAAATAGCTTCCTCTTCAAGAACAAGCACAATTATTACTTTTTTTTTTTTTTTTTTTTTTTTTTTTTTTTTTTAACCACGCAAATAAAAATGTATTATTTGACCATTAATGTTCCTTCATTTTTCACTTTTTTAAAGGACTAAGTTACATGCTCAACCCTCAAGAGACATAGGACTCAGATCCAAGCTCATTGTTTCATAGACAGAATTAACTTTGCCCAAGTGGGGACCAAAACACTTTGACCTCTGACCAAAATGCAGTGGTGTTTGAGTGATCTTTTTTCACCTCATTCATCTAGAAATCACACTCATTGAAACAATTTCTGATCTCTCGCAAAATCAGCAAGTTATAATATTTTCTTGCATTTTACAGAATTTCTGCATAAAATGGTACAATGTGAACATTAACTCTTTTCTTGACATTTAGCTGGATACACTTTCACACACGCAAGCCTTCATAATATTTGAAGGTCAGATTTAAATGGAAAAGGCAAACGTATAGCAAAAAGACTGTAGTGAGTCAGAGTCTCCTTCTGAACCATTATATCTTAAAAAATATATAATCAGTCTTGCCAAGACAAAATCTTCTTGGACGCTTTACCATGTGGCCAGTGGGAAGGAGATGATGCACTGGGTTGTTCGACTATAAATTAATTGTGTGACTTTAATAGTCGAATATTCGCTCAGGATAAAAAGAAATGTGCTCCTGAACATTAGTGGATAATGTGTGAATCATTTAATCTATCTGTCTTTTAATTAGGCACCTATAAATAAGCTGGCTGTTGCAAGGTGCTCTATAATCAGGTTACCTAAACACTAGCCCTTTCCTGGATCATAATTTGCAATTATGTGAGATAGCTACAGATTGTTAATTGTTACTGTTTCTTCTATCATCATCATCATCATCATCATCATCATCATTTAAGGAACAGGCAATATGCCCCATTGCAATTTTGCATGCATGTCTGGGAAAAAAAGTAGATGACATAAATTGCATGCATAATCTCAGGAGACAATCATTTTAAATCTTAATTGGCTGCCTTTTAAATATCATTTAAGGTCTCGTTTTCTCTGCCTCTCTCTCTCTAGTTAAGAAGGTGTTGTGTCAAAGTCTATTACCTTGCTGGACGTCTCGCCTCTAAGTTTTTTAAAAAAAATAGAACCATCAGCAGAGGTTTGAGAGGTCGATAAAGCTTTTAGATTTGGAGATGTTTTCAGGGAGCCCATTTCCTGCGGCTAAGAGTTGTTAATGGAGCTTAAGGAATTATCTTATGACTCGGGCTGGGAGAGCTGTATATTTCTTCGCTCCTGTTCCCTTGTCGAGGCTGAATATGCTCCTGTCAAACTCGCTTAATGAAAAGTAACGCGTCGCTGATTACAGTTTTATTTGGGCTCTATGTAAAAAGCACTGTTAATTTAGCATCCCCTCCTTTGTGTGTTTGAATTTGCCATGGCTGAATGATTTAGAGTCTCTCAGTTTCAAGACGTTTCTCTATGATTTTTTTTTTTTTTTTCTCTTCCTTTCTTTCTCAGTCTGCCTTTTTATTTCTGCTTTGTACAGACGTATGTGCTGCACGGCTTCCCCTCTCGGCCCTGCAGCTTCCTCTAAAGCAGCAGAACCTGATCTTTGACTTGTGCTATTGAATTAAATGGCAAAATTAATTTCTCACACTCTTTTGTTCATATTAAAGAAAAAAAATCAAAACAACCAAACAACAAGAACCCCAACCCTTTTGAAAGACCTCTGCGTTGCATGGCTGATCTAAATCATAATGTTTGTGTATTAAAGCAAGAAAGTATTTTCCTTCCCCCTTAAGTGACACGGTCTCCTCTCAGGATGGGCAATGTTTTGGTGTGAGCACATACAGATTTACCAGACCCGAGATACAGCCGGTTCTTGGGTCTGGAGAGCCCTGCTCTTGTTATACAGCAGTCATAAACTTACTCAAACTTGTTTTATAACAACAATAACGCGAAAATGAAGGGATAAAGTGCTGATCCGCTTTTCTTTCGGCTTCTGGTATTTCAGTGCACCCGTGTTTTGCCCGTAGTGTTATCACCTTCATTTTAAGTCCGGAGGAGGAGGGGAGAGGGGGAGGGTGTTGCCTCCCAAACAACGGGATGTCCGAATTTAATCCTGGACCTAGCCAAAGCCGGCCAGCAATGACTGGTAAAATGACTTATATGGCTTGCGGGGTCACTCGTTGAGAGCCAGCCCAGGGGGCCGGCGGGGGCCGGCGCTCCTCGAAGTCAAGGAGCTTTTCAGACTGAGAGAGATTTTTGGTTGCCCGGTGGACGAGACCTCTCCTTACACGCTGACACACAGAATCCGCACACACACACTCTGCTGTCGCTGTGTTAAGAGAAAGAATGGAGTCCCCTTCCACTCCAGAGAGCCTCTGTCGCATGGAAACCGAAGCCCACCGGGAGTCCCCGTGTCCCTTTCAGTCCCTGCACATCCAGCAAGGCTGGCACACACAAACCTCCCCGCTTTAACATCACCCTCGCGGTAGTCAGAGGGGTTTATGCCCCATCCCGCTTGACTCTACCAATGATTTAAGGACAGCCCGAACACTCGCCTTTCTCCCCTTCCCGCTCCCTCGACTCCTTCAACCCCGTCTCTTTAGTTTGGCTGAAAATAATTTGCTTTGTCTAAAGGGTTTCAGAGGCAAAGCTCGCCGGCCGCCCCGGCTGCATTAAAATTCCTGCCGGCCCAGCCTTTAGCTCAGATCGCGGCTCCCCCGAGACTCCACTTTCGCTATTACTGTCAAGTACCCTTGACTCTTTATTTTTGCCCTTTTATCTATTACAACTAATTCGAGTTCTTTTGCCCTTTTCAGTTTAAGACGTGGGCTTTCTGTAAAGCCTCCCCCTGCCACCGAGCTCTCCGGGTGCAGAGCCTTTAGAAATTGAGGGGTTTACTGTCAAAATGAAAATTTCACTTCAAATTATCTCGGCTGATGCACGTTTTCCAGGCCGGGGGCTCCTGTCTGAGCCTTTTGACAGCCAGATCAGCAGAGGGGTTCAGTGATCTCGATAATATCATCCAAGAGAGCGAAAGTCAATACAATGACAGGGAATATGACTGGATACAATCCAATTACGGCTGCTCGCAGAGAGGGGAAGGGCTTGATCTGATCTCCGCACCTGGATTCCTTTATTCAGTCCTTGCACTAACAGGTCTCGCTAGAAACTTCGCAGGCTGGAGTATGTTATGTTTTGGCTGACTGTTTTCTCTGTTGCGTTTATAGTTGCCTTTATATATTTTCCCCCTTTACTGTATTCTCATTTATTTATTGCCAGTGGGGGTGGACCGACGGGGAGCCGCTGGGGTAGGATGGGCGAGAATAGTGGGAGGCAAGGAAGGCTCTTCTGCTTGTCCCGATGTCACTTCGGTCCTTCGGGTGCTCTCGGTTTTTCCCCGCCGCGCCGGGCGCCGAAGCTCAGGAGTTTTAGGCCGGCCCGGGCAAGCCGGGATCTGTATTGCCTCGCACTTTCTTTTCCAGCAGTTTCCCCTGTCTCCCGGTCCGGGGATCAGTAAAGTTTGTTCCCATTCCGGGGAAGGAATCTTTTAAGCGCCTGTTATCTAAGTGGTAAATTGGCTGCGAGTGCTCCTGAATCACACGTCGAGAGCGCTCTTCCTCGCTCTCTCTTTTTGTTGGCTGCACTCTATTTAATGTCAAAACGGTAAAGCATCTGTACTGAAGTGCTGAAATATTCATGGCGGATCAGCGATTCTCCGCACCGGCAGAGGAGCTGGAAAGCTAAAACGGTTCTTTAAAAGATCAAATTTTCCATGTGAATCAATTGCTCCGCGCACGGCGGAGGCGACGCCGCGGCAGAGCCCGGCCCTTGGGGGCCGACCTCGCAGCTCGGGAAGGAGGAGAGGGGAAGGGGGGATGCTCCCACGCCGCCGGGCCTCGGCGGGCAGCCGGCGCCCCCGCTGTCGGCCCGGGAGGCGGCCGGGGCCCGGCGCTGCCCCGCGGAGGCACGGCCGGCGCGGAGCGCAGCACAGCGCAGCGCAGCATCCCTCCTGAGCGCATCTGCCTCCCGGGCTCCGTCCTCAGTCCCGCGGCAGCGCTGCGCTGAGCCTCTCTTCCCCTCTCCCCGCAGCCTGTTGACAGTCCTTGGAATTACCGGGATCCGCTCCGAGGGGGAATTTGAAACACGGAAGCTGTTTGTTGCCCAATGCAAAACGCCACCACTTGTGTTACCTCTGAAACAGACAATTTATTAGAGTGAGCATACCTTTTAACATATTCTTTTTTTTTTTCCTTTTTTTTTTTTTTTTTTTTTTTTGTCAAGATAAACTTGTGCAGTAGGTGTAAACTTAGTAGAAGTGCTGTTTGTGAATTATATGCTAACAAGGAAATCAGGAGGAAAAACTCTCGAAAAGTCTTTATAACTAATGTCGGCATGCCTTAAATTAAATCTGAATTAAAATTTCCCGTTTGTAAACTTTCAGATGTAAACTTTTTAAGTAGGTCTACACTATAGTACGTGCTTTTGGGATATGGAATTAAATAACTTTCACGACACTGATCCCTTAAAGTCGCAGCCAGGAGAAAATGTTCAGAACAGCAATGAGCAAAGTCTTTCCGTTGAACTGAGCAAACTGAACTTTAAATCCTCGTTTATGTTGCTTGGTTAAAAGAAAAAAAAAAAAAAAAAAAAAAAAAAAAGGAAGAAAAAGTTTTATATTTAAATTTAAACTCTCGCAAGTCTCTTTTCAGTGGAGCTGACTCTTCAAGCGTTAGAAAGTCCTTTGCCATTGGCGGGCCTGTTAGGAACAAAACATTTTGCTTCCTGATTTGGGAAACGCCAGAAACTCTTTGTTTGAGTCATGGTGGGCCAGGTTTGAGAGCTGCCCCTTGAGCACGTTGGCGCCGTTCCCCACCGCGCGTCCCAAGGCGCCCGTTTCCAGAATGGCTCCTTTGGTGGTAGCCCAGGAAACTGTCGTGTTGCTCAGGGCTTGGTTTAAAGTACTGTGTCTGAACAGGGGGTCGTGAAACACCCCGTCTACCCAGTTCCTGAGGTTGGTGACCGGCGAATCCTGGTGCCTGTCGATGACGCCGACCGGGGCGGGAGCGGCGGCGGCGGCCGAGCCCCCCGGCCGTTTCAGCATGCAGGAGGGGTACTCGGCCTGGTTGAGGGAGGTGGCGGTGTGCGCCAGGGACCAAATCCTGGGCTTCGCCTCTAGCAGCTGCTGCCCCTGCTGGAAGCACATCTTGGACTCGCAGCCGCGCTGCCGAGCCCCCAGCGGGTCGGGGTCGCACTCCTCCGCCGCCGTCTTCAGGCAGCTCCGCGCCCGCTCTGCCGCCGCCGCCGCCTCCTCCTCCTCCTCCTCCTCCCCGGCGGCGGCCGGCGGCGGCATCTTGGCGGGGAGCTCTGCGGCCCGCGGCGGGTGGCTGCCGCCCGGCAGCGGGTGCGGATGCGGGAGCGGGTGCGGGAAGGGCCGCCTCAGCTCGCACTCCGAGCTCTCCGACTCGGCGGCGTCCAAGTCCTCCAGGTCGCTGAGCTCCAGCTCCTTCTCGTCCTTGCCCGTGGGTTCTGCGGGGCGGGGGCGGGGGAAGGGACAGCAAAAACAAGACACACGGTCACTGTCGGCGCCGCTCTGCCCCGCGGCCGCCCCCACCAGCGAGGCCCGCGGCCGCCCCCACCAGCGAGGCCCGCCCCGGGGGCGAGCTGCCGGCCGAGACCCCGCGGCCGCACCGCTAAGTGCCTGGTTTTAGCAGGATACCCTCGGCTTTCCCGCTCTTCATCGCCTCTTCCTGCGAACCCTCCTCCTCCTCCTCCTCCTCTTCCTCACAGGGCCGCTTCTCGTCAGAGCACTTGTTCCGCGGAGGCCAGGTCATCTTGTTCTCCTTCTTGAGCCGCCGGCGGGCGTTGGCGAACCAGGTGGAGACCTGGGTGAGGGTCATCTTGGTGATGATGGCCAGCATGATCTTCTCGCCCTTGGTGGGGTAGGGGTTCTTGCGGTGCTCCTGCAGCCAGGCCTTCAGCGTGCTGGTCGTCTCTCGCGTGGCATTTTTTCTCCGCGTCCCGCCGTCCATCGTCCCGTACCTGCAGGCACAGGGCAGCCCCCGGGATGTGACACCTGGCTCTCGTCCCCCGCGCACCCGCCCGACGCGGGGTGACAGAGCCCCGGCCCCGACCGCTCGTCTGCGGCACCCCCGCAGGGCGGTGGACCGGAGAGCGGGGAGGTGGATGAGGACAGCTCGGTTTTAAGAGGGATGAGGACAGCTCAGCTTTATGACCGAGACCAGCCTGGAGAACTCAGGCCGAGGAAGGAATGCAAGAAGGAAGGGTTCCGCCAGCAGCGGGCAATGCAAATTTCCGCCCTGCCTTGGCGGTGGTGGCAGAAAGCGGGGAGAAGTCTCCTGCTTTTTTTTTTTTTAAATTTGCGGTGAAGTCAGTGTGAACATTTCGGGCAGCGGGAAAAGCCTAGCAGCTTGCAAACTCACAGAAATACCACTTTCCTCTCCTTTTATTAGTCCTCTCCAAACAAAATTCGTCTGGGTGACCCCAGGGTGTAAGTGTTAATAGAAATATATTTCCTCTTACTCCTTTTATTAGTAATCTCCTCAACCCTTTTGTTCCTGAAATTGTAGGAACCTAACGCAGATGACACTGGGCCGCGACTGAATATTTAATGCACATCCTCCAGGAAAGGTCACTGGCGCCCAATGGGCCTCTGAGCTGGGAACGGTGTGTGAGGGGGTTTGCGCTGGTTTAAAGCTAATAAATATATACACGGGATGCCGGAGCCTGGCTCCGCGTAGGAAAGATAATTACCGCCCCGGTTAAGAGGGATTGCCCGCCCGGGGGGCGGAGGACTCCGCGTCGGTGTGGGGAAGGGGAGGCGACGTGGCTGGGGCCGGGAGATGCTGAGCGGCGAGGAGGCAGGTTGGCGGGGCGGGGCGGCGATGGCGGGGCGGGGGTGGCGGGGACGGAGGGCAGCGAGCGGGGCCGGGGAGGGGATGGCTCTTACCTGTCGTACTGGTACTGGCTGAGGGTGTGATCGTAGGGGTAGTAGGCAGCCGCCGGGGCGATGCCCGCATGCGCAGAGCCGCTCCCGTCCTTCGCATCCAAACTGTTCTGCAAGAGACGCCGCCCGCCGCCCTCAGCCCCCGCCGCCGGGAGAGCCCGGCCCTCGCCCGCCCCCGCCCCGCGTCCCGGAGCGGCGAGACCGACCGTCCGGGGGGCCCTTGGAGCCCAGCAACGTCAATAGGGACATTAACTAGCGCTGTTGGGGGGCGGGGGGGGTGAAGAAAAAAAAAGAAAAAAAGAAAAATGGTTGTATGGGAAGAGCGCGTCGCTTTTTCGCAAGCTTGGTTCTGGGTTGCCCTACGCTGCCCGCCCGGACGGGCCCTCCGCACTCGGCCGCCAGCTGGTCAGGCGCGACTTTTGATTGCGTTACCGTGAGGAGCGGGCGCCGGGCTGGAGCAGCTGCTGGCCGCGGGGCTGGAGGCGGGGGGCGCCGTGCGGCGCGGCGGGGCGGAGGAGAAGCGCCCGGGGCTGCCCCGCCCGGCCGGGGAGGGGGTCCCGCCGAGCGGCCTTCGCCCCCGGGGGCACGGCGGGAGCGCGGGGCGGGAGGAAGGGACGGAGGGAACGAGCAAGCATCATCCCCCGGGCGGCTTACCAAGGAGTAGAAGGGGGGAGCCTCGGTACCGTAGGTCACGTAGTTTCCATAGCCCTGGGGCCCGGCGTAGGGCCCGCCGTAGACCCCCAGGGCGGCGGCGGAGTTGAGCTCGTGTCGGGCGGTGGCGAGCAGGCGGCTCTCGTACACCGGGCAGTACACGGGGGTCTGGGCCGAGGCGGCCGCCCCCGTCTCAGCCAGCGTCCGGCTGCTGGACTCGCAGCAGGTCGTCAGGGAGTTGGTGCTCATCAGGAACTGGAGGGAAAGAGAGCGGCGCTGAGGGCGGGGTGGGGGTAACTTCTCAAAGTGTAACCAAGTTTAGGTTCGGTTGGTTTTAGATTGCGTGGGTTTGGTGGGTTGTTGTTTGGGTTTGGTATGTTTTTGGGTATTTTTGTACTTTTTTTCAAATCAGGTTGTAGCTTTGGGATGTCGCCCGCCCTCCTCCCTCCCGTGCCGTATTTTACTTCAATCGTGATAGAAACGCCCTGGAGAAGCGTAGAGGTGCAAGTATTTTATCGGGTTTTTAAAGTGATTCCACAACAACAACAACCACCAAACGCCCCGTGACTGTGGATCTTTAATCCTCTATAATACATTCCTCAGGCCCTCTGCATTTAAAAGCTAACTTTTCCTGGGGTGTTTTCCCAAGACTGAGGTTTACACCGTTTTCTCCTCTTGCAGCTCAATGATTCCCATCTGCGTTTTTAAACCTTTTTTTTTTTTTTTTTTTCCCTAAAGTCATTCATGCATATTTATTTTGACTGCAGACTTGTAGCAGCCACGCACGCCTCTGTTATTAACCTGCTGGTTTAGAATATCCCATTCTCTTTCTACGGGCTGGACCTCCGTACGTCCATGATTAATTGATAAACTGTGAATTTAATCGTGAAAAGGAAAAGAAAGGGGGGGCTGCAGGTGGGGGCTGGGAATCTGTAGCTCCCCTTCTCACCTCTCTCATCTCTGTAATTATCTCCCACGCGTCTTTATCACCCCCAAACACCCTAAATCCCGCGTGTTTCTTCCCATTTTAAAACTGGTGCCCGACACCAGAACTTGGGCATTCTGGAAAGCTGCGGAGCGAGCATCTGCTTTGCCGCTACCGCGTGCGGGAGAAGATCGCTGCCGCCCTCATCCCGGACGGAAGGCATCGATACGACTGCAATTCAATCAATTAGCGTTGGTAGGCAAAAAGTCTTACCTGGGGTGCAGAGGAGTAAGGGTAGCCAAACTGAGGATAGGACATGGTACAGAGGCTCCCAGTTATCTAGAAACAAGGCGAGGCGTCTGATCTGCACGCTATTGCAGCCTGGCTCTGCTCTGTTGTACCAATTGATTGGTAACCACAGGTCCCTAGATGCTTATAGGACGAAGCAGAAAACCACATTTAATTTATTTACACGGAAACTTAAACTTTTTTTTTTCTTTCTTTCTTTCTTTTAAATATGTACGGCGATTTTAGCACCTTCCCCGCTATAGCTACGTCACAGAAATAATTGTTACATGTAGGCTCCAAGGTGGCAGACGTGACGGCAAAAATAAATACTTTGCACTCACGGAAGAATAAAAGGTGGGAAAAAGAAAAGTGATACGAAAGCATCAGCTCACAAGCACGTTGTTTTTAAAGAGCCGAGCCTCTGACGTCACGCAAAACCTACTCAAATTAACCTGCCCGTAAGTTTAACGCTCACTTTCGGGAATCTTTCCCCTGGCATGGAAAACAGACTCTCCAGCATCGCCTTCAGCCTGCCTGACAGGGGCGAAAAGTTTGGGAAGCTCTCCTGTAGCGGCAACGCCTGCTTGCAACACATATATTTCTGCGGGCAAGGGAAGGAAATGAATGTTTTTAATCTGAAGGATCAATGTTGTATCAGCTATTTTCCCCACCCTCCTTAGTCACTGAAAGGCTAGTAAGCACTTTTAATTAGAAATTAATTAATGAGCAGCTGCTTCTTCCCACCCCACAGTAATAATTAGTCTCAATTACAAACAAGACATATGAAGGGACACACGACTGAGTCTTCATTTAAGATTTAATCGACAGTTAAAATTAGCGCTAACGCTGACAATAAAGCACATGATAAGCAATCCTGCTTTTCTCTTCGGCTTTTATTCCAGGCGTGTGATCACAGGTAGAAAGCCCTACAAGCGTCTTCCGGGGAATGATGGAAAAGATGTGACTTTTCGCATTAAAACGACTTTGATCCCATCTCAAACTTCCAACACCCCCTTCTACCCGACCCTTCCCACGCTGCCATCAGCCTCCCTTCCCTCTGGGGGTCTGGGACCTCCCCCCCACCACCGCACACAAGCAGGCAGCAACCCCCCTCTGCTGCACGCTCGGAGGGAACGGGCCGTGGGGGGAGGATGCTGGCAGCCCCAGCAGCTCTCCCCCGGCGGCCGGCACCACCGAGGCAGGGCGAGCAGGCAGCCCCCGGGAGGACGGAGGAAGCGGAGGAGCCAGCTCCGAGGCTGAAGCTGGGCTGCTGGTGCAGTCGAACGCTGCTCCATGGTGTGCAGACTTGCTCAGAGAGATTCCTGGGTTCAGACATGTGAATAGCCCCAGGGTCACACTCTAATTAATGATGATATTCTCTTCTTCTCCCCAGCTGGAAGACTGCCTCCCAGAAACGAATCTGCCCACACTGACAGCTCGATTGAGGGTGATTGATGACTATCTGGAGACCACAGTACACATAATATAATATCTGCTGCGTAATTGCTTTAATTTACAGATGAAAATACTAGTTCTCAGATCGAGTTAGACTACAACGAGAGGCGTTTTATGGCGCTTTAGAGTGTTTGCAAATAAAAGATATCAGATACAGCACATGCAAATTATCCTGACAGCTCAGTATCTGTAGCCGGGAGAAACGTATAAAAAAAGGGAATCAAATGACATAAATAATTGGTTTGGAATTCTGTATTGATTTTTTGGATGGGAAGAAAGTGCTTTTTCTTTCCTCACCTGAAATGCTAATTCCTTTTTATTTCTGAGAATAACTTTGCCATTTGGTTTATTTTATAGAAGTGCTTCTCTATTCCTCCTCCTGCATTATACCCCGGTGCTGCCAAGGTATAATGGTACTTTTAGCGACTCTTTACCAGCAGCTTCCTTCTGCGCGGAGTGCTGACGGACTACTGCATTGTTTGGGAAGAAAAGACACCAAGTGTTTACACAATGGTCTGCACGCAGTGTTCCGTGCTGCTCCCTCTGCCTCCTGCGCCCATTGCGCTGGGGGATGTTTGTTTAAGCTCCGGAATAAAACTCACCGGTGCTAGGGAAGAAAATAGTTGCACTTATCTCAAGAGCGGCTCGGTGTAAAGCACTATAATTAGCTGGCAGAGCTGGAGAACTGCCTGAAGAAGTCCTCACAGTTTTCCAGGCTACAGTTTGGGAAATGTCCTGAAGATTTTTTTTTTTTTTTTTTTTTTTTTGGGTGTGTGTGTGTGTGTGTGTGTTTATTTTTTATTATTATTATTATTTTTTTGTCCACTGCAGATGTCAAATCCACAGTGGCCCACAGTACACTACAGGTTTTGATATTTAGATGAGTCTATTAAACTTTAAAATACAAGGAGAAATTCAATATTTATAGTCCTTGTCTATTTATATATCACAGTTGTCTTTCACTGTGCCATGCAAATACTCTGGTGCCCATTTTCCCACTGAACTTTCCTGTATTAATCATGATAATTATTTGCCATTTTTCTTTGCAGCCTGCCTGCTCTATTACTTTACCCCTGGTCAGCTTTGTGTCAGTTCCAATCCATATTCCCTAGAAAGCAGTCATTAAAAAAACCCCACCAAAACAAACAAACAAAAAGAAAAAGCGACAAAAAACTTAATAACCTTAAACACTTAAACGCTGAAAGCTGACATTATGTCCTCCCCCACTGTTGATGTCTTGTTTCACTTACAGTCTACAAATAATGGTCCTTTGTTGATAAGGAACTCAACACAATTATATTTCATCTTGAATTTTTGGTGCCAGAGCACAAACATGCATTAAGCCCCACAATGATTTAAAATAACCTTTGTGGTTCTTGCACATAAACAACGTAACACTGTTCAAATCCAAGCAAAGGCGCTTAATGCTGTGGGCTATATCCTTAAGCATTTGGAAAATGCAAGTCTCTGCTGTGCAATAAAAATTGATCCTCGTCAAAGCCCCTTTCCTGTACAATGCAGTTAACAGCTTTTGAGAAAGAAACACACACAGCTTCCTCCAAAGTTTGAGCGATGAAACCCATCGCGATCAATAGGAAACGCTGGAGAGTTCCCTTCTGGCCAGAACCAGCCTGCACACTCAGGCGAGCAGGTATTTCCCGTCCAAAGCCCAGCCAGGTCTCTCTCCCAGGGTTATGAGCTTTTCCTCTGAGAACCTGAAGCCAGTGCTCATACAAGTTTTATTGTAAAAACATGGAATGAGAACGAAAGAGCGCGATGCAGGAACAGGCCACAGCAGGTAAAGCAGAACCTCTTCAGGACTCAGGCTTTGATGGACGTCTTCAGGGACATGATCTAGAGGCAGTTAATGAAGCTACACTTACTATCTTCATTTTCATCGCCTTCTCTTTTGGAGGGGTTATTGCCACTCCTGGAAATACTTCAGCAGTGGAATTTGCTTATGGGCTAAACAGACTTTAGCGAGCTCTTTCAGTCGAGTTTGCTTTGTTTTCATGTTATAGACTTAAAGCAACATCGACACCGCCTGACTAACGCTGTGAAGCTCTATATGTTGCCCATTTGGAACCGAGGGCAGCCTACAACATTTTCAAGTAGGTCAGCTCCCATAAACCTGCTATTGACAGTAAATTGGATTGCCTTTTTTTTTTTTTTTTTTTTTTTTTTTTTTTTTTCCTGAACCAGTTTGAGGTGTAACTGCACCTCCTGCACTCTGAAATGAGGGACAGCAAGACGATGCTGTCCATCAGCACAAACCCATGCCATGGCTTGGGATTGGCAGAGCCATGATGACCAACCGAACAGTTGCATAAGAAAGCACTGCTGATTAATTTACTCAGTTTACAACTACACGTAAAATCAGTTGTTCAAAGCTATCCATTTGAATGCTTTCATTTTGTAAGTCTTCAATCCTCTTGGCAAACAACTTAGATTAAAGCAGAAAGGCCTCACATGCTCATTCTGTTCTTTGTATTTATTAACTTTTCACACTTAAGAACTAGAACCAGCACCTTCTCTCTCTCTCTCTTTATATGCACACCTACACACACACAGACACACACACACACACACACACACAACTTTTCAGCAAGAGAAGCAAAAGCTGCGACTTGGGCAGCTGCTCTATGGCTATAGATGGACCCTACAACATGCCCACATTTACCTGTTCGGTGCAGAGCATCACAACCATGCTTTCACTAGCAAAGCAAAGATTGTATAAGAATTCCTTTCTCAGCTCCTGTACCCCCAGTGCTGCAGACCCGCAGGCATTCAGACAACAGCACCTTTGAGCTCTCTGGCAGCCGACAGCTTCAACTTACTTCCCTGCAAAGGTAAAACTTTCCTGCTTGCAAGGTCAAATCCTGTCTTTTAAAGTTCGCCTTAAAATCCAGAAAGTTTGACTCGGTACCTTACCTTAGTGCCCGCTGAATATCATATCCACACCCCCTTCCCAAGAAATAACACACGTACGTTAAAATACGTTTACCCTCTGTCCTAGGTAAAGATTGCACAAAGCCAAATGATTCATCACGGATAGTTTCTCTTCCCTCCAGCGGTTCGTTTTCAGCTGCTTTGCTGCTAAAGCAGGCTCCGAAGGAGAAGGGGGGCGGGGGGGGGGGGAGTAAGCCCCACCGCTTCCCTCCACCCCCCCGCTTCCATAGAGACACAAACACACACATGCACACACACACACGCACACACTCACAAGCATCACCACCAAAAGAAGGAAAATTTTTACCTGCGATCATGCCAGGCTTCGGCTAACAGCTGGTAGCGCTGGCTGTGCCATGGCAGGGCTTCTCTCTGCTCTGCGCTGGCTGGCGCGGCGGGGAGCTGCGGGGAGCTAGCGCAGACATCTCTCAGTGCGCGGTACCTGCGCGGCGCGGCACGGAGCCTTCGGTCCCCAGGCGCCACAGCCACTTCACTAACCCCCGTATCAGAGTGACGCTCAAGTGAATAGTTCCACTGATCACACTCTTTCCTACTGATTAACACTTTCCAACGCGAGCAGGCATTCCGCTTCCAACTTTTTCCCGTTTTAAAGCAGAAGCAGCCAGCGCCGCTTGCTTCTGCGGGTTATAAACGCCGTCTGGGGCGTGGGGGACACCATAATTAATAGCAGGTTAGTAAAATTAGTGCTGCCACTCCAATTGTTGTCCTTGTTGCCAGCAATAATTGCATTGATTCTGGAAGGACACGAATGTCCTCCATTTAACCTAATGATCTGCGGGTTGCACACGCCGTACGGCAGCCGCGGCGGTGATTAACTGAGCGCACCTCCAAACTATCATTTATCTCCGCGAGTCACGGCTGAAACGCGCTAAACTTACAGGCAACTCTCCCTGCCTCTCTCGCCGTCTTTGTTTCCCTCCCGCTGGAGGAGGCGGGCTGGGACGTCGGCGCAGCCCTGCGCGCAGGAGACGGGCACCTGTACCTGTGCCCCCGGCCGCCTCGGCTTTATTCCTAGCCTAGGGGCAGCACGGCGGAGCCGGGCGCCGAGGAGCTGCCGGGGACCGCCCGGGCCAGCGCCCCCCGGCCGCGGGGAGGGGGCAAGGGGGGGCGGCGCGGCGGCGCCCGGCACCGGGGACCCGCTCCCTGCAGCGCCCCCGAGGCCGGCTGCTCCCTCGCTGCCCGCCCTGGGCGCGGCCCCACAGGGGCTGCCCGGGCGCCGGGGGCTTCCTCCGGGCCGAGGTGGGGGGCAGCCGAGCGGGGACGGGGGGCGGGTGCCGGCGGCAGCCCCAGGCAGGTCGGGGTAGGAGCGCTTGTTCCCGCTTGCTCTCTGCGTCCTCCTGCGCCCGAACCTCCGTCCGTCCGTCCCGCCCGGCCTCAGCCGCAGGCCGTCACCGCCACCGCCGCTCTCTCCTGGGGAGAAGTTGCGCGGGCCCGAGGCTGGGCGAGCCGGCAGCGAGCTCCCAGTCCGAAATGCCTTTCCCGGTGTGCGTTCTCCCTCCACCCTCCCAGTCCCGGGCGCCCAGGGCCGCTTCGGGCTCCGGCCCGGCGTCCCGGGATCCCCGCGGGAGCCTGGGCATGACAAGTTCCACCGCGCTCTCGGTACTTTCTTTTTTTAATTGTTTGTTCAGCAGGAAAAGGGACAAATCGGGATTGACAGAAGGGGGAGGAGGGATCAATATCATTCCTGTTTAAAGGCGTGAGCCCGGGCAGACGTCTCAATAAGACAGAGGAGGAGAAAAAGAGAGTATTATATCCTACCTAATTAAGCGAAGACAAAGAGGTGTGGGGAGAAAGGTTCAGCAGAGATGGGGTGGCAATGGGAATTTTTAATCCGGTGTCTTCCCACAGTAACCACCAAGGCTGAACAGTAACGTTAATAAGGAACATCTGTACGTCGACAGATTTATTCTTGCCAGGGCTCTTTCATGCCTGTGTCATTTGCATGGCCCCGTGCTCGTAATGTTCGACACACGCTGCACCTTGTAGTGCAATGACAGGGTAAATCTGATGAATGCTGAAACTGGGAAATCCTCTTCTCTTTCCCCTTTTTCCTCTCCTCGGATTGCCCTTGCAGCTTTCGAGGTGGGGAAAGCACACGGAGAAAGAAAACGCGAGCCTTCTCCCCATCTGCACTTGTAAACAGAAAGCCAATCATGCCACGAGCCTCGGCATTTAAAGCGGAATAACAAACCCACAGCGGCGCGGATGCCCCGCTTGCCCGCCCAGGGCCGCCTCCCTGCCGGCGGGACGAGGGTTTTGCGATGACCCTCGAGAGTGCAGGAGGCGTGTGTGCCGTCCCCGTCCCGGCGCTGCGGCTCTGGACTTTTCCTCCTTTTCTCCGGGAGCCTGTCTCTCCGCGCTAGCCCCGGGCCCTGGCCCCGGGTTGCCTCTGGGCCCGGCCGATTTCCCCGGGGCAGCGCCCTGCCTGTGCAAGGGGAGCCCCCCGGGAACCCCGTCCAGCCTGCCCGGCCGAGCCCGTGATTTACAGAGCCTGCCCTTGGGCCCTAATGCGCTTCGGGGGGACCGGGACCTCTCGGTGTCTTCCTCCAAACCTTTCCCCGTCCCGTGCCCGGTGCCCGGTGCTCGGCCAGAGGCCATCCCCGCTTTTCCCGACGGCAGATTTACAGCGAGGGCAGCTCCGGTGGTGAGGTGCTGGGGCGGGGGGGGAGGGGGGTGGGTTGCTGGATCCAGCTGCCTCCCTGTCCTGAAATACGGTGTGCAAGGGCAGGAGGCGTCGTTCAAAGAGTAATCTTTTATATTAACAGCTACAACCAGTAACAGTACATTAATATGAGTCTTTTGTAATATAACAACCTCGGGTCCGTGAGATCAACACTTTTAATTATTTCAGTGATGCTTAAAGGAAGCGAGCAGACTCGAGTCTGTCTTTTCCAATTTGCTCGTCTAGAGCTGTACACCTTGGAAATTGCCATCCACTGCCACTCCGACCTACGTAGCAGAAAGCGTGGTGGCTTTCTGTCAGAAACTGGTCTAGCCAGGCAGGAGGGCGACCAGACTACGTGGAGCTGGAATCCCAGAAGACGTGCATGCAGGTCAACCATAGTGACATGATGGACACTGAGGGAACACTGGTCACTGATAAATCTGAGAAGATGCTTGCAACAAAAGCAAAAGCTTTTGGGCAGCTCTCCCATAAAACCATGGGCCAGAGTGGAAGGGCATTTGTAGATCTTGCTTTATGTAGTTCGTAATGTTGTTAGGTTGTGTTTCCCCTTTATCATTTTTGTTTAAATGACCAATAATGTTAAGGTTTCATCCATTTTTAATGTTTAAACTATTAAAAGGTGCTCTTTTCACAGTAGAAATGCTTTTGGTCCTGTCTATCCTGGCATTCTTTCCCATTTCTGTAGCTAGAGTAATGCCCTGTCTGCTGTAAAAAAGCCATTATTAAACGATACCAAGTGGCTAAAACCCTTAATTTTCCATGTCATTAGACAAACAGCACTGGTGATAGCACCACATATTTCCATTCAGAAAGGGAATATAATTTAATTTTCAGTGTCAATTCCTTCGGCACTATGGCTATATTTTGAAGACCTACTTCCTAAGATATTAGGTGGGAGAAAACAGCAGCTTGTTCTCTTACTTTTTTGGCCTTTATTTTCCTGTAGAGGTTACTAAATCACATCTAGTCAAGGAATAATATACTAATGCATGTATCATAACTCATGTTCACTATGAAGGTCCTAGAAACACATTAGCTTAATCATGAAACCTCTGAGATAATTTACTTAACTGGAATAATTTCACAGGAAAGCCAATATAATTCAGAATGTAGTAAATACACGGATAGAAATCAGATTTTCACTGAAACTATTTCTGTCCTCATCTGGTTATATGGTGCCAAGTTATATGGTAGCCTCAGAGCAGCAAGGTTTGTCTTAATTTGCAGGGATCCATACAGGTACATTTCTTTTCCTTTTCTCACATTAAATTCATTATGTGATGTTCAAAAGACTGATGCACACTGGAAAACCTTTAGGCATTTCTGTGTAACGGGGATGGTTTATTAAAAGGATAGGTTATTACTCTGAACAATGACTTCAGTGTGTACGTTAAAATGTGAAATGTTTATCTGGTACTGCCCTGTATTGGCCAGAATCTGTACAACTAGGCTTCTATTCATAAATGCATGCCTAAGCTAATAAACCACATTTATTTTCAGATCCTCTGTGGTCATCTGAGCATCTTTTGGAGTCCACAAAGATGTAGGTTCGTGATTATTTTTTAAAGAATTTTGTAAGCAAGTATAACCATGATTCCTTTTGTGAGCCCATGATTTTGAAAATATATATATTTTGTATTAGAAAGAAATTTTGATGTGGTTAGAGAAATAGCTAAGGCTGTCTTAGTGTGCTCAACATGTGGGTGGGTGAAGAGGATAATTTTTTAGTAGGAAAAGAGTAATTTTATAGACTTCTATAGAAGTGGAACCAAGCCTCTTGGAAGACGCTGAAAAGGCAGAAGACACCGAGTGAGTCAGTAGCACCAAGTTCTCCTTTCTGCACTGTGTCTTTGCTGCAGACTTTGGCCAGGTGAGCCGTGCTGCTGAGGTGGGGCTCCAGGGGAGCAATACAGCAAGAAGCTCCTTCCTCCGTGTCTCACAGGCAAAGGGATGTGGGCCGGGAGTACAATCCCCCGATCTTCCTGCGAGTGAGGAGTTCCGCAAAACGCTGCTAGTGAGCGGTCACATCTTGCGCAAAAGGGATCACAGGAGAGAAGTGTGAGCGCCTCAGAAAACAAAGATGCAATTAAGGCAGTGTTTGTAGTTTTCAGTTAGGGTTATCTTTCAATGCAGGATGAACCGTCATTTTTTTCCCCTGCTAATTATTTTCATTAGCTGTTTTAACTCTTCCTGAGAGTTCTTAATAATTGCTTCAGAGCAGAATGTGTAAAACTGAAAATTATTTATGGCGCTGATTAGAACTACAGAATACTAATATGGGTAGTCAGGAATAATTCACCATAGCAGGAAAAGCACTATTTAATTGTTTAATATGGAAGTTTAATTGTGCTTGCATACAATTATCATGTAAATATCACTGTGATCACTTTAAGAGGCTATTTCTAAGTGTGCCAAAATTCTGAAGCAATCTGAAAAGAATTAATTTTTTTCCTTACCTCCCTTCACAAGTCTCTCAAGTGTACTATATGCTTTAACTTAAACCAAAATATAGCCAAAGGCAGACAGGAGTTCCAACAGTGACCAGTGTAATACTCACTGCTTTTAATTACTGTAACAATAAATCACACAGGAATGTCCTCCAGGTACTAAATGATTTTCTAAAAACATTTGAGAATATTTTTGAAATTCAATTAATTGAAGGCACCAGATAAAAGGTACACATTCTTAATGGCTATAAAATAACCCTAAGGGATGTAACTGAGCTCCAAGCTTAACTTCAAAGTGTGACAGAAATACTTACTGTATTACTTTAAAAGTATTCAGATCAATGAATCAGTTAAAATTACTTATACATTTACCAACCTTTTCATTTTCTTTCTGAATATGATAGAAAGAATTGCTCTCATTTCCCAGGACACAAAAAGCAGTTGAGACCTGTAAAAGAAATTGTAATTAAAGCCAGCCTTCAGTCAAAATTGGTATTATGAATTTTTGGTTGACACAAGATAAAGGGGCAAGCGAAACATAAAAGTGGCTTGATAAAGCATACATTTAGACATTTTATACTGAAAATTAACTGGTTTGTGGAGATATTTCAGGGTCTAGGATTAAATCTGTCCTTGTTAGGCCAGTAAGCAGTTTTCTATTGGATTCAATAGAAGCAGTGAGACCCTGCAGTCTGTACTGTGCACAGCCACATGCACCTGACTGGCTCTCTGATTATGGGCCAAATCTCTTTTTTCCTTCCCCTTCCTGCTCCTAGGAATAATCACACCACTGCAAACACTCACATGGCTTTGCAAGGTGCTGAAGATCTCAATCAGTCACAGCACAGCTTCAGCTTTTGCAGGCATCACTCTGATGTAGGATGCCAGCTAATGCTCTCTAGGATCTAATTCCGTGAGTAAATCCTTGACATTTGGCCTATGGTTCATGAGCATCTGAGGTTGTTGTAAAATAAAAATGTTTAAACAATCACCATTTTCTGATTTGCAAGGTGATTTTACAATGCAGTGTGACTCAACAGCAGAAAAGAGTTCAGGAATATGAGGAGGCTGAACTGTTGCTACCAGCCAATTTTTTTTTTAGCAGAAGTGCTCTGTTCTGCAGGAAGGTTCTTCTCTTTGCTCCATAATCGCCACCATGCACCCAACTTTGAAAACAGATCATAGACCCACAGTCATCATACCATGGAGATAAGGGTTAACTTCTAACCTTTGCAAATGATTGCTTGTTATGAATATGTGTCACAGTTAAACTGCACGTGTATTATTCATTAATTCAGAAAGTTTAGAAATAAGTTTAGAAACCAGAACTATACACATGTGCATTCATGCACATTTATTTCTGTACACTTTTGTGTACACACACAGAGGGAAATCATGTAGAGAAGTGTCTGTACTGCTTGGGAGAACTATATTCTATGAGAAAACTGAAAACACTCTACTAAAGACTAATTGAAATGTTTTCTAATGGGTATTTATTTTCAATACTCACTGATAATTTTGTTACTAGTCTGTTAACATTTTCTCTTTGTTTATAACACATTAAACAGAGACAATAAAAAATAATAACAGTATCTTTACCCCTTTTGTTTCTTTTTCTTGAGCATTTGAAATTGAAAACACCATAAGAATTTTTGGGCGTTTAATAGCGATGTTAAGTCATGACCGTGTAACTATTTTCTATAGCTCCATGCAGTAATTCCCCACCCTGCAGGTGTGAGGTGGGTGGGAGGAACACTGAGCCTTGGTGACATCCACAGCAGATTGCAGTTGCAAAAATACAATCACTGACAATACCAGTGTAGTGCAGCAGTCATTTTTAAACTGTAATAAATATAATACAACACTAAAACTACCAGTAAGACTCAGGTCTTGTCAAAGAACTCTGCTTCATGAGAGTAATAAAATAGTAAAAACCATTTTATTCAGGGACTGCAGGCTGCGGAAGACAGTTTGATGTATTTTTTTTTTTTGGACAGCAAATACCGGTAACACTCGTAACAGACACTTCTACCAAATTATCACATGTGATTTACAGCCAGGTTAAAGTCAACTCTACATAAAAAAGCCTGAACTTTCTGTTTAATGTTTGTTCCACCAGTTACTCTAAACCACTGTTAAGAAGTATTTCAGAACTTTTCTTTTCTTTTCTGAGACTTTGTTATTAAAAGATTTTTTCCCAGAATAGTTAGGTGGTTTATCTCAAAAGGGCTCTTTGTCTAATTAGGAACACACGGATTTATGAGTATAAATAACTCCACAAAATCTGAGCAACTGTAGAGAATGCCTTCATTTCTTCTTCCTTCTGTTTTGAAACTCAATAAATGCTTTTTTTTTCTTTTTTTTAACCTGTGGTGAAATGGTTGCAGTAATATAGAAGAGACAAAGTAAAAACAAGTTAGAATATTGGCTTCAGATTAAAGCTGAGTAAACCTGGGATAACTTGTCTAGAAAGTGGAATAATTTTATTGTAAATACGTGTCAAACAAGGTTAAATATGGTTCACAAAGGAAAAAGGTATGCTCACAAGTCTAAATTTTAGGTTTGCAAGAGCCTCTGCAGACAAGATATGAAATGTAGTCACGTGTGTTGCAAGGTGCTGTTTCCTTTGCATCGCATTTTCCAGTTAACACTCCTCCTCCTCTCCCAAGCATCTGATTTCATAGCAGGTAGAACTCAATCCTAAAGACACGGGCAGTGGGAGACAAGGGATTTCTGCAAAATCCTCATTAATGTTGAAGGAAGAGCCTGCCTTGGGAGGATGACTGATTCCTGCCTTTGCCTATGTCCAGAGGCAACTGTGGGAGGTGAAAGACAAAGAGCAGACACCTGCAGGCACACGTGTCCCCAGAGAGCGGCTCCTGTTTGACATTTCGGCCTTGTGCGAGGCTCCCCAACGTGCTCTCATGCTATGCCCAGCCTCTTTTCAGCTGGAAGTGGAGCAGACTAGGACGAGCACTGCTTATCCAAGAAAATGTCAGCACGACACTCAACCCAGTGCGTTCGGGGATGTAGCAGAACCAGGAGTGACATTGGTGGGGCTGGGTGCTGCAGCTGCTGCGCATCACCTGGAGGAAACTTCACCTGAGGCGACACAAAGGAGACAAAGGTCAATGACAGCCCACGGCACCGCAGGCATTTCCAGATGCTGCAAAAGTATGAAAGGATGGCTACTGCCACTTTGGCCAGGTGCCCGTGACAGCTGCTGGCTGCTCATGGGTCAGCCAAATGAAGAAGTCTGAGCGGACAGGCATGAGAAAATCTGTCCCTCCCATTACCAAAGGGCAGGCACGCAGGCACCCTGGGGCTTGCCCGGGCTCAAAAGTGGCAGCTCAGCTGATCTCTTGCTTTTTTGCCCACTGTTACTTCTAGCTTTAATCAACTATTAGAACCTTCATCAGCTAAATCGATTTTATGGTTCCCTGTGCGACTATTGTAGGCTTGCAGTTTTTCACCAGGTTTTCTTACCCAAAGTCAGATAGCCACCTTACATCGATGTGTACAGCAAGATCTCCGAACTCTGTCGGCTCCTGGGCCTCAGATGGTGCTTTCTAAGCTTGCCAAGCATTTGTGAGGTGAACTTGCTAGAAACATCAATCCCAGCTGACTGCTCTTTCATGAAACTTAAAAGATTTGAAACAAAGCACGGCGGAGTAAAACCTGAGAGGATCTGAAAAAGAAAAAGCTATAGGTAGATGCTGAAGACTCCATAAATGTAAGTAGCACTTGAAAATCCAAATTTTTTTCCTATTTAAAATATTTTGTGTGAATTACACTGCTGGGAAAAGGCAGACGGAGGAACTGCAGTTGATCCTGAAAGCAGAGAGGGTCCCAGGAAGACTGAGAGGGCAGCTTGTTCTTCTGGTCTATGTTATGACGGTCCTTGAGATATGTGTCCCTAAATAGCTTTTTTTTTGAGCAAATTAGAGTCATGTGACTGTAGTAGTTGACCTCTGTGTAGGAGAAACACCAAAACCATAGGCAAATTCTTTTTTGAGCCTACCTAATTAAATATATTTACTTTAAAGGATCTTAGCTTCAGTAATCACTGATAAATGTGTAAGGCTCTCTAACCCATCACTTTTTTTCCCTGGAATTACAGAGTGCAGTGGCTTGGTAGCTAATCCATACCCAGAATTGCTCACCTGCAATTTAGAGAACTCAAACGCACTCAGATCAGTTTGCAATGGCACTTCAGAATTACCAAATGAGACAGGCAGAGTGGACATTTATGAATTTATAAAAATACAGTCATTAAAACTGCAGTTCAGGAGTCCAGTCCCAATACCCTCATCCTTTTATTTCTTTCTTTCATTGAGCCATATGTGTTTCCTCTTGTCTTGCCTTGATTGCATTAAAAATCCACATGAAACTTACTGAGAAAAAGGATAATGATAATTTTTTTTTTTTTAATTTTGAATGCCACTTTTACTTTTTGTTGTTTTGTTATTTGTGTAGAAGTCCACATGATAAGGTAAATGTTTTGAACAGTATGATTTACAATTGAATATTTTATAGATAGAACTAGGGAAAAGAAAGTCTGTTTTACCAATACAAATAAAGAACATTTCTTGCGTTATATATGAATCATGCAATTAGTGAATTCCGCTCAAGATAGTAATTGTTCATTACTTTAGATCTGGAAGCTATTTTGAAGTGCTTTGGAAAGCTGACTGAGAAGAACATTGTTTATCTTCAAAATCAAGTTCAAAGAACTTACCTTCAAGCAAATGACGGCATTCCCAACTAGGGATGACACTGCAGAGTAAATGCTAGAGGGAACTTAGAGCAGCTTAATATAGAAGCCTGGCTGAAATAAAACTTTGAAGATGTTTCCCAGAAGATGATAAAAAAGAGGTTTATGGTAAAAAATAGCAAGACAGATGAAGTTCTAGGACGTTCACACCAAACACTTCTTTTTTTTTTTTTTTTTTACATGTGCACTGCAGAACCATGTCTCAGAGCAGCTGAATCCCATCAAAGGTCCCATGGAAGCCTAATATTTTTCTTTTCCATGGAAGTAAAGATTTGTGTTAGTACTATATAGATCTATGGAAGTGGTACAGGTCCTGTGCATGTAACCAATTTGGTTTTGTTTCTCTACTGGATTTAACTCCATAGAGCTAGTAATGGATGAAATGAGCAAAATTATGTGGCCTGTCCCAAAACACTTTTAAACACATAAACACTTTTAAATAAATAGCAGTTTGGCTTTTATGCCATCATTGATCAGGATTCCAGAGAAGGGCAATTCTACAGATGAATAAAATGCCCAGAATATTTCTTCTTACTTTATCAACCCACAAGGTTTGTAAAGACAAAACCTGTCCTAAGGCATAAGCCAACTGACAAATTTGAGCTGGTTTACAAGAGGGTTTTTTAGCCTTCCTCTGCAGCAGATGGTACTAGTCAATGCCAGAAATAGGACACTTGATGGATATACTGTAGCTCTGTTTCAGAATAGCCATTCCCATGTTTTTTCCAGATTCCGTTTTTCTTTTCCCTTTCTTGACTGCCAAGATTATCAAGGATATTTACCCCAACACAGCACCCATGGTCTCATTTTTAAAACTTCCATTGAAGACAGATTTATTTGGACTGCTGTTAACCAGTCTAGAGGAAATTGCCCTTCTGGCAGCAATATCTCTTTGGGAATCTGTCAGCGTTAATTCTTTCTTTAGCTGTTGAACCAAACCAGGAGTCAAAATACACATTTAGGAACCCAAGGAAGTATTCCAGAGTTTCTGAGCAACAGCAGATTCCACTCTGGTCAGTCACAGCTGATGCTCAGCATCTCTTCAACTAGGTAACTTTTTTGGAGAAAGCTCTTAAATCTTTTATCTATCAAGGGATGGAACTCATTTCCTTATGCCAGTACTGGCAGAAAGGGATGCATAAGTGATGTTTAGGAAGGCAATTTCATTTAGAGATTTAACAAATACAAAAGTAAAGTAAGATTTGGTCTTTTCTTGTGATAAGTCAATAGAAATTGACAGTCAATATAGAAGCAAAAAGACTCTTGCAATCTTCCCTGTTGGAGGTAAAACAGAGAAATTTGTGGTGAAAGATTCAGCCCTAAAGGAGCAGGATGGAAACTTGAACTCAAGTCTACTGTGAGTCTGAGTGAACGTATGCTAATAATGTCCTTCAGTTCAAAACATTCAGATTTCAATTCTAAGTTAGAAATTCTACAGGTGGTGTGGTTTTGTTTGTTTCTTTTTCTTTTCCCTTTTCTTTTTCTTTTTTCTTTTTCTTTGTTCGGTTTAGTTTTTTTTATGTATTTTCTGTAGGTTTTTTGGTAGGTGTGAGTTGGTGGTATTTGTGCTGTTTATGGTGTTCTTGTGTATTTTATGGTTTTGGTATTTTTTTTATTTGGTGAGTGGTACTTTTCCTTTTCCTTTTTTTTACTTTACTGTTCATTTTCTTTTTCTTTTCCTTTTCCTTTTCCTTTTTCTTTTTATCTTTTCCTTTTCCTTTTCCTTTTCCTTTTCCTTTTCCTTTTCCTTTTTCTTTTAGCATATTGGCAACCTTGAGAGTAAAGGCAGAACTGAACTGAACCTTTCAGGGAACTTTTCACTTAAATGCAGCCTGACTTTCAACAGTTATAATGAATCCTCTGTAAGTATCTGTAGGGTCTCAACACAGACAAAATAAAGGTAAATTGGAGAGTTGTGTGGTAGAAGAGTTCTCTATCCTGAAATCCAGAAATAATTGAGGAATTAGATATAAGAGAAATATACATAAAGGAAAGACTATTTTTCATTGCGGTCTTTGAACACACTGATCTAAAAGTTTAGAATGCAACTGACTTAAAAGCAATTTAAATGAGCTAACCTTTTATGGAAATTCTCAGAAAATTATAAACATTCTTTGAAAATACAGTCTGCCCTAAACTGAAAGAAACCTGCCCTAAACTGAAAGCAAACCTGGTTGAAGTTACTAAAAACTGACATTGTTGCAAATGCTTCAAAAGTTAAAAATACCTAGCATGTAGACAGAAAAAAAAAAAAAAAAAATTCTTTTGCACCTGTAAGTGTCCAGTAGCAAATTAGATTAGGTTAATGATATACACCTAAATAGAAGACCGAAAAATAGAAAATTGGATTCTTATCTAACATTTGGTTCCTCCATCATTACATTCACTAAATCTTTGTTGTTTACCCAGACCCAATGCTTTAGACAAAGATCTATTTGCACATTTCAGAGATAACAGAGAACTCCTAGAAGGGAGGTTAAGAAAACCTCTCGAATGTTTACTGTAACTTAAGTTTCTTGTTTGTTTGTTTGTTCATTTAATAAGTCCTAGTAGCATGGACTGTATCTATACCAGTCTGGCAAATAGACCAGATAAAAGAAACTTTGTCCTGCTTTCCCTTGAACTCATATTCTTTGATCCATGGTTTGTATAAATAAGATAGAGGCTTCCTCTCCACTGCTGACCCAGGCATTGTTATCTATCATTGGGTTATGGAGTCTGTGACCATTAGATTTTAATTTCTGTAGACACAGATATGACATTCTACAGATTACAGTTTCTTTATGTAGAAAAATTATTATTTCCTGGGCTATCTGTTTCTTAGTGTTCTTGTATGCTCTGTTATGGAGTACATAATGGAGTACATGGCGTGTGTAATTTTCACAACACTATTTCAACTTTTGCTAGTTTATTAATAGCTGCATTAAACCGTTTTTGCAAAAATCAAGAATGTATTTTAAAATTGCAGAAGAAAAGAAAAACATTTTAATAACTTTATATCCAATTAAATGGAAATATTGCTGTTATAAAATTCTCATTATCAATACTTAATATCAGTTGGCATCTATATTTCATAAAATTTTAGTATCAAGAATATTTGGCTCTTAAAAGTCTGTCTGAGGACTATGACAGACATATGTTTCTTTTTGGGCAGGTGAACATTCATTTCCAATACCGGCTTACTATCTTGCCCAGAGCTGCTGCCACCAAAAGCAGAAAGTTGTTCAACAGAATTTTAATCAATTATCCACAGAGTTTTTGGCAGTAATTCTCTGTCCATTGATTGACATAAATAGTCTCCAGACCTCTGTCCATTATGATAGGAAGCACACCTTCCACCTTGTGCAGCTGAGAAGTATTTTGTCAGTGTATCTTACCTTCTCAGGCAGTCGAAACAGACCCTGCAATCAAGACTTCCTTTTCATCAGGGTTTGTGGGTTCCTTACAGCCCTGAAGAACCACCAGACTAACCTCTTTTTTTACCACCTCCTTCCTGGTCACCAGTATTTGTCCTTTCTTTGGAAGTCTTTACTCCAAGACTCCTGCTGTCATTTGAACAGGCTGCTTTGGAAACTGTTCCCTGAGCCTCCTTGATTCACTTTCTTTGGGAACAGTTCTGGACTACTTCTGTTGCAGGATTGCTTCAGAATATTTTAGGTGAATTTCTTTTCTCTCCCAATGAGACGTCTTGTGAAGCCTTTTAAGAGGTGGCTGCTAAAATATGTATAAACATACACATTCTCTTTGAAGAACATGGCTTTTATACTCAAGCAAATGTTTGGACTACTACAGAAAATAAATTTTCAAATTAAATAATGAGGATATTTGCTTTTTTAATGGCTGCCTTGCTGCTCATTGCTTTATTACCTTAATGTGAAGGATTTTATTTATTTATACTCCTGTTTTAGACTATGGGAAAGACATGGCTTTTGGGGGTTTTGAGATAAGAAAGGCAAGAGAAAATTTTGAAAAAGAGGGTGCCTGCTAACCATCTTGTTGTCATTACTTCCCATTTCCTACTCCACATCCCTTTGTGCTTCCATAACCAGAGGTTCTTTGAGCTAGATATTTGGGTTTAGACCTTTTGGTTTGAAGAATGTGGTCACAGACTTGTTTTGGATAGACAAGGCTATGTTGGAGTCATCCGTACTCCCTGTGTCCTGACCATGGAACTGTAATTTAGCTACTAAAAGTAAGCCGTGATTGTTTACAGATGGACTTTGAAAATGAGGAGGAGATTATGAGAGAATATATTAGTTGTAAATAATTATTTCCATAGAAAAGTGGTTCGGTGATTCTGTGGAAAGGACTTACAGTCATCTCAGTAAGTTACTAATTTGTTTACCTTCAAGTAAAATCATCTCTCTAGAGCCAGCCAATTTTTATACTGAGGTGTAGAAGAGCTGTCCTGTGTGGCAACGTGATGGATAACTTCATTATACGACTTAAGAAGCTCTTCTTCCCTTTCTTGTACCTTTTCACACTCTAGTTAATCACCTCACCCTGGTTAAACCAACTGACTACTTCAGCATTAAAAGTATGCAAAATTAACATTTTACTGCACTGGGGCCAGATAAAGGAAGTCTTTTCCATCTGGAAAACAGACAGCCTCTTTTAAATGATTCTGGCTTCTCTGTCTGATGTGTAGTCCAGCTGATGCCATTTCCAACCAAGGCATTGAGTCATGTGCTCCACTTCCATCCCTTCTCCATCTTTTTACATGATAAGAATATAGCGTAAGGACGGCTGGTCTGAGCTGTCCCTGTCTTCAGTTGTGGCAGATATTGACTACTGAGTGTTTACGAGCGGAAGAGATTACAGAGATTTTTAACTTCCAGTGGTCTGTGGTTCAGGGACATTCTGGGTCCAAGATGATGAAGTTCTTGTTATTGTCACTGGGCCTGATCCTGATGTGGGCTGAAATCTTGTCCAGCCTCAGCCCATCCCCAGGGAAGTGTCCCGAAAGTTCCCACTTCTCCATCGTATCTAATGTGAAATGACTTGGATGTTTCTTTTACCTTGCTGTGTAAATTTTCCATCTTTTTGAGATGGAGGGCAGAATCAGACCTGGACACAGCATCCAGTGTATTGATTCACTTCAGATTTATACAATGACATACCAGGATTTTTGAATTTTTTTGTTATTTCTTGAAAATTGGGTGAAAATTGTTTTCATCCCTGGGGCATAAATCATGTACAACCCTTTTACAGAAATTGCTGCAATTTTCAATAAAAAACATATCTGTTTGAGAGATTGTTCCCCACCACTGAGAACATCAGGGTTTTCAGTATTTTAGTCTTCATAAGAGCAAGGATTTGTATCTGTAAGACCTTATCTGCCCTTCCTTTAGATATTGAGACAGATTTTCCCATTGCAAGACAGGGTAAAATTCACGGCTGCACTTCCTCTGTGTAAGCAATGCTTGCCATTCCTCCTTAAATTCTGAGATTCTGTTATCAAACTGTGAGAACAGTGCTGAAGCACTATTTAATGATGGCTACTAAAGGGCTCTTTTTCTTATTACTTTTCAATTGAAACATTTTTTCCTCAAAGCTTTTGCATGAACGCTGTTGGGAAAAAAACAATATGACATCACATTTTGTCATCATCAATCATTTGCTATGCAAATTGAGATGCCTACAGGACTTCAGAGTTCAAGGCCTGCCTGCACATGGGGCTTGTACAAACAATGAAAGATTTACTATGTGAGTAATAAGTACTTTCAGGAAAAGATCGATTACAAATGAAAGCAGAAAAAGTTATAGATAGAGAAAGAAAAAGAAGCAAACGTTGATCACAAAAAGGAAACAAATGGAATAGTGATCACATCTGGTAAAATAGTTTCACAAAATACATTTATTTGGAAAATGTGCGTTAAATTCTTTTGCCTGAAACTTGTGCTCACTTTTAAAATCTTGAGCAGCTTTGAAAATTAGATGTTTTGTAAATAAATATAAAGGCCTTAAGTTGAGATCAAAGGTTTGTTTCAAAGAGGATGCCTGTGCTAAAATATAGCACCAAGGAAGAAATATAGTGATATTCTCTCAGGCTATAACCATCCTCAGATCAGGATCTTTGATAAAGGTAACACCTCTGTGTTTAGTGGGCTCTGATTTTTTTTTTTTTTTTTTTTTTTTCCCTTTGCATTAATTACTGATTCCTTTTTGACTTGCTCTGCATTTCTGCAATCCTGTGGCCAGGAGTTCCAACACTTGTGTGCTCACTGATTGAAGTATTATCTTTTGCTTGTTTTGAACTTGCCACATGCTGATTTCATGCTGTGATTCTTGCCTGCTGGCATTCACTGGAAAAGTACACTCAGGATCTAGTAACAAAAGAAAGGAGATTACTGTATCAGGACAAATCAGGATGGTAATATATTTCCCATTAGACAACACAGCCTGGACTGAGGTCATGTTAAATCAAAGTCTCAAAGCTGTCACACTTCCCAAAAGACAGAAAATGCCATTTCTCCCTCTGTTGCAGTAGTGTCCAGTGATATTCCCTAAATCTGTTTCTGAAAGAATTTTCCATCTCCTTTTAAGCCACTAGCACAATTGAGTTAAAGGTAGGCTCTGTGTACAACAATAAAATAGACTTTAAGTGCACAAGCATAGGTTGAACGTAGAAGATACTGCTCATTACCAACATAACTGAGTGGCAGATTGAGGGGGAAAATTCTCAGGCATAAAATTACTTCTAATTCTCCTGGCTGCTTGTGCATCCACTGGGGAGGCTGCATTTACACGTATGTTCTTTCACTCTGCCCTGCTGTCATGAGTGACTTGATTAATCACAATAAATGCTGACCATATAGAGTTCTTAAGGAAAAATCTCTTACTCCCGATATTCAACTCACAAGAAGGCTGGGGACTAAGAATTTGAGATACCATTTTTCAAGAAAGAAATGTCTCTATGTGTAATGAAGAACACCAAACCATATCCAAAATTATGCTTGAAAAATAAAAATCAAAAATGTTATGAGACAGAGTAGGTTTTGAAAAATTACCTGCACTCAGATCCTTGATGGCAACATGAAGTTCAGTTCCCTTTTGAAAAAATAACTTTCCACTTTTCTGATAATAAACTGGGCAGAATTGTATGATGAGGTGTGATAAGAAGTAAAATCCAGATGAATTTAGGGCAACCTATATGAGGGTCTTGGGGAAAACCCAAGAAATCATATATAAGAGTACTGTGCTACTTACTGCATGAACAATTTGTTCATGGCACTGGCCACTATCTATCAATGAAAGCTGTAAGAATAACCTTCTTTGAAGGTGTCTATTCTAATTTTAGTCAGATACCTGTTGGTTAATACACTGAATAATGATGTTTTCTGTCCTTAAGGAATTTTTACTCTGTGGAGATGTCCTTAGTGTCCCTGCTGGTCTTCATCTGTGTTCAGCACTGTACATGTCTCTGGTAGGTTTTCTGTCATATTTTCCATTCTTAGGCTACTGTTAGTTCATGTTAAATGTCTCTTTGTGCCATCTTCAGGCAATTGAATGCCCCTCTTCCATCCTGTTCATTTTTTGATCTGTTGGGTTCAACTGTATCTATCACGGTAAGTTCTTCTGCTTCCCTTCACACAAGGAAATGATGAAATTCCTTTTCTAGGTCATTAATGTTCCTTCACTTTTATTGGTTGTTGGGTTTTTTTGTAATGAGGAGATGAGTTGATCTTGCTTTGCACGTATCATTTTATTGGTCTCTTACATGTCTCCTCTCCCAAGAAAAGAATCCTAGTAACCCTCATTTCACAAAAATCTAATATTGTAGTAGCATTTAGGTTCTCTGAACACCTTCCAGTTCCACTTTATTATTTGTTTTAAATGAGGTGGTTAGACTAAAGAACAACATTCGAAAATAAAGCAAATGACTGATTCTCAGTAGCATGCATTAATTTGTGGTGCGTTGGTGTCCACAAGATCCCAGGCTGCATAAAGTTCCTTTGGGCTGTGTGCTGTGCAGACATGGAGAAGCTCTTGCTAGGAATATTCTTCCAATGAAATTTTAAAACAGATGTTAAAAAGGTGAATAAATTACAGAGACGAGAAAAAGGAATGAAATGGTTTATGCGCAGTAAATGCAAGCCTGAATAATATAATTGATGACATTGTACAGCTTTTCAGGGATTATTTTAACCCAGTTTTTGAATACATTTTAAAATTTGGTCCTCCCAATAGTTAATAATTATATTTAAGGAGATGCCAACAATGACTCAGTGTCTCCTGTGTCCCACTCCCAAGTGATTACAATTCACTTAGAGCTCATGAAGGTGTATCGTCAGCTCAAATCATGTTGAATGTTTTACCTCCCACTGTACATTAACATGCCTTTGTTAACACAGAGTTTTAACTGCAGTCAGGCAGCACAGTTGTCTATCTTTTAAAGTGCCTCTGGAATTCCACACAGTTCTTCCTGGTTTTCAGTAACCTAAATTATTTTGACATCTGTGAATATGCCACCTTGGACTTCACCTTTTCCCAAATAATTAATAGACACATTAATTAATAATTTCCCTGCATTTTTAAAAGAGTTCCAATATCAGCTCTATTGTTTATGTGAGGAACACAGTACAGGGAAAATGTTAATGAAAAGCCAAAGCACTAACCTGTTTCCTGGGTTATTATCTGTAAAATAACCATTAGCTGGTATTTTTGAAATTAGAAATTATTGCTAACTAGAATCTAGAGGCAATTCCTTACTCTAGGCTTGCCTTAAATAGAAGGAAGTTGCAGTCCCTGGTTATTCTGTGCCAAAGGGGAATACTAATGCCAAAATGAAGATGGCTTTAAAGAGAAAATGCTGATTGTATCCCTTCTGTTTGAAATGAAATGTATCTGCAGGTCTCAAATGCAGGAATGTGTCTTGGAAAAACAGTGTCTAAGATAGGAAAGACATTTCAGCACACAGGTGAAAAACAGTGTCTTAAATTTCACCTAGAAGTAGATCTTGTTGACAAGAGCAGGGAGAGCATTTAATAATAAAGCTCCATTAAGTGCTTTTTCATTCTGAGAATAAATTTAAAGATGTGGCTGCAGATGGATTTCACTGCAATATTCTGACTTTGAAATGCCAGGTTTAGCTCTGGACTAATAGTAATAGCAATAGCAGTAATAGTTATTTCAGAGGTAAGATGGTTACATCTTAGGAAAATATAGCTTAAAAAACCAAAGAATCTGCTCAAAGTATCTTCTTTTATATATTCAAATAGCAGAGAACCTCTATTTTTGAAGCAGCAGCCTTTTGATGCAGAAGGTGGTGGTTTAATTTACCTCATGGGACTATTCATACTTGCCGTGGTTTTCAAAAACTTGAAGGTTATGAATTCCCATGGAAAGCATCAGAGATTAGCCAATTTCTAAAAATCCACAGTGTCTGTTTGCACGTCCCTGTGTTGAAATAGTGGTAGTGTCATGTTAATTTCTGCATTTTTGGTTCAGTTTCTAAATTATTTACAATTTTTTAAAATTTTACTTTGGTCACTTTAGACTGTGGGACAGTGATTGAAGACTCTCTTTTTGCCATGACAGATAGTTTCAGTTTATGAGGGTAAACAAAACTGAGTAAAACTGGGAAAATAATCTCTGAACAGATTAAAGATTAATTAATGGATTTTCTGTGGGAAGCAGATAGAAGTAACTTTTCAGGTAAACCGTTCTTGTTTTTTTAGGAATGAAAATGACTTTCTTATACACCTTACCCATTTAGAAAGACAGAGATTGAGATGGTTGTAATTCAGTTGGCACATCAGTTACTATCAGTAACTTTTGTCAGTTCTAATGCTTGCCGTTTGTTTTCTGCCCTGGAAGAGTTTCCAGGTACAAACAATACTTTACACAGCTTTGTTGGTGGCAGCTGATATTCTTTCAGTTCTGAATTTCATATTACTAAAAAGACCCTGGGAGAAAAACTTGGGGAAACAGCAAAAATAATCCAGATGGAAACAATGTGACACAAAATTGGTTTTTGGGGCAGAGTTTAAAAGTGAGGCTTTTAAACACAGCTTTCTTGAGAGGTGACTGTAGAGGAAAGTGGTAGGAAACAGAGCAGTATACTAATAGAATATAGTGGCTGAAGGTTTTTCAACTTCAGGAAATCCACGTGGTTTAAGAAGGTACAATTGTAAGTAATATAATGAAAGTGAGAAGAGAAAAAAACCCCAGGTATACAAGGAGTTTAGTTTGTAAAGCAGTTTAGTAAATAAAAGTTTAAGTCAGGAGAGGATTCTTTCTAAGAAAACCTGTGGTATGTGTGCTGGGTGAGACTGTGAGTGGGATTCAGCTCCAGATTCAGACAACTAGCAGAAGTATTGGTAGTGCAGATGCTCACGTGTGAGTGGCAGCCTAAGGCTTGTCAGAATCAGTGGGGCTCTGGGACTTGTTCATTTGACTATATGCGGGCATCCGCTGTCATTTAAGTTGCCATCCAAAAGATCTGACAGATCCAGCACAGGCTGTAGGGAGACTTGTGCCCCTCTGCACTGGGCGGGTTTTGGTAGCTGGAACCTGCTGTGGGGCTCCGTGTGCTACCCACGGCGCTGGCAGAGTCTCCTTCAATCTAGCGGGGGCTGAGCCTCCCCCACAGCAGGCTTAAGCGCAGACACCCACTGTAAACAGCCAAAGTGGTGCTTCAGAGTCCAGAGCTGAACCCTGCCTTAGCTGTGTTTTCCATTTAATCTTTCTATGACAAAGTAATTTCTGTAGTTAGACCATAAAGTCTTCTACAGATTATAAAATAACCTCAGGTAATAATGGATGTGGAAATTAATTCTGATGTGTAATTAAAATGCGTTGTCTTTTCTCTTACAATGATTTTAGAATAGCGTGGCTACATTTTGGTGTTTAACTGAATGAGCTTTTTTACAGTTTTGAAAATGATTTGCATATTTCCAACTTCTGTGAAATCTTTTGGGGTTAGTAAAAAAACTAAGCAAAAGTATTCCAAATCCTTTCCTATTACCATCTCTGTTTATTTTGGTAATGTCACAAGTCCCATAATTCTAAATACCTTAATTATTTAGCATTATCTGAATAATATGTAATAAAAAGAGACAAATCATCATGTTTTTTTCAGTAGTAAGTGCATCATACCTGAGCAAATGACCTGACTTTTCCATTAGAGATGACATGGCATGCTCAGAGTACTCACACTCAAAAGAAATGAAGATTTATTTTTAACAGTTTGATGAACATTTAAATACAGAAATGCTTCAGCAAATCTTTCCAATAGCTTTTCTCTTTTTGTATATAGTTCACATTATAAATAGCACAGGATTTTTACTTTTAAAATATCCTGATATTTTAAGAATCAGATTATAAGTGTGTGTCTCAGAATTTAGTACATGAAATGTTTAGGACGAATGACTTCTCACTGTCACTAGCTTCCATGGGAAAATAAAGTTTTGTTAAAATTTTGAGGACAGATGGGAAGGAAAAACAACAGCAAGACTGTTTGTTTATTTTCAAGTAAATTTTAGTGATTTGATATATTTGATATATTTTACCATCTACTTGCCTTGCAATGAAGTCAATTAACTATTTTCTCTGAGGATTAAATTTATTTGCCCTACTCATGACAACTGCTCCATAACAACACATTATCAGAAAAAGCTGAGCTTAACAGCTCAGCCTTAGTGGCTGGTCATAAAACCACACTTCAAAAAGATGACAGAACCAAGATAAAGTATAATTCACAATGTAAAAACAAACCAAATAGCTCAAGCCTTAAAACAAAATGTTTTATTGTCTGAAGCTGGAAGAATTGACACCTTAATATTCTGTATTGTGCTTTACTACCGTTTTTATCTTCAATAAAGGATGACAGTGTTACAAAGTTCTGGAAGAGGCTGAGTACTGTCACTTTTATCAAATGTGGTATCAGCATTTTTCTTCAGTCGTTTTGGAGCAATGTTGGCTGCTCTACCTTAGCTTAGGAAGTGCACTGACTGCTCGCTTTGTACCAGCGTTTGATTCCTACATTGAGGAAACCAATTAAACACGCAGGAGACAAGGGAAATCCCTATTTGGGGTGTATAAAGAAAATGGTAGTTGCCTTTGAATGTATTTTGTTACTGGTTTGCCCCTTTTGTCAGGGTATTTCCAAGTACTGAATCATTATGCAGGTTGAAATCCTTTATCATGCAGTTTCATGGAACGGTTTGTTAAGACTGGAAAATGAAGGACTAACCTAGCAGTTGAATAATATGCTGGCATTTTCTCATGTTTGGCTCTCAGGTGGGTAACCCTCTGTCTGAAGCTCTACTTTAACTTGCATTTGATATTATTATCTTATGTAACTTGTTTAACACTTGAAGGTATCAAAGAGAAAAACTCTTATGTTAAATAAGAAAGTAACAAATTCTGGCTAACAGCTGTCAACAAAGCAACTTTGTGAAGGAGGAATTACCTGAGCATCTTAGCTACGTATAGTAGCCAGAGATATATGAATTTTGTTTGTTTTTGTACTTAGGTAGCTGTCTTATTTCAGCCCATGTACGGTACATGTCAGTGTCTGTTTTGCCCAGGGATCTTTGCTCCTAATTTCACATGACAACAAGATTATGCAGCTTAATGCACAGTAGAAACATAAAGAAAAGAATTTTGTTTTTTCTTTTCTGATCTCTAAGTTAGTAGAAATTGTCAGATTAATCTGAATGAAAGGCACTGTGATTGATATTTCAGGAATATAAATAAATGTTGAATATCAGTGGATACTTTGGAAAAATACCTTACAGAGTCCTAGTAATTATTGAATTATTGAATAATTTTATGTAAGTAATTTAATGTTACATTCTCTTACATTCATGTGTGGAGCCAGGAAAAAAGCTCTGTTTTTGCATACCAGATTGCAAATAATAAATTTAAAGGTACTGGATTGGTGTGTATGATGTATATGGTACTGGATTGATATATTTCTGATGCTAATGCTTCTTAAAAGAGGAGACATGAGCAGAAGCAATCAGCCAAATAAATTTTTATTTTGTGCCAATGCACTAAACAAATCTCTAATGACTCCATTAGAAAAAATAGTAAGAGAGCTTGTTTTACAGTGGTTGTACCTATTAGGGGAACACAGCAGATTCGATTGGAAATAGGATACCCAAAGCACTTGTGTATTTAAGCTAGAGGACAGGCTTGTGATATGATGACTCCCTGAAGTCTTCATCACTGTAAGTAGGAGCGGAACAAATAACAGAACGAGTGGGATGCCAGGGGTTAAGCAGCCTTTCAACTCCAAGATATTCGGAGAACAGGGGAAGCACTGATGAAGGCGGGGGTTGGGAGGAATAAAGCGCACCGCTAATTTAATGTTTCCTTTGATAGAACAGTGCTCTCTTATTGATCAAAAAGTTACAGATTTATTGGAGAGACTCAGATGGACTTTTGGTGTACAGCATGGTAAGAACTGATTCAAATTTTTTTGCTTTTTAGACCATTTATGTTCTGTCTTAGATCTAGTACTCTATCGATTATTACTGAAGTCAGGATATTTCAGGTAAGTAAGAATACAATTCAGTTTTTATTGTTCCAAAAAGATCCTTTAAAAAATAGCAAAACAATTCTGCCCATTTTCAACAAAGAAATTGAGATTTGAAAGCATAAAACCAGATACAGCAATTGCAGTGGGTAACAGAGTAGAAAAGGAAGCTTAGTTCCTTCAATCAATAGTCTTCTCTGTACCTTTTGTGCATGCTCCAGTAGCTCTTCCATCCTTCTGTATTAAGCCACTTTGTAGGATTAGGACAGATGAGTGATTATAGCTAAAATCTAAACCCCACTGGGATTAGGTCAAAACTTTCCTAATCTCTTCCTACTCCTTCAGTGATAACATTTTGTGTGTTTTTCCTTGAAATGGCCCAATGTGGGGATCTCAGTTCTGTGTGCCACAAGTGTACTGAGGGCTTTGTAGCACCCACCTCAGCATATTGCACCCAATTATGCCCCATTCTATGCTTATTCTCAGTGGAATTTCAATAGGGTTACAGTCACTCTAACAACTCGGAAATACCCGAATTTTCGCTGAGCACTGGTCTCCAAGTCAAGAAAGCTGCAAACTCCTGTTAGAAGGACATAATTTGGCACTGGGCTAGAGTTTGTGCTTTGGGATTTATTTATTTATTTATTTATTTTCCCAGCGCCAGAGTAGAGAGAGTAATGTAAAAATATTTTCGTGCAAATGAAAAACCATCTATATAGGAACACTTCCCAAAGGTGAGCGCAAAGAGAACATATTGCAGCACGTATTTGGCAAGTCAGAGGAACACTGGCCACACTCTTCTTGTGTGTGTAGCAACATGCCTTCCTCCATGCATAATTCCCCTGATTTCAAATAAGTAATTATGTTTATTAATATAATTATGTTAGCACAAGAGCTCTCTCTAGTGGAGCCAATGATGCTTTACTGGTTCTGTTGCTCAGATACTGAAAAACAGTAGAAATGTTTAATCCTAATAGCTCCCAAATACAGCCAATGTCAGAATGGCATTACAGCCACATAGCACATAAGGAATGCTGTGTTGATGAAATACGTTAAAAACATAATTCACAAAAGGTGCTGGAATTAAGTTTTTGCCACTCACCGACATCACTGCCCTCAGCAGAGCTTGGATTTTTTTTAAGGTTTTAAAAAAATCAGCCTGTTTAAAAAGAACATGATACTGTTAGTGAATGTCTAATTGAGTTTGTCAATTCTTATTTTCCACTTTTATTCTCTGAGATATGGTGACTCGTACAGGAAAAATTGCAGAAGGAATTGATGTTGTGTTTGTTCCGTAAGGGGACTTTGACAGTGTGCTACAACGATGTCTTTCATCCTTCTTCTTAAAGAATAGGCCAAGACCCACTGCCAGGCGTGGCAGTATTCAAGAAAACATTGTAATATATAAAAAAGGAGACAAGTGGTCCATCCAAACACCATATTCTGTCAACCATGTAGCTGGCTTTTATCTCCAGAAGGAAGCAGACATTGAGAGAAAAATCTTAGAGAGGTGTGCAACATAATAGCTCATTTTACATTAATCAAACATTGTTTCTGTTACAGGGTTCCTCTGCACCTTCTGGTAGTGGGTAAGGGGAAAGGAAAAATTATGATATTGTTTTCGGAGAAAGCAAGAATCAGTTCACACTGCATAGTATTTTTATATATCTACATTTTTATTTTAAAAGGAGTTTTCAGATTCTGATGTGTAGATTTCATAGGTACAGTTATTTTTTTCCCTGGATTTTGAAAAGCCTCTTATGAACTGCTAAAGAAACAAACTAGTTCTGGTATGGAAACTGTATTGCTTGGTTTGGAAACTAGTTAAACTGACTGTAAAAATAGCATGTTTCTCTGATGAGATATGGTAAACAGGGAGGTGCCCCCAGGTTTAATGTAGTGGTCAGCGTTGTTTTAACAAATTAATTTATGCTAGTGATTAGTGAGATGGTAGCATCTGTAGCAGACAGTGATTTGGATTAGCTGCTATCAGGAAGGGTTATGACAAACTAGGCAAGCTGTGAGCTGTGGAGCAGTTGAGGAAGCTGAGGTAAACCACAGCTGGAGGAATCAGAGAGCTCCTGGAGCCTGGCTACTCCATTGTCTTCCTTTCCGATCAGGCAAAGAACAGGAGACCTGCCTTAGATAAAAATCTTAGTGGGAGCAGTGAAAAACAGTTCCACTGAAAAAGGAAATGTATAAGGAGGCCAGCGCTGAGGGCATAAAACATAAAGGTCTGAGGGTTTTCTCTTGACTTTGTGGTCTGCATGGTGCCACCAGAAGACCTGGCAGATATTCCATGAAGGATTTGCAGCCCGGAAACATATCCTAAATGGAAGCAACTATTCCCTATTCTTAAAAGAGGTTGATTTTTAATTTGTTTATTCATTGTTGTTGTTTTATTAAAATTATTTTAGATAGCAAAATATGGGTCCATCTTTCTAGGCATTGGCCTGGTTGAACTTCATGTAGTTTCAGACGATTGAGGAGCCGGTGGTCCAGTTCCCTCATTTTCCCCAGAAATTAAATCTTTTCATAGAGAGGCACGTATTTCTATCTGTCATGGCTTCTCCCACATCTTCTTCATGCGCTTGGCCCATGATGGGACTTGGGCAGAAGAAACCGTCTAATAACAACCGGTAATTTTTCTGAGGAGCCTTTTTGATGAAGAATTCCCGGGGAGTCTCTGGATGTTTCAATATCTGCAAAACAGCATTTATTCTTCCTCCTGCCTGCTCCATGCTGTAGCTAATGATCTTTATAACTTTGGGTAGTAACCTTTTATGATTTTTCTGTTTCTTATAAACCTTTAAGGCTCCTTCAGTAGGAATCATCCTTCTGAATATCATCAGAGGCAAAAGGGATGGTATTTTTGCAAACATTTGCACTCCTCATTTCTGGCTTATTTTAGAGGAGAGAAATGTCCACCTCTAAGGGCTCAGGTCATGTCCTTTTAAAAATGACATATAAAGTAGGTCATGTGAATCCTTGTTCATCTTCCCCAACAAATCCTGACTTAAAATGCCTTATTTTATGCCCAGTTTGAGTAGGAATAGAAAAGTGAAAGGACAGTCTGCTGCTGTTACCGTCTTCATGACCAAGTCAAGAGTTTTCTTTCCTTTTTTACGCAACAGCACAAAATGACTCAAAGGTGTTACCAAGAATCTAATAGAAAGCATTTTGGAGGGCTCAAGAAATGCAACAGAGAGACTGATTTGGCTTGCAGCAGCATTATTACTGGTGAGGAAGGGAAGAAAAGCATGGCCTGTCTGTCCACCCTGTTTGATTTTGGCAGGGCTGGCAGGTGGAAGGTTGTAGTTTTTCTCTAAGATTGAACACAGTGACATGGCCATCACTTGAGTCTGAAACTTCAGCTGTTGAGATGGTTACTTTTACACTTTTACTTCCTCTAATAGGTGTTCACTTCAGATTTCATTTTGCATGTTGGCATTTGAAGAAGAGTAAGCTTCCTTCATGCCTGCCTTCTTTTATCCCTCTTCTTATTCGATTTGTGCAATACAGAGCCAGGAATCCTGACAACAGCAGATAAATTTAAATTTCTGGATTGAACAGTTAGTGTCTCGAGTGTTTTATTCATGGGCACCATATGCAAAAAGTGAGTAGTTTTTTCTATTGTGGAAAAGTAATGTTATGTTCAGAACTGCCAGAGTTACTTGAATTTGACTTAGCTGTGTTTTCAGGTGAACCTAGAAATAAATGGAAAGTTGAAAGAAACAGGTACATGTTAAATACATAGCATACCTGTAGTTTTAATTCTTTTAGGTCAAAAAATATTCAAATGCATTCACAGTATTTTTGATTGAAAGAATTTGTAATTGGATTTCCAAACATGCTGCTTTCATCTTGGGCAGTACAATATGCACTTTGATTATAACATGGCAATGTCATTAGAAAGAAGCCCATTTACTAGTTTAGGCATAAAATGAGATACATAAGAAGACAATAAAATGCTTTCTAACATAATGCACCTTATTTTTTATTGTATTCAATAGAACCATGATGAATAAGTAATCTTATAAGTGCATCAGAAGCACACCTTGGTTGATCTCCTAGAGGTGCTGAGATTTCACTGCTATATAGAGATTATTCATAATAACACTTTAATTTCTAATGAAGTGCATAGAACTTTATAATAAATCAAAATATGTGCCCACAAGGTGCTTAGATCATCATGCTGGGAGAGAAAAACTTCCACACTTTAGAAGTAATCCAAGAAAGAACATTAAATGAAGATTAAAAGTAACAGCTTCAAAATTACTTATTTTTTAAAATATAAAGCCCATAAATTATAATTTCCTTATTTCCACTTATTCATACAGTTTTACATGTATACATCTATATGCTGTTCTGGGCATAAGCTACATTTCCCCATATATTTAATACTATCTCATGCAAATTAGATTTGCAGCAAACTAATCTGGTCCAGGTAGTAAACGTCATTGCTTGAATTATTTTATTCATCCATTCCTTTTTTTTTTTTTTTTTTCTATAGCATTTATGCAATTACCACTGCTAGTGGGATTCTCCCATCCCTCCCCCCATGAAATCAGAAAAAATTAAATCCAAGGAAGCTAAATAAGGTTTGCAATTTTTTCTAGTCTTTTTAAAAAATTCTCAGAGAAAGAAGAAAGATTTTTATTTGCTTTCAAGACATCCACAATTTAAAATTTAATAACAGAACATATGTAATTTTCCTGACAATAACAGCACTTATTTTATTTATAGAAATTTCTTGAAACTGGGTGATTTTGCAAGCTCAGAGACAATAGCAAAGACAGTGCAGTAGTTCTTTGCCAGAAGGTGTGCATCTCTGGATTTGGACTTTCAGCATTTCATACATGGCAGATCTGTCTGCTCATTAATAAAGACATTCTTAGGACTACAAGTCCTGATTACAAATAGTATTTTTTTTGAGTTTTGTGGTTCATGGGAAGAAAAGGAGTCTTTTGAATTAGTTTCTTTTTAAAAATACATTTGAATGATATACTTTATTGGAAAAGGTATTTCAGAATGAAATCTGTAATTGTTCTAGCTTTTGAAAATATGTGTTGATACTAATGTTTTTCATGTTAATAATATATTTTCTGTAAAACTACTGAAACTGAAAATGGTTGGGAGCTCATTTTGCATATTGAGCTTTCATATTCTGAAACTGGCTTGATGTTAAAAATTGCATCTACTGAATGACAGATCTTTATGAAAGCCATGCTTCCTCTTGAAAAGATTTCATTTGAAACCTTAATGAACCAGTAAGGGACTTGTTTTACCATTTCTTACCAAATATAGTCTCTGAGAGTCCTTTTCTGTTAAGTAAAAGGCTGGCTATTAATTCAGTTTAAGGATACAAAAACCAAATTGGGAGGTATTGCGAGAATTTACAGTGGAAAATATCAGCTACTATAATGGCTGATTAGCAGTAATTTATAGCTCACACAGAGTGTATATAATAGCTGGATTTCAATGCTCTCATGTTAATTGTTGCTATAGTGAATTGAGTCTTCTGCAAACAATAGCCAACATTTTCCAAAATAGAGTCCTTTCAAAGAAAATAAGGGTACCAGAGATTTTGAGATCATCTTATTCATAAAATTTGATTTATTTTAAAATAAAAGGAGTAATTTCGATGTTTTCAGATAATTTTTGGTTTCCATGCTGAAAGTGCTTCATATAGAAAATTGCCAAAACTAAGTAAAAACAAGAGATTCAGGTCATTAAAGGTTGAGCAGCAGCATAGAATAATAATTTTAGAATTTAGAAACTCCTCTGAAAATAACATATCTAACTTATAAACATAATATTATCCTTCTTTCTTGTTTTGTGAGTGAAGATAAAAATCAGTTACTAACAATACTGGTCCAATTGTGCACATATTTCACTATTTCTCTTGCAAAAATCTTCTTTATTTTAGCTGGTTTGCCCCAATATTAATGTTAAACTTATGTGACCAGAGATTTTGCAGATCAGAAATTATGTAAGTCTCATGTAAAACGCAGGAAAGGGAAATAATCTGTAAGCAAATAAACCTTATTTGGTTATATTTTCCCCTATATGTTTAAAAAAAAAAAAAAAAAAAGTTCTTTGTGATAGGAACAGATTTATCCTTGTTGGACTCCTCCCTTTTCCCAGAGCGTGGGATGAAATCCAATAGTGACCTGTTTTGCTCAGTTTCTTTGTTTTACTGGGAGGGTGGACATTTTTCCCCGCTCAGCAGATTCTATGGCAGATGACTTCACATATAGAAGTAAACCACGATTTTTTTTTCAATTATACCCTATGATTTGCTAAACCAAATAAATTTTCCTTTTAAAACTGGCTTGGTTTCTTAGGCAGACTACAGTAGAAATGATGGTGTGTTGTGATACACACTGTGATTTGTAATTAATAAAGTCAAATATCGTCTTTGAAATATAAGAAACCAAAAACTAAATCACACCTCTCTCAGATTTTCCAAATCGACATGCAAGTGACTTGAAAAAGTGAGAAGAGAAATTCTGTGCCCAAAAACAATCTTTGCTTTTGATAATTTTTAGAAAACTAGGAAAAGTTCCAGGGAAAGAGAGTCCCTCGTGTTACTCTGAGATGACGAGAGGACAAGTGACAAAGGCTGGGAAACGGTAGGGTGGGTTCATGCTGTGGTAAATTATGAGAACACCCTGTGGTCACAGCAGTTCATAAATAAACATAAAACTTCAGGATAAAATTAATACTGGCCAGAAAGGTTCCATGCAAAATTGATCTTTGTTAATCAAACTTGCTTCTACTCTTTGATGATAAGAAATAGGGTGGATAAACAAATAGGTGTGATGCACCTAGGCATTTAAAATGCATTTGACTTTGTACAGCACATTGTTCTAGTTTTAAAATCTCCTGTCACAATGCAATGCCAATAAAACACCTGTTCAATAGATTAAGATCTGTCTGGCTGACAGGTAATGCAGGAAGCTGTCAATGGAAAGCTGTCTTGGAGCATGTTTCTCATGGTCTTCTGCAGACACCTGGCTCAGCATGGTGTAACAGGTCTCAGTGTTTGTAAAGCTCACATGAGATAACCGCTGAAAGATTAACTGAGTGGTAAATAATCATGAGGACAACAGTGTTGTGTAGAGACTGGGCCACTTCTCCAATGCTTAATCTTGATTTATTTTTCTCCATAGGGAGCCACTGGTTTCAAATGTGGTCTGTGACCTACATTCCCATTCACGAGATATTTGAGGAGTTCAGTGACGAGTTGTGGCCTCAAAATCTATGAATTTATGTTTTGGTGGCATCTCTGTGCTAAAAACCACAGTGGAATAAGCCACAGGTGCACAGAGAAATTCAGCCCTTAGATATTTCTGGACGTCAGTGTTAGTTTCAAACTAACCTTTGGAAAAAAAGAAAGAAAATGAAAGAATCAACCGTTTCTGAGAACATATTGAGAAAGTAATGTTCCACTGCTAGTTAAATAGAGATTTACTTTGATTACAGAAAGCAAGGAAGATTATTTTTGTTGTTGCTTTAATTATTTAATCTGAAATAATTTCCATGCATAAAAGAGAGGCCAATATTTTGTCTCTGCTGGTACACTTTATTGCATTTCAAGTGAAGGCAAAGGGCTTAGAAGTCTAAGACAGATATTCTTTTGCTCTAATATATCAACCTATATCAATATCTCAGATTTATATTTATTTTCTTACTCTATTTTTCTCTTCCAGTGATAGTTACAGCACTCCATCATACCCTTCCCTTGAAACAAAACTGATGAAAGCTGTGAAGGTGTTTGCACGTACATGTGTTTCTTACTGAGTTTAGCAAAATGTAAGATTAAAAAGCATTCAGAAGGACAAGCATATTTTGAGAAGTCATAAAAGAGAGACTATTGAGAATGTATTTGTTCAAAAGTAAAAATTTCTGTTGATTCTCAGGAACCAGCCCTTTGGTCTTGACTTTCTAACATGTTGGAGCAAGCTGAAAGGGATATAGCTTCAGAAAGGCTTAGTATAAAACTAGACACTGCACAACTAATTTGGAATTTTCCTTTTAGCAGGAATAAATGCTTATAGCTGTAATGCTATGCGTCTATGTACAGGCAGCCTGACTGGATTTTTTCAGCATTTCTTTGGATGTCTGGTTTCCAACAATATTTTTGCTATTGTTTTCCTGGTATCTGTCTTAATGGATTTAATTTATGACTGTGTATGTATAGGAATACTTCCAGAGCCTTGTTCTATGTATAGACTGTATGTTTCAGCAGAAGTCCCTGGTATCTAAAAAGTAGCTGTACCTATTAATAGCTGGTGTACTTTTTGTAGAGAAACTACACAATTTATTAAAGAAATAACTTTTGTTTTGCACATATTTGGACCTCTTATTCAGAAAACAAATAAGATTGAGGTAAGTTCCAGAAACAGAAGAGTAATCACATCTAATTTCTGTCAGTCATACATGATTTGCAAATGGCATTGAAAAGAATTGTGTTGCAATAACATAGTCAACAATAAACACTGACAATAATTTCTGCCATTTGTCTTCTATTGTGTCTTTTCAATCTGTACATTCTTACTTATATTTTTGGTTCAAAATCATAATGCAAAAATGACAGGACTCCAATTTCCTTTCAGTCTGTCCATTTTCCATCACGCTTATCCTGCTGGGAAATATTTTAATATATTCCTCTCACAGTATTAAAAGATCAACAGTCACTTGTTGCTCAAGTGCTGGTTCTCTTGATCTATTTGTATGGGCTTCGTGATATTTCTCCCACATAAGCAGTGCATATACCAAAAATGTCATAATTAAAACTTTGAGTATATATACCAAATCTGGGCTTCACTCTTCACGTCAGCAGTGGCTGCTGTTCAACTATATGGTGCTCTTACAAACATACTAAAAAAGCCCTCAGTATCAAATAGACAGGGAAATAAGATTCTCAAAACTGTTTGTAGTTTTCATTGAAGTCAGCTTTGCTGAGGGACATGAATGCCTTTTGCATTCCAGGTTCAGTCTAACAAAAGGATTCTTGTCCCCTCTTGAAGCCAGCAGCACGCCCCTGACTTCAGAAGGAGCATGGATATACAGACTTGTGCGTTACGAGATACCATATCTGGTACTTGTTATCTCCCCATCAAACCGGGGAAGAGCCTGTGGGATGCTGCCCTCTGTCTCTGGAGTCAATCCAACATCCTGGCAGCATTGAAAGGAGCAGACCCGTTTTCCATCCTATGATCCTGCTGTTCTCCTTATGTCAGTTGAATTCGGTTAATGGGAATGAATGAAAACCAATTCAGGAAAACAAGCTAATGGTTTGGATAGATATATTTTTTTTTTTTTTAAACCAGGTGCATGAGTCAGACTCGTTTGTGTGTAGGCAAAGTGATTGCCACAGTGAACTGGATGAAGGAAACACTTATCTCATTGAGTGAAAGACTAAAACTTCATTATTTTCACTCCATAGTGTCTAGAAGTAGCATTTATTTTGTAAAATACAGATTTGCCAGAGCAATTTGTGTCATGGGGCCTTTGGAGTGTGTCCTTGCAGGTCACATTTGGACATGGTAGGAATCAGAAAGTCCCTCCCCCATCCCAGGGCCTGGCTGCAGACCCTGGCCTTTGTGAGCTCTGTGGGAAAGTCACATCCTTCCCCCTTGCCTTCTGTCAACACCTAGGTGCCTCCACTCCCACAAAAGAAAACCAGCTTGGAAGCTGACAGAAGTCCTTGGTGTTTTGGCCAGGTCCACAACAGGGTTGAAAACCAATTGTGCGGTCCACAGCATGTACTGACCTAGGAGCTGGAGGTGAATGGAAGTGTAACAAGATTGAGATATACAAAAAGCTTCCGACAAGACAAAAGCAACATTGATTTAAAAACAAAACAAGGCAAAGCAAAACAAAACAAAACCTCTTTAATTTGTGGTGGGTATTGGGGCGTATTGGGTTTAAAATTCAGAAAGGAATATATAGGGCACATGTTGAAACTGTTTCCTTAGTAAAGAAAGGAATAAATTTGTTGTACGTAAAGACCTCCAGTGATGAAGGTGCCAAAGCCTAGACAATATTTCTCAAGAATGACATAAGTGTAGTAGATTTTCTTTAGGGAATGTGGCCGGACAAGATGACCTCCTGAAGTACCTTCAGACCTTTGCCTCTATAATCTTTATTTGAACTGACTTGGAGACCACAGGCAGAATGTTTTAAAGGAAGCCCATTACCCAAGTTGTCTGGGGATCGCATACCCCCTTCTTTCCTAAAGCAGTTCTGTGATCATCTCTACAAGATTCTGTGTTGTCTGGGAACTGATTTCCTGAGGCCAACATATTTTCTGTAGGAATTCCTGGTATCAGCCATGGTGATTGAGTCCTCAGACCTGATTTTACCCATGTGAAAGGCAAAAGCAATTATTTGTGGCTCTAATGCTAGACTCTAATGTCCAGAGAGGATTTAGATTTACAGAATGTTACTTATAGATGGGAGCAAATATCTCATCCTTAAGGCACCCACAAAGGTTCATTAGCATGTTTGGGCTGGAGTGATTCAGCAGAAACATAAATTAAAATGTTAAGTTTTTTAGCTGTGCTGCAGGATGGGACAAAGCATATGTTTATATGCTTTGAAATAAAATGTGAAAGAAAATAAAGATTACAACAAGCCTGTAAGAAACACCAAGAATTTGTTGCTGCAATATTGTTTGTCTTGTGAAGGAAACCATGGCGTGTATTTCTTAGTAATGTCAGGTGATGGAGCTGAGACCATAAAATGTTCCTTGCCACTAGCAGAACATTTCTATTGCCAAGTTATTGATCGTATTACTAGTTATTGTGAAAAACATATATTATAAATTGCTTTCCTCTTTTTTTTTTTTTTTTTTTTTTTTTTTTTTTTTTTTTTTTTTTCCTTTTATTTTCTTTTCTTTTTGCTTATGTGGAAAGTTGCTGTGCAGTGAGCAGAGGAATTCTCTGGAGCAACAGAGGGGCACTTTTCCTCTCCACAGTCTATGTTTAGAATGCCAAATTAACAGGCAGGGAGGCAGGCAAGCAGGCTTGTCAAGTGCCTCACTTTTTCAAGAATCCTTGTTTGTTTAAGGTGGCTTCCCAGTTCTCACTGATGGCCTGCAAGTCCCAGGCTGGCTGAAATAGCGTGTTATTCGATAAGAGCATCTCAGTACTGCAGTTGATGAGCTTACACAGAAGCACACAGAGCTGCAGATGCTTCTGAACGGTGTTCAAAAACACAGGTTACACTCAAGTGGTAAGAAGGCAGGCAAAATAGTTTAGCGTTTAAGCATGATTAAATGCACACCTAGGAAAATCAAATCACAAATGGCAAAATACCAGGAGGTAGATCAACTAAATCTGGATAAACCCTTCGCTGTTATGGCTGCCACAGACAAAAGAAGTCTCTGTTGTGTTTCTGATGTAATTTAAATTTAAATTGTGGCCTTCAGTTCCATAGCATTTGATTTCTAAATTTTTCCTCCTGATAAGTGGATATTGTTGTTTTTTTTGGTTTTTATTCTGAGCTGTAGGAATAACAAAAAAATTCCACCTCTCCACCCCATCTTTTTTGAGGTGCATCTAACCCCCCAGCTTCCCCATTGTAAGGCGTGTCCCTTCCATCCAGCTCCCTGTCTATTGCTTCCTAAGCACAATAATGTAGGAATATTAATAATTCATGTTCTCGTCTTGCTTTCATTTTCCTCTTCCCAGGCTCAGCCACAGCTAAGGTTCAGGCCCTGAACAAAACGCTGGCTTATCACTGCACACCAATTGCCTTGACGCGCTCCTCGGCTTCTCCTCAGAAACGACCCCCTGGCAGGGCTGGTGGAGCACTCTTCTCTCCACAGCCAGGTGCTGCATGGAGCTCTTTGGCCTTTGCTGCCTGCCCTGCCCACCCTTGCTGCCTCACCCCGCGGTGGGTGACATGGAGTGACTCCGTGGGTGACACGGAGTCTCCTCCTGGCGCAGGGACCGAGCGGGGCAGAGCTCTGCAGGCAGAGGGGCAGCGCCTGGTGCTGCCTTCCTCCTCTGCACTCCTTCTCCTCCCTGATGGAACGTGTATCTGCAGATCTGACTGTCACTTCCCAGGCCTTTTGACTATCCCAGATTTTTAAATGCAGTTTATTAATTTTCTTCCCCCACAGGAGCTCAGTGGTTTTTTTTGTCTGATTCTCTCCACCCATCCACCCGATCACCCTGTTTCTGATAGTTACCCTCTCCTGGGCCCTCCCACAGCTACTGCTTTACCTTTGTGTCCCATCATCTGTATAGTTACACATCTCCTTTGCCATCCCCTGGAGTTCTCTGCCTTTTTGACCCCTTAAAATCATCTCTCTCATCACAGAGGGGTCCAGCTGGAGCTGACTTCCTACTAGAAATCAGTCAATTCTTGCTACTCCCTTTTCCACTGAGTTTTCTCCTAGGGGTTCATTGCTGCAGCTCTTGTCCTTCAACAGTCTTCTGCCTTTGTGAAAAAAGCAAGATGTGATATTAATGTTTATGTTTTATTTAGATAAAAATACCTTAAATCCTGGTTTACAGTACTGACTACCTGCTTCCGGGATTGAATATCAAAATATACTTTCAGTCTGAATGGCTTTTATTGTTTTTCCTTTTCCTCCAAAAGTATCAAAAGCAGATAAAATGCTGTTTATCATATAACAATTTAAGTCAATTTTAGAAATAATCCAAAAGGTTTTTCCAAGCTGTTCCTTTTGAGTGCTGAGTTCTTCCAAGAAGGAAATTATTTCCATCCACTTTCTAATTACTTAATGATTTGTATGAAATGCAGGCTTATTAGTTATAACCATTCCACATTTCTCAGAGAGAGATAAAAATATTTTGAAATGAAATGTTTCTGAATAAGTTATTCGATAGAGTGATTACTACTACTGGCTCTTATTACACAAACATGGATATGTCACTTTATCTGTCAATATCTCATGAGTGTAAAATTAGCCTTTGACTGACTGGCTTTATAGCTGAGCAGTAAGAATTTCTTCATGAAAAGTGAAAAAAATTTGATATTGTTTTAGTAGCAAAAGGAGATTTTTTTCATCAAGTTGCTTTCATGGTTCTCATGCCTTTGAACAATGAAAGAAAGGGATAGGATAGAAAGTAAAGTTATCTGGGAGCAGAGGTTCCTGGTCAATGATAGGTTAGGAAGAGGAAGCATAATCAAAATCAAATATGCCTAAAATAATTATGCATTACAGCATTTTATTGTGTTTCTTATAAAATATTTTAAGTGACTCAGAGAGGAGGATGCTAAAGGATGCACTGACTGGAGATCTGTGTCAGTAATTAGCAATCCTGGATCATGAAGACCTTATATGTGATGTCTTTCCCCTGTGCCAGGAATATTGTTCTGAAAATAAATGTTAGCCAAAATATTTTTTTAGCTAACATTTGATTAATATCTCTAATTTCTTCTAAGTAGTCTATAGACAGATAAAGCATTACAAAAAAATAGGCTCCTTTTTTTTTTTTTTTTTTTTTTTTAATTGACACTTTCCTCCAAGATGCACAGAAAAGAGAGGTCAAAGTACAGCATTTCACGTCTGGGGCACAAGCAGAACTGGAAAAAGTTTCAGTATCACGTTTATTCTGTGTGCAGCCTTTCACCCCAGAACTCTTCCTGCTACTTGGTTCTCCCTTTCCAGCTTGGCATTGCAGCACCACTGCATTGCACTTGACCTACTGCTCTTCAGGGACGAGATAGCAGCTCTGCAGTCATCCAAGATCACTGATAATCTCTTCCAGCCACTCATTTCACTCTGATAATACCTCAAATGTCCAGTTTATGTGTTACTTTAAAGACACCTGCTCCTACTCAACAATTACCCCCACGGTGTGACCGCTGCTCTGCTTCACCGTCACCGTGAAGTTCAGCTGGTCTGGATGGCACCGTTCTCCCTTTTTACTTCCATCTGTGCAAGGCTGAGGGTTCTGCAGCCAAGGGTAAGCAAAACTGCAGATCCTATGGTGAGGTTCACCCTGGATATTTAATTTTGTTCATCCAAGTTCAAAACCAGTAGCAGGAATTGTAAGGAGAACAAGTAGGGAGAACATTACTACCCTGTACATTGTTCACCCGGCGTTTCTCAGGCAGATACTGTTAGGAAGGTGACGCTGGAATAAATGATTCTTTGCTCCAGGTGCAGGCTGTTTTGCCTCAGAAAAGGCAAAGACTTTCTGTTTTCTCCTTTACCCTGAGAGAGGGATATTTGAACTAAGTTGATAGAACACAGAATTTTCTCCCTTCTCCAGAGTTTTTCTCACTGCTTGTGTTACAGTAAGCTCAATTGTTTGAGAAATCACAAAGCATTTTGATGGTACTTTTTTCAGCCTTCCTCTTAGAGCAACACTCTAAGTGCAGACTAACTTACAGCTCCAGTTCTGCTTTGTCTAATGCTCGGCAGTCTCAAAATCAGGCACTCTGTGAGCATAGAGACGATTCATTCTTGTGGCATTTCCTGGTTAACTAGTGCTGTGCCTTGAATTCCCACAGCTAGGTCTGCTCAGCTTTTCACCTCCAGTAGCTTTTTACTTCTGCGCTCCTGGGATTTCAGATGATTCTCCACTGCTGTGGAAATGTGTGCGAAGTCAGGTAATGGTCAATGGATTTTATCATTTTTGTAGTACAAGGCTACACAGCCTTTAAAAATGAAAACTATAAAAAATCAGGAAGGTATTTGGACTGCTCACTTGTATTTAGTGTTACAGTTGCTCTTGGGATGATTACACAATGATAGAAAGGTGCAAGGGAGATCAGAATCTGGTCCCTCTGGTTTTCCTCTCCTGATCCCCTGCCATAGGAATGCAATTTCCTACATTTTTGGTCAATCACAGTGTCCTTTAAGCTGATTTCCTTTTTTTTCCAGACTGTGGAAACAAAAAGATTAAATTCACAGAATCCTGATTGTATCAGTTATAATATCAAATAAAATAATCTCCCCGATTCTAAATGCTTCCAGAACACCCTTTCTTTTAGACACATAGCACAGCTGTAAGCTAAGCCATATCTGAGGGGAGAATGGCAAGGTTTTTTACCCAGTGATGTATTTGCCTAAGCCCTCTTTCCATTAGGGCACCTGGATCTATAACTTCATGTTATAAAATAAGTGTTATTCATTTATGACTGAACATACTGTACTGTTCCTTCTTGTGGGACTTACCGCTGCTAGTAGGGGACTCTTTTCTTTTACTGGAGGCGGTCAGGAAAAATCTCAGCAGGCCTTTGTACAATTATCACAGCCCCAGGTTTCCATCTAGTGCACTTCCAGCTTTGCTGTTCCTAGCCAGTGGGAATTTAGCAAACTACTTGGAAGGAGATCTGGTCACTGAGGCATCAAAATCTACCTTCTTCTAGCATACCAGGAGGTAGGACTGCAGCCTGAAAGCTGCACTGTGCCTTTTCACACAGAGATCTCACCAGGGAGAGAGTCCCAGGGTTGGGACACAGTACCCAAAAATAAACACCTTTCAGTGCTTTCATTATGGGGGCTTGTAGTCTTTTCTGCTTTTTGTCTTGGGTTTGGAAATTGGATGAGATGTCTTGCCTGTTTGGCCATGTATAGGAGAAAGTGATAATTTCAATGGATGTCCTAAGTTTATTAACTTTCCCTGTCTGCCATGAGCAAAGGCAGGAAGTGAGCTCTCAAAACATCTCTTACAAGCAGATCAAACCTATAGATGTCTGTGTCAGAAATACTTGAAAGCATGATTAAATAAAGTCGCCTGAGCCAGGCACATTTTAAAAAATAAGCACTGTATTACTTCAAGTTGCTGTAAATAGTAATTTACTTTAGTTATTTCCTTTAATTACAGCGCTCCATCTTTACACAAGGTTGTACTTAGGAACAAAGGGACCAGTGTCACTGTAAGGTGTATGCTGTAATAGAGACATTTATATTAGGCTTCAGGAGAAGCCTACAGTGTATCCAGCAATTCTGTGGCTCTTTTGACCACCGACCTTTCTCTGGTTTTGTTAATGTGTTTTTTTCCTTTTATATATGTGCTCATTAGGCTCTTTCTGGTTCTGCTATGAAGTTCTCCCAACACTTCAGCTATTACCCTGCAGTCTTATTACTTTTCTGACAGATAGTATCAGGTTAAGCCAGAATTAAAATAGACTCTCCTCTATTATATAAAATGTACAGATTTTAAGGGAAACAATGGAACCCCAAACTTTTCACCTAACAAGAGTTATAAATGAGCAAATTGCTCCAAATGTTTTTAGAAAGAAACAGAAAACCAAGTTATCTAGCAAACCTATTTATACACAGTAGGTAACCCTGTGTTGCAGGCAGGTCTAATAAACAAAGAATGACAACCCATTTCTTTTAATGACAAGTTGACATATTTATTTTTATTATTTCACAAAAGTATTCACCAGACTCATCTTTCACACTAAAGCCCCTTTCGCCAATCCTCCAGAATAGCATGTAGCCTTACTGCATCCAGGTTGAGGGAGAAAAAAAAAAAAAAAAATTAAACACCGCACTTTTGGAATTAAAAAAAAAAAAAAAAAAAAAAAAAAAAAAAAAAAAAAAAAAAAAAAAAAAATTAAAAAAAAAAATTGACATCCTGTGGTTTACTGCACTGGAACATAAAATTTAAGATTTTTCTTGTCTGAATAAAGTTTTATATGCTCATTTTTGTAAAGTTAAATTACAGCTACCAAAAATAATTTTTATATGCTTAAGCTGAATTTTTACATCTCCATGAACAGAAACACCATTTCCTATAAAATATGATTTATTGTTCTACCTAAATAAGATGCTTTAAAACTTCTAGGACATTAAATCACACAGGCTGGAAATGATAGATCCCCTTACAATATATGAAAACTGCTATAATGAAATTCAAATATAAACTAAGTTACCGTAAAATGGGCTTACTTTTCTGTGCTTAGTTTGACATTTTCCAATAATAATATTTTCTACAATAAAAGTGACAATTCACTTTTGCTCAAACAACCTCCTTAGTTTTGCTAAATTTATCTTGTTTGTTTGTTTGTTTTTCTTGTAACAGGAATATGGATATATAAAACAATTTACATTTTATTGAACTAGTTGTTAGAGTAGCTACAGATCAAGATGCACTTTCAACTGTGAACAAGTAGATACCATGTATGCAAACATCACACTGGAAAATAATGAATATCTATTTTGCATATCACTTAATTGAAGGTCTATGAATTAAGTCTTTCAAATGAAATTGTACCATGGAAGTGTCTAGACCACAAAGATTTTTCTTCTTACTGTCCCTTTTTATTTATATTTTGCATAGGTGTTGAACATGTTCTGAACCTAGAAATGTAGGAACCTAGAAATATAATGGTAAGAGAAAATAGACCTATAGTATAATGGGATATGAGTGGTGGTTTTGTATGTTCATGTGTATACTTTTTTTTTTCTGCTCCTTAAAACAGATGTTTGGTCAGGAAAATATGTTATTAAGAAAGAAAATTCTGTTCTTATTCATATAATTATGTTGTAGTAACTGGAGGACAAAATAAGGACTTCTAATCTTATAATGTCATTAGTTTAACAACAACAAAAAAAATCTATATTGTTAAAAAAAGCCCAAGCCCAACCTAAACCAACCTAATTACAGTGGAAAGAAATAAGAAAAATATTTTTAAATGCTCCAAACCTCATATTTTAGTTTCACTGTACAACATAACCCATTCACTAAATAGATCTTTTGGTTTCATGGAAATGCTGCTCACATTGAGATACAGCCAAATGACTAAACATTTTAGAATTCTTGGGATTTTATAATTTTAGCATTGTAAATAAACCCTTCTGAGAGTGGATAACAATTCTGTTAACACAAAAGGAAAGGCGACCTACCTATTTAAAAATTATGTCACCAGCATGCCCTATATTAAATGCTTGGAAACATCTTATGTCGTGTCCAAATTTCTTGCTTGAAATTGTGCTGGGTTTGAATGTGACCTAATATAAAGGTACTGTCACATTCTCTTGTGGGAATTCAAACTTTGTAGAAAATACAGAGTTTTCCCCCCACATGCTTTCACTAAAAAAACCCCATCACACTATTATAGGTGCCCTCCATCCTGCCAGTTCCCTGCACATTGTTTTATGATACCTGCACATCATGGGGAAAAAAAATAAATCAACCCAAAATGCCAACACAGTTTTTACATTACCAAGGATATACTCAAAAAGTGCCATTATTGAGTTTGCAACCTATTCCTGTTCATTCATGAATGAATAATGCTAGAATTAACATGAGCTATAGTGCATTATTTATTATTTCTCTGGATTTGGTGCTTAGAGGAGGTGTTAAAAGTCTGATGCCTTTTAAATGTAATTCATTTCCTTTCGTTATGTATTTTGCTGGCTAAAAGAGCCTGTTAACTTTTATTTTGCTATTTCTGTTTTAGGGTAATACTTAAAATTAGAGAAATATTAAAATTATTTCAAGTTATTAGTTAAATAAATAGAGCAATTAGTTAGAAGCATGCAGTTATTTAGTGTCAGTCAATAGATACTGAAGTAAACTTGAAATCTAGGCATTTGGTTAATACCTGCATGTCTATCATGAAAATGAAAGCAAAATTATGCTCTTATGCTATTTTACTGTGATTTTTATTTCTGAAAGTTCAAGAACTAGCAAGAAATTATCCAGGCTGGAAGTCTGACACCATCAAAGCAATGGGAATTTAATTCACGGTAGCATAACTGTGTGGTGATTGTTTGTTCTTGTTTAAACAAGATTCTTATTTATGTTGTTAAAGGCTCAAGATTAATATTTTATGATTCATAATACATGGTGTTGAAGGTTGGCGAACTAGGCAGTGAAACAGTAATTTCCTGAGAAGCATTTTCAGCACAAGCAAAACTGTACAAATGCTGTGCAAAAGAGGCTGCTTCCACGGATCTGAACAGGGGATGGATCCATACAGAAATTAAGAGTACCAGTTAGGAGCTGGTAAAACAGGGAAAACACCCTGTTTTACTTCAAAAAATCTAGCTCTTGTGTATCAAGAGCAGATTGAACAGAAAAAGATTCTTACGAGGCACTGTGAGAATGCTTTCTCACCTGTGGGTATATCTGATTATCACACTTAGAGTTATGAGGGTTTTGGCAAGGCTTGAAAATTCCTGCCATGACTTCTGTCTACTCAAAACAAGCTGTTGGCTAGTGTTCTTGGCAAGCTCAGCATTTGCTGCAAGGCTTCTGAAAAAAAATGTTTCAGTCCTTAATCACTTAAGAGAACAATTGCTTCCCCAAGGCTTCTGTCTGCAATTTAAGTTGATGCATCTCTTCTGTAGAGATGCCATGTGACACATCCCACAACGACCTTAATTTGAAATTGCAAACCATATTTTCAACGTTTTCAAAACACCTCTGATGTTCCCTATGCATCACTGCAGCTGTCCAGATCGTAACTTTCCAGAGTCTAAAGCACAGCCTGGAATAGGGGCCACAGTGCCTAAAAGAAAACTGAAAGCAACCAGACCTGCCGTGGGCAAGAAGAGCTGGGCAGAGCTAGAAAGAACTTCCCACTTTGAATATTCACGAGATGCTTGGTGATTGGACAGAACAACATTAAGTACCACCGCACCACCCTAGTTTTCCTCAGACACTGAGTTATCAGGTACTTCGGCTTACATCACGTTTTGTATTATTATGATCAGCAAACAGTCTAAACATAAACAGAAGAGGAGAAGTTGTGAAATCCAGCCCTTTGTGCCCATGCAAAGGCTCCAGGTCAACCTGGCTGCTTGACCTGGACTCGGTAGCTGGCTCCTTCTGCAAGCACACTGCAGTATCCATCTCACTGCAGTGGATCCTGTGCACTGCACTGCCCCGAGCGATTGTTTGTGAATCTCAGCTGGAATTTCTCAGCTGGAAATCTGTGTTTCAGGCTCTGAATACCCTCTTCCTTCTGCCATCATGCCAATATGTGAGAAGGCAGTGCATAAATTAACAGTTATTAAATGCACTGATGAATCCTAAGCAAGACTAATCTGAACCTCTCTTCTGCAGAAGGAGGCACAAGAAGGAAAACCACATTTCATAGTCATTAAATGCCTGCTAACTTCAGACATGTGAGCTGAGCAGGAAGGATTAGGAAGGCAAAGAATGCCAATAGCCACAATTTACGTCTGGACAGTTTCATCCCCCGCCCCCCCCCCCCCCCCCCCTTTTTTTTTTTTTTTTTTTTTTTTTTTTTTTTTTTTTTAATAATGGGGAAAGACTTAAACCCACAGTAGCTTTATTTAACTCTTGTTTATTCTAGTGATAATTATGAATATAAGTAGGGACCAGACAATGAAATGAATTTCTTCAGGAAACTTGGTCTGTGTGGTTTGAGTAGGATTGTGTTGCAACTTGCTCCCCTAAGGCTTCGAATACCTCTCACCCAAAACTGTAAGTATGAAACTGTAATAAATAAATAAAGAAATTTAAATGACCTAATTAATTAAAAATCTTGGAAAATTAGTATTAAAATTGCATCCCTTGAAATAATATTATTTACAGGTTCTTTCTACTCCTCATTAAAACCATAAACTGCTTTAATAGGAAAAAAATTTTGGAAAATATACTTTCTATACAGCATTTTAATTAGGTTGTTGTACTGAAATGTTTGTACAGAACTGGCAAAAAGAGCTTTTTTCTTTTAATCCATGTAATTATTTTTGTGTGTGTGTGTAATTTATTTTTCTGAAATTCTGGAAATGAAAAATGTTTTGAGAGGACCAAAAGCTCCACCCAGACATTCCCAACAATGCAAAACATGCCCTGATTTAAAAAAAACAAAAACAAACCCCAAAACTTTTAGTCAACACCCATCAACAAAACAAACAAATAATCAACCAACCAAACCAGAGGCTAAGCAGCAGAGCAGTGAAGTCAGCATCCTAAAGCATATTTGTGTGTCCTGCATCTTGCCATGATTGATGTGTTGCACTCATGTGGCATTTGAAAAACATTGTTTTGCTGGTACTTAGCATAATGACAAATTAACAAATGGAATAAATGGATTACTAAGCAGTTACATTGTCATTTAGGTCTTTTCCCTATCCAGTCTGAACCACTACAAAGTGATCTGAGGCTAGTTACAAAAAGATATACAAGCCTTACAAGGTGCAGCATGCAGCAGGGTGATTAATGCAGAAAGATTAATGAACATAATTTTGAATCAGTAGGTTTTGTCTTATGCTGGTTGCTCATTTTGTTATTAATAGGCACAGAAATCATGACCCTTATTTCATAAATCCTCAAAGGGCTGGCACTGGACTGCCACAGAGAGCATTCTTGAAGTATCTTTGAAACAGCCTCTGATAAATAGGAGTAAAAAAGATGGTCATCTAGGACCAAACAGGAAACAAGGTAAATTATCTTGGGTGATGATCCACTCTATCACAGCAGTGTGGCTTCTAGGTACTCCATACTCTACTGATCTGGCACCGTAAATCTCAGTGGGCTATTGCTGAAGTGGCCTCAGGTTTGAGACATCTTGAAATGGGCTGTTTCCCAAGATTTCTATGGTGGGGAAATGACAGGAGTATTTTTTCATGTATGCCATCTCTGGAGAAACACGATTGCTAAGTAGTGATGCTGCATTTGTAGAAAGTGACAAAAAATGCTTTTTCTTGAAGAGACCCCATGGGATCATTATATTTCTGCTGGGCTACAGAGGTTTCTGCAGCATGACTACACCCCTCACTTCATGCAGGTGCCACCAGGGCACAGTGCTAAGCTGCTGCAGCTGCCACAACACTGTATTCCTGCTGTCTCTTTCTTATGCTGTAGTAAATTTCTTAAACCTTGGTTCATCCACACCTCACCACAGACCCATCACAGATCATGATCCCAAATACGTTCTATGAACGCTTTCCTTTGTTCTGTTCTGGACAAGTAAACAAAATGAAAATTTGTAGCAAAAGCGTTTTGGGTTAATTATTTTTTAATGTTAAGTGTGCTTATTTAGATGATGCAAGGTAGTTTTAGATGTGTAGTAAAAGTGTACTGCAAGGTATAGAAAACATTTGGTCTTACACATGCAGCCTAGCAAGTTAACACGTGTCAGCTGAACTGTGCTAACTGCCCAATTTTGTGTTCTTTGCCTGTGGCAGCTCTATAATGGTTCAATTTAGCTGGCCCTCAGAGAAAGCACCTGCAGAGATTTGGTGTTCCAGACTGTCTCACCCCTTACAGGCATGCAAAAGCTGTGAGTTTCTCAATTTGCCCACCACTTTTTTCTGCACGCTTGTACTACCTTGGGTTACAACACACGTGATGTGGGGGATGTACCGAAAGCCAGAGGCGCTCCCCAGATGTGAAGCATCCAACACCTGTAGGATGAGCTCCTTCTGGTACTGCTCACACTCTGGGAAAAGATAATTGCCTCCCCTTGCCTTTATGACTGCTGGAGGACACATTCTCAGTCGTGGATAAGTTTCATATTTGTGGCCACTGAGGGGATGGGGTGCAGAATAAAGAGCTGAGGTGTTGTGTTCATTTCTTCTCAGCAGCTGTTACAGAATTGTGATTCGGATTTGGAATGAGAATGGTGTTGACAACGCACTGATGCTTTGGGTTTTTTCTGCTTTGTCATGTTTATCATAAGTCAAGGACTTTTCTTCCTTGGCTCATGCTCTGCCAGTGAGGAGATACATTAAAAACAAACAAACAAACAAACAAACAAACAAACAAACAAACAAAACCACATAGGCAAGGGAGGGAACATAGTTGGGACAGTGTCTTGAACAGACTAAAGGGATATTCCACACCATAGCACATCATGTCCAGTATATAAACTGGGGGAGCTACCTGGAAGGGTGGGCAAAGGTTCAGGGAGTCTGGTGTTGTTCAGCAAGGAGTGAGTAATTGCATTGTGCATCACTTATTCATCATCATCATCAACAACAATTATTATTGTATTTTACTATATTTTCAATCATTAGACTGTTCTTAACACACAAGTTTTACTTCAATTCTCCTCCCCATTCCGCAGGGGTTGGGGGGAAAGGGGGAGGTTGAGTGAGAGGCTGCGTGATGCTTAATCTTCACCTGGGTTTAAAAACACAAGGGTGATCGGTGGGAATTACAGGGGAATGAAATCTGGCACTGCACGTTTGCAACCCACTCCAGGACTGCTAAGAAGCACTGTTTCTGAAGATGTTTTGCCACAGAAATGCACCACACCCCTTCTGGGGTGCGAAAGGGGGAAAATAGAAGAGAGAATGGAGAAACAGGCGAGGGAGTGACAGCAATCAAAGAGTTGCAACAGACACCGGTGCCTTAGGGTGCATGGGTGGCAGGAACAGATCTGAGGAAAGAGAGTTAAAGGTCGTGTGGTAAACTGCATCTAAGGGCTGTGATTTTAAGCTTAAACTACCAGCTAAAAATTTATTATGTTGAATGAAACTCAATGACCAATCTACTCCAAGGCACTTGTATGCATTAAAATTCAACAAGAAAAAGAAACAGAGTGTAGCGTGATAAAATAATACTAACAGTAAGAGTCTGGTACTGCTCAATCACTTTACATGTAAGGTCTGTGCCTGAAAGCGAACTCTGATAGTCACAAAATAAAAACAGTAAAGGAAATTGGTGTGACCTTCTCTTCTTGTTACATGGAAATATTTGGTAGAGAATGTGAAATAGGCATTGACAAATAGAGCCAGCTATAGAAGCAATTAAAGAAAATTTGGTTCAAACATGAAAACAGTATTTAAGGATGTTGGAGATTTCATAATTGGATCATCACAGAAAGGGCTATATGCCTCAGAATCACCCCTTATTATGAGACAAGGCTCCTTCAGAAAGCAGAATTCATCAATCCTCTAAAATAAAGTGAGAATACTTTTAACTAACTGATGCATGATCTACCTGAGACTTGTATAAATCAATGTGTTTTTCCAAAAATTCACTTTTGCGGTGACATACATAGGGAATTACATTTTCAAATAGGTCATTATTTGGAAATGGAAGTGTCAAATGAATTTGCAGATTAAATTCCATTTTTGAAACGTAAAACTTCATAAAATATCTGATCTGAAGTTAAGGAACATTCAGAGGAATATCACCCCTCTCCACCAGCAGAACATTTAGGACATTGTTTCTTGCAAAGCTGTTTTCTACATGTCAGATTTCATCTGGCAAGTCATATATTCTGCAGGGGTTAAAAGATAGTGTGTGAGGGAAAAAAGAGCACTTGGGGCAGAACCCTGCTTGATATCTGTAGGCATGAGCAGGTAGCTGCTCCTATCTCTACTCTTCTGTGAGTCATAGGCTGGCTTGGCTAACACTCCCTATGAAATGCACACTTCTGGATACACGCTGAGATGATCCTGCTATCCTGTACTGAAATAATGCATGTGGAGCTATGACCTTCCTTAGGCAGTCCTTAGATGTCCTCAAGAGCTTAGTCCTGTAGGTCTCAGGACAGCCTTCTTTGCAGAAGGTGATGGACTCAGGAGAAGAAGGGCTTTTGGATGACTCCTGTGTTTTTGAAATGTTTGAAAAATTGCCTTGACCATGCCAGAATAATTAATTGGACTTGGCATTTCTGTGTGTACTTAACTACAGATTTATGCATGGTAAAGCTCACCACTGTCCAAATGTACCTGTAGGGCCTCAGTTAAAACCTTTGAAGTAACTATCAGTCTGAAGTGAATCATGCCCTTAACCAAATATTTCTGAGAAGCCCACTGTGCATATGGAGAAATATTTTCTTGCTAAGCTGACATTTTAAAATTAAATATTTTTTAGCTCCAGGCCTTAAAGGAAATAGGACAACTTCCCTTCCACATATTATTTTTAATGATGCAAAAAAAAAGTTTTATCTTCTTTTTTTTTTAAATCAACCGTGTATTTTTTCCAGACTTTTCTAAAGAACCAAGCCCTAGACCCAAAAATACCTTGAACCCATTGAAGAGCAAGCATCAGAAATTATTGGACTGATAAGTTTTTGAAAGATTAAAGTCTGCAAAGCAGGGAATGAATGGAAACTCTTTTGCAACCACATGAACTGTTTTGCACTGTGTGCCAGTCTGTGGGTGTTTGTGTGTGTCAGAGCTCGTCAGGTAGTTATTGGGATTACATTTTCCATCCATGCTTATGAATCACTCAGAAACTGATCCAGATTTCTCCTATTGCTTTATTATTTGTAAGCATAAATTGAATAATCCGGGTGATTAACTTTCAGACTACAGAATGTCAGTAAATTTATTGCTGCAGTGTGTCACCACTGGCTGTTCACAGGAGGTATTAAGTAACAGTTTTACAGTGAGAGCTTTCAACTTCCTTTTTTGAGAACTAAGACTTTTAAGACATCTGAGCAATAAATACCCAATTAAATCAGAATTTAACCACAATTAAAGGATCTGATTTTCAATTTCTGTTGTGAATCTTCATGCAATAGGAAGAAATGATTACATACTTTCTGTGATGTAAGCAAACATTTGCTACTTTGAGTTGTGCTACTGAGGTAAAAGAATTACTTTTAGGAACCACTCACCAGCAGTTTAGCAGGGACACTTGGTTTTGTACAGTTCAGGTAACAACTTGAATTGAGTTATCCTGGGTGTGAATTTATAATATCTGAAAAAAAAACCCCAAAACCCCCAACCCTATATGCACGTGTGCTTCTTGTTACTTTCCTGTTATAACCAATTGTTGCTAGTCCAACAATACTGTGAAGCAAATAGCAGTATTAAAATATTTGGGGGATAGATACCAAAGAACCTTTGGAGGAGGTTAGTCCTTGCATGCCCAGCCTTTATGTATTGTTAACACCTGGGTGATGCCTGAGGCATGCCAGCCAATAATTATATACCTTCATATTTCTTTCCTGACAGTCAGTCATCATTAGTTTTAACTGGGAGTTAAAAAGATATTCTTCATGCCGCCCCTTTTTCCTTGTACCAAATTCTACAATATCTTCCACAAAATCACAGCTATTTCACCAGCAGGTTACATAATGGGGTTCATTACTAGTGTTTTGCATACAAAAGAAATATAATGCTGCGCTGGATGTTCTTAACTACTTCAGCGACAGCTGCAGAATAGGCTGTTTGAGCAAACACATTGCAGAAAGTCATTTGCAATTAAAATATTTTTAATTAAGTTCCCAATGACCATTTTTTGATCTTGCTTTAAATCAGGACCTTCGTGGTTTGCATCTCAGAGAAAGGAGATGGCATAGGATTTGCATGTGATCCATGCATGGTCACTCCAGCAGTGGACCTTCTCTGAGAAGCAAGGAGCCATCAAACACCCATAAGCCAGTAACTCACCAAAGCTGAGTTGGAACACGAGCAGTTCAGTTCTTTACGCGATTTTGTAGGGTTGAAGAACAGGAAGAATCAGTAGGTCATCTGGTCTGATCTCTTGTGTAATATGAGCATCCACCTCTGTAATTAGGTTAATAACTTGCTATTAATTAGTGCTTATGTTACATCTGACTTATGTAGCTCTTACAGAAAAGCTTTCAATCTATGTGAAGGAATAAAGATGTGGGGAAACTGTACATTCATTGGTCCTTGCTCCAGGGATTAATCATTCTTGCAGTTAACAACTAGAGCATATCCCCTTTTAAATTTCCTTGCATTCAGCTTTCATCTGCTGGGTTTTATGTTTTGATTTGGTCTTGTTTTCCCTCTCACTTTTTTTTTTAATGTTTTGTTTGTTTATTTATCTTTTGTTTTGTTATACGTTTCGTGATTTATTAAAATTTCTTTTATAGTTGCTGGGGTATTTTTTTTCCGTATTTTATATGTTGCAAGCAGACCATCTCTTACTGTTGTTTTTTAAAAGCTGAGCAGAATCCTTATTCTGTCTATACAAGGCATTTTCTTTGAGCTCCCAAATAATTGATGTGCACATTCAACAACTTTCTTGAAATAAGAACACCAAAGCTGGAGGAAATGTTCCAGTTTAGCCTCACCAAGGCCATAAAGCATAGATGAAATCACCTTGGCTTTGCCCCATTTATGACTCTTTGTGTATCTGCAGACCACAGAAGCCTGTTTTGCTGAGTCACCATAATGGAAACTTATTTTCACACATCTGTTTACCTGGATGGAATTTCTTAGCACGTGGTTGTGGTCAACATTCCTTTTGCTCCTTGCATGTATGAATCTCATGGAATTGTTTGGGGTGGAAGAACCTTTAAAGGTCATCTAGTCCAACTTGCCGGCAGCAAGCAGAGACATCTTTAACCAGATCAAGCTGCTCAGAGCCTCACTGAACCTGTCTTTGAATGTTTCTAGGTATGGGCCATCTCTCTGAGCAACCAGTTCCAGCGTTTTTCCACTGTCTTTCTAAAAAATTTCTTCCTTATGTATCAGATCAATGGAACTTCTTTAAGTCTAAAACTATTACTCATTTTATTTTGCTAGAGGCCCTGCTCAACGTTTTGTCTTTAGCTCTCTTGTAGGCCCCTGCTAGGTGCTGGGAGGTGCTCTAAGGTGTCCCTGGAGTCTTCTCCTCTCCAGAGTGAACAGCCCCAACTCTCAGCCTGTTTTCACGGGAGAGGTGCTCCAGCCCCTTTATCAACTTCATGGCCTCCTCTGGACCTGCTCTAGCAGACCCCTGGCTTTCCTGCACTGAGGGCCCCAGACCTGGAGGCAGTAAAGGTGGGGAGAGTAACTGGGAAGGCTCACCTCCCTTGACCTGCTGGCCATGCTTCCTTTGATGCAGCCCAGGATGTGGTTGGCTTCCTGGGCTGCAAGCACACACTGTTGGCTCAGGTCCCGCTTTTCATCCACCAGTACCTCCAAATTCTCTGCAGGGCTGTTCTCAAGTCCTTGATCCTCCAGCCTGCATGGGTAGCAGATGACTAACTGTTTAGAATTTGGCAGGATATCTGGCCTGCCCTTATCTCAGTTTCATTTGCTATTCAGCTGTATCAGCGACAGCTACAGATTTGAGTAATATTAGGCTAAATATGGACCCTACTAGAAATATCTTCTGTGCAGGTGATACCCAAATTTTTGAAACTAGTTTGTGATCCATTATCCTAAAATAATATATACAAGTAATTTTTTTGACAAGATGAACAACATGCTCTGATGACTGGTGGTAGTATTAATGTATCCTTTAATACTTTGGGATTTAAATCCTGCATGACCTTTCCATTCATCTTTCCTGATTAATACCAGGATTTCTGGTCTTTAGTTATGCAGGTCATCTTCATCAGATCATCAATGCAGTTATGCTTGCTCTTCTACTGAAATCTTTCACAAAATTAATGCTCTCTAGGCACGTGAAGTCTTTCTGCTATTGCAAGCTGTAGTAGAGATTAGCGTCAGCCAGTAGTTTTCAGCTAATTCTTGTGGAATTCTTGGCTGAAAATTTTCTTAATCTCTTTTTAAGATATTTATCTATTGTGGATATTGTTCAACATCCATCTGAATTACTTATAGAGTGCAAAATGCAGCAATGCCCTGCAGTCTCATGCATCATCCTTTTTATAGCCCCAGGAGCAGCACTTCTTGGTTACAAAGCTTTTGCTCTGGTTTAGGTATAAGAGCTGGAAATTGTAGTGCATACTGCTCATTTCTTTCCATCATGATTCATAAATACTATGAATCATGAAGTGAAGAACAGTCTGTTCTTCACTTGCAGGTATAATTGTCACTGAGTTCAGCAGAACCTGTGGCAAATGTAGTAAATGTATTTCATGCCAAAATAACATCCTCTGCTTGATAAACTGGCCAAATGATGGAGGAGATCTCTCGTTCTCTACAAACTTTACCTTGTTATGAGGGGACTTGCAGCTGTAGTCTGAACACAATACCAAATGTAGTTTGTGTAGTTTGTGAATGCCTGTATGTTTTGGACATCATGTGATGGGTGTATTATACTGGAGCCACTATTATCAGCATCTTTCAGAATGCTAGTCATGCACTGCTCGGTTTTTATACTAATCTCACACAGTTAAATGCACTTCCTAAAATTAGAGCTCTACACAATTTCAGTTGAAAAAGAACAGCTAGTCTCAGTAGTTATTTATTGCTGAACACAGTCCACAGAATGTTTAAGAGTGAACAAAGTAGCACAAATCTATAGCAAAGTATTTTCTAGTAGTGTTTGTGATGGTTTTGTAATTTCTTTGTAAGACTAGAAGCATGCAGGTCTTTAAAATGTTGGGGTTTTTTTTAGAAATATTTGTGCCTGACTATAACATAAATTCTTGAAATATACTGGCAGTAGTTAAATTGGTGTATGTTGAACAAATGAATCAGACAAAATGATAAGAACTTACATTAATTTAGTTACTATTTTGAATGCACCGTAAGTGCAAGGCATAAAAAGTGTATCTTAGGTGGAAAGACACTTCAAGCTTAGAAAAAGGTTTGAGGAAATTCTATGCAATTAAATGAAAACTTCAGAATTAATATAATAGGAAAATATACTTTTCAAATAAAGGATATGCTTTTTGGCTCTGATTTAAACAGCATTGACTCATCCAGATTGTGAAAAATATTGCATCAAAACATCCTGTAACAGCAGAGAAACAGGTGGTAACCACAAATGTGCACAAATACAAAGAGATGTGAGTATTTCCACCAGTGTATAGTAACAAACAATTGCAGCCCTAAACATAACTTCAGTGCTCTGGCTGGAAAATACTTTGTCCAAGATATGCTGAAATTGGCAGGGCAACTTTATACCAATCATCTCCTGTTCTGACATGTTTTATGAAAAAAACACAGGAAATCTGTATGTATCCTCTTTGCAGCAATAGTCAGAAAGGACAACTTGCAGATTGAAAAACCTCAGAAATGCTGAATCAATGAACGTTTTATCACCCGTTACATATACTATCTGCACTGACAAGCCTATATTAGAAATAGCATGTACTAGCAAATATTGGAGTTCTATTATTTTCTTGATAAAATTCAGAAAGGTTTTATGAATTTATGTAGAGAGGCAATAAATAAACCAAAGTAACCATTAATATCATAACTATTGTATTAAAAAAAATGAAAAAAGTAAAATAAGCATGAATATAAACAACAGCAAATATAAATAAGAAAATTACAAAACACCATATGTTCTTCATGCTGGTTGTCCAGCAGAGACACAAGGCACAGTGCTCTTAAGGTGTACAGGGTGTGATGGAGAGACATCAGGGAGATTTCTGAAGTTGTGGTGGCCATCAGGACAATGCACCTAGTCCCACAGCGCCCTAATAAAGAGCCACCAAGGACAGGAATTGGACTGATCATCCTGGTGGTGAAATGCTGAGCCTTGTGCACATGAAGTTGAAAGACAGAACTGAAAATGCTAAAAACCCCCTTGGTGGATGTAAATTGTCCAGAAAATATTAGAAATATTAGAGTTGAATTCTGTTGGTTTATTTTGTTGTTGTTGTTGTTTATTTGTTTGACTTTTTTTTTTAAGAGAGCACAAATCCAATCGATAAAAGCAACTGCACTGATGCAGTGTAATGTTTTCAGTAAGAGCTGTTACTACGAGGCTTTGAGCACGTATTCTTCCACACAGAAAGTTTGCTTTTTTATATATATCTGTGTGGGAGACTGAAGGATCACTGACTGCCATTTGATTCTTCAGCTCTGTGTTACCCCTGGAATTTGATCAACTTTCTGGAAGAAAATCTGCTAAGAAAAGCATGTAAGATATATATGTAAAATTAGCAGATGATACTGAGTCTTGTGGCTTGCTAAAATAGGGTAAAATACTCAGTTTGAAACCAAAACTTGGTCAACTTTGGAGCAACCTAGTAACGTGGTGTGTTTTAATATAAGCAGAAACAAACTAGAACCCCAAATGCGACTGTGTCTGCCCAAGGCTGCTTCCTCCCCATGAAGAGGGCTTTCTGACATACCTGTAAATAGTCATTCACAAAATGGGCTTAAGAAGGGGGTGGAACCCTGTATCCTTCTCCTGTTTAACCTCGAGTTTGGTTAGTATTTTTCAGGTCTGAAGTAAGTAACGCAATTTGGGGGTCTGATGCAAATAACATCAGAAAAATTTTGCTGGGTTTATGCAGATGGGTAGGCGAATAAAAGTAAGTGCTATGACAGTCTAAATTAGTAACAGCCATCCTTTTTGCTGTAACCTACATAAAATGATAAAAAAATGTATCCTTTGATAAATAACGTAACTTACCAGAATTGAGTATATTACCAGAATTGAGTATCTCACCCACATCACCTTTTCCCACCACAAGCTGTGCTATAGCTCAAGTCATACAGATCATCACAGACATGTCAGACATTCTGCTGTCCAACTTCTTGTTCGTTCAGAAGTGTATAAGGTGCAAAATAAAATCCAGGTTTAACCGCAGGCAAACAATTTGCAGAGAATAAACACAGAATTACACGTGCCCAACCTTGGACTGACCACAGTGTGGGAAAGCTCACCCTTTCCTGAAGAGGCACTAAATATCTCCCTGGTTCTAAAGACAGATTTTATCAGAGAACAAATTTGCGTAACTAGAAAAATGTAATTCTTTGTGTAGGGAGATCATGGATTTGTCTGGTAACACACATTCAGTAAGTTTTTGAACACAAATCTGAATTCACTTTTTCCTGCCCCTTACAGGGCGAGGTGTCCCCCTCACTCACCTTTCAGACCAGGAACAGTCAATGGACCTTAGTTTGCTCAAACCCCTTGCTTAGGAAAGTCTTCTTCTTTCTGTAATGCCAGAGGGAGGTCTGCCTTCTGAACACAGGCTCCCTCCTTATGCCAAATCCTTTCTCCTTCTGCAGGCTTCCATGTCAGTTCCCCCTCATGTCTTAGAAGTATTTTGTGCTGCTTGTGTCCAGGAAGGGTGCAGCTCTCCCTTCAAAGGGTCCCCAGAGTACAGAAAGCAAGAAAAATGGTTTTCTTTCCTTTTGACAGCCCTCTTGCACTCTTTAACAAAACACAGTAAATTTTACTCACAGAATACTCGCTTGTTAACCCCTTGAACCACTACTCTCAATCAGGCTGAGAACTTTTAGTAAAACGGTTCCTGGAATAAGTCAGCATTTAGCACTATTTGTTGCAACAACAAAGAGACCTTTATCTTATATTACATTTATAATATACACAACATATTTAATAAATTTTAGTTCCACTTGGCAGGACAAGCTGCACCCCATGTTTCAGAAGAAAAGACATTCTAAAGAGACTGCAGTTGCAAATTTTTTGGACATTAATACAAAAATGAAAGTGAAAATTGAAAGTGATGAGTGCAGTAAATCAAATAAAAGAAAAAGAGAAAACAAGTGTTGTAAGAGAGCATAAAAAGAAACGAACAAATAAAAAGATTCTGTAGTATATAGAAACAAGAAAATATTGCAGCCTCAGTTCTCACTTTTCTTACTGTTTGAGAGAACTGGGGACATCCAATCTGGAGAAGGAAAGTTTTAGAGCACTTTCCAGTACCTAAAATGGGCCTACATGAAGGCTGGAGAGGGACTTTTCAAAAGGGCATGTAGAGACAGGACAAGGTGCAAATGACTTCCAGCTGAAGGAGAGCAGGTTTAGATTAGTTATTAGGAGGAAATTCTTTACTGCAATGGTGGTGAGGCTGACCAGAGAAGTTGTGGCTGCCCTATCACTGGAGATGTTCAAGACCAGGCTGGGTGTGGCTCCGAGCAAGCTGGTCTGGTGAAAGGTGTCCCTGCCCTTGACAGAGAGATTGGAATTAGGTGATCTATTAGGTCTCTTCCAACCAAAATCATTCTATGGTTCTGTGAATTGTTTTCCATAGTGCATAAAGCATTTAATAAAAGCATATCCTACTTATAATTTAGGATTATAGCACTCTATTTCTATTTTGCACTTCTGTGATTTATAACCCCCGACAAAGCTCTTTTGATATGTGAAATAGTTGCTGCTTCTTCTTTTCAGAACAGCAAAGATTTCCTCATTCACATATTTATCAACAATTTTCTGAAATTGATATTACTGACTGTTCTGCTCACATTTACAGCTGATGTTAGAGTGGAATCAATTTTTATCTTCTCAATGGCCACACAAGATGTGAACATTGAATGCAGTAATTAAATATTAAACACATTTTTACTTTTGATTTTCACAAACACTGCATTAAGTTTTAAGAATAAAAGTGTTAAGATATGAAAAATATTACTTATTAATTTTTGTTTTGGCATGTTTCTGAGCTGTGACCCGAAATTAATAAGCTATTTCTCATCACAGCACTTAAACAAGTTGACAAAAGGAGAAAAGGAATCAAAATTACTGACTATTCATAAAATATGGATTTAATACATTAGCTATTAAATATTCTTTTAGCATTGATAGAATGGCTTGAATAATAAATACTTCCAGTTGTAAATAATGTATTTCATTTATAAAACTTCTGAACATCTTATACCCTCAATTATAATTTCATCAAGTCTAAAAAGTCTGGGCTGGAATATCTCTTCTAAGAATTGGAAGGCTGGTGTGTTTACTGGGGTAACTGGGTGGGAGCATGGCCTCTCTGGATAAACAAAGAGAAGACCCATCTGCTCGGGCTCTGCCTGGCTCGTTGCAGTTTGGTTTGCATCCCCACCCTCCTTGTTCCTGCATGGAATGGAAACTCCAGAGCCTTCCCACAACTGCTGCTAGCCTTGGGAAAGGTATTACAGCACCCTGAGGGTTACTCCTCTCCCTGAATATGAGAAGATGTTGCCAGAAATCAAATAAATTCCAGAATGGGCCTATATGCAATTGGTAACCACAAAGGTGTCCTTGTTCACCTCAGTGTTAAAAGTCCCTGGAAAAGCTAGGAGTCCTCACCAGTGGGAGATGGGGTATTTCTCTGTGTAGGTAGCATTTTATTTTTTCCTATAAGATGTCCTGACTCAAGAGTCACTGGAGGTTTTGTTGTGGTATGACAAGTCTGACATTCTCCACGGGCGAAGGAGGGGAACGTCAGCCACAGACATGCCAGACTCTGATAGGAAGCAAATTGGTGACAGACCAGACCGAGTGTGTGGATGCTGCCACTTGTCCTGGGAAAGAGAAGGGCAGCCTGGGCAGCTGCCTGCTCCAGTCAGCCCAAAGCCAGGAGCTCCTTCCTGTCCATCTGACCATGGCACTGGGGAGCCACCTGGGGCTATATGTAGCACGGTTATGCTCAATCTTTGGAGGACAGTAGCCCACCAAAACATCCTGCCTGCGAAACATCTTGCCCCCTAAAACAACCTGTACAGTCACTGGAGGAGCAGTGGTGGGTAGGATGGGTTTACACAGAAAGGTTAAAAAATATGTTTTGGGTTCCCTAACTATTGTTGGGGAGTATAAAGCCTTTAACAGTAATAAAGATAACTTATGGCAAAGGAGTGCAGTCTGGAAAGGAGTGCAGTCTAGAAGCAGGAACATGAACAGATAAGAATAGGATTTGTTTTTACTGAAGACCATTGAAAATTTAATGCAAAGCAGAATCTCTGAAACTTTCATCTCTTTTCATGAGGCTGATTTTGCTTACACCCTGCACATTAAAAACAGATACTAAATAATGCCTGTGTCCTGACCTTCACAGTCATTTTGGTGGATGTTGCAGATATTATGAGGCATCAGCCATAGGAGACATTTAACAAACATTTGAAATTTTTAATTTTAAACAGGGGCCATGTATATACCCTAGCATTAACTTACATTTGGTTTTTAATATAAATCTTAAATGTTTAAAAAAAGCATGTGAAATATTTTATTTCTAGAGATACTTTGTGAGCCTGATGGCATATTTTGTGACTATCACATTCTTTTCCATTACTGTTTCAGATAATGAAGTCAACTCAGAAATAGAAAATAAGCTTCATTAAGAAATGAAAAAATATTTAAAAACTGTTCTTGGAAATATCCTAGTATAATTTAAAATGCAAGAAAATCTCCTTATCATTCTTAAATCTTGTTCTTTTTTACATATGGCATATTAGTGAGCAAAATTTTTAACTAGTACCTTACAACATCTTATTAACTGTTTTTCTTCTCACTAATATGAAATGGTGTATGTACAGAATCTGTAAATACTCAAGAATCCCATGTAAGTAGAAAATTTTCAAAGCAAAACTTCATTTCTCAATATTTTTTCTGGGTGATGGCCATGTTTGAAGATTTGAAGAGGTCCACCCTTCTATCATATCAACTCTTATTGCTACATTCATCATCACCATCAATTTCTGATTTTACTATAAATACTTTATCTACAGTCTTGTTTAAATTGCATTGTTGTGGGAAAAATAAGCAAGGATGGGATCAATGAGGCAATTTGGGATTAGGAAAAAAATACTGTGTTTCAAGGAGCATTAAAATATGTTTAGATTAATAATGGATTAACATTGTAAAAACTGAAAACTCATTGTTGTTAATCTCTTTGAACAAGACTGAGCTATTCTAAGCCAACACTGAACAAAGGTTTCATTTGTGGAATGAGGTAGGAGTTTTCAACTTCTCTTTTGCTAAAATCCAGATTAAAAAAAAAAAAAAATCACAGTTGATATATTTGTTTCAGCAAAGATTTCCTCAAGGCTTGGGTAGAGTTTCACATTGAGAGAAGGAGAGGAGAGAAAATACCAGCTATGGAATAATCCAAGTGAGAAAATGCACCTGGAAAGTGGACAGGAAAAATAAAATAATATAATTTTATCCTGGGATAAAATATGGCAGATGGTGCAATGCCACACACTTAAATAGAAGCTGTATCTGCAGTCTAAATAACAACCATTCCAATTAAATGCAATGGAAATAGTAGCGCAGCTGATTTACAAACTATTTTTCAAATGGTGTCCATTTGCAAGACATTTTCAAATTAGAAATAACTTGCGTATTTTGAAGAGTCTGGTATTCCACTGTTAAACTAAATTGCGTCAAAGATCAGGCCAAACTGAATTGTGTAATTCTTGAAGCACTCATTTTTATATCCAATAGTTTTATTTATGTAGATGATCCACTAAACTGAAAGGGAGAAAAGTAGGAATGTAAAGATATTTTTCCTCTCTGCCCTGTTGCTAGTGTCCCTGGGCAGTAACCAGCAGAGATTCTCTGCACCTGCAAGCTCTTTCAGGGTCCTACTCTATTAAAAGGACTACTTCAAAGCTCACATTTATGTCTCACATTTAGTTTTTACGTAAAAAAATTGGAGTTGGAAGTGAAATAACCATGAGGATACACACTGCTCTGGGAAGGGACTGACAAGCACTACTACAGGTGTTAGAAAAGTAGTTTGACAACTTTGGAGGGTGGAAAGGGGAAGAAAAAAGGTGAATTGATGTTATTTTTGCAAAAACATACAGTTAGAAAAGGCATTCAACAGTATATGTTTTTAGATTTTTGTTTGTTTTCTTGATTTTCAATATTTTGCTTTCCTGCCTTATTGTACAAGGACCTCTCTTTTAAAGAAGTTAACCGATGTTATCCGAAGTATGCACATGCAAACACAGATACATAGAGAAATAGGTATATTGGGAAAGTTATTTTACTTAAAATGAGCTACAGAAACATGCTTTAATAGTAATTATAGCTGTATCTGACACACTGTGCAGCGGTCATCTAATTTGTGGGCACTGAAGCCACACAGCCACTATCTCCACAAGAGCAGTGTCCCTGGGCTGCGGTAGAGCAGTTTGCTCCAGTGCCACTTATTTCTTTGCCTGGGAGCATAGGAGATAAAAGACTAACCTTAAGATGATAGTGCAAGTCAATAGTAAGGTCCTGAATGAAGTGGGAGAAGCAGCGCTTACAGTCCCTGCTGGACAGCAGTCAATATCAGACATCACACTTAAACTGTCACAATTTGACCTGACAATCCTTTTTCAGAAGGACCAGAAATAGAGCTAGCCAAGTTACCTTTCATTTCTGAAGAAGGTCACAGGCAGGTCGCTGGCAGATGGAAGTGTGTATCAAAGATGTCTGGTGTGAGTACGAGCACGGACATTTGTAGCATGCATAAACATAATTGTTAAGATGCATAAGGGATTGTTACTGTCTTGCTGGAACAGGAAAGTTAAAAGATCTTTATAAGGAACAAAGAGAGATGTTTGCTCTGTTCATGTGAAAAATGAAATTACTAGAAGAAGAGAAAAAAAATGAGACTTATATAGTCAGCAATATATGTTCTAAAAATGCAATTTCCGGATTAATAACAAAGACACTGTTCTAGTTCACTAGTTCCTTTAGGACGTGCGCTTTTGACCCATGCAACATATTGTGCCCCATGGCTCTTAGCTGAACTGTGTCTTAACTGCACCTATTTTTTTTAAAATGTGTGATGTCTATTAAAACTAGCTGGTGCTTGTACCAGGACCCCAGTGGAAATGAGAGAGATGTCTCGGTGGACTGTCCATTGGTTAAATATTAAAGGATCAAACTTTCATATTTAAGTGTGTGTGTAGTATATTATATATTTAAAAAAAAAAAAAAAAATTCCTATCTGAATATTTTAAGTTTTGTCTTTAATCTCGTGAGAGCCAGTGTCTCCACCCCCTAACTCTAATTAACCAGATAAAACAGTATTTCAAGGATATATCTCCTATGAAAAGAGTTAGGATTTCCTGTGATTATATATATCTTTGCTCCAAGGCACTTATTAATTTGCTTAAAAGTCCATGCATCATTTCACAGATTGTTTTAGCACTTGTCATCTTATCAGTCCACGTCTGAGGAAGGCACACTTGAAAAAAAATGAAGTGAAAGATTAAATATTCCTGCATGGCCTACATTATAAATATCACTGTCTTCCTTTTACAAATGATTTTCCATAAAAATGGAGCAACAGAGAAGGGTGAGAGGTGATGGAGTACAGTAAAAGATGGTGGGCCTGACAAATGCAGCTAGGGAGGGAATCTGAGGCAGCAGCAGGTTAGATACAGCTGGAAATCCTTTATCCCCCTGAAGCTGCAATACTACATAGTTCCACTGTTTCATGTCTCACACTAGGGAGCCAGAGAAGCAAATGCTCTGCAAGGGCAGGGCAGAGAGAGGGGCTGAGGGCTGATGCCCTGCCCTACCCTAACCAGGAGATTAGAACTACCTGACAATGGTAACCCACAGTCTCCATCGCGATGACATGCGTCCACACTCAAGGCAAGAGTGTCCTGACCTTGAATTATCACAGTAAAGTGGAAAGAGAAAACAGGTTCTCCAGTTAGTGAAACTGAGGCCCAGGTCCCCAAAGGTATTTCTTTGGTATCCCCATGCACACACACATGCCACTGAAGTGCTCAAAGTCTCTGGCAAGCTGCCACTGGACAGGGTGGGTGTTTAAATCCTGTAACTGACTGATCAGTGACCACACATCATGCAGCCTAAATGCTGAGGTCAACGTGAGCGTTGACAGTGGCTGAGATCCCTGCCTCAGCCCAAACTTGGGTTTTAGATTAGATCAAAGGCTAACGTCCAAGTCAAGGGCTTGAGTGTCACCTTCCTATCCATCAAGTGAAGTCTCTAGTCATGGGTTGTCTGCTCTCTTGCAATCTACATGTCATAATTTGTAGACAGTGGGATGGCCTCAATAGGAGACCTGGTTGGTCTGCAATGAACAGTGCAAATCTGTGGGCAGATATGTAACAACTGAGTAAGCTGGCTATAAAATCAACATGCCTGCCTCAGATCACCCAGGTCAATTTGCCCTGGTCAGGCAGTTTGACTAGGTGACCATTGTAGATCTCTTCCGACTGACAATATTCTATTCTTATTCCATTCCATTCCATTCCATTCCATTCCATTCCATTCCATTCCATTCCAGTCCAGTCCAGTCCAGTCCAGTCCATTCTTTCCCATCCCATTCCATTTTACTTTTTTACTTACTGTTTGCTTAGGAGTCAGATTGGGGATGTCAATCATTCTTACATATGTACAGACATCAACCAGCCCTTGCAAACCAAAATAGCCAGAAAGTAGGTGGAAGTGTATGCTATTTAGGTCACTCTGAGACATTTCAGAGGCAGGTAACTATGTCTAGTCTCACCTGTCCGCTCTTCAGTCATGGCCAATTTAAGCAGATCTTGCTCTGGTGATTTTTTTTTTTTTTTTTTTTTTTTTAAGGTAAGGAAAGAAAAAGTCACTCTTAATATTCATTGCCTGGGAAGTTGTATTTGGGTTGAGAAATCCATGAGGTCATAGGAGGAATAAAAGTTAGCTTTGCAACATTTAAGTACCTTTGAGGATCTGGGCCCAAAGGCTTAATCCTACAGCATCAAATTCAATAGGAGCTTCCTGAAGTTAAAATGGGAAATTGAGGTAAGAATGAGAATATGTTCTTTTATCATTCCTTTCTTACAGTTTCTATTGATAAAAAGCCTTGGAGTAGAAATTCTTCTTTGATGCTTCTTCTGTAAAATCAGAGTTCAAAGGGGCTGGTTTGGATCTGTACAATAGTCTGACATTTTATCCCTTTCCTTCAGCTGCAGAATCATATGAGCAAATTAAGCAATAGAATGAATTAAAAAGAAATTCTATGAAAATGTTATTAATTTTACTAGCTGCTTTGCTTACCAGAGAAACTTAGCTGAGGAATCAGAATTTGCCAGTTTGAGGGGAGAAGCAGAGTATGTGGTAATATTACACAGGTAGAGGTATGGAGAGGCAGAAAACGCAAACTGGAAAAAGAAGGATGCAGAAAGGAAGAAATCCAATGTAAGAGTAACTCATTTTAGTTACAAAGAAGAACTTCAACATGAAAAAATCAGGATGAATCATTGTGATTTTTCCTAACATACATGAAATATCCACATGTGAACTAATATGATGCTGCTTCTTATTGCTTGCACTTAAGTGAAGAAAACTCAAGCCATAACTGGTGTACTACCTTTTCTGTGAGTGGTCAAATGGTTCAGCAGAAGGTTCAGAAAGTTTCGTTACGGGAAATTATGAAATAACCTGCTGTTAGGAGAGTTTCATCCTGGTCTGACTCTGGTAGATCAGGCAATAGTCACTGAAGTTTTGAACTGAAATCTGTCTAACGTAATTGGATGTTCACGCTCTGCATAGGAATCACTGTATTTCTCCGTCTTGCTCTAAGGTCTTGGTGTCAATTATCTCAGTCCAAGGGAAGCTATGTGTGAAACATTTTTTGGACAAGAAAATACTTTTATCCAGTTTAAAAATTGTTGCCCCTCAGTTTTATGGCAGTTCTGTTTACTTTTATGTTATCAGCAATTTTGCCCACTTAACTGCAGTTGAATTACTCTGCTAAGGGAGGGATCAGAGAACTGTCACACTGGCACTCATTATTTGTTGACTAAATTTGTCTGCAGATAGCTGCATCCCAAAGACACTTTGATTAAACTTTTACGCAGACTTTCCTAAGTTGTTTTTTTTTTTTTTTAATATTTGTTCCAGAGGAATATTTTTTTCTCCATGTGTCTGGACAGGAGAAATACTGAATTCCAGAGCTGAAAATTTTGATTTGTCTCTGAAGGAGCTGATAGATTAGAGAGAAAAATGGAGCTGGATGGGTAAGAGAAGAAAAACCTCAGGTGAAGAAGAGAGGAAATGGAGAAAGTAAGGATCATCAAGATGAAGAAGAGTAAAGCAGTCAGGACTGAGCATATTCACACTGTTGAATGGGAGGCAGAGCTTCCTTCCACTGGGAGGAGAAGCAGATATCCCAAAACACTAGTAGAGAACATTGTTAATAGGGAAACTTCTAAAATTTCTTTATGGTAGGACTCATTTCCCGGCAATGACACAAAGTTTTCATTCTCCTGCCTAGCTGTGGGTCAGGTGCCTAGACAATGTGAGTGACAAGCTGGGGAGCCATTGCACTGGAAAACACAGAAATACAGAGGCTTGATACTCTTGAGTTTTGCCTGACTCATAGCCAAGCTTCTGCATAATTTTTCTAGTGGAACAAGTTTCAATATAATTGATTTTGTTAAGGACTTGATACACAGCTTGAGCAATTCTTCCTGTGAAAATGCTTAAAGTTCCATAAGCTTGGGAGATGGTGGCTAAAGTTTTGTGGCAAAAAAATGCCCTGAAGTTTGCATAAAAGGACTTCAGTCCAAACTATACAGTGCTGTATATTGCAAATACTAAGGGCAAATTTGGGACTATCCTTTTAGAAATATTGAGTAGAGAAAACTTGCATTGTTAAAAGAGTCTTTGAATAGTTGTATTCAAAGGCAGCCCCTCAAGATTTTTTAAAGGTCTTGCTATCTTTCGATAAGATCAGAATCATCAAAATGCGGAATTATTGTTTTCATATACAGTACACTTAAAATAAAAGGAATTTGTCAAAGGTTCCAATTAACCTTGTCTAAGCATTATTTTTTTTAATAATTAGTTGTCTCAGATATTTCCAACTTCTCCAAGAACACAAGATCAGCCCTTTGAAATTCTGGGGTGTATTTCTTTTGGAAAGACAGATAGCAAGCAGATTTGTAAGTATAAGCCATGTTGCTTGTCTAACTATGAACTTAAAAGCTCCCTCCCTTAATTGAACAAAATATGGGTAATGTATTATGAATATTTAGGTTGAATGTTGTATTTCTGGACTTGTATTAAATTTTCCATAAATAAAAACTTGGGATTTTAATGAGATCTCCCAACTTCTCAACAACATGAAAAGTATCACTAGCAGATTAATAGCTGGAATGCAACTGGAAGTTCCCTCTGCCCGTCAGTAATTTAACTGGGATTTTTACTAATCTTTAGCAGTTTAAAACTACTATGCAGCCAATAGTATACAGCTAGAATTAGTAAAACCTATGAAGAAATTCCACACTGTGTGATACGCATAATAAGCTTACACAGATTTGGCTTAGAATAAGTTGTTAATTGACAGCATATGACTGCCTAAAATCACACAGCTGCTTTGCAAACCATTCAGACAAGCAGTTCTAAATTAATACACATCTAATTCATTATTTATGTAACAAATTATCTCCTTTCACAGTTAACAATAAGGAAAAGCATTTCCAAATGGGTCATCGCTGTAGCCGGCCATAGACTTACGTGGGATGTGATTTTCAAGGGCTGGAGAGAGCTGGCAACTGCTTAGGAAAAAAATGAGTTCATATTGGGGCTGGTCCTCATCTCACATCTCAAAAGGAAAGGAGCATAAATAAGTAAATATTTTTCCAACTGCTTAGCTATATTTATTTTCCACTGCCTCCCTGCCTACAGCAACACGGATGTCCCTTGAGCTCTTGAACCTGTTTATTTCCCATCCGCTACCTGTCCAATTGAAGCAGCACTAATTATCCCAGAAGGCTTTGCTCCTGCCAGTTAAGGCAGAAAAAGCACTCAAAGCCTTCTAGAGATGCACCAGGGCCATTGCAGGCAACAGGTTGTGGAGCTCCTGGTGAGACACATCTAAAACCTGGAGCCACATGCTGGAGCTCGGGAGGAACAGGGGTGGAACGTAAAGGGTAGCAGCATCTGAGAAGCTCATTATTACAGACACATGAACTTCCGACCTAATTAAGGTTAGATTTAGTTTTCTTCTGTGTGTAATTTATATTGCTGTGTTGCTGAAAGCAGGTACCCTCCATAATTGGTATTTATCTTCCAAGATTGTTTTCTGCAGCTCCACTGCTTTTCATTAGGAACTTTTTTCATAGCTCATAGGTTTTCCTCTTCTCTACAGACCCTTCCAGATTTGCAGTTCTGGAGGAGAATCCTGCAATTCAAAAGGGAGAATTCAGATATATGGTCTTTCTGTGCAGTGAAGAACTGACACCTTGGGGTCTGCTTCAAGCCACACGCCTCATGAGCACTCTGAGTGCTAAATCAGATAATTTTTAGGACAAAGAATAAAAATTACCTTTAATAACAAATAATAAAATGGTATTAAAATTAAAAAACCCCACTTCCTTCCCATTTAATAATTCATGGAAATTGTGGAAAATGTAAAAGCTATTCCACTTACTGTCTCTGTGTCCACATAGCACCTGTACAAACCATAACGTGATGTTCAGGCAAATGCGGGTGATGTGCTAGAACTTACCCTACCCATGAGCAAAGACATTAAGAAAGAACAAATCTTTCCATCTTCCCTAGTCCCCCTCAAGCACAGGGACAGGGCAGACACAAAGGGGGTAATAAAGCACTCCTAGTATAGCAGTGTCATATTTTTATGTCCTCTGGGCTCTGGAAAAAAAAAAAAAAAAAAGGGGAAGAGAAGATGTTCCTATTGGGGCAGCAACTCATGGCCTTTGCTCTCAATCTGACAAGAGCCAAATATGGGATGAAGTGTGTGACAAACGAGAGGCACAAAAGTATTCATGCAGGAAACTTGCAATGTTCTGGGATTCACTCCCTTCATATAAATAATTCATTCCCTAGCTGGATACTCTGTTTATGACATGTGTAAGATTGGCAGTTAAATATAAGTTGGACCATGTGATTGTAGAGCTAGTTGAAAAATAAGAATTCAAGTTCAGGGAGAAAAAAAAAAGAAGTGGGAGATTTTGAAATTTGTGTTCATTCCATATTGAAAAAGAACAAGGGACTTTGAAACATTTTTTCCCTTGATGTAAAACATAAAAAAAGAGCTATTCTCAGAATAGCAATACTGGAGGCACTCATGTGAAATTAAATACTCGCTCCACAGTGAAATTCCTTCTGTCTGATACAGACAGGAACCTACACCTGTGGCTTCCACGTCCCAGTTCAACAGTCACTTGGGGAATAGTTTCTGCTTGTCTCTCTCACTTGGATCAAAAATTTAATCCCAACTCTGAGAGAAAAATGTTGCAATTAAAACACTTCTGGAAAAAGATCTCAGTTTGATGAACCTGGTATTTTGAAATGAAAAAGACAGAATATTTTTTGATATTGCAGGTGCAGCTACACAGGCAGCATTTTTTCTCAGTCCTCTCTTTAGCTCAAAGAGCTATTCTTTTATTATTCACACTTCATAAGAATTGTTCCTAGGACAAAGTTAATAATTAAGATTTTTTTTCTTAGCTCGTGTTATTGCTAGTTTTTATAATAGCACTGTGTTATTTTCCTTTCTCTTCTGAATGTTTTAAAAATTATGTTTCTCAAAATGAAGGTTCTTACTAAATCTGGACTACAGGCTAACACTGAGTTGCTTTAAATTCTTTTATTAAAGATGACTAGCTGTTGGAAGGATATATGGTGTCTTCAATGGAATATTATGAATTCCTTACTCTACTATGTATTAAGCTTTTTGGCATTGTCCTCTCTGTGATCCTGTCATTCAGTTGTAACTTACCAATATATAGAAAGCTGTGCTATAGCCTTTCAAAAACACCTCAGTAATGGTGCTGAAGACTAAAGATGCATATGAGGAAATATTTAATGACTGACATCTGAGATGCTATAATGCTCAGCTGTCCATTATAGGCACCCTTTTTGTCCTATATGAAGTACAAAAGGGGGAAATAGGGTCATAGTTCAGCGGCCTCCATTTACACTCTTAGTCCTGATCCTGCCCTCAGGGATGCAGAGGCCTCAGTGGTGTGAGCCTTTGGCTGTTCTCTGACTCCATGGCCTTGGTGACAGCCGCAGCAGAGGAATGAAGAGAAAAGAGGAGGAAGGCACCTGAAGGTGCAGACAAAGATGTACTAAACAGGAAGCGTGTTGAGTGGATCAGTAGCTGAAGCAATGAGTTTGAATTTCCAAATTAAGGAAAAGTTACCCTGCAGGATAAATGCATTTGTATTGAGGAATGTCAGAGTCCATGTGCAACAAAATGATGGGAAAATACGCCTTAACACTGAATTTAATTATCTGATTGATGCATCAGTTTGTCCTTGTCCTATATGATTATCTTGACCCACTTTTCCATAGCTTGATAAGGCATATGTGTGCTTAGATACAGCCTTTTGTTACACACAGAGATGTATGATGATCCACACAGAAGTCTCTAAGGCTGTGAGCTCTTACCTCAATAAATCTGTAGATTGGTTCAGTTAACTGAAACATACAGTTCTCACTGTCATGTGAAATACTGGTTGGTTAATGAGGATTTAGGACAGCAAAAAAGTGAGAGCTTAACAGGAGAACAGGCCTTAAAACTTGAACAAATTTGTGTGATTAGCATGGAGTTCAGTGACAAAGCATACTTGTCTTCCAAGTGAAGATATTTTGCATATATAATTATCGTGATTTTGGGAAATACAGATGTGATTATAAAAGTAAAACTTTTCACTCTCTTGTTGAGAAAAGAGTGAGAAACTTTTGCCAGAAATGATGCCTGAAATACTAGGACAAATGATAAAACACTCTTCTTGCTTGACAAGCACTGAAACGACACTGAGAATGAGAAATTAGAAAAACATTTTCCTTAAGCCCAGAACCAAGATGCTGAAGATGGCACACAGACTTATATCATAGAGCTGAGGTTCCCAGCACCCACATTTATCTTTGGAACCACAGACATTTGGTTAATTAGAGACAGCTCCATACGTGAGACACACAACATCGTCTCCCACTGCTAGGCTGTGAGCAGTGCCAGCCAAGCAGATCTTCTTCAGTGTGAGAGAAAAGCAGCTCTGTTGTCCAGGATCCTGACAGAGCATGAAATATCTTTTAGGAAGACAGAGTGTGAGTGAAGGAACTTAAGATGGAAAAAGGCCAACAAAATTTCTAAAGTTTGGCCTTTGTGGTACAAGGAGTTGGCGACAAGAAGCTAGCAGTCTACAGAGATGTTCCATCTCAATGTTCACAGAAACTAATCTCTGCATAGCCAAGATGAGGGATAAACAGAGATAAGCTCAGGGATCTGCATTGAACCCAACTGCTAAGCACTGTAATGGCAATAGGTATACAACATCACAAATGTGTGCAGAGGGCTACCTGATTTATTCAGGGGAAAAAAAAAAAATGCTGTTTATGTTAAGAATGAGTTTTTCCCTTTGAACTTTACAAGGCAACTCTGACAGCTTGTGCCACATAGTTTGACAGATTCTGTTACAAAGTCAGTTCTATGAGTAACCATTCATATTATTATATGAATTATAGCATATCTCTGTGTTATCAGTTTTATCTATGTTTTGTGAAGGGTTATTGCCTATAGGCAATAAAAATCCTAGGAATATTTTTATAAAATATTTTAAAAGCAACAAAATCAAGCAAGGCTTTGGCAAAATATCCCATTGAAATGCTTTTGTGAAGATGAAGGCAAAGACTCATTAAACAGCTGCCTGACTTCTGAGCCACTGATAACCCTCTTGAGACTGAATAACCCACTACCTCCCAACAATACTTCAAACAAACCCTTCAGAGGGAAAACAGGGAGCTTTAGAGTCTGCTGTGAATTAGAGGGCCTGCCCTGGCAGTAAAGGTGCTGCCATAGCTTTCCAGGACTTATCCAAGGCCTTTGAGATGGGAGGGTTATCCCTGTGTTTCCAGGGAACTTCTAAGGCTCACCCAGCCTTGAAGATTGCACGAGAAGCTGCCCTCAGGTTTTAGGTAAGCACAAAGAGTTGCCAGGAGTTAGGATGCCTCTGCATTCCATATTGTTCAAACAACAGGAAAAATAAATATTTTAATCCTTCCTTAAGAAAGAGACAATCTCCTTTCTCCCCTAGTGCAATGTATTTTTCATTTGAGCCCTGAACTATAATGTATTGTCAATCTTGCATAGTGTTTGGAGTGTGGGACATCTTTCTCAAGGAAGTGAAATCCTGAGTTTTGGTTGGTTTTACTCTGACACTCTTCAGTGTGCTTATGTTTAAGCAGATAGCAAGAGTGCCAAATGCTAGAAAAATGAAGGCAGTGGTGACTGAAAGTCCCTCTGTTGAGCATCTATCGTCTTCTGAGACACAGCTCCAGACATTCCAAGGGCCGCTATGGAGATGCTCATGTCAAAAGGTGTGAAGACCTATGGACTATGGACCTATGGACCATGGATCTACTAAGCTGAGCTACAAGTTCAAAAATTTTTTGTTGGAAGTCCTGTCAATCTTTGATCCACTTCCACATTAGTACTTGATTACAAGCATTAAAAAAAAAAAAAAAAAAAAAAAAGGCAAAAAAACAAAACCAAAAACAAAACAAAAACAAACAACCCCCCAACAAAACAAAACAAAACAAAACAAAACAAAACAAAACAAACACGCCCCCAAACCTAAAAAAAACAAACAAAAAATCCCCAAAAAACTACCCCCCCCCCCAAAAAAAAAAAAAAAAAAAAAAAAAGCCCAACAAACCTTAGATATTGTGCTCTTTTCAAACAGGCACAGCTGTTCAGAACATCTCATGCTACAAAGCTTCAAAAAAGGAGTAAGGAAGAAATGTAGAAATTGCCCAGATGCAGAACTGGCAGCTTGTGCTTGCTAGCAACAGTCTTGGCAATTATGACAGACAAAAAGACAATTAAAAAAGAAGATACTGAGAGGGTTTTGGGAAGTGAAAACATGCCATCAGCTGGTCAGCAGGTACAGGTTGGATGTGCCATTTATCTCAAGTCATTTAAAAGTACCATGAAGAAGCTGAGAGATAACCCAAGAGAAAACGTTGTTGACAATCCAGGACTGACACTGCTGAAGCTGGGTGGAAATTTACTAGCAAAACCTAATTTCACTGAAAAATACTAGTCACTTTTGCCTGAAACATCTCTGTTTTGACAAACATTTGTTTCCCAGTGCCTTTATCAATAGTCATTCATCACTAAAGATCATTAGTACCAGAACACCTGACGGTTGCATTTCTCTTTTATACAACTGCCTCACGTTCTTGAGCACATCAGTGTGATTGTCTCATACACCCAGGTACTTCTGCTTCTCACTTCTTTTTAAATAACCAGGCCCTAGGAGAAATGCTTTGTCTTAGTTATTAAGTGACTTGCTGTGACTCTCCCCTGTTGAATTCCATCTGATTATATCAAAATACTTCCTACAGAAACTCATGATTCTTCTCTTTATTGACAGTTCTTTGCAATATTTTGTCATCAGTACATCTAATTATCTCACTTCTGCATCTTGTGACAAGACAATGAATGAAAATGCAGAATAAATAGAAAAGTATCCTAGAACCAATCCATAAGGAAGTCTTACCCTAATGCTCACTTTAGCCACATACAACTTCTTTCAGTACTATCCATTGATATCTTTCTTTCACCTACTACTTTTTTCCATTTATAGCTTTTCTGGACATCATTCTCTTTTACCATTTAAGCAGTAATTTCCTATCTTGAACTGTACCAACCACTTTATAGCAATTTGAGTAACTCTGGTACGTTTCATTTCCATTCTCTTTTTTAAAGCACTATGTCTCCCATTAAAGACTGTGTGCCTCTCTGATACAGTCTAATGTGCTAAATACATATTGCACTCCATCTCCTTTTCTATTTATCTCCATTTTATTAATTGCTAATTACTTCAGACTGTGTCCTAATGTCTAGTGCATAACGATATAATGTATGACAAGACACAAACTTGTCAGAGCACTTCTTTCCCCCTTTCTCCTGAAACGCAGACATTGCATACACTGTAATTCAATGAGATGTTATTATGCCAAACCCATTGTGACAATGTAAATGCTACTGCCAATATCAATTTTCTCAGAATATGGGGATGGAGATTTTCAAGTTAATTTTTGTTTATTCCTGACTCTTGCCCCCATTTAAATCTTAGTCTCTCTTCCACTTAAAATGAATTAATTTCTGTTTCCATGGACCCCATTCTCATTCACCATCCACCATATTGCTAACTTCATAATTTTTGAGAAACTAATGTAGACTATTGATTTAATTTGTGGACTATAACTTAGGTATCTTTAATCTCCATCTCACTATTAACTCCATTCCTATTCACCTACTTCTTACTGTCTCTTGGGTTATTTTTCTGTATTTATTTATTTATTTATTTATTTATTTATTTATTTATTTATTTTAATTCATGCAGTTAAAGAATTTTGGTTTATAAATTTTCTTTGCAAAAATTTATCACGGCATATTTTTTGCCAGTGATTTTATCATTTTATCTTGAGAGTTCTGACCTCTAAAATACATATTTTTGCTTCTTGAATAGTTATTTTCTGTTCTTAAGATCTCTTTTTTGGGATCATTGTTCAACATTCAGACATGAAAGTCTTCCTTGGGTATAAGATTTTACCAGTTCTGTAGGGCAAAAATTTGATGTGAATTTGACAAATTTACTTCCTATCCCTTTACACCAGCAAGCAAGCCAACTCTCTTGTAAGATATCACAATTGGCAGTTATTGACAGTCTCAGTGGAGATGACAGTGACTAGATTGGCAATGAAAATGAATTAATTTGTCATTCTGAGTGGATCTCTTCTAACAAGGCTAAAGGAATTTGGCAGCTCATAATTGGAAATCTTGTTTTTTTTCTGGCACTACTCTGTACAGTGAACGATGCAAAGGCTTTAGAGTTATCACTCTGGTGCTCATTGGTAATTAATCAGATAAAAATACTAGCCAAGAAATATCAATTCAGCTAACAAGAAACAAAAACCAAAATGTGAAGCATGCTCCAACTTGGAGTTTGCCGTCTCTTAAATTATTTTCTCATCTGCAATTTGGAGACAGCTCTGCATTAGGAACAAGATTTTTAACATCAGCCCTAGACTCAAGCATAATGTTTGTGAGCAAATTTTACAGATCAGAGGGAGGTTTTGCCAGATGCACAGATTTCAGTGCTTTGTGAACAACTGCTGTGTTTAGAAATATGGCAACAGGTTTTTTGGACAGTGCCAATTAGATCTTCTATCCATTGGGTCTTGCTGAGAAAATTGTTTTCTAACAAGTACTGCCTTATAAAGCAGGGCCCATACATGCAGCATGGACAATTCCCTTTGGAGATGATTTAGGAAAGATTGTAACCATTTTCTTTTACAGGCTGTTTGCTTGCAGACTATTTTCACAAATTTACAGTGCTGCTGAGCTAAACACACATTTGTTCTGCAGTTTCTACCAAAGCCATTGTCAGCTGATGTGAGATTCCTGTCAGGTTATAATGGCAGATAGCATAACTGTTGATTTTTTACCCTGTAGGACTCCATTTTTCTCTCAAGCTGTCTTATTTGGGGAAGAAAAAAAAAAATCCTTTACAATTTTGAGTGGAAAGACTGGGGTCAGCTGTCCTTTAAATTAATCCCTCCTTTCCTTACCTGTGTTTTCTTCTGCTTCTGGAGAGTGATGTTCTCTTCTGTCCCTTGGTATTGAGTATAATTCTGAAGACTCCCTTTACCTCTTTATTTGTTTTTGTTTCCCTACTTCCTCTTTGACATTTTCTGGTATTGAAACACTGATGATTCATGCAGCTCCAGGCTATGTCCAGGTTTCCCTCTTCTTCCGTCTCCCACTCCTCTAGTCATTATCTCTTGCTCTCTATGTCCCACGATGGTTTCTCAACTTTGTTTCTTGCTTCATTGTATGTGCCTTTGTTTTTTGATGCCTGTAGGAGTCCCAAAAGAATGGAGATTGGACTTGTCACTGTCTGCTTGTACACCACCTGACAACCTGCCTCCTTAAGTTAGAATTAATACATGCATAGTAAAGAATAAGGATAAACAAAGACAGTCTTGGTAAAATTTCATGCTTTCTATGAAACGCTTGATGACTTCAGAATGAACACTGTTGCAACCGAGATGTGCTTGATGCTGTTCAACTTATAAGTGATCTAGAAAAGGTCACACTTTGGTGACAGTTTGTTGCTGATAACTTATGGCAGTGGAAAGGGAAAGTTAGCTGTAAAAGAAGTGCAGAAGCATCTCACAGTACTGAATTACTAAATAACTAGAGATTCTAATTAACACAGATGTACATAAAATAATGTACATGGGAGAAAAAAATCTAATTTTGCATGTATCATGAGCTAACCATTACCACCCAGAAACAAAAGCTTTGAGCTCTGTGAAAATATGGAGGTTACACAGTCATTCAGTAGGAAAAGGAAAAAAAAAATTAAAAAAAGAAAAAAAAAAAGTAGAGAAGAAGAAATTGAATGTTAGGGATTTTAAGAAAAGCAATATAAAACAGAAGAGAAGACTAACATTACTTTGCCACTACCTGATGGTGATGAATCCCTGAGGCATCAGGGCTTGAACACACTGTGTACTTCTAGTTGCTCCATCTCAAAAATAAAATTACAGAACTGCAAGGGGCTCAGACAAGGGCAACAAGGACAATCAAAAATCTAGGATGGTTCTGAGCCACACAGGAACTATGGAGCAGACTGGAGAGATGGCTGAGGGGGTACACAACAGATGCCTAAATGATGAGTGCCATTAAGAGGATAGAAGGAGAACTGCCTGTCCTCTGTTTTCCTTCTCTGCAAAACCTAGGAGTGAAAACCACCAACTGATAAGCGCAAAGCAGATGACAAGAAGCTGTAGTTTCCCTAACACTAAATTAAAGAGTGGAATTCCCTGACACAGAACATTGTGAGTGCTAAAAGTTCACATGGCTTGGATGGTGTTTGGACAGTTATGTGGAAGACACTGTTAAATCCCACTTTGCTTGTTCTGTACTTGCACTCTTGGCAAGAAATACTGGATTAAACTGAACATGTGTCTGCTCTGATGTGTCTGTTTTATCTAAATGATTCTGGTAACCTTGGCATAAAGGTTATTCTATTCTCAAGGAAATGAGGGCTGTAATGTTTATTTTTTGCTTCAAAACATGTCCATGTTTAGAAAAAAGTTTAAGTAACAAGCCAATAACAGCAACCAGAAAAGTTCTCAGAACTGAAATCCAACTTGTTTGGTACATTGCATTGTTTCTAGAAGGGACTGTTTCAATCCTTTCCTTCAAACTGGGCAACCTGATAGCAGGTTTGTGGCTCAGAGGAAGATCAGTGAAAGAACTGCTGCCAGCCCTCCACACCAGCAGGCAGGTGAGACTCGGAATAAGTGAAAGCTGATGCTCAAGCTCTTCTCTTTTCATTCTCTCTAGCATACCTGCCTCCTATGCTTTTGGCCTTAGCAATGCCCCCTGTCAATAATTCCCACGCTAACAGAAATGATGATAGATACTTTTGTTCTAGGTTTTGTCCAAAACACTGGAAAGTGTGAGAGTGGACTATCCATGTTGGAAGGACACTAGATTTTCTAAAAGATTCACCTCTCAAACAGAAGTTTTACATAAATTATGTATTTGCTCATATGGGTTCTAATACAATTATTTTTTGAATGAATACATGAGACTTCATTCACACTTGGAGCAAACATATAAAACCATATTGCCTTGAATTATATTTCTGACTTCATCCAAGTAAACTAAAGAAAAATAATACAAATAATTTGTAATAAACAAAATAGTAAATTAGATTGTGACTGAATATAATCAGAGACTGTTTTTTTCTCTTAATAAGACAGACCTTCTGAAAGCTTACAGTGTCTGTACAGCATCTCTTCAAGCTAGGAAAGTTGACAGAAAGTTCCCTGTGAGGAGTGTCGGTTTTATAAGGTGATTTATTTCAGGACATTAGAACATCACTTGGTTGACCCCTTCAATGACACATGGCCCATTTGTTGTCTCATCATCTATTTAGAGGAGAAATGGATATGTGGGTGTTTCTGAAAATCAAAATGCAGAGCAACTCACCAGACCAAATTCAGCTAGTAAGACAGATTACTTTGTAGGCGTACGTCTATTTCTACATACCAGGTTTTGTTCAAGTTGAGTCTGTGTTGAAGACAAAAAAGGGGATTTTCTATACATTTTGCAGGTCTACTGCAGTTTCCAAGGAGAGACTGGTTTCACACATGATACAAATGATATTTAATTTTTCTGGCATTTTCTGTGCAATTACATGCGCCTTTAAAAAAAAAAAGACTTAGATTCTTGCCCTACAATGAGCAAAATCACATATGGTTGGCCTCTTTGACATCACTGACTAAATTTGTTTGTGAAATGCTGCTCATTCACCCTCCAGTTCCCCTCTCACCTTTCTTCAGTACCTTCCCAATTTCCAACCACCAATGTACATGGTATGTACCATGTTGCTTTCCATAAGCATCACTTTTTATGCATTGCCAATTCATAACACTATAAAAATGCAGCTAGAATGAAGAGGCAAAAGTGAGCCATTCCAGGCCTTGGTCTTTGGTTTGCCTTCCTCATCTGTAAGACATCTCAGTCTGAAATAGTAACTAGCATGAAGAGAAAAGCAGACGGTGCTGTTTCTGAAGCTCTCTGTTCTGTGACTATCATGGGTTAGCACAATTTTGTTTTCTAGATATAGAGAAATGTAAAATGTTTTCCCCTTCCCTGACCATAGCGTGGGTTGGGGGAGGGAGGACAAGGACCTATCAAAAAGCAGGCTGAGATATTGACAGCTAAATTAACCAATGAGAAGTGTCAGCGCGACTTTGGAAGGAACATTTAGCACTAACCTGCTGGGACCGCCTCGCGCTCTCTCGCTTCGGTGATCTGCCATGAGGTAACAATGTGGTCGGGGCCGGGCCTGGGCCCAGCCCAGGTCGGGCTCTGCTGCCCCTCTGGGCGGCTGGGCCGGGCCCGGCCGGGCCTCCAGAAGCTGCTTCCCGCATGGAGAGCGGGGGGAGCCCAGGTTGGGCCCCCATTGCCGGCTGGGCGCTGGGCCGGGCCCGGCCGAGCCTTGGAGAGCTGCTGTCCGCAAGAGAGCAGCCCAGGTGAAGCCTTTTTGCAGCTTAGTGATAGCTCCGAGCTGGACCGCCCTGGATGAGACTGAGGGGTGGAAAAAAGGACATTTGCCGGCTTCTTCTATTATTCTACCAACATGGCCTTGCTTTGTTTTTTTGCCTTTTTTTTTTCTTTTTTTCCTCTGTCTTTTAATATATGTTAATAAAACTATTTTTGTTCCTTTTTAAGCTTAAGCCTGCTTTGTTTATTTTTCTCCTAATCTCTCCATCCCACAAAAATATTAACACTAAAACCACTACATTAATTGGTGTTTCCGCCCGATTTTATTAAATTAAAACCATTACAGTGACTTACTTAGCTTCCTAATAATGTTTCAATACTCTCTTGACTCCTTAACATGTTTACAAGGAGTATGTCCATCCTAAATATCCCATGGTGGGACACAAGATTACGTTTTGGAGCAATGTGAGCATAGCTTCCATCATCTGGGCCCTTACTGCCCATTCTCAGTAGAACTACTTCTTGTTTAATTTCATGCTTTATTTAGGTTGAAGTAGCTCCCCTTTCTTAGGATATTTCTGAGCTTGGTTTGAGAAGCAATTACTTCAGATGTCTCAAAATTTCTTTCCTTAAATTGTGCCCCATTGTTATATTTTACTAGCTAATATGAGGATAATTTAAATAATTTGATATGAGGAAGCACATGCAATTTATTGTCAGGAGGTAACACCTTGGCATTAATTCTGTTTCCAAGAGTCATTCATGTTCACTGACTGAGAGACTGTGAGTGTGAAATGACTGCAGAAACAAAGGAGAAAGCAGAGCAGTAGTTGCTTTTTTTTTTTTTTTTTTTTTTTTTTTTTTTTTTTTTTTTTAATTCATATCTCCTTGTTCTCTAATCAATTCCTTCCAGCTTCTCCAAATGTGAGTAATACCAAGAGTGGGGAGAAGAGTGGAAGGTACTGTTCTCCTCCTTGTTGTTGCTTTCCACCTTCAAGGGCTGAGCCAGAAGACAAGGTAGAAGACTGTATGATTAGCATGTGTCACAATGAGCAGTGCCCTTTTTCCCATCTGAAAAGGTTACCTAAAAATAAATTTCTTTCCTCTCCCCTGAGATAAAATTCCTCCTTAAGGTCCACCAGGAAAGGGGATGGGGAGGAAGAGCACCAGCCAAAACTATTCTTAATGAATCAACTGCAGGATATAAGCAGTAGTTGTATAAATATAAACGATAAAATGAAGCAATGAGTAAGAAGACACCAAGTGTTGGTTCTCCTTTTAGCTGGAAGAATGTGTGCATATACTTGGATTCCTTTGGAATATGTTCAAAGAGTTTCTCTGTTTTTAGAAATACACACATGTTGCTTCCCATTATCCAGGAATGTTTCTTTTCTTGGGCCAATTTCTTTTGTGCATGAAGAGAATATAAAAAAAACCTTCAGGTAAGGTGTTTAAAGTAATGAAAGCGTAGAACTTGAAACAATTTTTACAACGGTTTAATATATTTTTCTACTGTTTTAATCTACTTAAGGACTAGTTTGAGTAAGAAACACTTAAAACATTTGCTTAAGACATCTTGCAAAAGATACATCATAGTGAAAAATGTTGTTCTGGGATATTTCAAGATGAACAAGTACAAAAGTGTTCTTGTAGTACATTTACTTTTTTTTTCCCCATAAAGAATAAAAGTGACTCGCAAAAGCATATTTTCAGCATAATTACATGCAATGCTTCTCCAGTATTTTTTTTTCCTGAAGGTAGATAAAACTAATCCAACCTTATTTGACTGGCTTTTCTTTATATAATTCAAAGTTATGGCTATAGCTTTGTGTTTGCCTTTCCCACTCCACAATTCCCTTCCTCTTTGCTTTTCTTCTCCTTTTTTTCTGATTCTTTTCCACTCAATTCACCGCACTTTCTCCTCCATTCTCTGCTTTGCCTCTTTCTTACATGTCAGTATCTTACCCAGAAAGACAAAAATTTTGCTTCCTACATGCATCCATTCTTCTTTATTTCTGTTTACTGCATCTGCTGTGACAAACCAACTGCATCTTCCAAAATACATGCTCTATTCCTTTACAGAAAGTTCTACTTCTCTATTGCTGTTAAAAATTCTCCACATGTGTAGTTAAGCTGCTTAGTTGAGAACATCTCAATACATACAGAATCTTATGTATTTGAAATAGTATGTTATTGCATATTTTGTAGCTTATTTTCACTTTACTTTTTCTCCATTCAGTACTCACACACAGCTGTTGTTTTCTTGATCTTTGCAACTATTTCTAAAAGACCAATGAAGCCTTCAGAAATTATATCTTCTTTCTTCTCTTGTCTTTTCCTTAACACTTTCTTCTTCTTAGTATTTTCTCCATTTCTCCTGATAAACCCATTTCTCTTTGTTTCCCAGGTTTCCTTGTTCACATTCCTGACTTTTGAATCAAATAGTGGGTGATTCATTTGACCTACTTCATACGTGTATAGCAAAGTAAGACAAATTGTACCACAGAATTGCCTGTTTCCTTTTATTGTCATTACCTACAAAGGGTTACTGGATTACTTGTTCAGACACAAATATCTACAAAGTCATAGTAACTCTCTTTCACTCTTGCCCAAATAAATCCACAAAGCAGAGAAAACTCAGTGTGTCAGATTCCTCTGTTTCAATCTAGGCTGACAGTTAAGGTACTTAAAGAATTCATCCACTCTACCAAGTATTGGACTGGACCGCTTTGTGGGTGAACTGGGTAGGAAGCAATGCCAGGCTCCTACAAAGAAAGGCAAACACCTCACTGAGATGATAAAACATGGAAATGCCATGCCAAGATATACAAGTAAACCTTCTGTTCTATCAACATGCTCCAAATAATAGCAAGAGCAAAATATCCAGCCTGGGCTACTTGGAAATATCAGCTATGAGGAGAAGTTGAACAACCTGGGAGTAATTTATCCTAAAGAAGAAACATCTGAACGGGGATATGACATTAGCCTTCAAATACATAAAAGATTGATGAAAAGTGGAAAGGCACAATCTGTTCTCCCTGTCCAAGGTGCACATGAGAAGACAGAGCCTCAGTTGCAACAAGAAGCATGATTAGAGACATTTTTTCTATATTTCTGTTACTGTCGTCAGAATCAAAAATGTCTTACTTTGTGCGTGTGTGTGCATGAACGTATGTATATATTTTAAAAGCCTTTCACGTGAAAGCCAGCTGGTAAAATGCTAAGCTGTAAAACTGTAGCTCAGGTTTCAGCTGCCTGGGGAACAAGAAGAGCACTGTTTCTCTGATTCATAAAAGGGGTGTGTGCTTGTCACCACATCTCTTATCCTTTTGTCTGTAGAGAAACTGGGTACAGCTTGGGGCTATCAGCAAAGAAAACAAGCCTTTAAATCATAAGCTTCAGGCAGTTAAGTGAAAACTATCAGTATCTGGCTTTTTTAAGAGGAGGGACTAGCAGCTCCATCTTATTATTGTTTTTGGCCTTTATTTAACATCATGGGCAACTCAGAGATGAGTTTTTCTATCCGATCAGTGTTGGAACACCTTCTCATCCATTTGTGGCCTCCATGTAACAGAGACATAAAAGCCCCACTGAAATATGAGGGGGTGTGGATACTAGGGAAGTGAAAGTTTCAAAATGAGAAATGAACTTTTTCCCTTCTAACACCTTCAACAAGGTACAGACAGAACTAGCAGGGGAGACATACTGAGGTGGATCAAAAGTGACAGAAAGACAGCTGTGCATATCTGGCACATATTTGCTGGAATAAACCAGCATCTGTATACAATAAACCTTGCAAAATTTGGGTTTGAGAAGGATTCAGTTTTCCAAGTTTTGTTGTTTATTTCTCAGTGGTGGCTCTAACAAGCACTGGCTGGCAAATCAATGTGTTTCTGAAGCTGGCAGATGTCTTTAAAGCATATTTTTATCCTGGAGAGAACTGGATGAAGTCTTTATTTCATAAATATTATAGTCATTTTTTCTGCATCCTCCTCAGCCTAATTCAGTGAAGCATAAGTAAACAAGGCTGACAGTGTGGCACAACTCACCTTGAAATAAAGAAATGGGCGTTTACTGACCACAGTAGAAAAAGTACTCATCCTTTAAAATAATGGACATAAACAGCTGTATCCTTTGATGATGTCAATGGACAAAGCCCCGATGGTTAGTATTGTTTAATTATCTGGCTGATTACCAGCATAGCATGGGATGAGTATATTTTTAATACACTTTTCCAAAGAGTGAAAAGTGATATTAAAACTGTAGAATCAAAAGTAATATTTTTAAAGTAAGTTGTCCATTCGTTATTTATTTACCATTGTTATTTACCATTTATTTCTCTCAGCACATTTTTAACTTGAGATGGGACTATATGTGCAAATTTTAGGGACCCTCTAATGGTGACAACAAAATAATTTTTATGAAGAATGGTGAAAGGTATCACCTACCCTTTGATTCTTTAAAAAACTAACTGGCTGACATATATACACTTGTATTCAGAATATACATGACAATGAATATAGACACATGCATATTTTTTTCAGAATTTATGATCTTTCCCAATACTTCCTCCATTATTATTATATTATTCATAGATGTATGACTTGCTTGTAGGTAATGACAATAAATAAATAAACAATTGCTTACCATGACCTTGACTATAGTTATCCCCTTACATTTAAAGTGTAGCACCATAATTAATGTGTATTGTATTTTTGCAAATAAAACATTTTACAACTTAATCTTAGGGCTTGTTGCCCTGCTGCTACCATTTTTTTTAGTTTCAGAATAAGAATAGAGATGCTAAAAAAAAGAAAATAAATTATCAATGGGTACTAAGAAGTAACAGAAGTTACATAAAATGTAATTCAAAATTTCCCTTCGTCAATAATTGAGGTTTTTATTAAAAACATTCTTTTTTCTTTATCTACTCCTATGAAATCAGTAATGGTTTACTTGTCTATTGGCATAGGGAACCAAACATCTTTCTATCAAATTGATTTTAATGTTATATGTGGTAGAACAAGAGGTTATAATTAAATTTCCCACAGTTTGGGATGTTTCTGAATGCTGTATTAAGATATTTGTGCATGCTGAGTGGCATGGAAGCTGAAGAATCATTACGAAACTTTGAGAAATCTGTTTATGAAATGATAATGATGATGATGATTGATGATGATGATGATGTTAAAGAGTCCATAAGGAACTGAACAGCATACTCAGGGGGAATCAGGACCCAGGTTGTTCCTTTTTAATATAAAAATGAACATCTACTGATGAAATACCTGCAAGAAACTTTCACTATTTCATCACATGACCTTGCTAATTTTGGGAAAATGTGGTGTGAGTGTGGAATTTTTCTTTGTTCCCATTTTCTTTTTCAAATGTGACTGCCACTGTCATTTTTGCAAATTTTATTCCTACTCTTGTGGTAAGTTCTGCCTTTGTCTAGAAAAATGCACCCTTAAATAATATTACATAGAGGAATACAATGAATACCCAAATTCTGCAAGAGTTAGGATTCAGTATAAAAGTTGTTTTTTAAAAAATACATTTTTAAACTCAGAAATCTTAAGTGGAAAGTATCACACAAGATGAGTACTCATGTAATCAGGGAAAATGCCTTGCAACATACTATTAAAATATTTGTAATGGAGGCTAATCACAAGACAAAGGAGAAGAGACTTGTAGACGATGTTAATTTCACACAGATGACTTTGATGTAAGTTGTAAAAGGTTGATCAGTTACACAGGACAAATATTTTGTGATGAACAATTTTGGCTGAGAGAGGAGAACAAATTTATCACAGTCCCATAGTGCCCTCCCACCTTCACCTGGTAAATGAATGCCAGCAAAACTAGAAATTCCTTAGGTAAAAAAAATTGCCAATGGGATAGTGACTCAAAAGTCCAGATTTAATTTTTCTTTTTTTTTTTTTTTTTGCTAATATTGTGCAATATATTACATATTTATTACATCTTATATTAAATTTCCATGTAAACAGCACAGCAAACTTTGAAGAGAATAACACTCTTGTAGGTGTCTGTTCCGTTGTCAAAATACGTGTTCAGCAGATTTCAGCAGCATGTTAACAACTCATCTGACATCAAAACCATGTTTGCTCTCATGTTGAACCTTTGTCTTGAATCTGCACTTTTAACGAAGTGCAGGGCAAGAGGATTTAAGAGTGGTTGGTTGCAGAGGTCAGTAGGTGGGAGAAACACCAGTCCTATAACTCACCTTCAGTCAATTTAACTGCAAGACAAACTCGGGATGATGAGAACTGTGCCAACCACGTATGTGTGCTGACATGCTGCAGAGTGTGTTTCATGATTCATCAGCCACACCGTGATTGATTGGCCCAGCATCCTGGCAGAGCCTAGAAATTTTTTTACTTGTCTCCAAATGTGTTCCATGATTCTTCAGGCAATCTCTGATTGATTGGCATGTGGGCTGAACCTAGATTTATTTTTTCCCCATGCACTGAAATATTTGTTTGATGATTCATAGTACATACCTATTGACTGGCACATTGGCAGAGTCCAAAGTTTCTTTACAACATAAAATATTGTTTTATGATTTGTCAGGTAAATTGAGTGTTTCCTGCTGACACTAGTAGATAAATTCTGCTAGTGTGGACTGGAGAGAAGAATACAACTGTAGCTTACAGGTACTTAGGGCAATGACGGAGAATACGGTGACATTTTTTGGCAAGAGAAAACAGCTTCTTTTACTTAAATGTATAGCCAGTCATTGCACTTTTTAAACAGCTGAAAAAGACCTTACCTTGAAGAGATCGTGTTGCAAAATTCAAAGTGATGGCATTACTTTTACACATTGATTCTTGTTAATATCATTCTGGTAACTATGCTGAATAGGACAGCCAAGCATGACTAAAACAAAAAAAGGCTTTATCTACGTCTGTAAAGAGAGTAGGTTTTAACAAAACTTTAAATTGTGCCATTTGCCTTGTGTCACCAAATCACACCATCATTCTCTAACTGGCTTTTAGCCATACACATATAACTTGAAAGCCAAAGGAGAGATTTTAAAAGCTGCCAACAACTTTTGCACTGGCACTTCAAAATGGGAGTGACAAATCAGATTCTCTCCTGAATACTTGTAGACAATTATTCTTAAGTCATTCTTCCCTGCCTTCCCCCCGATGAATAACATTTATCCAGGGCAACAGATTCTCAATTTGTAATTCAAAAAATGATTTATTTAGCATTACATGTCATTGTGTAAGGACTGACTCAGTGACAAAAGTTTCTGGGAAGTTGATCTTTTCTTTTGTCCAGGAAGATGGATGCACTTTCCTCCCACAGTTATTGAAACACAGAGATCATCACCTAAAATGTATCCCTTAGGAACCAGGAAAATGACGTCCCATGTGTTTCTACAAGGTCTGTACATATTCCTCCAAACTCTGCCCACACTAGTATATTTCCACATCTACAGAAAATATTTCATAGCCTGTTTGGAGTCATTGCAGAACCATTTTTTTTCCAGGCAAAATTAAGCCTGAATTGTAGTTGTCATTCTTGCTATTCCAAGAAATATATATTAGTCTTCTATGTTTTCAACTATTCTGCCGCCATAATTAGCCTAATTTCATGTCTACTTTAGAAGCAAGGAAGAGCATAGATTGAGCAATGTATCACACAGATCAGTTAACAAAATTTGTGCTCCTGGAGTAGCCAATGGAATGTATGATAAGCAAGAAGAAGAAAAAAATGAAGAGAGAAAAACATAGGGCTTTTGCAATGTTGAGGGATGGAAAAAAGGAGCTTAACTCCCTTCTAAGTGGACTTTAAAATACAGACATTGAAACTAAAATTATGTCATGAGCTGAGAAATCATAGCACAACAATAAAAATCATGGAAGAATTGGAAAGGATGACTTTTGACGAACACCACTACCTAGGCTCTTAACAGTAAGAGTGTTAAGCTCTTTGCCAGGAAGAAGAGCCTATGGGCAACATTTCCTAGCTAAGATGGCTTCCTAGATTAGTCCACATGGTTCTCCTGGTAGAAGGAGGACCATTAACCTTCCTTCTTCTTTTCCTCCTTCCTCCTCTTTCAGTACAGGATTTCCTTCTCTGGGCTCAGCTACAGGCGCATTTGTCACTAGAAAGGGCTACCACATCCTGCAGTTGAAATTGCAAAGGGATCAGCCAGGGAGTGAAGGTCTTCTTCCGTTTCTCCCTTCCAGCCCCACTCCTGGACTCCCTCCCTCCCACTGAATGTCTGCATTTGCATTCCTTGTGATGTTATGCAGCTGAGGCATCATATGTGTCGTGACTTATGCAGGTCTCTGACATTATTGTAGGGTGCCACATTTAGTTCTTTGATAGTTCTTCCCTCAGTTAAGAAAGGATTGGCATCAATACCAAGCCAAATGTTTATCTCCTAACCTTGTCTGCATCAAAGAAATCTACCCGGCTTTATTAAGAAAGAGGATTAGAAAAATCACTGTTTTCTCCTCAACTGGTGTACTTCGCTTTAGGTTTTGGCTTAAAATGACTAAACTTTTACCTACTCCTTCACTCTAAGAAAGGCTCCTTAAATCTTAAATCCCACTGCACAAGAGAAATCATCAACTTATTTACAATTGGTTTTAAAAGTACTAGCTAAATGGGAACTGCAACTACTTTTAATTTTTTTTTTTTGTAGGAAAGATCTTAAATGGTATAAGACTACTTTCCTTGCTTCTTGGTTTGTTTGAATATATAGAAATAAATTGACAAGAAATAATTAATATAATCCACATGAGAGAAAAGTTGATGGGCATGAAGGTGAAGAAGTCAGTTGTGCATTTTTTAAATAATTGGAATTCAGTTTATTGCAAGCCTTTTTTTTTTTTTTTTTTTTTTTTAAATCACATTAGGAGCTAAGGCCTGAGATGCTATTTATGAGCCTGTAGAAACTTAACAAAAAACCAGCTATGCTGCTGGGGCCCCAGGACGTGCTCTAGTTGCCTACGGACTGGTCTAAAAAGACAATGTGCAATATGTAATGCGCACTGATTTGCATCTTGTGAAATCACTTATGCACTTGCCAAGAGCAAAGTAGTGGTGTGGTGTGTAAACACTTTAATTTTACTTGGTGTGTTTTTCTGTCATCCTGTAAATTTTGTGGGCATTTATGACTGTTTGAACAGTGGAAAATTGTTTTCGTAAAACCACAGAAGATTTTGAAGCAGAATTATCGCAAAAGCCAAAGTCAATAAAATTGGGTTCAATTGAAACAGTTTAAAGACACTCTTTGCTAATAGGAGACTTAGACAAATATGTCACTAAAGCCTTCTCTGAATCAGACTGACAGATGTCAGCACTGAAATTGTACACACTATTTCCTAATATAGTTTATTAATTTTTAATCTAATTTTGTAGTTTTTCTCCTCAAATGGGTTCAACAGCATAAAAAGATTAGAAAGCATTTATATTTTCATTAAACAATACTTGATACCTTTCTAAACTTTTGCATTTTAACATAAAAGCAGAGTATGCTATGGAAACATACATACTAAAAGGACAGTTGTATTCAAAACCAAAACCAACGGCAATCCCCAATTTTATGCATTACTTGTCCTGCATACCTTCTTCTTAAAAATAGGAAAATAATATTAAAAAATGCAAGTGGAGGTGAAATAATCAGTTTTGGGGCTTTACTTCTTTCTGGTGTTGCAGTGGAAGAATGTTTCTTGATTCTAATGTACTTTCCCATCCGTTGAAGAGATGGCCGTAACCCACCATTCACGAGGAGCAGCGACAGCCCTTCACCTGTAAGGAAGATCATCAAGAGACCTTCCACATCCAGCGTTTTGCAGTTACAGTTGGGAATAAGAGCAAGCGGCTGTCCTTCTCTAGGCATTTCTCCACTTGCTCCTGCACCTCTTGATCTCAAAGGACTCCAAGGTGTCTGTGGTGTGATTACAGGCAGATAAGGAACAACAAGTAAGACAGCTGATAACCCACAGGTCATTAATTTTCTCTTCCAATGAAATACAGATAAAATCATTGGTTAATTTTCAGATTCTTATAGGAATGTATTACTTGCAGCTCATTTATTCCTGATCACTGTAAAAAATATTACTCTATAATGAATAAATCTGTCCACTGCAAAGTGAAATAAAAACAGCTTACATGATAAAATATGTCCTGACATTATGACTTGACAGCTATTGAAGAAGGGTCAGACAATATTATTTTTTGAGAGTCTCAGCTGTATAACATTTGGCGTGCTTTGTGTTGTATGACCGCCCATGATTGATAGTCTGAGCAGTAGCGCTGGTACTTGTTTGTGTATTCACAGGCATGAGGAAAGCACAGGCCTGGAGTACTCCTCCCTTTCCTGAGCCATGGATACTGTCAGGTGCATTTATGGCTTTGTGTATCTAGAACCAACCATTTCTGCCTCCCGGGCCCTCAGACTGGAGTTCTTCTGCTAATAACATTCCCAAATAATTATTACTGCATTATCACAGGAACCCTGACTCCAGCCCTCCATCACGCTGTGCCTTCATTGAATGCAGTCTGTAATTTATAGGTTGTTTTTATGAGGGAAAAAACAGCTCTATCTGCTTGTCCAGAGAGAAAATATTTCACAATAACAAAACAGTATTTTCCTAAGGGCACCCGATGGCACTAAGGACAACAATTCAGGGCTGAACGCAGCAGTACATGTAGCACTTCCATCTACATGTAATTAGTGGCAAAATCCAACAGGTGGCACAAAAGTATTTGAATTTTATATTGATTTAAATCATACGCCGTTAAATTACCAAATAAAGTAGGGGGCATTTTTGGTTTAAAAAAAAAAAAAAAAAAAAAAAAAAGGGGGGGGGGGGGCGGGGAGGAAGGAAAGAAAGGAGACGCGTTATCCCGAAGCGGCGAATGACGCCCGCCTGTGCCGAGCAACCGGGGCGAGGCCAGCGTCTCGCTGCCTCTCGGGCCGCCCCAGGCAGCCGGGACCCCGGAGCCCCGGGGAGATGACGCGGCGCTTCCCTGGCCCCTTCTTCCTAGCGGTGGCGGCTCGGCCCGAGGAACGAGGGGGCAGCCGGGGCCGGGGGATGCCCGTCCACCCCCTCACCTCCTCACTCCCGCGGCCCCGCCGCCGCCCGCGGCCCGGGCCGGCGGGAGGGAGGGAAGCGGGGCGGGCGCCCTCCGCTGGCCGCCGCGGGGCCTGGAGCGGGGCCGGCGGCGGGGCCGGGAGCGGGGCCGGGAGCGGGAAAGGCAGCGCGTACTTGTGCTCCACCCGGGGTAAGCGGAGAGGCGATGGAAGGAGAGAGAGTGAGGAAGGCTCGCACTAACCCTGAAGAGCCCTCCAGCCCGCCGTAAATAAATCCACGGGTAAAGATCTTGGGCCTTCAATGCCGCCTGCTAGGCAGCACTGATGGCAGCTTTGAACCCCTGAGAAGGTAACTGAGTGGGGGTGGTGTTTTTTTTTTTTTTTTTTTTTGGTTTTTTTTTTTTTTTTTTTTTTTTTTTACATGGGTTTGTTCTGGAAGTTTGTGCGGAGAAATGAGTGTTCTCAGACACCTGTGGAAAAGGAGCGTTGTAAAGGCACAAGTTGCCTGGAATAGTGACACCCACGAGTTGCAAGCACAGCTCAGTCTTCCAGTTTGGAGTGTAGTAAACACCTCTAAAGGGGCTTAAATAAGAGAGAGGATGACTTCTTGAACAGGGAAATTGTGATAGGGCAAGGAGAAAGGTTTTTAAACTAGAAGAGGAGAGATTTAGATTGGATGTTACAATGAAATTCTTTACTGTGAAGATGGTGAAACACGGGAACAAGTTACCCAGAGAACCTATGGATTCTCTGTCCCTGGAATGCCAGGTTGGTTGAGGCTTTGAGCAACCTGGTCTAGCAAAACGTGACCCTGCCCATGGCAGTCAGGGTTGGAACTAGATGATCTTTAATGGCTCTTGCAGCCCAAAACATTCTACGATTTTGTGTTTTCATAGGATGAACATGAATTGTGGAAATACTAACATGTTAGTCTAGGCCTTATGAATAGGTTCACAGCCGCGTGACATAAATTCTGTGATTGCTGTCTTTATTTGCTACTAAATTATTGTAGTAAGTCAGGTGGAGCTTTACTGACATTCTTGTTTCCAAACAAGAATGTACGACACATATAAATGGCTTACATTCTTATATAGTGGTACACCTAAACATGAGACTTATGTGCAAGTCAAAGGCATTTTCAAGAAGTTTCAAGATGCTTGGTTTGCTAAATTGCATGTGAGGCAAAGAGGGTGATGTGAAAGAGAAATTGGGCAATTGCCATAAATGTAAATGGAAGGGCTAGTTTTGCATAAACATTTGCAGCAAAGGTCTGTAAAAGATTTGAGCCTGGGATAAAAGATACTCATTCATGCCATTTTACTTTACACGTTTGTTCCTAATTAAACAAACTGTGAGCCCATCATCAGTGACTTGTAATAGAGCCAACTTACAGATAGATAAATGTCAGAAATGTCAGCTTCTTAGTGAGCAGATCCTGCTCAGGTGCTTGAAACAGGATCCAGTTTCCAAGGCGCGAACTGATGATCTCCATTCCTGTGGGATCAAGCTGGAACAATCATGGTAGCAAGTCACTAATGTACTGCTGCTAACCAGAAGGGAGCTTCAATTTGAGTTCAGAGAGCAATCAAATCACACCACTATGCAAATTAAGGAAAAAAACCCAAACAAACCCAGACTCAGTTATTTGGTCTTTTTGTGCGAAAAAACAAAAAAGAAAATGATGACCTGGACGCAAAAAACATACCTGTAAATTTGGGTAGAGCTGACATTCACAAGTGTCAGATATGAAGAGTCATTCAGTTGTTGGAGGAATGGAAGGCTATAAAATAGAAGCAGCAAATAAAATTGTAAGGGTGAACCTAAAATTTAAATCTGGTCTAGACAGCTGGAGGGCAATAACACAGGTCTGGCTGTAAAGTGCACTGGCATGGTGACTCTGCGCAAGGAAACCTGGTAGAAGATGTGGTAAAAATTAAATCAAAGGAGTAAACATGTAGGAAATAAATAGAAACTGCAAAATATCAGGGCTCTGAGAGCTCCAATCAGCCTTAACTGCTCTGAGCAGCCTGCATGGGGCCTCTGTCCTCAGCTGTATCCATGGACCCAGAAGCCTCGCTTCAGCTCTGGCTTGGGACTGCTGGTGTGACCGTAACTCCTGGAGAGACCTTAGACCTGTGTTGTAGGTAGCTTGTTTCCCAGATGGATGCCTTTACATGTTCTTTATTGCCCGTCTTCTGTCTTGTCTTTGTTGTCTGAGTTGACTTTGGACCTGGGTTGTAACCTCATTTCTGCTTCTATCTCTTGTACAGGATGGAGAGCCTGTATGGTCTCTCTACCCGGTTCATCATTTTGCCATCTCTGAGACTGCCAGAGGGCCCTGTTCCCAGTAAGCAGTGTGATCTGTGTCCTGGGTTCAGACATGGGACACTGCTGTGGTCACTGCAAGGCACTGCCTGCACTGGGTCATCCTCACCTTGGGGCTTGCACTGCCTCAGTGAGCAGCCGGCCCTTGCTGCTTCCTGACACAACGTAATCTTTCTAACACATTGAAGTCAGTTGTGGTGGTTGATAGCATGCGTTTAACCAAGACTGAAATAACTTAGCCTGGCAATTTTACCGGTAAAATTTGATAAGAGAGCTGGAAAGCAAAAATACAAAGGCTGAAATAATATTTTGGACTCCCGTATGATAAATAACTTTTTAATAAGTGTCAGGGAAAACATCCTGAAGTTTCATCCATGTGAGTTCCTCATGCAGGTGTGGGCTAGGTGAGGCAAATTGCAAGAGAGCAGTATGCTTTCAAAGTTCTTTCTTTCACTGAATGTTTCCTGGCTCCAGGGATAGAAACCATAATGGCATCTAGACATAATGAGTGAGAGCTCAGTGAAGAGAAGGGATTTGTTTAGTCTTGTCTTGAACCTTTCTTAATGGCATGAAATTAGCAGAATTCCTTGAAATAGAAACAACTCTCTGACAGTTTTGCTAAATAACCCAAAAAACTAGCAAATACTCAACAAAGGAGAGGGTTGCTGCATAGAATGAAGCTGTGGATGTGTTAGAAAGGGAATTTGGAAAAAAGCACGAAAGGGAATGAGAAACTCGTCCTAGAACATTGCTGATATTTTCTAAAGGGACAAAAAAGCCAACATAGATGTAATGAACAGGGTTAGCATAAGCTGTTTTCTGACAAATACTGAACCGCTCTGTAGTCCTCTGACCACGTAACACCATCAGAGAAGAGAGCTGATCAAGGTTATTGAAAGTGTATAAAAAATGTGGAGGTTCACTATCCCTGACTCCTTATTGTAGTTTTTTACTTCAGCCCCAGGCTGGAACAGGTAGGGTAATAAAGAATACAGTGTCTATATTCATACTTGTCTCTGTATTTATGACATTGTATAATGACTGTGTTACGTAGTAGAAACTTTTCGGAACTGAAACATTACTAATAATCTGTGATAAGCGTATGGCCAAAAATCTGAAATTAAGCCCACATAAACTGGAGCTGCTTCAAAAAGAAGTTTTGTTCTTTTGGTCTGTGGTCAAGGAAGAGGGAATTCCTACTTGTGATGACAACATATACTATATAGGGATTACTAGTACTGTAAGCACTCCCAGATGTGTGCAGTTTTACAGTTTTTAAAAATAGCTGCTTTTGTGCAAGGAGAAGGAAATCCATTTGAATGTGACTTGACACTGACATGGTTAAAACCATCTGTGCTGGCCTCCTTGGGTTTCAAAACGGATTCTTGCATTCATGAGCTTGGATGGTCTTGAAACAAACAAAAAGACTAACAAGATCAATGGCTCAAGCAGAAAATCTGAGCTCCATAAAAATAGAAGTAATTGCGCCATTGAGTATTGGGTAAGTCTAAGGAGTATAAGGAATCTTTGTGACTGAATCACTGTCTCCATTTGGCTCCTTGGAATCAGCAATCTTCGGACCCCTGGCCAGCTGGAAAATCCGCAGAGTGGTGATGTCATGGCATCTGACATGGATGTCAGATAGAGATGCGGCACTGCTGAGGTATGGGCCACAACAGACAGTGGGGAAAAGTTAATCACTGGGTTTCTCTTGAAGTTGGATAGAAGGTGCTGGTTTGCAGTAAGGGTACTCATATTCTTTGAAATTTTGTGCAGGTTCTCTAGGCGCATGGGATTTGATCACTTTAAGTAGCTGATGAGTTTGGCTGTGGCTACACAGAACCCAACACAAGTTATAAAATTCAAGTGAAGCTATCCATGAACCTAAATTAAGGTGTAAGGGCCCAAGTGGAGCCAAGATATGTAATACTACATATCACATATGTACCTGAGACGGCTGTCTGAAAACTATCAGGTTTCACAATGACTGGTGGTTAACTATTTATTACAATTTACATAAAAACTAAAAAAATACAGAAAGTCTAAGAAAAGAGCTATCAGAAGACATAAGTTTAAAAGAAAAAAGAAGATATTACTTGCATGGTTAGAGACTTGATAAAATCAAAAACCTTGGATTTATTATAGTTTAAATAATTGTTTTAAGAACTAGGAACTCTTACTGTTAGTATGCTTATTGGTGCAAATGGAAGGTTACCAAGGTTATGTCATGATGCAATATCAACAGATTTCTGCCTGCCTCTTACATAGGGATACCAGTATCTCATATAAATTGTGATTGATTAATGACTTTCTCTGTGCAAATGTGATCTGAAATGTATTATGTGTTTTCTAACATGCTGTTTATTCCTTGGGCCTAATGTGTGTGAATCACTTCAGAAATACTGCAGTTTGTTTCAAGGACCAATTATAGTCCTTCGAAAATACAGTACATAATCCTCTCAATGCTACTTCAGGCAGACACTGTATAATCAGTTGATATTCTCATAGCCCAAGTAGTCTGTCTACAGGATCATTCGTTCAAAACTAATAATTTAGTATAGAACCAAAATGTCCATTGTCAAGAATGCCCCACTGGGTTCTTTCAAGGTTGAAACCTCCACCGGAACCATTTTCTAATGGCTGTTTAATGGTTGTATGATTCAATTTGGTTTAGAAAGGTTTGAAAAGATCATCAGGCCAGTAACTAGGAGAGTGAGAAACAAAGGTGGATTTTAGGGAAGTAGACCAGTAAACTCAAACATGTGGAAGGTAGCTTTTTGGGAAACTGGTCTGAGAGAGAAGAGAGCCAAAAGGAGGCAGATATTCCTTGAATACATGAGTAGTAAGGACATACATAATTTTCCATTCTTCATGAAAAATAAGAAATATTGTAAGATAGCAGCTTTTAAAAATTGTACTTAATTTACATCAGATGAAAGAAGGGCACTGAAGGAAGATAAAAGATCAGGTTGTTCTCAGAGTCATAGCAAAGATAACAGCACAAAAAAGAAACAAATTGGGCAGGTAGCAGGAAATCATTGTCTGTGTGCTCTAGCATTAAGAGAAAAGTCAAGGAAATTGTCATCTGTAGAGGGGCGAATTTGTTTATTTCATACTAATAACACCTAGGAGGCCGATGTCATTAATGTGTTTTTTTAATCAATCTTCACTGAAATGACCATCTGCAAGAGGTAGCTAATTCAATGCAGTCCAGTGAGAAAAAAGAGAGAATCTCAGCCTTGAATGAGGCATGTACAGTGTCTCATTTGGTGACAGTTAAGATTGGTAGATTCTCCTGAATTGGCTGAGCCTGGGGTACCTCCTCCGGGGGTGACTGCAGAATTATCTGCTGTAATCAACTGCCTCTGCAGCCGGACCTGGGATGGGGTGGTTGCTTATGGCCTAGTGAACTCCGTGTGAGCTCTATGTTGGCAACTGAAGTGAAAATTGTATTGGTATGTGAAGTAATTTTGTGTTTTGCTGTTCTTTCACTGTAGAGTGATACAGCTTCCTGGCCTACAAAGTTCCAGTTTCCCACCTGTAGTGAGATTCTGAGCAGCTTGCTCTCCTGTACCTTAAGATATGCAGCCTCCACACTAAAGGACTTTAGATAAGTTTTGCTTATAGTTGTTGCTACTTTAAAGATAGTTATTGAATTATAGGTTTTACTTGGGCTGTTTAATTTGCATCCTTGACAGCTGGGCAAAATATCAGTGTCTATAAATTCCTGTACAAGGTTTAGAGTAATAGAATAGTTCAAATTCTACACTGAAACTGGTGGTCTGTTTAGTTAAGAACACATCAAATTTAGTAGTCATAAAAGTAGTATTTTGTTTCTAGGCAATATTGGCCTCTGTTACAACCTGCCCCTAAAGGCAAGTGTAACTGAAGTTTTTGTTCTAATCCCCTTGGTGTGGATTAGAGTGAAATGACACTGAATGACCAGTGTTTATATATCTATATATTTATATCTAATCTATATCTATATCCTCTATCTCCATCTCTACCTCTACCTCTATCTCTATCTCTACCTCTACCTCTATCTCTATCTCTATCTCTATCTCTATCTCTATCTCTATCTCTATCTCTATCTCTCTCTCTCTCTCTCTCTCTCTCTCTCTATCTCTATCTCTATCTCTATCTCTATCTCTATCTCTATCTCTATCTCTATCTCTGTCATCTCTATCTCTATCTATCTATATATATGTAGGGTTGATTTTAGAACACTTTGCTTGCAATGGAAAGGAAGTATGTAGCCATTTTGGTTATTATCTATAGTAATATAACAATAAAAGTATAAAGATATCACTTAAGAAAATATATGAGGAGAAGAAAGAGAAAAGAGTAGATAACAGAAAGATCTCATCATCAGTGGATCCAACAATGAGACTTGATTGTTGCAATTTAGGTGTGTGTTAGTCAAAATGATGGTCACAGTCTTGATGCATTGGAGATGGGGAAGCTCCCACCACATAAAATTCAGTGGATTAAAATTGATTCAGTTCAGGTGGGAGCACCGAGGTACCTACCTGAAGGGTGAGTTTAATACTGTCTGTTGCAACACTGTGGATCATGCATAGTCCTAAGGTGGAAGGCCTCAGAAATGAGTCTGGGGGCACTTTGGGGATCTTTGATGGTTTGTGCCACCCTCCAAGACGTGACAGCTGCCTCTTACATCAGGGTAGTTGAGCCAGTCATGGCACATTGGAAGGGATGAGCACCTTCAGGCCTATGTGTGAATAGCAGGGGTTTTCTCACCTGAACCAGCTGTGTAAGGGAGGACACTGGCAAGATAAAAAAGCACTATCCCACCTAGCAGGATTTGCTTCTTATCAGCCTTCTCTCTTATCTGGCTCAAAACCCAGCTTGTTGCTAGACAAAGGTTGGTTTGTCATGGTCATCCTCTGGCAGCGGGTGTGCAACCCCTCTGTGTAATGCAGATCAGAGGTTTTTCCAACACACAAAAATCTTTCCTCTCCTTCGGTTGCAGTTGCAGGGGTGCAAACCTGGTCTTAGCAATGCACCCTGCTGCTTCTGTAAGTGGCTGATTGTTTGAGTTATTAACATCTCAGTATCTCACATCTATGGAAAGTAAACTAGATCAAAGTTTTTTTCTTTTTATGGTATTTAAGATCAATATCTCAGAGCTATTTTTCATAACAGAATAATACTTGTTAAAGGAAGTTTAAAAACTTTGGATGAGACTTTTATCCTCTACTAAATTATGAGATGTTTGGGTAGTATATTGGAGAAAAATACATCTTTGTGTGTATGTATGATGTAAAGATCTCTGTGCAGAGAGATGTATATATTAGATAGATATATAGCATCTATATGTATTTTTGATTTTATTGATAAGTCTTATTGATAAGTTTTATTGATAAGGAGAACATAATTTCATAAATACACATGTAGGGCAAATACAGATATACTGTAGAAATACAGCAGTTACATACTGCTGCATAAGTGTTGTTTTGTACTGCGTGTTTCTCTGTGTGTGTGCAGATGCATACTTCTCTGTGTGTTTCAGTCCTGATGCCAGCGGATTCAGCAGCTGGAGCTTGTTCTGTTTTTCAGCATCTGTGGGTGTGCACACACAAGTCAGAGAGTCTCAACAGAAGTTATTCTGTCACCTACAGAACAGTGGGGAGTAGGCTACATGTAGGTCCAGTACGTCCTGCTAGAGTCTGCAGTTACTGAATATCTCCTTGTGCTTTGAGAGAAGTGCTGAAACTGCTTTTTTGTCTTCGGTAGTACAAAACGACTTCATGTGTGATAAGAATCTTTTTCTGATTGCATGAACTAAAGATTAAATAGCTATTAATATAGTAATTACTGAGACAGGAATCTAATGGTGTGGTTGTGAAAAGTGTCATGGAGTACCTTAGAGTGAGAAGTGTCTATAATTACTCTTAGATGACTGAAATACATGCTGCTAGTACTAGATGTGGTTTTGTCTCTTAGACCCCGGCCTTCTCTTGCATACAGCTCTGTCCCATCCTTTCTGCTGGCAAAAGTCTTCATGTAGCAATACTGTGAGCTGACTCTGTGGTGTCCTGAGGGAAAAGTAACCCGAGAAGGAAAAAAGATGAGATCAGACCCTGATCTGAGTCACGCTGCAGCTGTATTAACACCTGGGCAAGGCGGGTTGTATGTGAGCGTGGCTGAGGACTAGGCAGGTGCGCAGGACCTCCCACTTGGCAGCAGGCCACCTTTAGTTTCTGGATCTGGAGTGACTGCTCTAAGTGAGATCAGAAAATGTCTTGATTTTTGCTATTCTAACTGATAACACAGATATAGAAGTGGTTCTGAAAACTGGCTGCAGAAATGGTGGTTCTCTCTTGCAGGATAAAATATAGCTGAAATAAATATTTATCACTGGGTGATGTGTCTATTTTGTTTGTTTTTGTCTTCTTGGCAGAATCAAGATCTAAAATAAAAAATCATTCTAAGAAATTTGTAATGTATCCATCATACATAAAAATCAACTGTGACATTCTTTTACTGCTATTTATTCCATGTGTTGAAATTTAAAGCTCCCTGTGGACTATGTTGTAAGAGAAATGCTGGTTAAAGAAGCATTTCATAAATATTTGGTGTATATATAGAGCAGATTTTGTGAGAATTCAGAGTTCTAGTACATGGTGAGAATGAGGAGCTACAGAGTACTAGTAGGACTGGTTTCGCAGAGATCAGTATAAAATTAAGAGCTCAGTTCCAGAGAATGAAAATAGAAGCATATTTTACCCTGTGATTGTTCCATGCTATGTTTTGTTATATGATGTGTCATTGTTTGCTCAAGCAAAAATCCTTGTTGATTCCATTGCGAATGTAGCCAAAAGAAATAGTGCAATAATAGGGTTTTTTGGGATTCTGCCACTGTATTGCATATTGTAAAAATTAAGATATGTGAAGAAAATGAAGTGTGTAGCGAGGCGCCCCGGACTCCAGGATGGTTTGGATGGATGTAGACGAGAGATCTCTGAAGTTAGGTTTTAGAAGATATCGTTTATTATAAAGGTTGTGGGGCCTTGCTTAGGGTTGCCAGGTGCAACTCGTGGCAGGGCCTAGGGAGTGAGGGAAGGGAGAGGTATGGAGTGGGGGAAGGGAGAGGTAGGGAGAGGAAATTCCAAGAGTAGGGTCCCAGGGAAGAGGTGCCAGGAGAGAGAGAGGACAAGAGAGGGTCCAGCCCCTCGGGCACCCCTTATCAGGGTGGGCTGGAACAAGACTTGGGCCAATGGGGTTACAGATAGCTGATACTTCAGGGGAGGGTTACAGGTGTGGGATGAACTATACATTGGGGGGTGAGACAGAACATTCCATTTGACCTTTGGATCTATCTGTAGGTAAGGAACATTGTTTAATCAAGGGGGGATTACCTTCAGCTGGGCATATAATTGTTTTCCAGACATTCAGTAACTAGGACATCTCAGACATCGAAACTTGCTTTCAATTCTATCTCACTTATAGGTTTCATATTCTCAAAATCTAAGCAGTCACATTTATAAGGCTTTTTAGTTTCATCCTCCCAAACAGAAGTGTTTGTTAAATTCTGCTACAATATACATTAATTTGCATGCATATATATACACACTTTTATAGAAAGCAGTATGTATAATTTTACAAGTCATAGGTGTCAGCAACTTCTCTTCCTAATATTTTGGACATGATTAAAGTGAGAAGAATGAAAGCATAGGTTTAGTGGGATCATTTTCCAAATTAGGAAAAAATATAATATTTAACAACATGATATTAATGGTATTTGCAGAGCACTTATTCAGGTATTTGTTGCCTGTAGCTTCAATGACTTCACTGTGTAATCGGTGTACTTTTCAAAAGAAGTAGTACTATACTGTTTTATTGTAATAAAAATGCTATTTGTACAATAAGGCATGAACTCTGATCTCATTACACATGTTGTGTATACAAGTGGTTTAAATTTTGTTTACAGGCTAGTTTATGCCCCTAATTAAGACCTTCATTATAAACCAGAATTCTTCATCAAGATGATCACTTCCTGAGTCTTTAGCATGTATTTCTAGGCTTGCAAGAGAGTGACAGGTCTAGTTGGAGTTCTGCAGGAAAATAGAAAGTGAAATAGCTTAATTTTTCTTAGAAATACTAGAAATTTCATAAACTGATGTACAGTTTACAGATATGCTGAAGAGATACTTAGAGATCCACTAAATCTGAAATTAGGATCCTGCTGTGGCTCAGCCTGTTCACTGACTGCACTGCAGAGTGTGCCAATGTCAGTTTTACAACATGGATAAATAAGTGCCATTTGGATTAAAAATTATGAAGATTAACTTCAATGTGGCTAATCTGTGTGACATCATACCAGTTACAGGATGTACCTGAAAGGTTGAAACCCAGGTGTCATGAGCTTAGAAGCTTCCTAAGAGCAGATCTGTCTGCCATGGCCTGATGAAATAAAATTATGAGATTTTTCCTGTCTCCCTTTCATCCCATTCCTTCACCATGGAAACTTCTGCACTCACTTCTGCTGCTTAAGCCTCTGGCTAGTGGTGCATTGAGTGTATGGTCAGATGCCGCCAGTGGTGATGCGTATCAACACTGTTGGACCACTAGTGGAATGAAGTGTTTAGAAAGTGTGCCTTCCTGAAATTCTTGAACGTTTCCTCAGTTTATCCTGTCATTAGGTTTGGGCATATTCTTGTTTTAAACTTCAGACTTTTTTGTTATTTATATATTTTGTTTGTTGGCAGAGGTGTGCTACTTTTAAAGATCTGCCTGAAGATCACTGCTAAGTGACAGTGCAGATTGTAGTTAATTTTTCAGCAGCACAGCTTAGGTTTGAAGCATGCCTAGGTCAAATCACGAGTGAAAGGTGATCCTGAAAGCTGCTGAATTGTCAAGCTCCTTGGGATTCTCACACCCCTTTTTCCATGTGGTGATGGAAAGCCAGAGTTAGCGTGGGCTGGCATGTCCAATTCCTTGTTGAGTTTATGGAATGGCAAAAAAGTTGCTGGAATTATCTTGCAAAGGCGAGGACCTGGGAAAACTCTACTGCCTTAAAATCTGAGCTCAACCTCCAGAGTCTTTTTCAAACCTTTTTTTATATGTTGTCAACTATATAGTCCTCTGATGAGGAAAAAGGGAGAGGTTGCAGCCTCCTTCTTATTGTATGTGTTGGCATCATTGGGAAGAAGTTTTACTCTTTCCCAGTTAAGAGTACATAGTTCTCCAAATTTTTGGCACTTTTACCTCATTTGTGGTAATTTTAGTTCTGTATTCCTCTTGCTATCCGTGCTGATGTTCATAGTCTGTCATCAAAGTCATTCTGCTTGAAAAGAGATGCAAAACACTAATTCAACTCCTGGCCCAATTTATATAGTATTTTTTTTTTTTTCCCTTTTCTTTTTCCTTTTTTTTTCTTTTTAATTTTGGCTGCACTTTGTTGTACCATGCCAGGAAAAAATTTGGCAAGTTCCATTCAAATTCCATGTTATTGTTGAGGTTAAATGACTCTCATAATCCTCGAAGCATTTTTCAGCTCTTCACTTGTAGCTGGTAGCCTACTTTGTAACATTCTTCATTTAATCAGATTGGGACTCTGCTCTAGCTGTCTGGAATTGAGTTTCCTAGATATCCTACTATCACTGGAGGATACTTCAGTGTCTAAATTCCTTAGTTCATTTGGTTTCTTAGTTCATTTCCTTGAAGAGGCCCCCTAGCTTTGCTGAAGTTTATGGTAATTGAGTTATGAAACTATTATTTTTGCCCTTTGATTTAATTTATACTAACTCAGCTTTCACTGTTAAAAGTATTTAAGTCTTCATTACATGGCAAAATAAAATTTAAATTGTGTAAGTTTTTGTTAGCTCTGGGTGTTTGTAAAAATGTTTGTTGGTTGTAACATCCAATAGTGAGTCACCTCCGCCACTATCATTGCCTGCTACTCACTGTAGTCAGTTCTAGTCTTTGTCAGGAAGTTTGTCTCCTGTCACAGTAGCAAATATTTCATTTTCCAGGGATGTTCTAGTGATCATTATCCAAGATTGTATCTAACTATGGATGTCATAAAAAGTGTTTCCTTCATACTGCCTTATAGCTTAGTGAGTGCCCCACAGCTGTCATCTTCAGAGTTGTATTTCTTGAATGGTATCTGTCTTTCTGTATCTCTGTTCCAGTTCTGAATTCTGTGTTGTTGAACTTATGTTTTCTCCTTAATATTTTTTTTTACATCCTAGAAATGTAATTCAACATCTTCTATTGTGTTAAGAAAGCTTTACACATTAGAGTTGTTACTTACTCCACTGTTATATAGAGCAGACTCAGGCATGTCATCTTCTTTTACCTGACTGCATTTCACAGTCAATTCTTTTTATTTACCAGATGTTCTCCTGTTTCCACTGGATTATTTAATGCATGTCTGGGTTCTCATTTACCCTATATTTTTTCCTTCCACTAATGCTTGGAGCTCTGTCATTTCTTAGTTTAAAGCTGTTCTTAACACTTGTGTCAGCTTTGATCCTATGTATCTATTCCCTGGAATATTCAAGTCAATTTTATCTCCTGAAAAGTTACTTCCTTCAATAAATGCACCTCAGCAATCAAATACTACAGATGCTTCTTATACCACTCATCATTTAACTATTGGTTAGCCTAATCTCTTAGTAGACATTTTACTCCTCTTGTGACTTGATGCCCCTGAAGTTCACACAAATATCTGTTTGTTTGCAAGTATTCCCTGAAACAGTCAGTATTTTTTTTTTTTTTTTTCCTGAGTGTGAATTGGACAGTACTGGTTTTGAGAGGTTGTAATTGTTTCTCAGGTTCCTTGTGATGCTTCCCTGTTGCAAGTCCAACTTCCAGTTGCATGCTACAGACCTGATGCCATTTTGGTTTTTTGAACCCTTTCCATGAACAGACTGTTGCAAGTAGCAAGGAGGCTGTGGTCACACAGACCTGCTCTTGTGATTTTAATCCCAGCTGGAGATTAAACCAGGACTATCTGCCCCTTCATATGTTGATGTGAATCTCAAGCCTTTATCTATGAGTATCATTTTTAATTCCAGCTGGAACTCTGAATGTCCCTTTTGTGTGTTCCTGTGTACTGATTTAGTTGTCACTGAGTTGTCAATACCTGATAATCTTGTTTTATTTCAGAGCTAGCATGTGTTTTGTTCCTTCATGCTGCCTTTTTTTTTTTTTTTTTTACTTTTTTTTTTCCTCTGGGTCATCAAACCTCCTTTTGTGTTCTGTTTCATATTCACAAGTTACTATCGTCCTTCAAGTTCTCCTTGTCTTTTTCTTCTATGGGCAGTTATCCTCAGCTAGCAATGTTTTTCACTTCTTGTTCTGGTTTACAACTGAAGGTTTCATAGAGATGTTCCTCTCTTCCCCTTTGTTTCAAAAGACAATTTGTCTCTAACATCATCAATTGAAATCTGCGCCCTCATGAGCTCATTGTGTGTGTATTTTCCAGGTAACCCACTGAATGATGATAAAGATCACACTCTTTCATTACCTTGTATCCTTATCCTACTACACTTCGGGATAACCATCACCCTTTAATAAAGTCTAATTGCCTTTACCTAACCATCCCTACTTGGAGTGGTGACCAGAAGATTTGGTCACTCTGCACTCATTTTGCAAGTTTTTTTTTTTTTTAAATATTGGACTGCTTGGGTAGGTTGAATTGACAAATTACGTGCTGTTTTCAAGGATGATGTAATCATTGTCCTGTTTGTTTCTACTTGTGCCTTGAAACTTCTCTTTTGGTAAAGATACCACACTCTTACACATTGTGTATACTATTGTGTTATATTAAATGAGGCGGGGAGAAGTGGTGCCTCTCTTTTCTACAAGACTTTTTGTTTAATACGTATAAGACTATGTGGTCATTTCTTTCACTACTCGAAACATACTGACAGCTCAGAGCAAATGCCTGTTGTTGATGTGCGTTGTGAGGGGAATTCTTTGATTATTGGAAAGAAGGATGCTGTGGGTAAAGAACATAAGTTAAAAAAAAAATGTTTTCAGGGAAAAATTGAAAGCATAGACATGAGTAATAAATCAATAAATCATTGTTCTGTATGCGTTCAAAAAATGTTTTGGAGATCTGTAAGTCCAAGAAGTGATTAGTGAATGAAAGAGGAGACAATATAGCTGAAAAATTAAACTTTTTTTTTTTTTTTAAATGTACATTTAGGAAGAACTGGTTGAGGTTTTTCAAATGGTAAGACTTTTTGATAGGGAAAAATGTTGGAGAAACTTTCTGAAATCTCTTTATTGATGGATCTTTCTGAAATCTAGTTATTAATGGATGAGGTCTCTGAGCAAACAGACAAAAAAAAAAGATACATCTACAGACAGAGATGACCTTCACTTAGGAGCTCTAAAGAAACTTGGAGATGAAACAGCTAAAACGTTACTACATGTCAGCAAATTCTGACTTACTGTTAGGTAAGCTAGAGCAAACTTTTTTGAAGAATATGCATATTAGATGGACAAGTAGGAAATATATATATTGGAATAAGCTTTCATCTTCTGTTTAAAAAAACCCCAAGAAAATTAGGTCTGACAGTTTTTTCTGGATTTGGTAAATGTATTTCCCAAAGTAGTTTATCATCATTTCTTGCAAAAATCTTCTAAGAGCTAAGAGACTGTGGGATAACAGGGAACGTTTTCATATGGTCTAATAGTGGATTATAAATGAGGGTAAAGGAGGGTGTGGGTAAAACATCATTTTTCACAATGGAGGGAATTTGCCAGCAAAGTTGACTATTCCATGCTGCAATATGTTCTTTAGCATATTCCTAAATGATCAGAAGAAGAAAGAATACTGAGGCAACAGTTAGCTGATGATACCATCTACTGATGATAAAGAGCTGCAAAGCAATCCAAGAATGCTATGATAAAACAGCTGATTAAATTCAATGTAGATTAATAGATAATTATGCCCTTGGGAGTGGGGGAGGGGGCACAATGAGTCCTAATTTGATGTGTTCTTGTATGGGTTGTGCGCTGACTATTACAAACCTAAATCTCATTCTGAGTGGTAATAGATAGCCTTATGGAAACAGGAGAGCAGCGCTGAGTGGCAGTCAAGAATCAGATAGAATATTATGAATTATTGTGAAAGGAACAGAGAACAAATCTGAATCTCATTATGCCATTTTGCAAATTCATCATGTACAATCATTGTGAATATAGTATGGAATGCTACTATCTCAAATTAAAAAGAATATTACCAAATGAGAAAAAGCAATTGAAAAGAAAGGAAAAGGAGATGGGGGTGATGTAAGAATGGGGTATCAGAGTTTCATTTTTGAACAGAAAATTGAAGAAAATAAATATGAACTTGTTTGCCTGTGATGTGAATGAAGAGCCATTTTTCTCCTTTCTCCTCTCTTTCTCCTTTCTCCTCTCTTTCCAGTTCCCTTCCCTTCCCTTCCCTTCCCTTCCCTTCCCTTCCCTTCCCTTCCCTTCCCTTCCCTTCCCTTCCCTTCCCTTCCCTTCCCTTCCCTTCCCTTCCCTTCCCTTCCCTTCCCTTCCCTTCCCTTCCCTTCCCTTCCCTTCCCTTCCCTTCCCTTCCCTTCCCTTCCCTTCCCTTCCTTCCCTTCCCTTCCCTTCCCTTCCCTTCCCTTCCCTTCCCTTCCCTTCCCTTCCCTTCCCTTCCCTTCCCTTCCCTTCCCTTCCTTCTCCCTCTTCTCCCTCTTTTGTGGTTAATTAATAGGGAATATATGAAAACAGAATATCAAAAAAGAGGCTACTGTGTAGCTCAGGACTAACGCTGACAAAAGTGACTCTTTCCTATGAAGGAAGCAGGTTTAGGCATATATATATGGAGTGTAGATATTGTCCTCTGATCCTATCATTCATGATGGAGGATACAAAATATTGCAAGGATGAAAGAATGTTGCTGTCTGGAGGACAAAACAACAACAACAACAACAACAAAACACACAACAAAACAAAAACAAAAAAAACCAAAAAACCAAAAAACCAAAACAAAACAAAAAAACAAACAAACAAAACCCCCCAAAACCAAAAAAACCACCCCAAAACAAACCAACCCAAAAAAACCCCCAAACCCCCCCAAACAAACAAACAAACAAACCACCAACCCCCCCCAAAACAAAACAAAACAAAACAACAACAACAACAACAAAACCACCAAAAAACCTGCACAGTTTGAGAAGAGACAAGAATTGTGGTGGAATTGTATCACTTTGCGAGAGCTTACAAGACCTCAAAACACATTCAACTATGCTAACAGCACTGCTAGATTAAAATAATTCCTGATAAAGAAAATGGATAATAATGTAATATTAATCTGATATCAAATGGGATGTTTTTTCCCCTCTTTTTTTATTTTTAGTTGAATTGAGCCTTGTCACATAAGACACAATGAGGCCAAAGACAAGCATTGAAACAGAAGCAGTAGCAAAGGAAGATGTATACACTTCAGGCACAGGCTTCTGAACACAATATTCTAAGGGAATGTGGTAAGTACAATTCCATGCGAAGAAAAGCGATATGAATATGTGAAACCTCTGTGAAAATATGTAAAGAGCTCAGCTTGAAAAGATGTTATAGTAAAATAATAGCAAATGCTTTTCAACAGGACAGGGTAATAGCTTAGGGAAGAATAAGAAAATTTGAAGAAATATTTGAGGGTTTTATCCTGGAAAGAGAAAGGACGTTTTAGCATGCACAAAAAGCTTAATTTCTTCAGTTCTTTCATGCTATGTGTCCTGCAGCAGAGTGTGATATGCCTACTCTACAGCGTCTTGGGGAAATAATCCATAGAGTGGGTGCAGTTGCTGTTCTCTCTAAGGATGGAAAAAACCCTCAAATGAAAAAATGTTTTTTGAGTCCATATCTCCGTAATAAATGTTTAAGTAAAGAAAATTATTTTCAGTACTGCAGTTAGAGCTATCTGGTGGGCAATGCTTGAGCCAAGTTTTTTGTTGTTTGTTTTTGTGTTTTATTTTGTTTTTTAAATTTTACTCAATGTAGTGATAGATGTCTGGTAAGTGTTCTGGGAGAAAGAGGTGCTGTACAAACATCTGAATGTTTTCAGGGATCTGTTTGGAAAACATGTTTCTTCAGAGTGCTGCATTAGTTATCATTGGCATTCGATGCATTTCACAATCAGGAATGAGAGAAAGTCAGTCCTGGAGTGAGCACTAAAGCACGTATACTGAATTTTGATTTAGAACAAAACTTTAGAGATTTTGCCACAGAAAGGAGGCTTTCACAAGAGACAGAGCCCTAAGATGAAGTGAATGAAGGAAACTTACACGCTGTCATGTCTAACATCGCTTTTTGGAAGGGTCAATCTTGCTTTAAAAGGACTTCAGACAACTGACTGATATTTACGCTATTAGGACTTGGACCATAAGAATGTACGCATAAATAATGCCTTAGAGATGTATTAAAACTGCAGGCAAAAAATAAAGCAGAAAAACACGTCTGGGGAGCGCAGGGGGAAAATATACCCCATGCATTAAAATGAACAGAGTTGCTAGCCTTGGCTGCCCATCTGTTCTTTCACTCCTCTGAGGAAGCCCTCCCTGAACATGTTGTTACTAAAAAGGTCACCATAAAACCAAATCCATTTGGACTATCCCTTGTTTAATAATAGCTCCTGTTGGGAGATTAGGCTGTTAAATCCAGCAAAGTGTGGATACAGCTATTCCACCACCAGGTCGTGAAGAGAGTAAAGCCCCACCTAGAGCTGAAGAGGAATGTGGGGTCCAATCAACAGTGTACTTCAGTCACAGATGGACCAAGCGAATCTTGCTTTGCTGTCTGCTACCACTTTTTTGCTTAGCTCAGAGAGCTGAAAATATGCATGTCTGCAGAGTTAGAATGTTATATTCCAACTGCAGGTGTACATTGGCAGAGCAAAATGAAAACCTCAGCATTTTGGTTTTCAGGAGAGATCTGTAATTCATAAAAAACAACAGCCTGCTATGGTGTTACAGAGCTAAATTATTCAGCTAGTGTTGGAGGAACAGATATAGTTTTAAACATTGTGTTGGAGAACATAATTTCTTATATATCAGCATGTACTGCAGAGAAGTAGATGTTTTCTGCTCTGCATTCAGCAGGAGATGAATTAATAGTCACTCAACCAGCCATTTTACTCCAGAGAAATGTTAGAGAATAGATGTAGCAGGTTGGGTGTCATTGGGATAGGAGGGGACCTCCAAGTTAGATATAATTCTTTGCAACTATTTTAGAGTGTTGTTTTCTGAAATGGAGATGGAACAGTGACTTACCACTGTGTGATAATATCACAGGAAGTCTCAGAGGGCTAGGTAGTGAGTTATTTAATATTCTATTGGGGAAGGAAGAAAAAAGTAAAATACCTCAAACCTGCCTTTGCAAGAGGGTTTTGGAAATGGTTGTTGGGCAGTGTAGAAACTTATTAAGCTACAGCCAATTGGTTAGATCTCATACATTAAATGAAATGTGCTTTTGCCTGGCTTCTTGGCAAGAAGATACAGAATGCTTTTCTCACATTGTCTCAATAGATATTTCAGATTAGAATAGCTTAAACAGGAAAAGCAGAACATTTCAGCAGAATTACTGAGGGCTTTGTGTTTCAGGCATTCTGCAAAGAGTTGAGTATTGAGTTCAGATCTCCTCAGGAGGAGAGCAATTAAGTGGCTTTGTGCATGCAATGAGTTGGTTGTTTTAAATCCAGGGCTACTGTAGAGAAAAAGAGCCATCTCCCATCTCAATTTTGAGCCTAAATTCTAGCTCTCCAATCCATTGCTTTGCCTGCTTAGCAACACCTGTGGTAAAAATAAAATATTTCCTGCCAGGTAAAATGGAATATTTTGGTTTGTTCCAAGATGGAAGTAGCTTTGCTTTCCCATATTGTTGAGGAGGAAACAAACATGTTCTTATCTGCTGTCAAGATGAGTTTCTTGTTTTGCTTGGTCAGGTTTAATGGTCGTTCTCCAAGCAGAAATCCATTGTTCTCTCAGCCCTGTTCTTTCTCTTGTAGTGATCATCTGCTCCCCACTCATTTGCAGAATGAAGAGCTGAACCTAAATATATGCCATGAGCCCCTACACACCAGAGGGGAAGGGACTGTGGCCATCTGCATGCTGCTGAACTCAGTGCAGTGTAGAACTGTGTCCACCTCTATACAGACACTTTTTTGTAGTGGAGACAGAGTCGAAGTTGAAAGAAATAACATGGTACTTTCACAGAAATGTAATTAAACCAGCTAAATTGGAATAAGAAACCTATAAATTGAAATATTGTTATTCATGAGACTTTTAATAGTGGTTAATAGCATTAATGCTAGGTCTTTGTTAGAATTGCATGCTTCTGATTGGAAACATGTCAGGAGTCTATAAATATTCTGCAGATCAGTAGAGGTGTAAAACTTACATTAGCAAATTCTGTCTGAGCAATCAGGGACCACAGAATAAATATAGGAAATGTTCAGTGTTCAGCTTGTATCAGAGGATATGCCTTAAAATGTGGCTACTGGAACATACTGGGGATACTGTTTACCTGCATTTTTTTTCCCCCAGATTTAACCCATATCACACAGGTGACCTCATAATGAACTTAAGTTCTGACAAGGACAAATCAAGTTTTAATTAAGTGTGACTGTTTTGATACTTCCACAAAGTAATTGATCTTGTCTTAGAAAGAACCATTAGATCATTTAGTTCCAGATGGAAAGGTAGTAAACCCCTAGATCACTGCATGCATAGATCTTAACAACTCATGATCTATCCTACTCTTTCAGAAGTGTAGGTAACCTAAATTTCAAACCTGTAAGAGATGATTCAGTATTCTATCTCCTTGTAAAAAAATGATAACTTAATTCTATTTGGATTTGTTTAGCATTAGTGATTGCTTATGGGTTCTGCTTTTACTCTTCTCCACTAAACAGCCTTTTAAACTGCTTGTTTCAATGAAAATCACTCAAAATCACAACTTAATCTTCTTTTGGTAAACTAAGCCAATGCAGTTCTTTAAATTAATTAATGTGAGGCTTTGCTCAGTCTAAATCACTTTTGCACTTCCCCTGTCTATATATAATTACATATTATTTCTGAGAGCAGAATTACAGTATCTTCACTGTAGTTCTCATCAAGGACACAAAGAGGTACAGTGTGTCTTGGTATCCTCACATACTGCTATTCTGTTTACACATACTCACAGTAGCCTGTGTTTTTGGGTGGCAGAACTGGGCTGGAAGTTTTTGTTCAGCAGTTTGGTAATTATTTAGGAGTCATAAGGGGTGAAATCACTATTTTACTGTATAGAATACCGAGTAAAGTTGAAGCAGCTATTAATTTCTTCTGTATCTATTTGACTGTGTTAAGGTATGTGTTGTAAGAATGGGCCTAAACTTACTAAATTAATTTTTCAGATCTGTCTAAAAAGTTGCCCTCTCTACCGTACTTAATAGTCTGCAGACTCTGGTGGAGTCAGTTTTTACTTAATTCCAGACCATTTACAAAGTATTGAAAGGCATCAAGCTTGATAACACACAAAATCATTATCACTTGAAGATTGTTAGTGACTATTTACATCACTGAATAATTAGTTTTTAAGTTCCATAAATTGTTCAGATCTTTATTGAATAATGAGATTTTGAGTGGCAGTACAAAGTGCTAGATTCTTTTGCCTCTTTGAAAAAATATTGTTCAGAGACTGCTTTTCCACTGCTGACATCTGTCTTGTGTGGTCAGTGAAACACATTTTCAAACACCTTAAACCAAATGTTAAAGTTCCTAGCTTTTACTGCTGAGATACTTATTATACATGATTTGCAATCCTTTCTGGAATTACCGTATCACTGAGTTTGGAAGGGCCTCAGTAGATGGCTTATTCCACCTGTCATGCACAAAGCATGGGCAGCTAAAGCAAGTTGCTCAGGACTGTGCCCAGTTAAGTTTCTAATATTTCCAAGGATGGAAACTCCATAACACCTCTGGGCAGCCTGTTCCAGTGTTTGAAGAATGATTTTTTTTGTCTGCTGTTAAAATGAAATTTCTTTTATTACAGTTTGTGCCCCTTGCCTCTTGCCCTGCCACTGAATATGACAGTCTGACTCCATCATCTTTATTTCTGCCTTTTCATGCACATTGATAAGATTACTGTGAGCCTTCTCTGTCATATAATGAACAGGTCTAGATTTCTCAAGCACTTTTTTATATGCTCCAGTCTTCATGCCCTTTCATTAGACTCAGTCCAGTGTTTCCTGAACGAAATCTTATTAATGAAGTTCTTAGTGAAGTACCTTGGCCTTTACCCATGTCCATTATCATTGGGTTCCCTGCCCCATTCAGTGTCAGTCCTGTTTTTTCACCTTGTCTTGGTTTTGAAAGACAGTTGTCTGCCAGGGAAAGCTAAGGCTCACCTATAACATGAAACATGACATCATCCCATTGTGAGATGCTCCACCTGGTGGGGAGGGAGCCAACTGTTCGTAGTTAGATAAAAACTGAGACTCAAGACTATCAGGTATCTGTTTTTTTCCACTGGATTCCTGGAGGAAGACTGGATCCATCTCGCCACCACTGGACTTTCTACAGGACCATCTCTACTCCACCGAACCACATCTGTTACTCCAGGAGGATTTATTTGGACTGCTTCCAACACCCTGAACAACAGGGTGTCAGGTCATATCCCTGACTCTGTCAGGGTTTTTCCAGGTTTTTTTTTGGCTTCCTTGCTTTTTTTTGTGGCTTTTTTGTTTGTTTTTTTGTTTGTTTGTTTTGTTTTGTTTTTTTTTGGTGTTTTTTTTTTTTTTTTTTTTTTTTTTTTTTAAATCCTAACAAAGAACTGTTACTCCAATCCCCATATCTTTGCGTGAAAGCCCCTAATTCCAAAATTATAATAATTTGGAGGGAAGGAGGTTTACATTTTCCATTCCAAGAAAAGCTCTAGCTTTCCTTGGCAGACAACTGTCTTTCAAAACCATGACACACCTATAATTCCGTTTGCTGTTGGTAGGTCTCTGGAAGCCTTTCTTACTGTCTTTCATGTCCCTCACTAGGTTTGACTTCGGGTGGGCTTTGGCTTTCCTAATCCCATCCTTGGGTATTCAGTACCTACATATTTCTTCTCCTGTATGACCTGAGCCTGCATCCCTCCCTTGCATGGTTCCTTTTTATGTTTAAGTTTAGTCAGGAGCTCCTTGTTTAACTACATGAGTCTCCTGCAATCCTTGCCTAACTTCCTACAGGCGGAGATGGATCATTCTTGAATGTGGAGGATATGATATGTTCTGTAAAGAACAACCATTCTGAGAGCACTTGTAAATTTGATTGCAAACAGCAAACGACTTGGAACTCCAAACAGTGGGGGAATAGAACAGTTTTAAAGTTAAGGTTGTAAATTTCTGGGTTAAATGGAAATACTACAGAATTATTTCCTATAATTTCTGTCTGCACATGGAAATACAGGTATGTGGAAAAACATAAATGAAGGAATTTGGAAAAGGAGATGCAAATTTATCTGTGAAGTTTTGGCTTTGAACAAAGAGCATGAAAGTGTAGGGTAGCTGGAAATTTAAATGGACTGTAGAAAATAATCTTTGATCTTAATGAATTTCTCTAGGTATGATATAATTCCTGACAAGCCTCCAGGTCAATGAATATGCCTTCAACTCAAGCAAATGCAGCTTTCTAAGATAAAAGATAACTTCCATGTTGTATAGTAACACAGTTGATGCTTCTGATTGCCATTGTCCCCATCAAGCAACCATTTCCTGTTTCGCAGATCTCTCTAAGACAGCATGCAAAACCACATTTCATTTTGCATTAATGGGAAAGATAACACATTTTACATGTTGTTGCATTTTCAGAGATAGCAAGGAAAAAATAACCTCTAACATTTTGCCTTCTTATGATGGTCCTCAGTGCTCAGCTGCTGAAGTTTGTGAAGGGAGATTTTCTATAATTTCTGTTTTTTAAAATTAGACTGCACTATACTTTGACATCAGTTTCCTGGAGACAGATTAGAAGTCTCAAATATTCCAGTCCTGAAATATGAAAAGGAAAAAAACCCCCACTTGTTGGAGGGGAAAAAATGTACATTTTTTATGTTAAGATTTCAAGTTTAATAAATAAATGAATTCAGTAAAATTGAAAATGTTTATATAAGTGTATCATATTTAGATATTGTATATAGTTGAAAAGTGTATATAGCTCAGTACAAACGTTAGGAGTTTAGAGAAAGGTGCATGAAACAGTTCATTTTAGATGTGCTGTTTTAGCTCAGGCTCCTTCTTTGATTGAAGCTTTATGTTTGCTCAAGATACTTCCTATTTCTCTTTTCCACCTAATTCCATTCTTGTAAGTGCATTGGCTTTATAACAGAGGGGGCTAGAAGACAACCAATTCTATCATTATTCAAATATGAAAGTTCCATAAGGAGAGCAGAATATGCCAGTAAGAGGAGGTAATGGTCTATTTTGTTTTATCTGATTGTTTTAGCACCTTGCAAATTCCTCAGCCATCACAATAGCCAAAAAAGTGTGAGTCTGAAAATCAAAAAGATGGGGAGGTAATTTGATGCTGTTAGTCTTAGATATTTTGGCAACAGACTGTGAAAATGTGCAAGAATGTTTGCAAGTGGTTTGAATGAGTATGTGGAAAGATGCGGATCTGAGGTATCTTTTTAAAAATAAAATAAAACACCCTTAACATAAAAAGAGCTTTTTATTTTTTCCTGGTGTGAAAATTATTAGCAGCTACAGGCAGTCCCCATATGGGGATTTGAAACCTACTGTCAGGTCTTTCAATCAGATTAGCTGGTGATACTAGAAGGAACGAAAGATACTTGGAAGAATTGTGTGTAGCTTATGACAACAAAAGGCTCAACTGGCAACATGTGGCTAACAGCTCACAGACATCTGGTGTAAGCCATTTTCCTGAGGAATTAATTTGTGTTGAATATATATCCCAAATCTTCCCTTCTCTGAGGAAAGGCACTTGCTAGAAATTAGATAAAGAAAAAGTAAATACTATATCAAACTTTCAGCATTAACTTGACAGGAAAGGAAAAACAGTAGATTTAGCCTTTTAAATTTTTGTTTGTGATGTCTTAAGAAGGACTGATGATCTGTTGGTTCTGGGCTGTTTGAGGGGGAGGCAGAGATGAGGAGGATTAGATTTTTTTCTGCTCTATTTTTATACTTAAAAGTATTAGATGTATTGTGGCATGATTAACTGATGTGATTTGTGTGGCTTTGTGTTGCTCCCAAGGAATGAAAAACCTGTAAGCCTGATAATTAATAAATAAATAAATAAATAAATAAAGTCCTGGTGGACAATTTTCTATTGGTACTGGATTTCTCTAGTGGTTCAGAGCTGACAAAGTATTTCCAGTCTTCTTTCCAGCTGGGGATTGAAATAAAAGAGAACAGACAGAATGTAGGTACAGGCATTGACTGCTGAACTCGTGAAGAAGGCTGAAGATTACAGTGCATTGAATGGTCAGAAAATTTCACTTATCTTCTTTGTTTTGCTAGCGCTATCCCTAGAAGGATATAGTCAAATTGTATACAAGGCTGGGATTTTTCCAATCTGTACCTGAAGAGATGAGAAAACATTTTCTTTTATGTACAAGTAGTAGACTTTTTCTGACTAAGAAGTTGTGTTAAATTTGTACTTAGCTCAAAAATTGGTGCTTCAATTTCAGATATAAAAGCAGTTTGTTTGTTTGACAGGTTGTTAGGACTTTAAAATCCTCATATGACATTTTAAGAAATAATACAATTTCTTGCATATTTTACCTATAATATTGTTCATTCAACCCCTACATAAATGGGAAGTAGGTTTTAGACAGCCTGGATTATCTATTTAAACTAATATATTTGTTCCACTGCTAGTTCCGATGCCTTCCTGTCTGTCCTGAGAGTTCATATCTCTTCCAGACCTATATGTAAGGTCTCCAAAACAGGGCTTATTGCTTCTATTTGGCAGAAGCTATTTGCCCCAATGTCAGTGACTTCAAAGGTAGTTGGTAAGTCTCAATGTTCAGTATACTGGATGTCCTCAACAAGAGAAAGGACTTCAGGAAGATCTTCTCAAAAGTCTGAAGTGGTATATTTATATTTGTTTACATGGCAGTGTAGGAATGAACTAAATAATGGAGAAAGTAAGGAATAAAATAAGGCAAGAAAAGAAGAATTGACATGGGGAAAGGATATAAGTAAAAGACTGAAGGAAATCTAAAAGATAATTCATTAACTTTATGGCAAAACCCAATTCTGCAGCAGTTCTATTAACAATCAGTAAAATTATTAAATTAAGGAAGACTCACAAATTACATAAATTCTGAAACTTTTTAAAACTCTCCCTTTAATAAGAGAAATAGAAAGAAATCCTCTGAAATTTGAGTAACTTGAGGTTTTCTTTGGAGAATAACATTAAGATTGCTCAAACATACAGAAGACAGAAAAGGTCAATTAAAATTGTACAGTCTATCTTTTAATTTTATAGCCTTATGATCAGAAAATAGTTCATAAAGGGCAAGAATATACCAGGAGGGATATTCATGTATTATCTGCTGCTCTACACGGTCATCTAGGAGCCAGAAGATCAAACCCATAGCATAAGCCTCTGAAAATAATTTGGTATGTCTTGTGAACTGCAGAGACACTGCCTTTCTTTTTCAATGTTATGTTACTCTTTTAGGAGAGTGCCATCCGAAGGAAACTCATCTGTGGTGTGCAAAACACTTAGCCTTGCACAGCTACAGCAACTCTTCAGACATCTCTGGTTCCCATGGATGGTCCATTGTGGAGGATGTAGCTGGCTTGAAACCTGTGCTGCTGAAGAGAACTACTCCTGTCCGTGCCTTCTGCACTCCTCTGTCTCCTGCTTGATTTAGACAAGGATACCTGTGTTTGCAGGTAGTTAAACAAGCAGAGAACACCCATGGCTAGGGGAGTGATCTCCTTCATTGGAGACAGGGACTCACTGTGGCAGAAACTGCCAAGAGCATGGATGTGACATACATACAAGTGGTCTCCTGTAGGTTTAAAAGTCTGCACTAGCAGAGAGCTGCTCTGGAGACCTGAAGGTGTTTCTGTCTTGATCTTCAGGGATTCTATGGGCTGTGAGGTAATGTTCACAGTGGTAAATGGACTGAGACCAATATTGAAGTAAAACCCCAAAACATGTAATTTCCAGGGTCAGAGAACACCAAAGTCTCTTTTGCTGCTTCTTGGCAAGTGATATTGTGGAGCTCCAGTTATTGCAGGCACATGTGTGTAGCTGCTTCAGAATGCTCCTGGTATTTCATAACCACTTTTACAGAGATTTCATATTTTTAACTTTGAATTTGCATTTCTTGATGTTTCTTTGGGAGTTGGCAGCTCCAAGTCGACAGACCATTCCCCTGTTTTTATACCTTGGTGTCTTTCTGGATCAAAATTTCAGCCCAGTTCCCTGCAGATGTTTAGCAAGTCTGCAGTCTCTACCACCCCAAAGAATGCTTTGGGCTTGTCATTTGACATGGTTATTTTTGTTGGGGTGGTTTTTTTTGTTTGTTTGTTTGTTTTTTTTGTTGTTGTTGTTGTTTTTTGTTATTTTTGTAATCAGTTTTATTAGTCAGCTAATCAGATGGCTGCTTAGCAGCTTAACAGACTGAGATTTTACACTATGCCAACAAGAGGATATTCTGTTTTTATGAGGTATTTTGGGGTTTATGAAGGTGCAAGAATAATGCTGAAGGACTATCCTAGAGGATTGTAATGTGACATGGTTCATAATCACATTGTATGTGTCTTTTTTGTATCTCTCTTTGTCTCTCAAGAGATCAGGTCAGTTTATTCCACATTGGAACTGAGGAATAAATGTGTGCTGAAGTTGGCTGTGGGACTAGGCCATTCCAGCAAACTAGGAAGTGAATCAATTTGGCAGACTTAGTTAACTTACCTATGAACTTGTGTCTGATTAAATGGCAAGGGCAGCAGTTCCCCTGCTGTCTGTGATGTACATGAAAATAAAGTGAGGAAAAGAAACACTCCCCTTTGACAGTCAATTAAGGATGCTGATTAACTCCATCTTGTACAAAAGCTGAGTACTACAATACAGTGACATGACGATGAGTTATGAAAGTGAGGGACTCTCCTATGTTCATATACGAAAGTGTTTCCTGGGCATTATAAACTCCATCAAAGGTCTGCATTACCTTTTATGGATTATAATACATTTTTAGTTTTGTGGAATTGGTCTTTAATTACTGTCCTCTACAGAAAACAATTACATGGGAGATGTCAGGCAGCATTCTTTCTAAATACTGTTATTTTATGGAAGCCCTTATAAAATGTTTTTGAGAACAATTGTGACTTAATAACTTAATGGGAAAAGTGAATACCTTTAGCAGAGATGAATAACTTCAGCAGTGAAGTATAAATGTGCACTTGCAATTAGGCTGATCAATATCTGTTATTAATGAGCTTATAAGGAAGCAAACAACTCTGTGGCTTTGTTTAATGTGGCCATAGGGAGCAAAAGTAGCTAAAACAAGTTTTACACTTTGTGTAGAAAGTAAAGTGCTTGTGGTAATCCTGTCCCAATGATATTTGTGCTTTTACCTTCATGAATATTGATTTTTTTTTTTTTTCACTTGAATAAACAGAGGAAACAAGATGAAAAATGTCACTACCTAACCCATTCAGTTTGTTTATCTACCAACAAGTGTTTTCCACTTTCTTAGATGAACTTTGTAGGATGGGATAACACAAATCAGTTACTCATAATCTTTCCAATGTCTCTTTTTCTGTATTTTTTGGTTTTGTTTATTTGTTTGTTTGTTTTTCTTTAGTGGCCTACTGTCCTTACAGTCCATGAGCTTCTATGTGCCAAGGTTATGTGTCCATATGTGTGTGAACAGAGTCTGACAGTGTGAGTCAAGTGTTTATGGCTAGGGCAGTGGACAGTGGCAGTCAAAACAAATACATTTTTTATCCCAAAGGAAAAAAAAATGTCTCCCTATATGTGGCATTGGTCAAGCCATACCTCAAGAACTGAAGCCCTTGCTTTAAAAAGGACATTGAGGGGCCAGAGCATGTTCAGATAATGGCAGCAATGCTCATGGAGGCTCTAGAAAATGAACCCTATGAAGAAAAGATGAAGAGGCTGGGGTTGTTTAGCCTGGAGAAGGAGAGGCTCAGGGCAGACCTTATTGCTCTCTAACACTCCCTGAAAGGGGGGTGTAGAGAGGCAGGGCCCGTCTCTTCTGCCATGACTGCAGTGAGAAGACAAGAGGAAATGGCCATAAGATGAGGCAGGGGAGATTAGATACTAGGGAAAAAAAAAAAAAAAAAAAAAAAAAAAAAATCACTGTAAGAGTGGTCAGGCATCGGAATAGGTTTCCCAGGGAAGTGGTGGAGTCACCATCCCTAGTGGTGTTCAAGAAGCATCTGGATTTAGTGCTGGGTGATGTGGTTTAGGGGTTAAGTGGTGGTGCTGGGTGACAGTCAGATTGGATGATCTTGCAGGTCTCCTCCAGCATTGATGATCATATGGTTCTCTGCCATGAAGTTTGAAAAATTTTTTATTGTATGATATGTGTGTGTACCCAAAAGCTCCTGATCATCAGAGGTGTAACTGCAAGGATGTACACTCTGCAGGGATGATAAGCACATCATCACTAATCTCAGCTTTGTCTATATTGTGTTGTGTGATACACGTACCTGTCTTACCAACTCTTCTCTTTTTTGTGTGTCTGTGATGTGTTACGAGCTATTTCACTGTGCATTTATCTCAGCAAAATAGTACAGGCTCCAAGGGTCACTTGCCTTTCCTACACAATACACTGAGAGTGATGCAGGCAATTGCTGCATTATTTACTGTCAGGCTAGAGTTATTAAGAACCAGCCTTAGGATGAAGAAAGTACATATAAACTATAATGTACTTTAAGTGAGATAAAATTTCAGCTACAACTTAATTAAATTCTTATTTTTTGAATAGTTCCTGGCCTGAGAGGATAAGACAGCAATTAAGTGCTGGAGCATCAGCATTGGCTGAAGCATGTACGACTAACACAACACAAAGCATCTCAACAGAACATTAATACAGCCTTGGTACTAACAAGTATAGAATGGAAAGAGCTCGTGGTGATATAAATAGAGGTGGGAACAGGCTACAGATCATGCATTTAGGAAAAAAAAGTGCCATCAATACAAATGCTGTGAAAGACTAAGCCATCGATACAAATGCTTTGCACACTCACCAAAAGCTTGTGGAAAACCTGGTGACAATAACTCTGGCTAGGAGAAATGGGAAGGGCGTGTTCAACAACTGGAAGGAAATAAAACCTTAATAACTAATTTTTTTTTTAAATTGTCATGTATTTTGAAAAAAAAACCTCCAACATTTAAATGAAAGATTGTCTTCCTGCCTGTCATTCAGCTCCCTAGATAACATGATTCCTTGTGTTTTGAGCAGATTTGCACTTGGTTTTACACCTATGTCATTCAATGCTACTCTAAATTTCCAATAAATAATAATAATAATAAAAAAATTTGGAATCTGTTAAGTACAGTGATTTTGGCCATGGTTCAGTCTTGCACAGTCCATAAAAGTACAGAATCCTTTAGCTTTTCTTTTCAAAATTTAAACAGTTCATAGAAAAAAAAAATTAGTATGATTATTTAAAAATGCAGTGATAAGAAAAAATGCTCCAAAAGATAAATGTCACTATTTAATAATATGTTACATCTGGACTTTAATGAAATATTAATGCTAAGTTATGATAGGAAGAGTACCTCTTTTTCATCTTTCTTTTATCTAAATTGTTTAATATTTAATACTTTATAATAGAGAGATAGAGTAGACCAAAGTAGAGTTTGATGCTGTTCTATTATGTATGATTTTATTACCAGATAAGAGTATTTAAAAATGTTTAGAATATTATAGGATCAGATACAGAATATTTAAAGCTGTGTAATGCATTCTGTTACAGATGCAGAAATTCATGATGTTCCTTGCCAAAGGAGACTGTAGATGTAGACTCAAAATCTGTAGAAATATCTACATCTATGGTCCTTATGGGTCCCTTCCAACTTGAAATATTCTTTGATTCTAGTTCATTGTTGTCAAGCAAGGGATTCTATTTCATTGTTGTCAAGCAAGGTTGGGGCTTTTTTGTTGCCTTTGCTTTTTTTTTTTTTTTTAGGAAAAATGTTATATTGAGTGACACATCAGACAAAGTGTAGTATAATCAAGTCTAAATTAAGCCTTCAAAATGTTTGAAGAAGGTAGTGTCTAAAACTTGGTGAAGTGTGTGGTTGGCAGTTGCATGGAGACAGCTTTACATATGGAGTGATCTTACTAACCCTATTGTCAACTGAGAACACTTAACAAATGCTGAGACAAAAAGTTTATTTGTATAGTTGGTGCTATACAATGTGATTTAATGGTATATTCTGTTTGGACTTTGCTGACTTTATTCTCCATACTAAAATGTCACAGGATGCAGAGAGGGATTATCTAGGCAACATTTTCCACATCAAATGGACACTTAGAGATTTCAAAAAATATTGAAAGAGAACACACCTTGGAAAAGAACTTGGAAATATGTCAGGTGGCCACAGGCGCACATCAGGGAAACAGAAAGGTTCTTCTGAGTTAGATCACTAATGAAATTTAGCCTTCAAAACTTGGCAGTTGCTGTTCTAAAATATTTTAAGTAGTCTGACATAATGTCATGTATTAGTAGTTTGACATAGGATCTTGGCCCCTGCAAGTCTATGAACTTTTAAGTTCTTGGAATAGGAATCAGAAGTAACCTTGCAAAGCCAAATTGTTGTCAAGCAAAAACAAATTTATGACAAACCAATGACTTCACTGTCTCCTTTGAACAGATGAAGGGTAGATAACTTGCTTAAAGTTTGGATAATGCAAGTCTTTGAAAAAAGCAGATATTTCTTTTACTTGGTTTGCATCTACCTTTCCACATTGTTTGTGTTGATTAACTGTTAAATCACACAAACCAATGTTTCATTTTCTTTCTGTGTTTCTCTGTATATCTAATCTATCTGTTTTCTTCTGCTGAGTCATAGATTATATCCTTTTGGGAAGAAGGGCCGAGTTCCTGTTCTTTAGTCACTGTTTGAAGTGTACCAGCAATATCTGACATAAGAATTGGCAATGATTTGGGCTCAAAACCCCACAAATTCCCACTTTAAGTGAATCTGTGGAGTTCAGATGTTTGTACTGTCCTTGTAGGGAAGTCACATTTCTAAATAGACAGTCATTGTGAAAGCAAGAGAGAAATGTACAATTCAGTTGACACCTTAAAAGTATGATTTTTCTGTTACCGAAACCAAATGTTGCAAATCTGAAACTGAATTTGGAAAAAGTATCTTTGTATTACTTACATCAATAAAATTACATGATGAATCCACTTTTATACATGGATTCTAGTAACTCCATTCACAGATTATTTCAAATTACTGTTATTTCAAAGGTACCTATTCATTAGGTGCAAAACAAAGCCCAGATATTACCTGGAGACTTCATTAAAGGACAGATTTAAAACACCAAAACATATTTTTGGTAGATGTATAAGCTCCTGGTGAGACTTTTCTAAGGTGCTAAAACAGTGTGCTTCTACTAGCTTGAGTCATGTGGATGACCTTATTGGACAACCAGAGGTGAATAGGTAGTTGAGAGTAGAGTTAGAGAAGCTCCAGACTCTAAGCTCAATAGTATTTTAACGGAAAATTTTACTTATGTAGTCAGAAGGGCAGCTAAGAAATCCACCGTCTTGCAGGGATTAGCATTAAATGGTGTGAATGAGCCTGGAATTTCTGTTGTGATCAAAAGAAAATGACAACTTTTTTAGATAAAAGGAGGAAGAAGATTTGAGCTATTTCCTGAGTTAATATTTCTGCCCTTATTTTAAACGTTTGGTTTCAGCAGTCTAGGATCTTACTCACTGGACTGCTTTAAGCTCCCTGCAGAGTCAGAATGGCTAAGTGTGCTCTGAGCATGCCTCACCAGCTCCTGCAACTACCTCGAGTTTAGCAACAAGAGAAGAAGAGAAAAAACTCCCAACCTTATGCTGACATTAGCTTTAGCTATAACTGATGAGTAATAAAGAGCCTTTCTCAGAAGAAAAAAGGGTTCTGGGCTGTTCTCAGCAGCATGGGGAAGTTTGAATTCAGGGGTAAGAGTCATACTGATTTTAATAGTCAAAAATACCTAAACACATGCAGTTGCCAATAAAAAGTATTTCTAAATGGGTGGTAGATTTATTTTGATGCAGGTTTTTTTGTTGGTTGGTTGGTTTGCTTGTTTGTTTTTTTTTTCCTTTTTTTTTTCTCCAGTGTTTCATAGTCAGGTATTACCATTTAAATATACTTGACTTAATGTGCCTACAAAAACAAGAACCAGAAATCCTTAAGAAAAGGAGCATTACTATGATGCTAAAATCTGAGACCTCAGAACTTCAGTGTTATGGAATTAGGCAGTGGAGGAGAGTAGAATCATTGTTTCCTTGCAGCAGATTGCAGTATTGGGTCATTCAGTAATCAATAATGAAATGGGTAGCACCCTCAGTTGAACATATTTCACTCTTAGTGTAAGCTCTGTTGTCCTTCTTGGAGATTAATAGTTTTATGGAGTGGCTCCTTCAGCAGTCAAATGCTTTTTCTCATGAACCTTTCCTCTGCTGCCTTCTGGGAGTTTAATGTGCTGGCTGAAGTAAGATTTCAGGATCTGGGCACATAAGGAGAATGTTCCACTAAGGACTAAAATCCTTAAGTTACTCTTTATCTTTTATACTGAGTTTTCCTGGTGTATATATCCAAGATTAATAACTTTCTGGTGATTTGACCATTTCTAAGACTGTATGGTAGTTCTAGTAGAATAAATCCTGCTTGAAACAACAGAATAAAACAGGATGTAAAATTATGAAAGATGAAATATTTATGTTTTTGTGGAAAGGGACTAGCACTCTGTACTGTGTACACTTTCACTTCCTTGGTTCTGAACCTCCAATTAATTGTGACTGCAATACTGAAAAAAAGAATGTGATATTTTTGACATTCATATTATGGATGACGTAATTTCTAGCTATAAACTGTGTCATGCTGGAACATTAACAGCATTTTTGCTGCATTATTTTCAACTACTGGCTTCAGTGCTATGCTGACAAAATGGCTAATGTGATCCTTAGGCATGAGTACAGAGGATCAATAAGTAGGTGATTTTTACCTCTTTAAACCAAGTCAGTGAGACAGATATTGAGAAGCTAAATATGGTTCTGTTCCCCACAGTCTGGCTGTGGTCATATTTTAAAAGTGGGGCCAGTGCGTAAATGAGCTGCAGAGTTGATGTAAGAGCTTTTGAAAGGCAGACTCCAGCTGTTAGGCTGAGAGAAGGGGAAAAAAAGAAAGGTTGCAGTAACTTGATTGCTGCATGAAAGTATTTCTGAGGTAAAAAAACGCTGGCTGTTGAAGAGCTCTTCATTGTGCTGGAAAGTCCAATGAGTGAAACTCCCTGGGAGCTGCTACTATGCGATGAGAAGGGGTAAGCACTGGCATGTACTATGGGTTGGACAGGGGCTTCTTCACCTCATACGTCTTGGCAAGTCCTAGGGCAAAAATCTCTGCAATTGTTGGGCAAACATTACTTTAGCCAAGATAAAGTTTTTCAGTCTAGCATAGGGTAGCTGAAAGATACATAATGAATGTTAAAATAAGTCAGGCTGAGTGGTTAAGAGGCCCCTTCAGGGCTTAAACCCTGATTATTTCTTTAAGGACATTTAAATTTTAAGGGCATTTGAATTTCAGCCTGGGCTTTTCAAAAGACAGTCACAGTTCCTAGTTCTACTTTTATCTTTATCAGAAGTTTAAGACATGGAGACTATTTCCTTTAGATCCAGGATACCATATTTCTATATATTTTTTGTAGGGATGTTTTCCTAAAATACCCCTCTGAGATCAGTGTCCTATTATTTCCTCATTGGACTGTGAAAGAAAGGTTGAGTAATTTAGGAGACTTTCTTTATATTACTGTTTACTGCTTTTACAACATAGAATCTTTTTTGAGAGAGAAGGACATGCAATTGTTTAGCAGATGGCTGTTACATCTCTCTCTTCTTAAAATAATCCCAAATATAGTGTTCTTTTGCTCCTCAATTTTGTGAAAAAATTAAATTAAAAGAACTGGATCTTCTTTTTTTTATGATTAAGAAATTTAGAATAATTTAGGAACTGGAAAACTGTTGCTGAGATTCTAGAATGGATAGTTGGGAGTGAAAGAGAAGCCCTGCTCAGAGAGAGAGGCTTATTTTATAAAGCTTGTGGGATTTAAGGAAGCCTTAACATAATGATGGGTTTTTAGAAAGAACATCCCTGCAGAGAAATATGTCCAGAACAATGCTATCAGGAACATCTGACAGTGGCAAGACCATTTTCTTTCACATGACTTTCTTGGACCCTCTGGAGGAATAAGAAATCTTATCTGTGTACAGCAAAATGACTGAACCTGGAACCTAAAATTATGAGCCTCTCACTGAGGGGTCACCTCTAAAAGCTGAGCAGATGCTGTGCACTACAGACATGGCAGAAATCATAAAAGTCTCTCATGGACTTTCATCAGAAGCTATTGCATCTCTCCAGCTCTGAAGAGCAGAAGGAGAATGTGAAATAAATGGATAATTGTCATGTATTACCAAACAATATTGTCTTTGTCAATCACTTCTGCCAGTAGATGACAGTGATATAGTCTTCTACCTATCAGCATGCCTTCTGTCCCCTTACAGTTGACTTTCTCCAATCCCTGACTCCTGACCTTTCACCTCAGTCCATGGTTAGTGCAGATGATGGATGAGCCTTGTTAGGCTCATAAGATGTGCTGGTGCAAAGGAAAAAAGCCAGCAGGCATGTTGTGCTCATGTTAGATTTTCATAAGGGTAACTTGTCTTTAAAACAGACAAATAGCTGCACAGGCTGAGCAAGATAAGTTTGTCATGAATGTTTTGGTTGTTGCCATTCAATACTGACATTATGTCAGCAGATAGGAAAAGTGAGCCGGGCAGGAGACTCTAAAGGAGAGAAGTATTGGGTAAGTTGGAACGGGCACTCAGTTTTACCAGCATTATCCCAGCCAAAACCAGAACATTCAGAAAGCAAATAAAGATGTAGACCCCTGTGAAATATTCTGTGTAGCTGCCCATGTTGTAAGTCACACACTTGAAATGGAAAAATAAAGCATTAAATGATGAAATCAGAAGAGTGTGGGTTTTTTTTCCCAAAAATTTTGAACACAGATGTAAATTAAATTTTAAAATTAAATTTTAAATTGTTTCTAGTAAGATAAGTAATATGAAGTTGTCATATAAAAACCTTGAATTGCACCTACAAAATTAGAATTCTATTAATTTTTGCAAGAAAGTAGAAGGAAGGAAAGCATTCACTTTAATTTTTAGATGGCAAAATAGGAAAGAGATTTCTAAGGAAAATAATAGGAAGGACAATTTCTTGCTAAAACAGTAAATAGGATTTTGTTTATGTCTAAGAAGTATGGTTCCATGGAATATTTTTTGAGGTCTAGATGTTTTCATAAAAATGCAAAGTACAAGGGATCCAGTGTTAGAGCTCCTGGTGGAATTTTTCCAAGACTCCATAGGCTTAAACTGTGGTCTTGAATTCAGAAGTCCAGATAGTAAATAGCCCATACAATATCCAAATAAACAACTTCCATGTGTTTGACAGGCCTGATGAACAAGAGCAAACCCGTGTATATTGGAAAAAATGTATTTTCAACAAGACTTGCTATTTCCTGCTTGTATCATTTATCACATTTAAGTGTTTATTCAAAAGTTTTGGGCTCCTAATCCAGTGGTTTGTATTTCTCCTGTCCATAGTGCATTATAGCACTATCACCCTTTTTCCTGGAGGTTCTAGGGACTCTCAGAGCAATTAAGTTGCTGAAGGATGCCTGCCTTAATAGCTTCAACACAATTTTACTTGTCTCAAAATTTAAAACAAACAGGAAAGACATAGATTTTGCTTCCGAAATTTTGTTTACCACTGAACTGCTTTTTCATGAAGAGATCATGGAAAGGCAGTTTCTGTTCTATGGTTCTGTGCCAAGCAAACAAAATTAGCTGTAAGCCTTCTCAAATACTGACATTTTAATGAGACTATATTTCAAATTGTGTGCTGTGTCCCCATCATGAAGAGATTCTAATTCACTGGTGGGACTGGGGACTGCCCATGCTATGAGAAGGATTCACAGCTAATGTCCCTAGAGAAGGAAACCATAGGCAAAAGTGTTCTGCTCATGTGGCTCATGGCATGGATGTGTTTTAAACGTGGGAAGCTTGCAACTGTCAGAAAAAGAGTTTAATTACAGCCTCTATTTTAATAGATTTTCTGACCATTCAGGGATGCATTATCAAATAACTGGGTATAAAATTATACACATTTCTCTCATTACATTTCTTCTTTTTGAATAACTCTTTCAGAGGCTGAAAAGATGGGAAAAGAAAACAAAAATCCTGTCACAGAGAAGAATGTACGTATAACATGAAAGAGTATGTGAAAGTTCATAATTCTTTAAGCATGTTGGCAGCTATTGAAGCATAGGTGTTGAAAATCAAGGCTGCTGCTTACCTCTCCAGTGGCGCCTAGAACTGGTCTGGTACTACTGCTGTAGTTTTTCCCCTAAACAAGACTCTTGTGACCATCCTGCAAAGATGACACACAGTTTATTCTTTTCCTTTTTAGCGCTGCTTCTCATTCAATGGAAGTTAAAGCATGGTTATAAAAACAAGACCAAGCAAATGAAAACAGCATGTCCAATTTAAAGAATATCAATGTTTGCTAAAGCATAATGTTTTTACAGTGCCCTGATTTGTGGTCCAGTATTAGATTGTACCTGGCACACATTCCATGGGATGTAGCCATGGGTATGCCTGGTACCCTACTGTCAGTAGCATGAAAAGTGCTGAAGTCCTGTGAATTGGGGAAATGACATCAGTTATCATATCCAGATGGCTGCAGGTGCAGCCCACATCCATGTGAGTAACAACCCCTTGCAGCTCCAGATTTACAAAGGGTTAAAAGCATTGATCAAAGGAGCCACAAAAATAGCTCTTCACTCTATCCCTTTTTGCAAAAAAGAAGATTTAAGTGCTGTGATTATAATGCCCAAATACCTTTATGGTGAAAAAATGTTGCCTGTGTAATTTAAGAGAGAAGAGATTAATGGCAGGAAGTTAAAGGCATCCAAATCTGAATAAGAAATTAGTAGTAATTTGTAACAGTGAGGGCATGGAAATACTAGCACAGATTACCCGTGGAACTCATGATTTCTACAGCTTAAAAAGTCTTCAAAATCAATGTTAAATGTCTTTCTAAAATAATTGTTTTTGCCAAACAGGTTTTGGAATGCAAATAAGAGGAACTACATTTAAGGACTTCTGTTCCACAAGATAGAATATTTGAAGTAAGAGTCCTTCTGAACTTATTTTCTCTGAATTTATTAAAGATAAGTGTTAGATAGCAGATGAATCACTGTTCTGAGCTGCTAGTTATTCCTGTTCCTTACACTCAGCATTTCTTGTAACTATCACTAGATTATGATCCTCCGTGAGAGAATCAAACTTTATGATTTTGTCTACTATACTTATTTTAATAGGTTATATAATTTTAATACTTCATTTCATTAGTGGAATAGAACTTAAATGTCTTCTCTCTCCAATATAATCTTGTCTGCTTGACCTCCCCTGACCAATCCCCTATTTTCCAGGAGCGTAATATGGCCATTTCAGAAAGAAAGCTCCTCTAAGTCACTGAAGAGAAGCAAGATAATTTGCTATCACCTGGGGAGGTGGTGACCAGTGAGTCACCTCCCCTAGGTGAGGAGTGAAGCATCTTTTGTTCACTGGGCCAGAGGCATTTTCCTTTTGCAGTAGACTCCTTTTCTGCCTGACTCTACTTAGATGTCTTAATGTTAAATCAGTGTGGGGCAAACAGTAGTTGCTAAATACAGACCATATAAATATTTTCTTTAAATTTTCTGAGTATGATAAAATACATTCATCTTCCCGATGAACATCGCTATGCACTCATTCTAGCATTTGTAGGTAGTGTGGATGCTTTTCTCTTAATATTAGTGTGTTTGATTCTGTGGGTTTTGACATCTCTATTCTTTTGTCTGACAAATCTGTGCGCTGACTTGTAAGAAAAAAATCAATATTGTTTTCCCTGGCACTTTCTCTGCAGTTGAGCTGATTTATTATCACAGTTCCCTTTCCCCTCTTTTATCAGTGTATTTCTATTGCTTTAGGGTTGAGTACCTGATAACATCACAGGGTAGAAGACACACAGAGAGTTTCCGTGACCTTATCCCCTGTGTGATCTTGTCCAGTGTGACAGTAAGCCATGGCTATAAAGTGAACAATGATATTATCCAAGCTTTGTGATCAGATTTATGTTCGATTACACTGGAAACAGAGATGAGCTAGAACCAATGAACAAAATTTAAATTTATATTTAAACTGTTCTTGTCCAGGACGTCAGTGGCTAAAGGGCGAGTAGACATCCAGTGAGCAAAACTTAATTTGTCTGCAAAATGGTATGTGCTGGTAGAGTCATATAACGCACAGTTCTTGTAGTATTTAAGCCAACCATAATGGTGAACTGGTTGTTGCTCTCTGAATATGTAGTCTTATTACTGCTGTTTCTCTTAGCCACTTATATGAGGTAGCATTTAAGAACCTCATTAGAAGTTCAGAGCTACCTTACCCTAGACACTGCACGGACATGTAAGAAAAGCCAAAATTCACTGTCAGTGTTTCAGACCAGATGCAACTGAAGGCTGCAACAGGTAAGGTGCTGTGAGCATATTGGCAAGTGCAAGTGTGGTAATGCAAACAGGGGCCCTGTTCATGCAGGGTGCTCAGGAAAAATGAGTTGACCAAGTTTGTTAAACCTGTACCTAATGTGGCTACAGTGTATTAGAGCCACTTCATTCTTGGAGGGGAATATCCTTATGCAATGCCTTCTACCTGTTTCTTTCTTTTTTTCTCTCCAGATCACCTCAGAAATCTCAGACCACTCCTGGCCTTGCTGCTGGGGACTGCCATTATCTGTGGGCATTGTGAGAAAAGTGTGCTTGAGGGTTGTTTGCAAAGCAGGATTTGCCAAAGGTGTTGGTCATATTGGCATGGACCAGCAATGCAGTTTGACAGAGGGGGCATGTGGGTGGGTGTGTATTTTTTTCCTGTTTGGGGCTGAAGGGATTGGGAGGCTGAGGGAGAAACTTGACAAAGGAGTAAATTCATCCATCTGGTAGGTAGAGTAGGGCAATGAAGTGAAGTCTAATAAGAAAGCATGATAATGTGTTTACTCAGTAAGTGGAAGTGCATTAAATGTGGTGATCTAGTTGGGGAAATTATGGAGGAGGGAAGTTCTAGCAGTTACTAGACAATGTAATACCTGGGAACGGTGTAAAGGCATTTCAGTAAAAGTAATTTGGATGTCAGCCATCCATCAGAGGAAACGAATGCAAGTAAAAAAATCTGAGAAAAGTTTGGAAACCATGCCCTTGCACAACTGCCCCTTCTTTTAGCCTTCCTTCTTTCTTGCAGGGACTTGGGAAGATTTAGCCGCAGGAAAGTGTAGCTGGCAATAGAAGGAGAAAGAATACTTGGGGGACCAGAATTACCAGCATCAACAGAGTTGCTGCTCTAATGCAGTATGTCTCTAATGATGTCAGAAACCTAAGCTTCCTTCACTTTTGGCTGAAAAAGTAAGTCCTGATTGGCATTTCCTTCCTTAAGTATGCTGTGCTGGCTTGAAAGCAAAACCAGCAAGAGACTCCACGTCAGAAAAACAGTTTAACAGGAGGAAAATAAAATAAAATAAAATAAAATAAATGCAATAGTACAAAAGATCACCGAGAGAGTCAGAATACAACCTGACATCCTGTTAGTTAGGGTGGTGGTAGCAGTCCAGATGAAGTGGTCTTCTTGAAGCAGTGATCCCATAGAAAGGTCTGGTAGCTCTGGTCCTCTGGGAATCCAGTGGGTAAGGCTGCTTGTGATGTCCCAAATCCCAGATTCTATCCAGGTGGGAATGCTTGTCTCCTCCCCCTGGGCGGAGCATCTCGCAATGGGCTGATATCATTTTATCAGTCTTGCAATGGGTCCTTGACTGCCCATTAAACAGAGATAGCTCCTGGAGGGAGTTATCTATGAGTCATGCAGCAGGGCATTGATGGGCCATTAACAGAAGATAGTCTGGAGGGAGGGGGCAAGGGAAGCACTGCCCAACCTATTTCAACAGCTCATGTAGATGGTGGTAGAATACATACTTTGGGCACATCTTACATCGTAACCTAGGATATATGCTTTCATAGAGAAATATGCCTTTAAATCACAGAATCACAGATTCACAGATTCACAGAATCACAGAATAAATTAAGGTGAAAAAGACATTTGAGATCTTCAAGTCCAACCTATACCCTAACATCTCCTCATCAGCTAAACCATGCACTGAATGCCAGGTCCGGACTTTTTAAAAACTTTTCCAGGGATGGTGGCTCCACCACCTCCCTGGGCATGATTCCAGTGCCCAGTCACTCTTTCAGTGTAGAAATATTATTCTTAGCTCTGGCATAATGATAGATTGAGTAGTTTTGCTTCACTTCCCTTATCCGTTTTCTACAATTCCTGCACTCTGATTTATATTTGTCATCAGCTTCTTGTTTTTTAATCAGCAAACAATGCTTTCATAGCTACTCTCATACTCGTTAGAGTAGTTTTAATTGGTGAAGGCATCTTTCTTAATGTACTGAAATGTTTTCACACAGTTCCCAGGTATCATTTGATTTTTCTGCTGAAATTATTTTCCCAGTGGATTTGGTCATGTGTTAATACAATTTCTGAGCTGGTTTGGTGATGCAAAAGTTTGAAGCATAGTAATGTTAGGAGGTAGACAATGGTGGATCTACTTATTCTATGAAATTTTGTTCTCCATTGATAGCTCCCTGGCTGCCCATATACATTTACAATGTTCTTAAAATTATGAATTTCACAAGTGAATAATGTTTATGTCTGGCATTGTAGTATGAAGTAAAATGGCATGTGTTTTGTTTAAAACAACTGTGCAACATTTATCCTTTTAAACAAAAAGACCAAATTTTAAAATAACATCCAATAGCATTCCCTAATTTGGTGTTGTTCAGGAAGGCATCTGAATTTACAGTCAGCATAAGTTTAAAGCCACATAATTTTCCTCTCAGTAGAGAATTCAAATTCAAGGATTTTTTTTTTTTTCTGGTTGCTTTTTTTTTTTTTTTTAATTATTTTATTTTTTTTATTTTTTATTTTGGTGTGTGTGTTTTTGTTTTTTTGCTTGTTTGTTTCTTTTGTGTTTTTATTATGTTTAGCACTGACCAGTTTCAAGGTGAGAACAGGAACCTTTTTCTTAAGCATCTCACATTATGGTTGTGTTCCTCTCTTTCACGGAGTGCCAGGACAGACTCATTGAATGCTTCTATTTAATACATGAAAAGACATCAGCCCTTGCTGATGAGAATTATCCATATTGGTACAGTTATCTGAAAAAATATATTGGTTGTTTGGAAAGATGCTACTGTCTGATTCTGCATGTCCATGTGTATGAGTTAACATTATTAAGATTGTGTGAACACTGTCTTTGCAGTCTTAAATACCCATGTTTTAGTTTTTTCACAACTAGATGTAATATTTATAGTTTGATTTGGTACTAAAAAAATAAATCTAAACACATGGCTAAATTTGTGACTATAAATGGCAAAACCATAAAAATGTATGACAATTCTAATGTTTTTTTCTGAAAACAAACCCAGGTTTTAAGTGTGCAGTTGAAATCTGTGGGTGTCATTTACCATTTGTTGTCGCAACCTACCTCTCCTACAGGAATGAAAATAAATGTCTTCCTCTTTTGTAGCTTACAAAAGATAAATTCTTGTCTGCTCTTGCTGGTGATATATTTTTTCAAATAGCCATGGTGATTGAAGTCTTGAGTGTATGAATAGAAAATTGAAATTGTGTAGTTGAAAGAGAGTTGTGAAATTTGCAAGCATGCAGCAAGAGCAGAATATGGAGATAAAAATAAGATCACTTTGGGTGTAATAAATGGTAAAGTTAATAATGAGAAAAAAACCAAAAACCCAAAAAAACAAAAACAAAAACAAAAAACCAAAAACAAACAAACAAAAAACAAAAACAAAACCACAAAACCCCCAAAAAACGCCAAAAACAAACAAACAAACAAACAAACAAACAAACAATAACCCAAAACAACCAAACCAAACCAAAAAGCCACAAAAACAAACTATATCAAACCTGCAAGGCTTTCCCAAGACTCTTCAGAATTCTGGGAACATTGTAGAAAGTATAATAGTTTTATAACACTTCTGGTGTTTCTCAAAAAATCTGCTCTGACTACTGACCTATAGTAAATCTGCCAGATTACTTCTGTCACATTTGAAACTTTTACTACATGATCTTTTACAAGATCACTTTGCTCCTACTGGTTGTTTTTTTTTTTTTCCCATATGCACAAATATGATATTTTCAAATAAAAAGACAAAGACTTTAATTAGTTTTGTCAGTCTGAGAGCAAAGAACTCCTTATTTTTCTTTTGTAAATTGGACTCAATGATCTTAAAGGATTCTTTTCCAAAGGAAACGATCCTGTGTTTCTGTGAAATACTTCCAATGTCTTCCAGAGAGTGATTTTATGTCCCATTTGTGATGATAAGGTCACCTTTAAAGCTTTACTTTTAGCTTGGCTTTGTATGCATTTTGTGGCAAGGGAATCTCAATTTTTTAAGTGTATCTGGAAGCTGAGATAATTTACCATTTTGTGAAAGAGTGATGTTAGGTAAAAGATTCATACTTTAGGTGAGTTTTATCTGAGTTCAGCTTTTTCAAAATTAAAACAGCAGTATATTTGTTACAAATGTGATTTTAATTTTAAGTAAGTACTGATGTTCTGGGCTTCTCCCCAGAATGACACCTTTCAAGTGCTTTGGTAGAGAAGCTGCAAAATGAGTAGAACTGTTGCATTAGGATCCATGGGTCCGTGTTGGTGATATGTCTTTTGTCTCAAATATGGTTTGTGTCTACACTGAGCATGTCTGAGGTCAAAATTAAGCTCAAGGAATAAAGTGGGACCCAGAAGCTGCCTTGGAGCTTTCGTTATTTATCTGACTGAGTTAGTTATGTAGCTTGTACTGAGTTATGATTGTTCATTAGTTGATAATACCATGAGAATATTATTTAGTACCAGTTTAGCAATAAATTTATTTAAATTCTTAATTCCCAGAGATAAGTGATTACGTTATCTTAGTTTTAATTGAGAAATTTGAGAATGTTTTCAGTATTCCCGGTTCTGTGAGGAAGTTTAGACCAGTCATAGTGCACCAAACCAAAAAGTAAAATTAAAAGACAAATTAAAACTATTTTCTGATTTCCTCTATCCTTTTGGCTCTTGATTTATATTTTTGTTGTTTGTTTCTTTGGTTGGTTTTTTAACATTCTGATGATGATTTTGGGGTCCCAGCAATGATTCCTTGTTTAGTGTTTGATGTTAGCCTCACTAACACGCAGACACTCAGCAAATGTTTAGCTGCTATGAGTACTAAGCACAACTCCTGCATATTGCCCCCACCCTCACAAATGTATTGAAAGGTAACATCTAGCAACTGGATTTTTGCTAAGTGCTCATCTGTGTTCTAAACATAAAATTCCAAATTAGATGCTTATTAATGTTGCACCTATGTTTTAGCAAAAATGTTGATAAGCTATGAACAAGCTGTAAGCCACAAAACACTTCTACACCTGCCTTTATTGTATCGTCTTTATTGTATCTATGTATTGCTGCCTTTATTGCTAGCTCTTGAGTAGTCTTGGTGATAGAGAGATGCAATGAACAGAGAATTCTTTGGAGCTGTACCAAAAAGCAAAGGCGAGCCAGAATATATTTTCCTAGCTTGATTTTATTTCTCTGTGTTTGACTTTTGTGCTAAACACTGAGAACCAATTTTAAAGGTCCAAAAGAAAGGGTTGTTAATGTGAATTGTTGCTGGGTGGGAATAACCCTTTGAAATATGACTCTTTGGAATATAACTATTTAGAACAACTAACAATATTGCTTTTTTGCTCTTTAATTACAAGATTATTTGCCTGAGTTTCTGTCTGTTTGACTGGCAGAAAGGTAGAGGTATCTACCTGCAACAGGGCTTATCTCTAGCATCCCATCCTAAAGGTTTTCACATGCAGTAGGGAAAGTGAAAGGGAGGATGATCTAGGTTAGATATTTGAATGTCCCTGAAGTGTGAATGCAAGCTTAGGCATGATTACAAGCCTCTTGTGGTGTCAGTGTTTTCTTTTGCCATTGGTGTCACGAGCTCCTTTTCAAGAGTACTCCGCACAGACAGTAACAGAGATGATAGCTGAAGTAAAGGACAGTAGTAATGTAGTAAAATTTGATTTTAAGTCTTCTGAGACATTCTGCAAGACCAAAGGATAAAGCTTGACTTAATAAAAATTAGCCTAAATGCTCTGTACTGTAATATCAAGAAGTTTGAATGCTGTGCCTATATGTGCTTTACGATCTGTATTTTGGTCAAGTGGGAGAGATCCCTTTAAAACTTAGTGGGGTAAAGAGAGGATCTGACCTGAGGAAAGGCCTGTTAATCAAGCCAAGAGAAAAGTCTATCTGAGACATCTTTGAAGGATGGATAAACTGCAAACTGCATTGCCATGATAAAAAAGCTGTGGTTTTTTTTGTTTGTTTGTTTGTTTTGTTTTGTTTTGTTTTCATTTTGCAAGCAGAGAGACTAAACGTCTCAAGTCATTGCTAATTACCATCTTACACGTAAGTAGTCTGAGTCCTGTTTAGATCAGCCAGGACTGGGAGTGGACCCATCAAATGAAGGCTTTGTAGTTACACCTTTAACTAAATGAGTGGTGAGTCTCTGCTCTTACCCCATGACACTGATTATGATGCATCTCTCCCTAGGGCCGTTTACAATGCCCAACAATAGAACAATGCCTTTTCTTGATCCCTTGCCAGGGACTCGTGGATTGCAGGCTGCAGGTTTCTAAAAGCTGGCAAAACTCAGTATCACACCGACATTGAAGCAAAACAATTCTTAGAAAATCTGATTATAGCAAATTTTTGTGACTGAATCTTTACCTAAAAAAATACATTTCTTGAAATCTCATGAATTTTGGCTTCTGAACTTTTTCTTATGGAAATACCATAAAGATACTTAATTTTCTGTAGTTCTGCGTATACTTTATATTCCACAATTTTCCATATATTTCTTGTTTCAAAAGCAGTAGTGAGGGAAATGAAAAATGTTGTCTGTTTATTTATGTCATGGGTTGAACCATGATGGTTTGTGTCATTCCTGAACTTCCATGATGAAACTGTGATAGAAGTGCAACATGAAGTGTCTGTTCCATAAAGGAGGACATCCCATCTGTTAATTAAATTTGTATTAGTAAATATGCTAACACAGGCTTAGACACTTTTTGAGAAAAGATCACAAGTACTGTATGGTTCATTTTCCATTTCTTTTGTGATTCAGAGATGCAATCTGAAAGTGGGCTGTTGAGACTATCCGTACTATCTCCAGAATAAAGCAGTTATAACCAGGGTAGGGTACTCTATAAATGAATTTAGAAACAATAATTAATTTTATATTCAAGAGAAGTAAGGGTTCTTGAATAACTGGGGGTAAGTAAAAGAAACCAGAGATGAAATCAACTGTACTTTATGGACTCATAAGTAAATGAAAAATAAACCCCCCAAGATTGATTAAAAAAAAAAAAAAAAAAAGATATAAAGGTTGCTGGATGATTTAAAGTGAGATTAACAAATCACTACAATGCAATTTATGGCTTTAGATAATGTGAGGTCAAACGTATTACCAGCTGACTTAAATTTGATTTGACTGAAAGATAAAACTCCACTACATGAACTGTATTAACTGAAAGCCTCTGCTTTACATTTCTCACTGATGGCACCCTGGGGAGGCAACTTTCTTGGCATTTCACATCCAATTTAAGCACATCATTGATGAAAAGATGGCTAAATTGGTGCATCATTTTGTAATAAAATATCTCACAAATTGTTTATCTGATCAATGGAGAATGCAGTCTCAAGCTGTTCGGGGCTAATGTGCTCATTGGCCTAAAATAGTAACTTATTGACTGCCAGAGGGACCTGGGAATTTCTAAACTCAGTTCAGATTTCCTGAATGTGAGCAACATATTGCATCAGAATAGTAGGTTGTAAGAGATTAACTCTGCTAGCTGAATTCTCACTGAAACCAAATAGATGTGAGCAGAGGGCACTTAGCACTTAGTGGGAAATGTTCAGCTTCTCATATGATCAGGCTGCAGAGGGCAGAAAGGGGTCTTAGTCTTACCTTACTTACGCATATTTTACATCACTGCAATTCCATTGACTTTATTTGACAGTCCTGCAGCATAAGAGGGAAAATTATGCCATATGTGTGCTATGTATGAAATGCAATTTTCAGAGCTGTAGTGAGATATTTTGGTGCCTGGGGTAGGATGAGACCACTCCTTTCAGATGAGAAGCATCTGGGGCCTCCTCAGGGCCAGAGTCACATGGAGAGTCCCTGGGGAAATGCCTTCTCTTCAGATATGGGCTGAGTGAGCCCTGAGGGGAGTTGGGTGGATATGGTATGGAAGGAACAGGGAAGCATCCTCTGAAGGAACAAGGTAGGGAGACAGGGTGGATATTCCTTTTCCTCTTTTTAGTTTGGCAGATATTTTTGCTGGAGCTGATGCACACTTTGCATCCTAAGGAAAGGGAACTAGTATCCTGACTGTCACCACATTCAGCTGGATTCAGAACTGGTCTTACAGGAATGCAGAGTTTTGTGTATTATTTATGCACCCTTCTCCCTAGCTTTCCATTTGTCATGCCTTGCTGTTTCTTTTTTCATTGTCATTTTCCCACAAAAAGAAGGGGATAGGCATGATTAAGAATGGTTTTGTCAAGAAGCAAACCCCCAGGAACTTTGTGTTCAGTGAGCAAGGCTCCTGTCTTTACAAGACTGGCCTCAGCCACTGTGGATATGGAAGAGAATGAATTGTGTGATATAAGTTTATTATTTATTTATTTTTCTAGAAATGTTCAGTCCACCCTAGAAATTACTCACAGACAGAAAGAAACACAAAACCAGATTGGTTGGTGGATATTTTTAGTGGAAGGAATGTACTTTTCCCAAGGTTGAGGGAAGAAAAATCTTCTTTCTTTGCAGCCCATGGACTTAGGACCTTGTGAAGTTGGCATACATATTCTTTCCATACAGGAATTGGTAAAAGAGTAGAAAAGAGGTGTAAAGTGCTTGTAATAGGAAATCACCTTCACTTGTGGGATGTAGGATATTCCAAGGTGAGTGCTCCCTTGTCTCTTGTTGTGCACAGTAGATTTCAGCATTTTTATCCCTTCAGGTGAGTGCAGCACTGCAAGCTGCTGACTTGTGTGTTTATCTGAGAGAGAGAAACGATATTGTCCCATGCCCTTCCCCCCATTAGCTACTATAATAAAGTAATAAGAATTATTTTGATTACTTTATTCAGCCAAAAATACGTTATGTTGATTGTACATTATGTTTGATTACTTTATTCAGCCAAAATAGGTTATGTTGCAAGTTTTAATTTAATTTTGTTTGACTGAAACTGGTGGTTTTGTTAAGGGAACACAAATCATGCTTCTGTGAGGAGGGAGGGTGATCTTCTGATTAAAGCAGTTATCAATGACATAGAACACTCATTTTGGTCCCCACCAGTGATCTGCAGTGTTATAGAGGCCAGATGGCCCAACTGAAGTCCTTTTTTCTTTTCTGACTTTTGGAAGTTAAATAGTCCTAGGCCTGCTCAGTCCTCGAATAAGAGTTCTAGGAAATCACAGAAAGCAGAGGAACAAACTAAAGAGTATTGCTTTGTCACTTACATCAAAGACACTGAACAAGTAGATAGATATAATTTTGACACCTTATTAAAGCTTGTGAAAAGCTGGTGAGGAGATACCTGTTGCCCAAGAGCTGTAATTCTAAGTGTGTTTTCCAAATCGTTATTTGTGGGGAGAACTTGTCACTAATATTCTCCTCTTCCTGACCCCCTTCCCACCCTCCATGAAGGTGTTTATCTTCAGGAAAACATGGGTTTTTAGGACTCCTGAGGGCTTCTGACTGTGCCCAAATACTGATGGTTTCTTTAGGATCACAGTTGTCAAGGCTAGTATGCAAACAAGAAATGTTAGCAAATGTTTTTGCGAAACTCGCTATATAGAAATATCTGACTTTAAAAATATGTGTTAAATGAAATGTTTTTCTCAAAACAAGAAACAATAGTAGTTTGGCTGCATCTCTTTCTTGATCTCAAAGATTGTTAGTATAACAGATCTATTGGCATTTACTGCCAACAGAGATATGATATTGATGGAAAAATGGAAGGGACAAAATAGAACAAGGACAATGAAGGAAAATACTCTCAATGAGCAAGTGCTTTGCTAGTTCTGTGGTGTTTTCATCATCCTTGAAGTAATAATCCTCTATTGTTTCAAAAAATGTATAGACTTGTAGATAATGGCAGAAACTCAGAAACCTGAGTTTAACAGTTTTTGATAAAAATACTTTCTTTATGTGCTGGTGTGTTCCTGACATTTGCTCATTTTGGTTTGTGCAAATGAGGATAGAGCTCTTTGTGCATTACACAAAATTATTCTAGTCTCATATTAATCTTGTGATATGAGCTGTTCATGTGAAGTGTCACTCTGAAGAACTCTTGAGGATTCATTACCAGAATTAAAGGCTTTATTTAAAATATTATTTTTACATGTACAACCAAGAATACCAATTTTCTACCGAAGTGATAGTAAATTGTTAATTAATATTACTGCTACATTAAAATCAGTGTGTTAATCATATCCTCCTAATCAGGGGAAGGAACATATCCTTAAGAAATAAAACACTCTTATGTTTATCTAGATTATAGAAAACATGTTCTTAAAAATACCTAGATCCAGAACAGTATTTTCCTCATTCAGCAACCAGGTAGTTTTTGGTCTGACAGATGACATATTCAGAGTCTTTTCCTCATCCAGTGATTAAAGCTGGACACACAGCTGAACACACACACACTTGGGCTAATCAGGTGACTGATCATTGTATCACTTTCACTATTACAAGATACGGTAGTTCCCAAATGCCCCACCAGAATTCCAGGTCTTTTTGGTGAAAATGCATTTAGGATCATGAATCTCTTGATTATCACATCAAATATAACCCTTATTTGAGTACTTTCTTGTCCTTGTTAGGACACTTTTCCTATCTATTAGCAAAGTAATTACCAGGCAGGTGTGGAGGTAGCAGCTGGGACAACAGTGACTCTTGAACTACTACTCTCTCTATCACAAATGCATTTAACTACTTTTTCTAGTTATGAGGCAAAATAAATGATAACACAAATGTTCAATCTCATCACCAAAGGAAACCATGAAAATGTTCAAACATCTGGAGAAAATACTTCATGAGAAAAAACAGGAGAGAGGTATTTTCACTCTGGAGAAGAAAAGTCTCATAGGGAATCTCATCACCATCTTCCTGTACTTAAAGGGTGGCTACAAAGAGGATGGAGGCTTTCTCTTCATGAGGAGTAATGTGGAGATGACAAAGGGCAACAGGTTCTAGGATAAGCTTCATCTTGACATGAGGAAAAAAACCAATTCAGAGTGAGAACAATCAATCACTTAAACAACTTCCCTAAGGGCTGAATCCCCATCACTGGAGGTTTTCAACACACAACTGGGAAGGTTATTAGCAAATCTCATCTAGGTTCCCTTTTCCATAAGATGTTGAGGTGATCTTTCAAAGGCCTTCCAACCTGGACTGTCATGTGATTTTATCTCACTCGGAGTTTTTTGCTATGTTTGCTTTTAAAGACTTCTTGAGAGACATCTGGTAGTCTACACACCTTCACGGTTTGATGCCTTCCAAAGCCCATTCAACAAATATGCCATTTCGGTAAATTTCCTTAGAGCGATCAACACACATCCACACAATAGTTTGGTGTCTATTTGTGTCTATTCTATGTACTGCATTAAGGAACACTTTGACCCATATTTACTAGAAAGAAAACTGGTTTTGGATACAGCTTTTCTCTAGAATTTATTTCTAATAAGATGAGAAATAATATTTCATATTATAGATACCAGTTTTGTGATAAGCTTTTGGATCTGATCTTTAATTACAGGTTACCATGACTACATTGTTTGACTTTTTTTTCCCCTGGCAAATGTCTTTTCTGAGTTGTGGACGTATTTAATTTGCGAAATGCTTTGTATCTTAGTGCATGTAGATTAGATTGAGTATGAGTTCGTAAAAGAGGAAAACAGCTCTTTCAAAAATCTCAGCATGTATGCTGTTCTCATGAAAGTCAGTGGGAATATTGGCCCTTTCATTGAAATAACGCTGACTAGCTGGCACTGAACATCCATTTGTTTGTTTATGGACAATCAAGTTGTATTGCAAATATGTAAATAAAAAAATAGGTGAAGGAGTAGATAAGACTAGGCTGAACAGATTTTAGATTGAGATAACTGTAGGCCTTCATAATACAGTAAATTATTAGAGGTGCAGTGTTATCTCATTATAACACATATTTTACTAAAGAATAGCATGCTCTGAGGCCTGTATTTATACTGCAGTACATTCCTGCCTCAGGCCTGTTTTGAGGTATAGGTTGAAAGGACAAGTGGCTTTGAAATTTGAAAAGTAGATGCCTTTTACTGTAGCCACCTATGCAACATACAGCTATATTCAGTGGCTTATTGCCTGTGCTAATTGCGAGTAGTACGACTGGAGAATGTGCGTTCTCATGAATGGCTTCCTTCCTCCGCTTTTCAAATATTTTCAGATGGCAAGCAGAAACTCCAAAAGAAAGAAATTCCAATTCCATTTGAGGACTCAAAAGTATATAGTTCTAAAGTTTTTGCTATAGTAGTAGTATTATGGGATATCCAGTTAGAACAGCAGCTTAAATGTTGCTACATTTCTTCTAGTGACAAGAGAGCTTAGCAAATACAACTCTGCAATCTATTTTATCTCCACTGAGGATAAATGTGTCAAAGAAAGAGTCTCTGCTACGAATTACCCATTTACCACAGTGGTCTGATTGTTCTTTGCTTCTAGTGTAGTGTAAATCTGGAGTGGCGCAGTGAAATTATTGGAGCAAGTGCTGTGACAGAGCATCAGATCTGCATCATGAAACTCTCCATTGAAATCAAGGAGAATTAGAGACTGATCTTGGTGCTGGAGGGATTTCAGCTGCAGGTATGTTACTAGAGATTATAGTGGGCTGCAGTGATATATCGAAATAACTTTCTAACTCAGTGATCAAGGATTCAAGGCAAAAGAGACCTTTTGTGTTCCATCAAGCAGAAAAAGAGAACAGAGTAATTTCCAAACTTTAAACGGTGTAAAATGGCAAAATAATAATAATAATAATAATAATAATAATAATAATAATAATAATAATAATAAAAAGCGTGATGAATACTGGTTCAGAACAGTGAAATCTGGTAGAAAGGGAATGGAAAACTAAAGACAATTTGTTAAGATTTCTATGTTTGTATTACACTGACATGTAGTATCCCAAAAGATGCTGCAAGAATAAATTAGGTGTTTTAAGGAACTTCAGACCAACATTAAGAAGGTCTGGCTGAGGGCCTGACAAATATTTTAGTGAGGGCAGATGCGTGGGAGAAATCATAATACTAATTTTGCAATTGCTGCACTGGGCTTCCCATAGGTCAGCTGTGTGTAGTTCTTCACTAGTCTGACCACAGAGTATGCTAAAAAAAGGATGGTCTACCAGAATATATATCTATCTAGTAAGTGTTAGTTTGCTAGGGGAAAATCTGCTTTGCATTTTCAGTGACTGTCTTGCTCTTACATCTAAGGATGATATTTTAATTTTGCTTTATTTTATTGATGGTATTTCCATTTCCATATTTCTATTTTCCTCAAGGACAGTAATTTAATTTTTGAGGCAGATCCATATTGTCCTTAATCTCTGTGTCAATCTCATTGTGATCTGACTTTACGTTTCTTTTATGTGGCTGAAAAGTTTTTTTGCTATTTTTTCTCATTATTATTGCAGGATCGTGCTCATTTTGCAATAATTTTCTTTCTGTGGGAACTCCTTTTGACCTCTGAGATACATTTACCAATTCTTTTTTCCCCTTTCCTTAAAGACTTTCCACACTGGACAAATAAGGAACACCAAAGAGCAATGAAATCATCAAGAAATCATCTGAGGTTCAGAAGGATCCCTCAGAAAGATCCTGGGAGGGATGTGAATATCAGAGAACAGCATGACAAGCCATAAAAATCACAGATAAGTTTCTTTTGATATTCTTTCACTGCGAGAAATTAGCTGTCATGAAGAGAAGAGGAAATCAACAGAGGGTGACTGGAAAAATTATTTATTTGAACTACAGGAAAGGGAATATGTCAGACTTACTTCCCCTTTCAGTCTTTTTCAAAACAAAATTCTAATCAAGGTATATTCAGTTCAAATTCTGAAATTTTAGTTTATCTTCACAGAAGCACAGAACGGGTGAGGTTGAGAGGGACCACGGTGAATCATCTGGTCCAACCTCCCTATTCAAGCAGGGCTATCCTAGAGCAAATGGCACAGTATTGTGTCTAGATGGCTCTTGAGTATCTCCAGAGACTCCACAACTTCTCTGGGCAATCTGTTCCTGTTCACAGTCACCAGCACAGTAGAGAAGTTTTTCCTCATATTCAGATGGAACTTTCTGGGCATCAGTTTCTGCCCATTGCCTCTTGTCCTATTGCTCAGCACCACCAAGAAGAACCTGGCTCCATCCTCCATCCTATTCCCTTGGATATTTCTGCATTCATGAGGTTCCCTATCAGCCCGAGCTCCCTCAGCCTTTCCCTGTAATAGACATGCTCCAGTCCCCAACCATATTTGTCACCCTTCAGAACTGGATACAGAACTCCAGATGAGGCCTCACCAGGACTGAGTATAGGGGCAGGATCACCTACCACAACCTGATGGCATTGCTTTTCCTAATACCCCCCTGGGGTTCTTGTCCCCCAGAGCACACTGCTGGCTCATGGACAGCTTGTTCACCAGAACCCCCAGGACCTTCTCTGCAGAGCTGCCTTCCAGCAGTCGATCCCCTACCTGTACAGCTGCAAGGTGTTTGTATTACAGGAAAAGAAAGAAATTGCCAAATTCAAAACCTTCAAATTAACAAAATATTGTTCTCCCTAAAAACAGTACAGTGTGCAGTTCCTGTATTTTGAACTTTTCCCTCCTTTTTTATGCCTTCTGTCACTGGTTCTATGTCACTGTCACTATGCCTCTATTTTCTTCTAGCTGGGAGGAGAAAATGGAAGATAAAGAGGGTGGTAAATGTGATGGCAAGGTTTTCACTCACAGAATATTTTCTGTTCCTGTACCAAATAACTGGAATCTTAAGTTTCAGGACAGATGCCTGGAGAGGAAAAAAAAAAAAAAATATATATAAAAAAATATATATATATATATAAATATATATATATATATAAATGATTGGGTTTTGTCAGTCCTTGAGAAAAATGTGGTAATTGAAAAGGAAAAAAAAACCACAAAACCCAAACCTAACAGACTAAACAGTGCTCTTACTTGATGGCCTTATTTTTGTGGAAGAGTCTCTTATATTGACTTAATGATATCTGCTGGAATTGAAACAACAGTGTCTACACAAGGGACTTACCCCATCTAATTGCATCAATTGAAAGTGATTCAATTTTTTTGGCAGAGACAAGCATAGGGAGATGGAAAAAATAAATGGCTATTTTTTATAGTGAAATAAAGGGGAGAAAGCAAAGCAAATAGCTTATGGCCCTGGAATGCCATATTTTTATATCTTGGAAACCATGACCAAAAGATGCTAATTTGTTTCAACCCACTCCCTGCGAGGGCTCCCTTTGATCCTCCTGCCTTTCTTAGAGTGCGATATTCCCACATTTTAAGGCAGTATCATTTAACATTGAGATGTAGGAAAAATTGTCCAGTAAACAGCTTTCTTGTACTGATTTGGAGCTTGTGGGAAAGATTATAGCATGAGCTGGTGCCTGCTACAAGAGAAATGGATTGTTACTCTGGGAACACTTACATCAAGGAGGGCCCTTTTACAGCTGAAAGAGGCAACCTTTTACAAAGAGCTGTGTTTTGTGAACTCCTTGTCAGCTTGCTGAAAGTGCTAACTCACTGCATACAGGTCATTCCTTCACAGAAACATAGGAAAAAAGCTTTAGCATGCTATTTGTGACTTCATCTCTTTGAGTGTAAAGATGTTTTCTACAAAATGACACCCCATCAAAGAAAAAAAGTAAAAATCAGATTTAATGAGACAGAGGGTTTAGGGAGGACAGAAAAAAAGGGGTGTTTTAAAAGACATCAATGCTACGCACATAGCAGCATAAGCTTTCAACAAACCAGCTTGCGTGATTCGGATAAAATGGGAGTGGTGGTTTGTTCTAACAAAGTTATGATAAAATTAAAAGCCTCACAAGGGAACATTTTTAATTTTGTTTCTGCAAGGTTTTGGGGTTTTTTTTTGTTTTTTTTTTTTTTTTTTTTTTTTTTTTTGTTTTTTTTTTTTTTTTTGTTTTTTTTTTTGTTTGTTTTTTTGTTTTTAAGTCAAAGAGAACTATAGAATAAATTATTACAAGGACATTAAAAGGATTTCATTTCCTTGAGCATACATATGCATTCTGCTGCAGCATGTCCTCTCCCTCCCAGTGTAGCCATTGATCCACAGCTTTTATAATGAACTCTAATAACAACTCTATTACTGTGAGGCTCCCGATTGGCTCAGGCACCCACAAAATTAGCTACAAAGAAGCCAGCTTGTCAATATTAATTCCGCCACAGAGATTACTTGTTATGGTAGAACAAAGGTGTTTTGGCTCGAGCTGAACAACTTAACTCCTTGTCTCATAAAATTTAAGCTGCTATTGATCTCCTTCTTCTATTGTGCTGAAGGATTAAAAAAAAAAAAAAACCAGGGGTGCGCGCGCGCAGGCACGCAGACAGACACCGGCGTGCTGAATCACTCCAATGCATTCTTCTAAACCACCAGCCTCCCCCTTGCTTCCTTCCCTTCTTCCCTTCCCCTTCCATCCCCTCCCTGTCTACTAAGAATCATTCAGTAACATGAAGCAAATTAAATCAATGAATTCATCCTAGCAGATGGGTGCTTTAACAGTCAGTTAGCCTTTAGATAATTGAGGCGTTGACTCCGGAATCATAAAATGGATGGCTCGTTTGTACATTTTACTGAAATAGATCACTGAGGTTAAATAAATGAAATCCCATTTGTCAGGCGGTAATAAATGGCCTCCCCTTCTGCAAACAGCTCTGTTTGGCCTAATAAATACAGGGATGTTACAGTGCTCCTCCCTTGATAGGGTTATGGCTTAATGAAATGGTCTTTCCTCTGCTTGTTTTTGCCTCCTCCTGCACCGTGTGATAAGTAGCGAACCAACGAAGCTTGTAATTACAATCTTACAGAGAACCCAGCCAATCTGTATATAAATCTCACCATCCAATTACAAGATGTAATAATTTTGCAGTCAAGCTGGTAATGAGGTCTAATACTCATGCATGTGATAATCCCCCCTGGATGCTGACTCTATCAGATGTTAGCTTTGTAATTATACTGGCAGAAAATCATTATTTCATGTTCAGCAGAAAAATGAGGTTGGTGGGAAGTTAATTTTCTCTATGCTCTGTGAAGCATAGACAAAATTTTAATGATTTAATCATTATGGTTATCCCTTTTGCAATTGACCCGCGTTACTTCTGTAGAAACATTGGCACATTTAAAAGTCCCTGTTACCCGATAAAGCTTGCCAGGTATGCAGCTTTTAATGTAAGAATAACCGTATACAATTAAACTATTAACCTGCTTGATAGGGGAAAAATCCATAGTTTTTATGTTTTCATTATTTACACACAGGATCCAAAGGAAATGTTTATGTCCTGCACTGTGATAAAAAAGGCTCTTAAATAAAGAAAAAAGAAAAATGCTATAATTAGGATGTAAGCTCTCAGAACAAAACAGCAGGTTCACAGTGGTATTTTAGCAGCTCAGTAATCTTTTGTTCCGTTTCAGTGTAGGAGACATTCTTGAGACCTTATACTTCTACACAAAGAACTTGTTATGCATAATCAGCATTTTCACAAGAACTAGTTTAAAGGAATCACTTGTGAAATGTATTTTTAATTGTTTTCTGTTCTCAAAATTTTCTTATTATTTCTGTTTGTCCAGCCTGCCAAGAGAAGGACACAGAATAAGACAGAAGTCACAACATTGAGATAGGAGAGTGAGGAAAAAAAAGCAGCAGCACAAAACCAAAGCTATAGAGAAGTATGTAGGCAGGGCAACATACCAAAATGTGTTGCATATTGCAACTAGGATATTTAAGGGTAAATTACTTAAAAAAATTCAACATAATGAAAATATCTTTTGTGGTAGGATTTCAACTAGAGGTGGGAAGGTCTGCATCCAAATAGTACTTTAATACCCAAGTGTCAAAGATTTGTGTGCTTAATTCTTCTATTTCTATCTTTGATTCTGTGTCCATTATGCTCCTTTTTCGACTTACTTCGCATATACATGGATATATATATGTCTGCGTGTGTGTATTTAAATATTTATGTTTATACATGGTCTGTTTCTCTAAAACATACATTATAAAAAAGTTAAGTGAATTTTATCTTCTAGAAGTATTTTACATTTTCTTTAGAATTAGCAACAGGGTTAGGACCTGTGCCGTACTGTGATCGGGACACACAAAGCAACCCCACAGAGATGAGAGATTTTGCCGGGCAGAGATGTTCCTCTGAGAGAGCCCAAGGCTGAGCCAAGGCTGAGAGCCCCTCTGCCTGTTTATTTCTTACTTTTTATAAATTTGTGGGTCTGGCTGTGGATTTGCTTCTGGAGTTTTCACCTCCCAGCCAAATGGCCAGACCAGCTGTCAGTTACAATTGTTTTCAGGTTAGAAATATGCAAACAAATGACAGAGAATGAAAAACAAAGGATTTGTTTATGTTACATGTGTGAGAAAAGGCAGAAACTGCTCCTAATATTGTACAGAAGCTAAAAGGTCTGACTCCATTTTATGAACAATCAAAAGGCTTTAAAAAACTCAGAAAAACCAGGGTGACACCGTACTTCAGCTGATGACTTTCATGTTGGCTTGATTTGGTACATTGGGAGACTTGTCACAGCAGAACCCAATTCATATATGAGATATGTAAAAGATAATCTCCTATTTGATTCCTGTTAGACTTAGAAGATAGACACAGCTGTTGTCTCAAGACCAAAGCAGTCACTGACACTGTCCAGAGAATGATCTGCGGGTAGGCGCTTCTTCTGAACCCTTTGGATGTGGCTGATGCCACTTCACTTCAGATTTGTCCTTCCAACCTGCAGTAGTCATCTAGAATCCTTTTACGGCCAGTGGACACTTCATGAGAGTCTTTCTCTCACCTAACTGAGGCATCTACCTTTACAGAAGATGATCTGTATCCCAGAAATGCCTTTTCATCCACTGGCTATTTTTCAAAAAAAAAAAAAAAAAGTATAGTTCAGATGTTGATAACTACTTTGTAGGCCTCAAAGATTAGTTGAAGTAAATTCTACCCTTACCTTCATTGTGGATCCAACTCAGAGTAGCTCTGGAGAAGGCCTGGGGTCTATTATGTATTATGTATTACATTCCTAATCTAGTGATATAAAAAAAGGCAACTTGACAGACACGAATCCTGATCTAATTATGGTTCTCAGCCTTAAAAAAGGATTATTTTTTAATGAGTCCTGTAACTCAAAGCACATATATATTTAGACAATTTATCAAACGTCTTAAGAAGAAAATCCTGACATTAGTTGTGGTGGTTCTACTGGTACTCCATATGTTTTATTCTTGCAGAAGAAGCAGGATGGTGATGAAGAATGCGCATGACCTGAAATTAATTAGGATATTAAGAAACAGTGAAGTCTAAGAGACTTGAAGAAGAACATAATACAGTAGCCAAATGGACAGTCCTTTGCTGGCAAACATATTATGTCTAACATATGTTGGATGGGGTAATTTGAAATATTTAACGCCTTACTAGATACAAAATAAATTGTTCTGAACTGGTAGAATGATGAGGGTATTAATATAAACAGTTGTGTTCAAAGTAACAAAAAATGCAAAGAAACTCAGAAGAATATGGAAAAAAATGAAATGCCATTTATGACAAAGGTGCTTCTTTTTCTAGAATAATACGTTCCTTTTATCCATGTCAGTCAGGTTTGCCATCTTTTACAAATTTTGTCATGGGTTTGACATATGTGTCGGGGAGGGCTGGGTTTAGATGTATTCTTGAAGTCACAGTTTTAGATAACGTTCCTACATTTCCTTTAAAAAAGAAGAGAGAGAATTCTATAAATTTATGGAAGAAACTTTACTTTGGTGTCCCTGGAAAAGTACCTAAGGCATAAAATGGATTGTGCAAAATTGATACAATTAGCTTTTCTGTCTGAAAAGTGTTTTTACTCTTGCATACCTACTTTTGCAAAACACTGTGGGATGTGGAGATAAACCTGATTTTCTGAATTCATGTAATGAAAAGGTCTTAACTCTTTATTTGGCTAACTAGACATTTTTCTCACTGATGCAGAACTGGGATTAAAAACCAAGTGAGTTTAGCTGCTGGCTAGAGAATAACTGGACAAAACGGTATTTCCATACCATACGTTAGGGTAAAGACTGCAGGCAGAGGCTGGGAAGTCTTTGGTTAAGACACTGGATTTAAATCCAATAGAATACTTTAGGTGTTTTGTGAGTATGGCCACCTTCTATATCGGTGGATTTTCCACATAAAGTGTTTAGAACGTGAGCTTGCCTTAACAAAACTAAGTAAATATTTTCTATGTTGTAAGAAGCAAAAAAAACCCAAATGCAGCTTCTCACCCAACTTCAAAAAAATGTTCCTATCTCAATCTCTCTGAAAAACACAGAGGAGTTGTGCAGGTAATGGCCGTGTCTAAAAAGAGGCACATTTGTGCTTTTGACTGCAGTAATGGTTGTTCTGTGGTTCAGCTGTTGGATCTCTTTGAGCTTTCTGATGCTTCTTCTGGTGTCTCATAGCATAGAGAGATGTGTCTGGGAGAATCCCAATTCCTGGGGTTGGGCATACCAGTGGGTAGGTGAGCTGAATATAAGTTTGGGAGCTAGTATGTTGATCAAGGGGTACTTCATTGAGAGAGAGCAAACCTAGCCAAACAATGGATCATGACTGAGTCCTAGGATATAACTAAATAACCAGGTAAAGACGTTGTCCTCTTCTTAGTTAGATTTAGCACAGTTTCTGCCTACATTCCCTAACACTGACTCATACTTCCCCTATTTGACAGTTCTGGCATTTACCTTGAGCTCTATAATCCCCAGAATGTCAGCTATTTGAGATCCTTGAGCCAAAGAACCTCTCCTATTTCCAGTGATATTCGGCTCCTATTTGAATATGGGATTTACATTCAAAGTAAGAGTCAAAGTGGAGAGCGAGTCAGTATGACTGCACACCCACCTTGCAGCAGGAGCAGCGTCTGTGGCTTCTCTGGGGAGCTTGTCTTGAACATCAATCTTGGCTGTGTTTGCGGACTGTCCTGTTCTGGAACCTAACTTCAGCCAAGTTTCCAGTAAGGTGGAAACTTGGCATACAAAAATCTGAAACTCTCTGTGAAGCAGCCTTTGATTTTTGTGTGGTTTTACAGGAGATCAGCATAATTCTAGTTGAGCATAGTTAGGGTTATGCATTCCACTGAACAAATCCAATCCTTAAAAGAATTTCCAGCTTCAGCCATGGTTCTGTCAGACAATTCTTCACAGTTGAACCTATTAAAATGAAAATAAAATGTCCAGTGTCTTTTTGTGATTTGAGACGTCACCAAAGCTCAAATGAAGGGGTTAATTTATTAAAAGGCGCTGGCTCTTAGTTGCTAGGTAACATTGACCTTTTCCCAAAGGCTGTACTGCTCCAAGGAAGGTGTTTGGTAGAGGTAATGATTCTGTGTGGGGTTTATTCAAGGCGTTGGTGGTAACTTATCCTGCAGGAAAGTTGAGATGATGTAATGTTGGAAAAAGCTGTCATCTTCTACCAGTCCTCCCATTCATATTCCTCTTTAGGAAAAAAAAAAATAAAAAATCAGACAAACAAAAGCTAACCAACCAACCAACCGAGGTAAACCATAGTTTCTTTAATTTGCCTGTGAAATTAGACAAGGACTCCTCCCTTGGGCACTAGAAATGACTATTTTGTGCCTGAGCCTAAAAGAAGTTCCAAAGTAAGAATTATGAAGCCTTATCTTCTGAGTAGTTAAAAAAAAAGAAATGTGCCCATTTTCAAGGTGTTTATTGAAACATCTTTTCTTTAAAATAAGTAAGAAGTTAATAAATGAATTTTTAAGTCAGGTTTATTTTTGTCTCAGATTATACATCGACATTTTATCTTCTGTATTAGGATCACTGCATCGAGTTATTTCTTTACTTCTTTTGTGCTTTTTTGTATTTTTAAAGACCAGGAAAGAAAAATATTGAAAATCCACACGCATGCCCAAATGATTTGTAAATTGATGAGACCAACCTAATGAGAAGTGTATTTAGTTCTGCAACTAAAAAAAATTACAATTGTGGTTTGTTTTTGTTTTGCTTTCCTAAATAAACATTTTTTATGTAGAAATAGGTGCATAGACTTCATTCTTATGGGCCAGGGTAACTTACATGACAACTTGTTAAATCGATTTTATGCTTCTTTTAGATCTGCTATTCAATTTTTTAAAGTGCAGATACCATGGCAACCCCCTCTCTCATATGGAACGTATGCTGCTTTAGAGATAAAGAGCAAGTACATGCAAAGATGGAACAGGATGACATGTAAACTTTTTTTTTTTTAAATAATCACACTTTGGTCAAAAAATGTGCTACACAGATGCATTTTCTCTCAGCTGCAGTATGTTTTATGAAAGAGTCACATTTTGTACAATGCAATTAATCAGGTTTTAGATCTTTTCATTAATAATATAGAAAGAAATTGCATCCTATGCTTTTCTGATGTGTATGTTCATGTGTGTAAATGCATATATATATAGCTGAAGACTTCATATCTCTACATCTTTTAGTGTATAATAAGTGCTCAAAATTGACACTAACATCTTTATTTTTATGGAATTTCTTACCCTTCCTTAATGGTAAGTCTGTAACACTTTTTTTTTTGTTTTGTTTTGTTTTGTTCTGATTTTATGAGGGAGCTGCATAGCTGCTACAACTAATTAATTTTTCAAAGAAAAGACAAAACAGAGCTGAAGTATCAGTTTTGAGAAAAAGCAGGAGGACCTATATATACTTGGCTATCTCGGCAGTTATTTACATTGTCTCGATCAGAATTTTCAAAAGCATGATAGTATATTGGATTTTTCAATTAACTTCCTAAATAATTGACTTCAGGACAGTCTGCTAGGGCCCAGAATTTTTGAAAATCTCATCTCTTACTTGAGTTTGTTTAGTAAGAGTTGGATTTAGGTTGTGATATATTGTTTATATCCAAAATAAGACCATTGATTGAGGAAACTGCCATTTTTTATCATTAATGCCCTGTTTCTTCCTGCATTTCATACCTTGGTTAGAGACAGGATATACCTGAAATTACAGCATCTTGCTTGTAGTTTTATTTTGTATTCAAGCCTGGGTTTGTGATTAAAGACAGACCTGAAATATTAGTAAAGTTTCTACCAATACAAGCTGAGCACTCATTTCAAGTTCCTGAATGAGTTAAAGAAAGGAAAAAAAAAAAAAAGAAGTTTTTTTTCAGGATTTAAAAGCACATTATTTAATGTGAAACCTATGTTGTCCTGAACCTCAGTTTTGCCACTCCCATCCATAAACCCCAACAAATTACTCTCGTATGTGATCTTGTTGCTGACCATAGAGATGACTTCCACGTGCTTAGAGCACTGGAGGCAGGAAGGGTGTAGGGTCTGTCTTCCAGCTTAAACATCATTAGTACTGGGATTTGAGTGTCTTTTAATAGGAAGTTATTTAAATCAAGCAAACAGCCATGCATCACCTCTCTGATGTTTTGCTGCATTTCTGACACATGCACTACTGTTTGGCTGTCTGTTTTGTGGTCACTTTTTTCACTTCCTGGTGTTATTTTTTTGCCAGCTTACATTTCTTTTTGCAAGCTTTAATAGGTTAGAAAGTTTAATTTGATTTTGATCAGATTGCACAAGTCCCTAACTGGTTTATCAAATGTGCTTGTGGCTGCAGATCTCACAAGGAAAGACTCTCATAAGATACCGTCTACAAATAATAAAAGGAAATGACTACAAACAATAAATGGAAGTTATAGGCTTTTCTTTTTCTTCACACCTTTCTGCTGGCAGTGTTTGAAACAACTCCCATTAAAATAGGGAATCCCATTGATGGTATTAGGATGTTTGCCAGACCTCCAGACATCAGAGGAATTCACAGAGAAACTTCAAAAATCATGAAAATTGCTATTAAAAAATTAATTCAGCATCTTTGAATTATAAATAAATCTCTGTTCATGTTTAGGGGAATTGGATGCTGGAGCTCATGTTCACAATGGTTTTCCTTTGTTGAAATCAATTTGCCTTTACGAACCATTTATGCTTTAACAAGAAAGTAATGTGATGGTGAGAAAAAGCATGGCATATTGGGATGCTTCTCTGAGTAGTATTCCCTGAGGCAGCTGCTGGAGAGTATTGAAGAGAGGCTAAATCAACATTGCCTTTTTTTTTTTTTTTTTTTTTTTTTTTTTTTTTTTTTTTTTTTTTTTTTTTTCTTTCTCAGAGACCAAGTGTGTAACCTCTGTGATGCAAATTATATTTAACCAGCTCTGGAGACGGAATATGGATCGATGATTTGGTGAGTCTGGGTCTCTCTATTTGGTCACAGAACAGAATGTCTCTATGTTACAAGGCCAATTGTGATACACACTTGTATATAAATAAAGCAGTGAGATTGTTTTGAAATTATTAATGACAGGTCTGAATTAATTTATTCATTATTTCAGTTTAGTTTTTACAAAATGAGTACTTTCATAGTGAGTAGCACTGTTGAAAACCAAAATAACTGCAAAGAATGATACCCAACTCGATCTAATCAATGCAAATTAAAGGGTTAATGTCAGTCAAAATACATTCATTACAATACACTGCAAACAAAAACATTTATTAATGTAGATAGTGCAACTTGTACTTTCCTAGCTTTGAGTCTATCATTGACTAGAAATATTAATAAGTACATTTTACAAATGATTTCAAATAATGATGCCTTCAGGCCAATAAATGATTTACAAAAAAAAATTAAAATAAAATAAAAGAGGGTCTCTAACGTATTTTTGTTTAGTATCTGCAATTATTATGAATTTTATAATTTAGTTATTAGGAGTAATAGACTGCAAATGGTATGGGAAATGTATTTTTTATTTATACATTGTAACAAATTTTCAGGAAAACCCAGTAAATTAAGATATATATAGAAATTGTAGATGGGTTTTTATTTTACTTTTAAAAACCTCTTTTTTTGCTAGTTTAAAATTTCACATGTGGAAAATAATCTTGTTACAGATGTTGCCCATAATAAAAATTGATTATAAAATGTTCCCCAAATTAATTTTTTCATTAATATCTTTAATAGCCATTTCCATTTCAATACTTAATTAATTGTTGTTGTAAATAAAGTAGAATTTATTTTTATTTTAAAAATCTGTTTATCTCTTAAATACCTTCTGAAATTGAATCTTTGTTTCCTTCTCATGCAGATAGGAAATTAAGTAAGCTTCAGACTTGAGGCAAACAACTGAAAACATAGATTTAAAGTAGAAAACAGTTCTGGAAATTGCCTGATGGGCTTGGTTTATTTTCTTCTTGGCACTACTACTAAACCTCTTATGACTGTACTTTATTTTAAGGAAAGACCCAGAAGTAAAAAAAACCAAAACCAAACCAAAACCAAACAAAAACCAGAAAACCCACCACCATCCCTAGCACCACCAAAGTGCTGTTGAGGAAGTTCTGTGGGAAGGTATGCACATGACATACATAAAATGGTGCAATTTTTCCTTTATTTGACTGTCTTTTTGGGAGAGTAGAAAGGGGTCAGGGGCATGTGTAGTGGGCAACTACAGAAAACAAAGAAACAGCTCTTACCATAAAAGACAGATTTTCTCATAGAATAATTACCAAAGAAAGCAACTTTTGAAACAACTTGTGAAGCGAAAGATTGTTTTAACTCTTTTTTAAATGTAAAATGCTTTAAGTGAAAACAGAACATGTAAATAACAATATTTTAATGACCGTATTTTTAGAGTAGTAAACCCCTGAGTTATTTAAAATAATTATTCTTTCAAGATTAACATTATTTTTAGATAAAAATTTGAACGTGTCTGATTTAGGACCTAAGCGTGAAAAACCTTCCAAAAATTGTAGATTTTCCCATTAACTGTTATTTAAATGTTGTCAATCAAATATGTTTGCATCTGGTACTGATGCTGTGTGATGCTATTTTTTTAAACTTTCAGTCACACATGGAAAGTTTTGCAGATGGTGTCTCTTCTCATCTGTTTTTTCCAATTTTCCCCCTAACTCCAGTTCTTACTCTCTCGACCCCCCAATTTGATTTCTCCCTCTTAAAAAAAAAAAAAAAAAAAAAAAAAAAGATCTAATCAGTAGCATGTTAAACAAGAGGGGATCTTTTATGTATTCTGTGTTAGGACAAGGAAAGCATCGCTGTAGATCACTAGAATAAACAACTCAGGCTGATTCAATTACAGTGCCTGGGCCAGGCTTTTATCTGCTGGTGACATCATTTCAATCAAAATGTAAAATAATACAATCCAATAGATGCAAGAGGGAGAGATAGGACACAGACTGCTGCACTTAGTCATTTAATAAAAAAAAGTGGAAGAAAGCTCTTTCTGACAGGCTGCTAGGACTTCCATTTCCAAAACTCTATTACCTTGTATAATAGTATTCAAAAGAATTGAATGCAGGAAATTGTCTATTACTTTTTATTAGTAGAAGCTGTTATGTAGGATACAGCCTACTGCACTGTTTTTTCTTTGTTCCTTTAATTAACAAGAGCATGAAATCCTTCTATTGGCAAGCACTTGTTCCAAAGCTTCTCTTGCCTTCAGTTTTTACTGAAAAGGTAGGGTTTTGTTCTCTGAATGTCTTTTTTTTTTTTTTTTTTTTTACTAAAAAACGTAATTTTTTCAAGTCACTATAATCTAAAGTCTATCAGTTACCTTAATGGACTCGGGAGACGGTAGAATGCAGATACATTTCCATAGTCACAGAACATTTTTATAAGAAAGCTTCACATTTGAGAAGAGAGTGAGATTCAGCTTGCAACCATGTGTGGTCTAGTGCCAGTCTTCTAACCATTTCATTTGCCAGCTGAAATTTGCTTAATTTATTATGACAGATAAAGAGATAAATTGGTACATACCTATTTGATACATGCATGGTTCAAAGAAACATATTCTTTCTTCTCAATCCTTTAGGATTGTCTGTGACAGCATAGGATAGGGCTTTGTAAATATAATCAATCTAGCTATCCTACGCGATTCTCTCAACTTTTACTGGGAGTAAAACTAGTAGTCCTGATTCCAGTGAGGTGTAGTTTCACTTAGTTCTACATTCATATCTATAATATACCAGAAAGCAGATACAAGGGATAGAACTGTCACTTGTTGGAGAGAACATATTTAATTTATTTTAGTGGTTATTTAAATACATAATTTAGATTCACTGTGATTAGGCTCATAAAAGTCTGAACTAACTTTATTTAATAGTAATTTCTATAGCTAAATTGTGCCATTGAGTACTGAACAGTGTCTTGCCAAGGACAAGCAATGTCTACTACAGCTGTCACAGAGACACTCTCTTCCTACAGTGCTTACTGTTTTGAGGTTCATTATGAAGAAGTAGACTGACTCAAATGGCTAACTACAGGTGTTGTAGAAGGGGATGTAACACCATAAATGAATTTTGTCAACATTTTCTTTACTAATGCAATGGCATCTATTTCTTTACTAATGCAATAGACCTGAAAGAGCTGAGGTCCTTGGTGGTCTTGAGAAATGTCGTTTTTATGTCTTCTCTTGCTAAGAATGAGATTTCTGCCATTTTGGATAGCATTATTATTCCAAACATGTGGTAAGCTTTCTGATGACTTATGAAAAGGATACATATGAGGATGAAGTAGTAGACTACTATGTTGGGAATGAACTAGCAACAACCATGATCACTGAATAATTTAATCCTCCCTTTCACAACCAACATCCAGGTATGTTTTATAATTTTTCATATTTGTATTTGATATTCTGTGGGGGTTTTTTTACAGTGTCTGCAGTGCTAACAAGCATTCTCCTGCTGCTGCAGAGGGCTTAAATCGTAGCAAGGTTGTAATCGTGGTCAGGATCAGATGTCCCATGTTGGACACATAGCACCTGAATGAACACAGACCTAAGGTCATAACAAGGATAGTTTAAAACATATAAACTAGCTAACTCCCTATCTACCTAGGCAGTAAAGAGATAAGAACTCAAAGAGAGAAGAATGCTTAAAGCTGGATGTTGGCCTGTGTGGGACGATGGCACGTGGAGTATCACTGCTCCTATAATTTGGGTATCTGTGCTGAGGCTGCATAAGTTGAACCTGGATATTGAGCTACTCAGCCTATCTTTTTTTTTCTGACACTGCCCTCACCTTTTCAGGTAAGATGAAAGGTGAATCAGTCCTAAGCCTAATCAGTATTCCAGGGGTAAAGGGTCTTTCCTGGAAACATGAGAGGTGTGGATTTCAACTCCTGCAGGTTGCAGGAGTATCTAGGGCTTTGGTCCCTTAGCTTTTAGCTGAATGAGTTTTCTAGTACTCTGTTTCTGGAAAAGAAAGGTATTTTACTATGTGTGTGACTGAGCACTGGGTTAGACCGAATTCATCATTGTCCAAGTGTCTTGAGGGAAGATCTCTGTGCACATGATGGAACAGAGACAGTTACATGTGTCTTCAACCATTTCCCATCCCAGGTTAAGACATGTGCTAGGGTTACCGTAGAAAAAGGTAATGCATTTGCATGGCTATCTTAATGCTTAGGAAACACTGTCATCCAAAATGGAGATATGATTTTGACTGTAGGCACACCTGGACATTGTACTGGAGGGCAATATATCAGAGATACATTGAGTCTTCATCTCAGTTCAGGTGGAATTCATATGATCTGCATCTTACAGCACAGTTTAAAACCTAAAAAATGCATGCATGTCAATTCCCTGAGTTGGAGCTGGACCTTTTCTGACAATCTATCTGACATGTTCAACCACAAATTGCTTTTCTGACCTTACACTGGCATGAAAACTTTCTCTATTCTGACCTAAGTTCTCATTTAAACATATGTAGCTGAGACCCTTTAAAGTCATTTTTCTTCACAGGAAATAAGCCAGAGAGAGAACAAATGGCAGAATTTAACAAATGAAATCCAGAACTGGCCTACTGTAAAATGTTTTTGTGTGTGCTGTGGTTAGTCCCTCTCTGGATGAAAGTAGAATGTCTCATGTGCCTTTAGAGTTGAGTCTTTTTGGAAACATGTCTTAAGTGAGTATCCATGAATGTTTAGTTTATAATAGAAAAAATATTTTACTATTATTTCAAAAGACCCCTAATACATTGGGAACACAATTTTTGAAAAATAAATAAGGCAGTACTTGTTGGTCCTGATTCTCCACACAGTCTAGTTGGAACCAAGGAATACAAAGGTTACATTTTCTGCTTGGTGCTCCCCTCAGTTCTGCTGTTGTGTTACTGTGCTTTCCAGCTTGCACATCTCGGCTCAACTCTTATGAATTTTAGTCCCATTTTCCATCCCCACTTGATCTACCCCTTCCTCCCTGGAGTCAGCTCTTGATTTACTGCTTTTAGCCTGATGTTTTTGTTCTCCTGCAATTTCTTGACTCCCCAAGCTCCGTTCCATTTTAATTACAGGGATATTCTCCCCTGAAACCTGAAGGTTATGGAGTCTTGTCCTAGCTGGTGATTGTTTCAAGGTCTACCCAAAAATTACATCTTTCTTTTTTTTAATAGGTGTTACTTTTTCATATCTAGCTGGTAGTATGTTTTAAAAATGCTTGAAGTAATTAATATAACTTTAAAAAAAAAAAGGTAAACGTGTTGTAAAAATGTTATTTATAGCTAATAAAACTTAGTTTTGTATTCTAGCTTCTAATAGGTCTAAATAGTTCTGTAGGTATAATTAAATGTATCTGATGAAACAAACTGTACAGAAAGTTGGATAATTAACTGTTCTATTTGTATCTTTGTACCTTATTTTATGCTTTTTCCATTATAACATAATATTTTTCCAACAACGTAGTAAAATAATAAAAATTTTTAAAATAATAACAACAATGACGATGACAACAACAACAACAATAATAAACAAATGTTTGCCAAAATTGAAGACCCCTTACTGTTATAAAGGCAAGATGATCTTCTTATCTACTCACTTTATTGCTTGTTTGGATGTCTTGGTATTCTTGTATTTTTCAGTGCATGATGATATGCTGTCATTTGGGTGTAATACTATCTAAAAAATGTGTTGGCCTTTTCTCAGAACTTGACTTTTGGAAATCATTTTGCAAAGTGTTAATCTTATATAAGCAGGGAGCAGGAAAGAGCAGGATTTAGGCATTGTTTTACACCTTAACACAGTGCATTAGTCTTCATATCAATTAGGATAGTTTATACTATGTTGTGGTTTTGGAAGTTATAAGGCTCCGAATGTTGGCCCCCCATTTCACCATTATGTTAACCTAAGTCATTCTTTGTTGCACATGCAGGTTTGGTGAGCAGGCTGTGTGGTCAAACAGATTTATCAGAGAAAGTTTATTTAGAAATATACTTTCTTCTGTGACATGCTGTTATCTTGTGACATTCTGTTAGTGCTGTATAAAGTGAACCTGTACCTCCAGGTATGGGTCTGCTGTTTAATGTGTGTACTGCAGTTGATGAGGTTTACATAAAACTTCATGCTGTCCGAACATGAATGGACCTAAAGAAAGACTTAGAATTAATTTAGCCTGTGGATTGAAATCTGAGACTGTAAACTGCTGCTCATCTGCTGGATGTTGGCTCCCGGGCATCTTGGCTCCTTTTACTCAATCGGAATTGTCCCAGGCTTGATCAATAAGAATAATTTAGACCATCTGGAAGCAAGGAAGTAGATCTTCTATCAAATTCCAAATCCTCTAAAAATCTGATTCCAGGAAGTGTTTGGAGATGGTACTGGATAGTGACTACGGGGATGAGACTCTTCTGAAAACACAAGAAAAGCTAATAACTTTATTGGCATTTGGCTGGAGAAGTTCCTAGTTAGCAAAGTAGTTTCTGAACAAGCTCAGGTCATTAAAAAGCGGATTTGGAAGCTCCTCGCTGCTGATGGGGCTATCTTCAAAAAGAGGCAAAGCAAGGAGTTGTGTAGAGCAGCAGCATGACTGTACTTGGGTTGGTTGCTGTTGCTGCTGCTAATGAAAGGGTGTGTGATGGGGCAGGCTCTGCTTCTGGATGGGATTCATACCCAGTCAGTGCTGCAGCATCTCACATCCGTGCACAGGAGAGGATCTGTGAGCTCTCATTGTTCTACTCAGTCTGGTGCCACTCCTCCTCCATGCATCCTTACCCATGACAAGGGTGTCTCTCACCCATGGTAGTGTTCAGAAGGCAAAATTCAACTTTGCCGACATTACTGAGCAGTCTGAGCCAGCTCTGGCTGCCTGAAAGACTTCAAATCTTCTACAGCTCTGCCTGCAGAGGGGCTGAGCTGGAATCACTTTTCTCCCTTCCTAATAAAACTGCACTGCTGTGTGTAGAGAGACATTTCACAGCCTGGTTACAGTATTCACCTGGAAGGGGAAGATGGGGGGGTCCATTTGTTGCACAAAGGTCTGTTTATTAATTGGCCAAATAAACAAAACAACAAAGGAAGAGGAGATAAAATGAAAGAGATAATAACAAACAGCAGAAGAGGTCATAATGAAAGAATTTGATTCAGCAAGTTCTGTTGAAATGATTAGTTTTCAATAATTTGCTGTGGAAAGGCGGCTTTAAAGAGATTTTGATGGCAGATGCAGTCCCTTCCTGTTTTCTACCATCATCATCAATTTCTTATAAAGACAACTGGTCTTAAATACGCATTATTCCTTCTCTAAGCTGTTCCAGATGGGAAATGGCATAGTTTAGAGAGGAGCTGGATCAATAATCTTCCTAAATAGATGAATACCTTGTCAGAGAGCCACATTTTGTAAGGTTTCATCTGAGTCATTGAAGCTGCCCAGTATTAGAATGTGGTTCAGGGCCTTAGTGGAAGTTCAGCTAAAGCACCAGTGTGTCTGGGTTGTTGTTAGCATGGGGTAAAAGCATTGTGGCAGCAGTAGAAGTTTTTGTTGTTATTGTCTTTGCATTTGAAATGTACCTATCCATAATTAACAAATATCATGATTATGACATATTCATTTCCACTATACTGAGATTATTTAAATTATTTTCAGCAGCACCCAGGCAAATAATTAAAAATTTTAAATCAATTGCAACACATGTAACATCTATATTAGATGACTTTGACTTAGTAAGACTAATGCCAGAATGATCAATAATGGCATGACTAAAGGACATTTATCCTACCGTTCCACATATGGAGAGATCTGCAAGAGCCACAAAATAAACTGCTTGCCATTTTATCTGCTGGTGCTGTTAAGGGGGACTGAAACTCTGCATGAAACTGGATCTGTCCCTTGGCAGTGATCCCAGTTAAGTAGGCATGTCATTTATCAATGTGCCAATAACATAATTTCTGTGATATTTTTTCCTCGATGAATTTTGCATTGATAAAAGGCTTCTTCAGCTAATAATCTTGCTTATTATATAATACAATGAAACTGCCTCTGCTTTATTCTCTACTTCTTTCCTTGTACAGCTGGGAATACTAGAACAGATCAATGAAGAATTAACCATTTGCTTGACTTTGTTAAAGGAAAAACAACTAAGTATATATTATCTACACTGAAATTAGCAAAATCTAATTTTCGTTTTGCAGACACAGTTTTGTGATGTATTAGAAGAAACTCCTAACACTAATGCCTGGTGCACAGCCAGACTCAAGCTTCCTTAAACATAAATGTGAAATCTTTGCTTCAGTTTTGACCAGCAGATGGGCCTGAGTTTACATAGCTAAGTCAGTATAGATTCCATATTCTTATTTGATACTCTATTGCTAATTATAATAAATTAAAAATAGGCGCTTACTGGGAGTTGATTTAGACCTACAGGTTTGGGGGTTTTTCCACATAGTTTTCCATAGTGGAGATGGTAAAAGCATGCTGCTTTTTCTCATTCCACTTCTTCACTGAAGCTGCTTAAGAAAATGAGATACAGCAAATCCATTTAGGATTATGTTGAAAAACTTCTCTGCTTTTAATATTAACCAGATTTTTACTGCTCAGTTTTGCTGGCAAATCTCTGAAAGTTTCAGCTTGCAACTTATCCGGATCATTTAAATCTACAACACTGGCTTTGCAGTCTTGCAAGAACATCTGTTTTGATTTCCAAAGCTATCTTTTTTAGTCCTAGAACACTCTTCTTCAGTGTAGTAGGGGATTTTTTTCAGAATCTTATAGGGCCTTAGATTTAGCTCCAAAACATAATGAAAATCAGGATAAAGTACCTCAGTGTGATGTTTCTTGTGCTGGTAATTTCACTGAGTATATTCCATGTAAATGGACAGAGAAACACCTGGATGTCCACGTCACACTTACTTTTCAACGACTTTAATGAAACCTGGTAATACAGTACCATTGTGTGCTATGTCTCATATTGTGTTCTAACTGAGGCATAGTTTGTATCTATCTATCATCTATCTATCTATCTATCTATCTATCTATCTATCTATCTATCTATCTAATTATCTATCTATCTTTGTATTTATTAATTAATGATTATAAATATGTCTAGTAGTGCACTGTTGCTTTTCTTTGATGGTAGATGCAAGTATTTGGTGGGGGAAGTATTGGTCTGAGTCCAAATTTTTAAAAATTATTTTATCATTTTCAAAATTAAATCCCTGGAAAAAGCTGATGTATTGCAACCAGACAGTGACTATCATGTAGCGAAAGGACCAGTTACACATCTGTTCCTTAAATTAATTCAGCATTCTAAATGCAAGAATTAATAATGATATTGTGTAGACCTGCAAGTGGAAACCAAAACAAATTATGATTTTGATAACTCTACCTATCACTAAAACTTGGAACAAGTGCTCCAACTGGAAAAATAGCTCACTGGCGGCTAACTTGCGTTCTCAAAAGCTTCACAGCTTAGCAGAAAAATATTGATTACTTGGCATCCTATATCAGTTCCAAATAACTAGTCCTTAATTGTGATTTTTTTATACTTCTGATAATTTATATACAGTAATTTCTTAGTTCATGCACGCATAGATGTCATCACTCTACTGGCTAAAACCTTCATCCTCTGATACACAACTCATGTATATTAACACAAATACCATACTATTGTTAATAGGATTATGTCCCAATCTTCTACCAAATTATTTACTAACATAAATCTGTCACTTTTTGTATATGCATTTCAACCTAAAAAAAAAAAAGTCTTTATTCCATAGTTTACACTAGCTTGATGTGTAGTGCCCTAAATCTCAAATGCATTTCTGGGTAGAAAAACAAGTTACACATTTATTAAAGAACTTCTAGTTAAATTCTGATGGAATTTGTCTTGTCATACTTGCACTGTAACATACTTGGAATATATTTTGAATTTTTTTCTTTTTAGTGCAACTCATGAAAAATAAATGCTTTAATTCCTTCTAAACATTTTTCTCCTTTATTTTTAAGGCCTAAATTAATTTTTAAACAAAAATGCTATTTTGAAAACAAAAGTTGAATCAATTTTATTTACCCCTTGAAGTGTGGAAAAGAACCCCTTTTTTGTCATAATCTGAAGATACTATATTAAAAATGTTGGCATGAAATTAAATTACATTTTAAAAGGTCTCCTTTCTCCCATTTTTAACAGTATTTACTAAATTTTCCTAGGGCTTTTGAAGAGCTTTATTCCTGGGAATTTTTTCCATGGGAAAAATATATGTATCTATGTTTTAATATTTTCCCAGTCCTAATTCCAAGAGTCCACAGGAAATATGAATTTTTTTTTATTAATATTAGATACTAAAAATGGTCTGAGGAGTTGGTGATTGTGTAAAATATGATGATAGACTTTAACCTTTCTTTAATATCAAGCATCCATGTAGCAATTTGATAGTATTCAAATATACTCATAACCTGTAATTATCTGCTGACATATTTGAAGGAGTATTCATTATTTGTGACATCATGTATTTGTTATTTTCTACTCATAGTGCTCGTGGTATCTTAATTTAAGTCACAAGAAATCATTGTCCAATTTCCACCTTCTCATCAGCAAAAAAAAAGGAAACAAGTTAATGAAATGCAAATAAGGAATGTTAATTTTTTTTGTTGAATAAATGATATTTTCAGAATATGCATGAAAACTTGTTGAACTCATGAAAGATTGCAAAAAATATCCCGATCTTCTCTAATTTGGATGGATTCTGCATTTTAATTATTCCACTACTGTCAACACAGTCTTTCTGCTGGTTTACCAGCTTATGATAGTTCTGCGGATTTTGTAATGCACCTTATGAGTTCTTGTTAGGAAGTGGAAAAAAATATGTTCAAAATTATTTATGTAGATCACTGACCACTCCATAATTCTATCTGCTTCCGTGAGCCTTTAATTGTGCTCTGCTGCTCATGTATTTAAATGTCTCACACTATGTCTCTTTTTTTGAGGTTAGTGTTTATTTGTATGACTACCTGCAAGGGTGGATGGGTAAAATGAAAACGAAAGGTGGAATCGTGTTTTCCTCTTCTGTCTCTCTTTTACTCTCTCTCACTCTCCCCCTCTTTTCTAAACAAGCTAAGAGTTTTTATAATTCATCACCTGGCTGACAGATGAGTTCTGCTGGAGAATATTAGAAAATGTCTCAAATCTCATATATATGCTAATGGTATGCTGAGACTGGTTGGTGGTATGCCGGAGTTTTTAATCTGTCTCGACCAGTGTGGAAAGTGGAGGAGACAAGTCATTGCACTCGACAATTTATGATCAAACAACTGAATTGTAAAGGAAGAAGGACATGCAGAAAAGGAGAGTAATTTTCTGATTTAACAGCGTTGTTACTACAAATAAAGAAATCTTGATTTTGACTGCACTCGACATTAAATGAGTTTCCTGTGCCCTGCTCTGAATTTTTCATTTTCAGATTTGTATAAAGCACCCTGCTTAGATACAAGTGACAGATAAGGAGACGATTGCATATGGAAATCAAATGTGTATAATAAAGCCATCTTCTGTTTATTAAATAAACACATGTAGATGACTTCCGTGGAGAATGCACTGATAATTCTTCATTGTGTTCTAGTTTTTTTGCAAGTCACAAAGAATCTTATTTAACAACCACGAATGACTAGATGCAAGCTTTTCTGTTTATTACCTTATAACAAACCAGGCAGTCTAATATATGGCATTTATAAACATTTTATTTTCATTCTTTAGTCCAAGTTTTAGCTGTAACAGTACAATACATTAGTGCTCATGCTATTAGAGTGCTGGAAGCTGCATGAACACATTAGTATTTTCTGAATATTATGTTTTCATTATAGAAATCGTAAAGATTAGAAAGACAATACATACGTTATTATAAAATGAAATTCCAGGAGAAAGGGAATATAGTATACAGCACTTCAGCCTCCAGATTAAAATAAATAAATATATATATATATACCACCAAAACTAAGAAAAGACTATGGGGTCTGAAGTCAGCATAATGGTTTCTGATCCAGTGATTTAATGGTCTAAGTTTCACATGTAAAAAAAACACTTGAAGTTCATCAAGGATTGTTTTTCCAGTCCTATTTCTCAGTCTTGGTTCTTTTTGCATACATGGCCTTCTATAAATTATTATAATCTGTTGCAGTGTTGGGTGACATCTTGAATACTGGTGTTTTTTTTCCAGAAAGGATTTTTCTATTGTAACCAAAGTGTTCTAGGCATTTTAAAGTAAAACAAAATACATTTTTTTCACCTTCTAACTCTGCAGAATCAAGTTCAAATTTAAAATTTGGTTCCCATTTTTATTTTGAGAATAAAAAGAGGCGAGGCGAGGGGGGGAATCAGTAATGCCTAGTCCCAAATGAACTACCTAGTGAAAATTACTGGCTATGTCAGAGGACATCTAAGTAGCTCACCCTGCCTGAACGGAGAGGGCCATTATATTGTTTTAAGTCCCCCCCCCCGCCGTGTATTTATCAATATCTGCAGCTTCATTATGAAGGTTTTAGACTCTTGTTATATTTTTCTCAAATTATCAGCAGCATAGCCTTGCCCATTTTTCATGCTTGAACTCTGTTTTGATGTTTTCGTTTTGAAAAGAAGAAATTCCACCAAACTCATACTCCAGAAACAAAGCATGCCCACCTTTTTCCAGGTATATACTGCTGGATGAGTGAGGAGTTAGGAAATTCTGGCTCACACTTCCAAAGCACCAGGCAGTTTCTCTGCCTGGGGTAACTGTAATGTGAGCTTTGGCATAAGTGCATCAGAAAATCCACATGAATTTCTTACTATGATTGGAAGTGATTGCTGTGCATGGAAGTGCACAACCAGTTCAAACAAGACTAGATAAGCTGTGTTGCAAAGCCATATGGCTTAGTTTAAACAGCACCAAGAGGAAGCCTTTGATCATGGCCTTTGATCAGAGTTAACCCTAAATGAAGTGGTGGGCTAATGTAGGTAAGAAGGTGTCAGAATCAAAGCAACTAGAGGCTGGTATGAGTCTAGTAAAAGAATTTTGGGGAGGACACTGGTATGCAGATGGTTTGTTCAATTTTAAACGTAGAGTAAGGAAGAAAAAAATGTAGCAGCTTGGACACCAGTGGAGAAGACCAAAATATGGCAGAAACCATGAAGATGACTGGATGCAGATGCTGTAAGTGTATGTTATCCTTCAGTGAGTTTCTGACAGAATTTGCATATGCATGAAGGGTCATCTCATAATGTTCAGGTAAAAAAAAAAGTGTGAGAGACTGAAATGCAGCTAGAAATGAGGGTAGAATACAGAAATGTGTTTGAATATGACAGATAAGATGAAAGGGAAGAGCATGAACATAACTGTAGTTGCAGATGGGTTGATTGGCAGATCCCCAGATGAAAAGGAGACCTCTAGAAATATATTAAAATGAAGACAAGGCAGAGGAAAATACCAGAATGTGAAGGAAATCTGTGGAAGGAGTTTGCTCTGTGGAAAGAGTTTGTTCTGTGAAAGGAATGATGAGGTGCAACCTTTAGAGACAGAATACTGAGCAGCAAGAAGGAAGAGATTGAATAAAAGGTAACAGCAGGGGCTAGTGGCTGAAGAAGAAGAGAAGACAACAGATAAGAAGAAAGCACAAAGGAAGGAAGAAGGCCAAGGTTTTTCAGGAACCTAAGGCTGCTCTGAAAGATGACTTTTTGGATAAGAAATATTAAGACACTGGCCATCAAAGTGGATGGAAATGGAAAAAGTTTTGTGTGAAATCTGTCCAAGCATAATGCTGTGGGGGGCTGGCAGAGTGTGAAAGTCATTCTAAACAGTCTGGGGAAGAATGCTTTTGCTGTCAGTTCACCATTTGACTGTAAGAATAAGAAACTAGTTTGAGAAGCTCAAAGAGTTGTGCTAGATGGGAGAAGATGTTCAAGGAGGTTTGCTGGGATTCTTCTATTTTCTAGACCTAGGAGGCAAATATTTAGAAAGATAATGTGTAACACCAGACCAGTGACAGCATCAATGCAGGGGTATTTGCCTAGTTTAGTACCTGGCAAAGCAACCTTCTAGGTGTTTTGCTAACCTGAGTGATGAGAGAATGGACAGTAGAGAGGAAGTAAATGCTGTGAGGATAACAGCGAAGTGGGTAGTTAAAAATAGGAGTGCTTAATTTGGATAGAAAGATTTAACTGAAAACTGCCTCAATAATTCATAGGAACGGCACAACAAAGTGGAGGAAGTCAAACAGAGAGTCAGATGTGGAAAAAAAAATAAGAAAAGCAAAATGGAATAGCTGTTATCAGTACGAGAGATGGAAGGAGCTTAACTATTCAGGAACTGGTCCAGTACACTTTGTCACGTAATGGCCTCTAAAGAAGTAAGAGAAGGGAGTGGGAGTGAGTTGCAAGCTGAATAGAAATTTTTTAGGGAAGACAATAAAGTACTTTGTGCTGTGAACATGCTGGAAATCAGAAACTGAACTCCAGTGTCCCATACTAATAAAAATCTCTGTTGTCTCTGCAGAGGATGTAGTCATTCTAAGTTTGGTGTTGTTTGTTTTTTTTGTTTTTTTTTTTTTTTTAACTTCACCAGGACAGCATGAAGTGTAAATGGTAAAAATAATGTTGACACTCAAAAGCTAAGGAGACTTCTTCAGTAAGCAGTCATTGAGCTAGCAAAGGGGAAGGTTACTTTAACTGGTTTTAGACAAGAGTGTTCTGTAAGGTAGTACATTATCTCCCTTTTTCCTTCATCCTCATCCCCTCTAGTTATTCTTACTCTTCAGCTCGTTGTTGGCACAGCTCAGGACCTAGGACACGGGGAACATCTCATTGCGGGCAGCATTTTTTAATCCTGGTTCTGGAGGAGGCAGTACTTCTAAAAGGCACTTAAGTAGCATTTTAGGAAGCTTAATCCACATGTTTTTGTAGAAAATTCATGTGATCAAGCATATGAATTTATCAATAATGTGCTTCTCAATCTGAGACCTGCAAGCTGGATTTTTGAAGATGTTTGACATTTGTACAAATACACTAGTCACAAGGTGAAATAGGTTCTTTTAAAAGTCTCACCCACAGTATTTTAGAAATTCTCTTATACTTCTAATTTTCATGTTCTCCAAAATGATTGTTTCAAAAATATATTTATGATAAAAGAGAAAAATAGATGCAGAGATCCCAAAACATCAAAGACACACTTTGAATATAAAAATGTTAATTAAATATATAGACGATGCATTTCTCCCCCACGTTCACACAGGAGCTGTCTACACCACTGTGCTTGACTGCCCTTTTATTCCATGAAGGCAATACCATGAATAAATAAAACTGAGAGTGTGAAACGGCTTGGAGTCGAAGAGTGCCCTTAACCAGGGCATAGCAAAACTTTATTGAGCCACAATGCCTATGAACAACGCCTCACTTCAACAGTGCCAGCAGATGGCACTCTTTATATTAAGTAGCTTTCATGGGAAAATTTAATTTGTTTCTTTCTTTTTTTTTTTTTTTCCCTTTGTTTTTTTAAGTTTTGGGAGGTACTATCCCATGTAATTCTTCTTCCTGAAATGATAAATTGATCTATGCAAAACCTTCAAATAACTGTTTTTCTGATGGTGTGTATAAACTGGAATTTTCTAATACATGTCTTTCTCAATGCCTGGGGAAAATTAGGAGATGAAATTCAGTATGACTGGAGAGTTAACACTCCTGGGTGTTGGAAAATTAAGGGATAGGAGCAGATTTCTGGGAACGTTTTGCAGCTGCTCTGTGTTTCTAGTGGTTAGGCATTTCCAGGCTGGATGTTGTGTGCTTAATGATGGTTGGGCAGTTAATTCTGGATGTTTGCAGTATGGCATTGGATGCCTTTTCCACTTTCAACAGAGAAGATAACAGAGGAGATAAAGGCACACGTACCCTGGGTACACTGGAGTAGGAAGACTGGGAAGGAGGGATAAGGACTTCGAATCCTACCTGTCTGGTCCTCCAGGAGAAACTCGGGACCAGGAAAAGAGGCCCCTTTGGGAAGCTAGTGTGAGGTGGCGGCAAGGAGGTGGCAAGGTGGTGGCAAGCTCGTCCCTTGTGAGCTGAGAAAGCGTTGCCTGGGCAGGGGAAGCATCACTCCAGCCGCTAAGAGCTGCTTTTCCTCAGGTGCCTCCCAGCTCCCTGCGGAGCTGCCACTTCCAGCGCTGGTAGCTGCGCCCACAGGCGCTTGACAGTAGCGTGCGTTTACGAAGGAATTATAACAGTGAAGGTGGTGTGAGTTCAATCTGTGAACAGTAATATAAACCCCAGAATTTTGCCAGTGAAGAGGAAGACGAAAAGCAGGTTCCCATAACTGGTAAATTCTTCTGTAGCTAATAATGTGCTAGGTTACTGATGGACACGAGCCACATATAGCCCCTAGGGGAAAATAGAAGGCCTCCAATTTTTCCAGCTACAGCAGATACTTCAGCTGAAGTGGAGGCTCTCTTTCAGAGAAAGTCGATGGAAATAGCTTCTGCTGAGCTGGAAAGATGCTCTTGATTACTTGCTGTGCTCTTAGATAATCAAGGACACAGTGGAAATACCACATAGCATGTGACTGGCTTTGATTTATACCAGGAAACCTCTCTCCTCAACCTCAGAACGCACTGTAAACAGCTGCTTCACAAACTTCAGACACAAAAACCTCTTCATTTTTTATCTCTTAGTTAATATATAGAAAAAAGTTTATTGGGCATTGCACAAATGCATAATTTCCGGTCCTTGCATAAAATTAGAAGATGAAACAAGGATGACTTCAAATAAATTTGTTTCTTGGGTGCAGTCTTTTGCAAGGTTTCAATTACTAACTCAAACCTGTTAAAAATATTTGCCTCATTAATCACATTTTGTGCTTTGTTATTTAGTACTCTGGCTATTTCTGTCCTCTAGTGTGGAATTAGGTATCCCTCTGCCCTCTTGAAACTCCTTACAGGGTTCAATCATTACTATGGCAACTTTTAGCAATAATATCAAGCCTTGGTAAAAGTAATTTCTGGCTACCTCCTTAATATGTACCTAATCTCTTTTTCCTTCTAACTGTACTCACTCTTTTTTTTTTTTTTTTTTTTTTTTTCCCTCTTCTGTCTTAATTTCTCTTGATGACTCTGGAGTTACTCTGTTCTGCTCTGGTCTACCTTCACTGCTATGGATGGCAAAAGTTGTAGGCTAGAAAACTAAAACCTAAAACTGCTGTGTTCATATGCTCCTTTTACTTCTCACTTCTCATTACCTCTTCTATATATAGTGCTGCATGTTTTCCTTCCTGTTTAACATCTTTGAATCCCCTTCATGCCCTTCGTTACACAGCTTTTGTTCAGGCACTTGGGACTTCTTAAATTTCTTATTAGAAACCTTCTAGCAACACTTCACTTATTGCCTTAAATCTAGCAAGAATGCTGTCACATCAAAATAAGCTATTTCACTTACACTTCTGCTTCTGCACAGTCACCTCCAAACCCTTGTATTGACACATTTCCTCTTTACCAAATATGAACCTTCTCTGGCTTGCTGCTTGTTTCTTTTCTTTCATTTCTTTTGGCTGACCTCCCAGCAACTTTATCAAGAAACAAAGCCTTGCAACTAAGCACTTAAGTTTTGTTTTTCATCTGTTGCTCATTCCAGTATTCCTTCCTGCATCTCCATCCTTCATGGTTGCATTCAAAGCCAAGCAGCCCAGGTGAGGTACTGCAAAGCTGTGCTTTTGAGTAGTGCTGATATATGTGACCATGGCCCCTTCACTCATTTCAAATCTACCTTTCTTTCCTTGTTTACACTTTTTTGAATGTGTTTCTAGCTTTATTTATTTATTTTTTTTTAAATTTCAAAGCATACTGTAGTATTTAGATGAAAACCAAAGCAGTTAGGTCTTCTATTTTTTCTAGTGCACAGTAATGTGTGCAAAAGTCTTTGTTGGAAGAAAACAAGCATAATGAGAATTGCTATGATTCTCTACTTCCTTTACACTGTACTTTGACAGGTTTTTGTGGATAACAGCAGCCCTGTGAGCAGTTCAGCATGAACTTCAGCACCAAGTTCAAGGCAAGAACAAGGGGGTGATGTGATTACCAATATAAGGTGTTGGTCATTTTTGGTGATCTGTGATGTCTGGGTCCAGTCAAAGATCTTTCTAACCTCTCTTGAGCAGTGGAAAAAAAAAAAAATGGAGCTTTTATTAAGGAGGAGAAAAACATATAGAGATAATTCCTTTAATGTAACCTATGATTTTCTATGGTTTACTGATTTAACTCATTTATGATCCATGGATCACATCCAGAAAACCACGTTATAGTTGTTGGGTTTAGTAAATCCATCTTACATTAACTTCCAGTATTTAGTTGTGCATTGTATTAAAAAAATACTCTGTTGTTTCAGACTTTCAAAGTGATTATTGATTTTGGTCTTCCTAGTTCTTTTGTCAGGAGTGAAAATGAACCATGGTTCCCTAGTTACCTTGTCAAGAGCATTTATTATTTTACAGATCTTCATTACATCCTTCTTCAGCAGGTTATTCTGCAGGCCTAAAATCCCAGATTTGATGTGTTTCCTTGTGTTATTCTACACCTTCTTGTATTTCTTCCTCTTTCTACTTTTTTTTTTTTTTTTTTTTAATTACTTTTGGAGTGTTTTGGGGTAAGGTCAGTTTGTGAAATGTGACAAGTAGAGCCATATGAATATTCAGGATATGAACTAATAAAAAAAAAAAAGGTAGCATAATGAGTTTACTTTGGTTTACTTTTTTGTCCTTCTTAATAGCATTTTTGGGTTTTTTGCCTGGTACAGACAAGCAAACTGTGAATTTCTTTGTTTGCGAGTGGTACTAGATAACAGAGAGTCCAAAACTGTGTGGTTAAGAATATTTTTTGTGTATGCCCTCCTTTTTCTTGTGTCGGCATTGCATCTCTAATGACATTCTGTCATGTGATCAGTCACTAAGTTGCATGTTCCCTTGACGTACTTTTTACACAGAATTGGTTCTGACTATTGAAAATAACTTTCTGTCTCAGCAAACTTTTTGTATTTTCCTTCTTTTCAACATTTTGTTGCAGTATGGTGCAAGGCATAGATGCCAGTGTAGAGTCTCATGGCACACCGTGGTAACCTTCCTTTCACACGCTGTATTTTCTATCTTTGTATACCCCTGCATCTTCCCCTTTATTCCCGAAGTTTGCTTTCTTTAGCAGGCAGTGGTAAGGAACCCTGGGTGAGAACCCTGGAAATTCAATCATTTTGTTCAAGCTTACTCGTGCTCATACCTTCAACGGCCCCAAGCAGATCTTTAAGACATGACTTTCTTACTAAAGCTGCATCACACCCACCCCTGGTTTTATCAGCAGGTTTCATTGGAGGTTTTAACAATTTGCCAATCCACTCAGTTCTCTACCACACCCATAAAAGTGAGGATATTCTTCCAGATTTCTTTAAGTTATAGTCTATGTGTCACCAGTACTAGTTCACATAACGCCTGAGTTTCTTTAAGGTTCTTTTATGAATGTCATGTGATCCTGGTACCTTTTACTGTTCTCTGTAAGGATCCTTGCTATAGATTTTTATGAAAAAAGTTTTATCTTTGGTTATCTTCTTCAAGTAAGTTCCTTCTCGCTGAATACCTTATCTAGCTGGCATAAAACTGGACCATCCATATCATAAATGAGGTCTTAAACACACTGTACTTCTGCATTGTTTTCTGAAAGATTTGTATTTTATTAGCCTAAGTATTATCCCTGGATATGTAATTGCAAAATATTAATAAAAAATCAAATTCACTTCCAGGCGTTAAAAATTTTCAATAGAAAATCCTTCAGCTAATCTAGAATTCTAATATCTCAAAAAAAAAGGTTATTTCATTTAAACTGGTGGCATTTCATAGACCAATGGATAGTCTATGAAGCAAGTCAAACAAGTCAAGTTTATGAACAGTGACACCAATACACAGCACAATTTTTTGAAACTGTCACACCCTTTGTGTTTCTTTTCAAAGATGGGCAAAGTGAGCGAGATACTGCCCCTTTATATGTCAAAGTTCTCCTTCCAGGTCTGCCTGCATGAATATCATACAATATTGCCCTTATAGGAAGAAATGATAGATTATGTTGTCATCGGTGCTCTATCCTCTCATTTGTATAATGATTCCCATTATCAGTGCATGATGAGGAGAGTGAGGCACCACATAAACAAAAGAGAACATGGATAGCTGGACAAATTACTAGGGAGGGATGCAGATGTTCCCAGCAGTTCAAATCCTAGGTGGGAGTGCATTAAGGATCAAGACTGTCTCCCACATACTGGGAGATCCCTGTCTTCCCACCTTGGTGTTAATTTCTCATTAGTGCAATGTTACCTCTCCAGCCAAATGACCAGACAGTTGCTAGTGCCTGGTCAAGGATTACACAGTCCATTCTCTGAGGCTGTTTTCTGCCTTGTCCTGTTGGATTTGCCTGATGATGCTGAAGGAGCAAAAGGACCCCTAGCCCCCTCGGTATTTTGGGGTTCCCCTGTCAGAGGTGGAGCCAGTTACCTGACTGATGGCTTTCTTCTGCCCTCGCCTAAGGCAGATTGCAGGGGACGGTAACATTTCATGTCAGTCGCTGGGAGGGACGGGATGCTGGGCTTGTTCACAGGCTTTTCTGGATGCTTCCTTTGCTGCCACACATGCAGCTGAACTTTGCCAGGGTACTGCTCGCTGTTGCTTAGAGTTTCAGGGAGGCAACGTCACAGGCACAGCTGTCCTCCACCTCACCCCATAGGGTACTTATGGGAAATTTCAGGGAGAGGGGAAGTCAGGGAGAGGAGGTATTTGGAGGAAAACTCTCAGTTTGGATTGGGCTGTTGCTGCTCCTGCACAGAAGTGCTACAGAGCCACTGCAGAGAGAGTGCTGCCTTCCCATATATTACACATCACTAATTTAAATGACTCTTGTATGCTCAGAACTTAATGCTCCTTTGCACAGAGAGAAATCCAACATAGGCAGTACATTATCACTTACTCATAGATCTGTACAGGAAAAATTCAAGAGCTCTGCAGATCTTTATTTATATGCGATAATCTATATCATACACACTCACAGATATGCAAATTACAGCTTTGCATCAGAAATTCACAGGAAAGCCTCAGGCCGATGTTAATTCCATCATTTAAATAAAGAATTTCCCATTGTTACAGAGGCCTTGGAGTGCTTCTGTGCTCTTTCTATTTACATAGTGATTTTCTCAGATGAACCAATGTATAGGGATACAGGCTAGTGATACTCTTACCAGTTATATATTGAATTATTCATCATTACAGGAGATTCCAACCAATACTGATTAATC